>NC_064631.1:426125207-426750207 GCF_023864275.1 Schistocerca cancellata
AACCACTTAAACCTAACTAACCTAAGAACATCACGCACATCCATGCCCGAGGCATGGAACCTACGACCTTTGATATCGAATTGATATGCAAATTAATTAAATTGATCAATTGATCACCCCCACACCCGCCCCCGACCACGCCCACCCCCACCCCCAGATGGTGTCACCTGTTTTTCTCAGCTGCACGTGTGCACCAGCCCCCTTCTCCCCCTCCACTACCCCTCCCTAACTCCGCCCCTCCCCCAACCATCCTCTTGGCTGAAATTTTGAATTTTGGTAGGAATTTCGAATTTCTAATTTTGGCGGGAATTTCTTGGTCCCAGATCTGTGTTGACATCTCACCCCAACCCCCGTCTGGGTACTGATTGGAAATTAAAATTGGCAGTGCCCTTTCCGAGACTGAAACCCTGGTCCTCCTAGGTGGAAAGCCCAAGTGTACCTCCCCTAACACAATTAAACCGCCAGAGGCGCTTGGAATTGATGGGAAATTAAAAATGGCTGTGCCCCTTCTGGGACAGGAATCCTTATTTTACTGGATTGAAAGCCCAAGTGCTCCCCCCCAACATGTGGAAACTGTCTAGATGCAGGAGAGGAATGTTAGTTTACTGTACTTTATTTATTTTGGTCGGTAAACTGACACAAAGATCGATCCTAATTACATAATTAATCGCAAAGATCGGTCCTAATTACACAACTATATGCATAGTGCTACACATGGATGGCACAAAAGCGCAATACAGCTCAAAAACTGACGATACCGTACAACTGCTTTTATCCTGCTGGGAAAAAAATTCGCAATTCCCCTCGAAACTAGCGGCACACACACTCAGACTCTACGCTACACCTACAAGTTAGGGGGCGGCGCGGTGGGGTGGGGGGTGGGGGGGGGGGAAGGCAGGGGTGTAAGGTACTATCTTTATTCTTTTTGGCAGGAACAATGTTCAACTGATGATACGCTAGTATTGGACAGAGATGAGTTTAAAAAGTGTATTACCTGTAATCAAAGAGTACCTATCGCTGTCTGATGTCATAGTTCACTACAGATGCCTGCTCAAAAATCATCCTGCACCAAAGCCATTACACGCTACCACAACTGATGGAAAAAAATGCGTCACAGTTCTAATTACACTTCGAAATTGTGAAAAAACCAGCACTCGTATTGAACGGGTCATAATGCAGCACATGTACTGGGGAAAATCGTCTTCTTAAAAATACTGCAAAGGGAGTGGCAGTTGAACGTGCGTTATTCTCGATGTACAATCACAAACTGCCGAAAACCAAGGCCTTCTCACTTCCCCTCACGCCTTCCCTCCTCCCCCTCCCCCATTCCCTCCATCCATCCATCCAGGGGGAGGACACACGCATCTTCAAACAGCCAGATGCTCTGCCGAGCGTTTCACGCCCCCGCTGCCCACCCTTCGCTGTTTTTCTGCTGACCCACGTATGGCTGCAGGTCCCACCAGGGCCTCCGCGGTCACTCACGATGTGCGGCATGCCTTCAGCCGGCAGTTCTAGATAACACAAAAGAGAATTTAAGTAACATATCCCTCCCCATCCGGGGAACGGTCAGATGCTCCGCCGAGCGTCTTGTGCCCTCACTACCACCTTCTAAGGCCGCTGCCCGCACTCGGCTTTCCACCATCTGTCCGCCACCTTGGGGTGACGCTCCTATGCCAGCACAATAGTGTGTATAGTCAACTAAACAGTAGGAGATAAAAGGACGGTCGCTTCAAGTGCAACTTGTTCATCTAAAATATAGCGACAGTCTCCACACGCCGCCCCCTCAGACAGAGAGCGGCTGTGTCCGGCGACCGCCACAGCAGACCCCACCCCCCCTCCCCTTTCCCATCACCCGCAGCAGCCCGTCATTCGGCGACGGAGAGCAATTGTATTTGAAATCAACGCATCTATAATCAAGCCTCTATTAAAAAAAAGCAAAACAATAAATGTCCTCTTTCCACGAAAATAGGTAAAGTCCATTTTCGTTTAGTTTTAGGAGCAAAATCGGTATTGTTTTTATGTTCGAGTGCACTCGCATCTAATTATTTTGTGACGTCCAGTGAACTGTACCGCCATCAATCACAAATGGTCAGCAGAGACCTGCCCACCCTGCGTAAAATCAGGAAAAAACACTTTGACTATTTTGATGCGAGAACTACCGCTCAGCGCTGAATGTCCTCGTTATTTTAAAACCGTCATCAGAGTAAATAAAAAGCGGGAATTTAAACTCCAAAGGAAAAAATCTATATTAAGCAATTTCTTCCAGCTTTTTGAACAAATTACACGGTCTGAGAACGTCTCTCATGTTCAGTGTCTGCAAATAAACTCTCATGTGCGTGTGTATTACAAACATTTCAGACAGTCTTTCATGCTATTGGCAGACATGGCGGAAAAAACACAGTCATTTAACGTTTAACAACAAGAATCTATAATTTAAGAGAACGTAGCTGTTTTGTACACTATGACAGGTCTCCTTGAACCAATGCGGTATTATATCATACTAACGTTTACGAAACAAATCGTGGGAGACTATTTCGCCCTGTGTAGGTGGGAGACTGAAATTTCGTTTAAAGATATTGCCGCAACGAAAAAAAAGAAACACTTATCAAGTATCATTCCTTTGTGCCCAAGCCATCTCTCCTGCCCGCCAGGCGGCACGTCATTGATATCAATTTCAGAGGCTAATTAATTAAATTGATCATGAGAGTCACTTTGTATGGTGAGTGTTTTTCTTTCAGCAGGCTGATTACACTCGACAAGTAGGACAACTGGGAATCCATGGCGAAGACACAATGTTCTTTTCGAGGAACACTATTGAGAAATGACAACTGAAGCTGACCACAGAGGGATTCTACAACCCACAACATACATTTCGCGTGAGACCGTGCTGTTAAAAAACATAAAATCATAAAGCCTATGTTGCCATCACTCTGCATAAAAAGTGGTCTCGAGTCTCCAGGCACACACGGTCGCTGATAATGTTAGGCTTTCAGGCAGAAATGATGCCCGAAATGCTGTCCGCAATTTGGAATCAAGTCTATCAGTTCAACCACATATTTGCGTTGGATCATGTGGAGACGTCTTTTAATGATTACAGCCACTGGTGAATCACATTCGTGCCACTCTCGTATCACAGATTTAGTCGCCCTTTTTCTTCGAACCTATCTGTTAAGGATCCCATACACCAAGAACTCCAGCACTGGTTTTAGACAGTCCCTCTGCATCTTGTAACTGCTCCTAAGTCTCTGCCCCGCCCTCCCTACAGTTTAGTCCATGTGATCGTCCCAATTTAAAAATGGTTCGAATGGCTCTGAGCACTATGGGACTTAACATCTGTGGTCATCAGTTCCCCAGAACATAGAACTACTTAAACCTACCTAACCTAAGGACATCACACACATCCATGCCCGAGGCAGGATTCGAACCTGCGACCGTAGCAGTCGCGCGGTTCCGGACTGAGAGCCTAGAACCGCTCAGCCACCGCGGCCGGCCGTCACAATTTAAGTTGACATGTACGGAAGTCGGAGAGAGCTATATCTAAGACTTTCTGCATTCACGAGTGTACCGTGAGTATCAGGAATCCGCTAAAACATCAAATTTCCGCCATCACTGCGGCTGGAAAAAGATCATGCAAGAACCGGACCAACGACGACTGAAGTAAGACGTTCAACGTGACAGAATTGCAACCCTTCCGCAAACTGCTGCAGATTTCAGTGCTGGGCAATCAACAAGTGTCAGTGTGCGAACCATTCAATGAAACATCATCGATATGGACTTTCGGAGCCGAAGTTCCACTCTTGTATGCTTAATCACTGCACGACACAGAGGTCTACACCTCGCCTGAGCCCGTCAACACTGACTTTGTATGATGATGACGGGAAACATGTTGCCTGGTCGGACGAGTCTCTTTTGAAATTGTATCGAGCCGATGGACATGTACGAACATGGACACAACCTCATGAATCCATGAACCCTGCATCTCATCAGAGGACTGTTTAAGCTAGTGGAGACTCTAAAATGGTGTGGGACGTGTGCAGTTGGAGTGATATGGGACCCTAGATATGTCTAGATGCGTTTCTGACCGGTGACACATACGTAAGCGTCCTGTGCGATCACCTGCATCACCGACGGACGTCGACAATTCCAGCAGGACACTGCGACGCCCCATACGTCCAGAATTTTACAAAGTGGTTCCAGGAACACTCTTCTGAGTTTAAACACTTCCGCTGCCCACCAAATTCCCCAGACATGAACATTATTGAGCATATCTGGGATGCTTTGTGATGTGCTGTTCAGAAGAAATCTCCACCCCCTCGTACCCTTACGGATTTATGGATAGCCCTGCAAGATTCATGGCGTCAATTCCCTTACCAGCACTACTTCAGACATTAGTCGAGGCCATGCCACGACGTGTTGTGGCACTTCTGTGTGCTCGAGGGGACCCTACACGATATTAGGCAGGTGTACCAGTTTCTTTGGCTCTACAGTGAAAATCTCCTAAAGAACAGCGTCTTCCCAGGCGAAGTAAAA
Organism: Schistocerca cancellata; assembly: GCF_023864275.1. Lineage (NCBI taxonomy): Eukaryota > Metazoa > Arthropoda > Insecta > Orthoptera > Acrididae > Schistocerca > Schistocerca cancellata. The sequence goes on from NC_064631.1 coordinate 426,129,738, forward strand.
AAAGTCTCACTACAGATGTAAGGCAGAAATTACATGCGCAACAATACGAATAGGCCTCAAAAAATTCTCCCGACGCAAAGTTGCACCTGGTGAATTGTCTCCCCTCACTCTCATTGAAAGATGGCATAGATAGTCTGTCTGCTCTAGCAAATAAATCCCGCGTATTCGCAGTAAATCATAAGAGCCAAACAGTTTAGGATCTGACACAACTACCCACAAAGATGAGGCACCCTATTAAAAGTAAACACAATTCTAAAATTGAGAGTGGAACGATATATGATGTTTTACCTTTTCGGGGTACCAAAATTGCTGGTTAGTCACGTGATTTGCCGCTCCAAACTCATGTCTGCACAGTCAAAAACTTGTACTAACGTCCAGTAGACAATGATCATTACATAACATGGGCTAACAAAGAAGGAGATTAAAATTCGTGTGTCTACAAGGACACACTAATCGCAAAGACAAATGAAACATAATAAGACTAAAATGCAACTAAAACACACACGTAATGACACCAGAGGAATTTGCCTCTCCCCCCCATCCCCCCACAAAGACTAAAACACACACACACACTACAAAAGTGGACTAAAATAACAAGATGATCTATTTATAAATTACGTACAACGAGCTTGTGTGTATACATCTCACTACTGCCTCCTTTCGAGCGAGTACTGATGGCTTCTACCTGGAGCAGGGTCCGTGTTTCCAGTTTCATCTGATCCATTTTCTCGCACCATTGGCTAATCCGACATTTCACCCTGTTCACTCGTTTTCTCTTCTAATGGACGAGGCTTATTACTGTTCGGTTTTAGATCATGGTCCTTATAGCCATTGCCATACTACCCTATTTTCGCATTCACAGGCACTCGACTGAAGTTATTTTAGTTTTGTCGCTTCTCGTATTCCGTTCTAGATTTTATTTCCTATTTCTCATATTCATCGAGATCAATTACGATCAGCCTAAAGCTCTCTATATCCGACTTCTCAACATGGATGAGTAACCGCTTGTGGTCTGTAGCCATCAAGTTTATAAACAATTGTGTCAGTTCTGCAGTGGTGTAGGCATCGTCTAAATGATGCTTTCGATTCGAAATTCCATTGAAAAACACAGCTTAAGACGTGGAACGTATCCCACCAAGGGTGGAGATTTGGTTATGCTGGGGTACACCCTATATGGCAACGGCCTTGCCGCAGTGAATACACTGGTTCCCGTAAGATCACCGAAGTTAAGCGCTGCTGCGCGGATGGGTGACCATCCAGCCGCCATGCGCTGTTGCCATTGTTCGGGGTGCACTCAGCGTCGTGATGCCAATTGAGAAGCTTCTCGACCCAACAGTAGCGGCTTCGGTCAAGAATACCATCATAACGACCGGGAGAGCGCTGTGCTGACCCCACGCCCCTCCTATCCACATCCTCCTCTGAGGATGACACGGCGGTCGGATGGTCCCAGTAGGCCACTCGTGGCCTGAAGACGGAGTGAAAAAAAAAAATGGACTCAGTTTACTGGTGGACGGACCACTGACTCGGCAGACTAGATTTAAACTGAGCTAACCAAGTTTTTATACGGACTTCTCCATACACGTTAAACAATAGGAATTTTCTTAAGGGGAAAAAATTGTTTCTTGTCGATGGCTTGGTCTCCTCTAGATGTTGCCATGGAAGCCACAGATTCCTCTCTAATCATATCTACTTTGTCTACTGCACGCAATAATGGTTTCATTATCATTTCTGTTTCTACTCTGCGCTGGCGAAACGAACGGTTCTAGCACGCGCGGTCGTCTCTCCTCTTCCCTTAGCGTGTCCAAGTCTCGTTTAAGTGAGACAAAATCTTCCCATTTTGTAAGGAGGATTGGGATCAGTCATCGTGAACTTCATCCACTTCCCTAGCGAGGGACGGGTATGAACTTCCTCCACTTTCTTTATCGTGTTTTCGGCCTATCAAAGCCCCGAATTTTCTGTCTACCACGGCCATCCTCTCCAAAAATTTCTTCCTATCCTTCTTCATTTGTGCCTTCTCCGCATCTGGCTTCTTCCTATCCTCCTTATGGGCTCCTGCTTTTTCAGACAGTATTTTCCTGCCGGCTTCTGCTTTTCCAATCATCATTTTAGCCCACGACAGAATGTCTCCCAATCTTCAACCCTACACTTACTGGATGCATCACTATTTTCACTTTCATTTGACTGCTCGTCTCTATTATCTTCACTACCCATTAAGTTTTTTTGCATTGCAGTGATAATTTGTTTTATACTATCAGTTCGGATTTTGCCGGAGTTTCTGCTCGCGTATCTTTTCTCACTTCACGAGATCGAGTTCTGTCTGGATGATCCATGATTAATAGAACAAACAAAAAAAAATTAAAAACTGACTTATCATTCTTCAAACAATAACGGCAAATCTTGTACCTCATAAAGAAACTCCCTATTAAATACTAAAAAAAATTTCATACAATAAATATTTGTCATACAGTACGTGAAAATTGCATTTTAAAAACACCCCCAAAATACATAAAACATCTATAATTAATAAAACAAAGCCATCACTGCTGAAAAAAATTGTAATTAAGCAAAGCGATAGGCGCAAAGTAATCCCTGCAACTACTTTCTGCACGCTAAACTAAATCGGACAGTGCCGTTCTGACTATATCTCGAAAAACTAACTAAAGGAAAGTATCCTGGCTCAGGGTCGACATGAAAAGTTATGGTTCTGGTCCGTTCATGTTGTCTGGTGTGCGTACTGACCAGGGTTCAATAGTCTTTCGTGCGTACTGCCTGCCGCTCTCGTGAACTCAACACACACATGACAAAACAAGCAATTCTGTGCCTTGATAGAATAAAAGATAATCGTACAACAGTTACAATAATGATTATTCATGCTGCTAAGTGGTAATGCAGCTGAAGTTTCATTATCAACAAAATAAAATTCATTTACATTCTTATAATAGAAAAGAACCCCAGCTAACTTTCCAGATTAAAAGAACAGAATATGTTCCTTGCAATGGCACCTGTACTACACTGGAAACACCATCACAGTGAGAGTGCGACTCAGTGAGATAGGACCCTCTGACGAAACTGATCTTGAAAAAAGGGTTTCTCATGTTGTGGGAGGAAATGATGGAGTGACAATAAGTTATCTTCAAAACACTAATTTAGTTGCCCCCAATCTATACTGTTCAGGGTGAGGTGGGATTAATTTACAGTTACTTTCATCAAGGGTAAATGTCAATATGCATACAACGTCGAGATTTTTCTGAAGCACCAGTGTGACAATATTGAAATACAGAAACACTTTACACGTGCAGAAGTCACATCAGTATGAGTACAGTATCAAGATTTTACTGAATCACGAGCATGATAATATTCAGATTCAGAAACGAAGTATTTCTGCAGAAGATATCTGAATGCTCTATCTTCAACATTACAAAGTCTAGTCAACTTACAAAGCTGAATTTACGGGACGGCATTGACTCTTGATCTGAGTATGATAGCGAAATATCGATAAAAAGCTATTACAAGTTGCGAAACAGACTCGCAAATCGTGAGTAAGCAGTGCAAAAGCAACGCAAATGCTATATGCGACACTTACTCCGGCCTCTCTCGCCGGAGGTTCGAGTCCTCCCTCGGGCGTGGGTGTGTGTTGTTCTTAGCATAAGTTAGTTTAAGTAGTCTAGCGACAGATGACGTCAGCAGTTTGGTCCCTTAGGAATTCACACACATTGAAACATGTCTTTGACACTTACTTCAAAACAACCAAAGAAGCCCCAAACTGAAGCCAGGCACCGAAGAGCGATTCTCCAATGACGATACGCGAATAGCCACTGTGTTCTCGCCCCAAAGCGACTTCTGACTGACTACTGACTGTCACCTCATTCTCAAAATTATCGTGGGAGGGGAGGAAATTGTGAGGTTTGGCACAGTTACAGCTGAAAATTTCTCTGTCTCTCCAGCTTGCGGGGAAAGCCTGCAGAATTCACTTCTCCAGCGATTGTTGTCTTCTCTGTTAACGAACTAAAGGTTGGCAGTGTACTGACCCTCACCTTAGAACTGACGGAAAAATGATTCAACTTGAAAACGCAGCTCATTTCCGACGCTGTTAAAGGAAACATGGACTGGCTCATTCTCTGCATCTGATTCTAAGAAAAACTGTGGGCTTTTGTGCAATTCTCTTGGAAACTCACGTGGTTCGCACTACACGGAAAAGCACTTTTGTAGTACTCAGGCTTAAGAGATACCCAGAGCCGCTTTCTTGCTTGCTCAATGTCTGTGGGAATTCCAGGTGAAAAACCTCCCAGATTGTATTGTCCACCCAACGCCTAAAGCTTGCAGCTCGCCCTTCTCGCTATGTTCCAACAAATAGGAACAAAACGAGCTAAAAGGCCAGAAGAATGATATAGACTGGGAGACTCAAACGTTCATAACGGGTGGCAGGGACAAATAATCCAGTGAAATTTTTTTAAGTGCTTTATCTGAAAACTACCTTGAGCAGTTAAACAGAGAACCGACTCGATGCGATAACGTATTAGACCTTCTGGTGACAAACAGACCCGAACTATTTGAAAAAGTTAACGCAGAACAGGGAATCAGCGATCATAAAGCGGTTACGGCATCGATGATTTCTGCCGTAAATAGAAATATTAAAAAGGGTAGGAAGATTTTCTGTTTAGAAAAAGTGACAAAAAGCAGATTTCAGAGTACCTGTTGGCTCAACACAAAAGTTTTGTCTCAAGTACAGATAGTGTTGAGGATCAGTGGACAAAGTTCAAAACCATCGTACATTATGCGTTAGATGAGTATGTTCCAAGCAAGATCGTAAGAGATGGAAAAGAGCCACCGTGGTACAACAACCGAGTTAGAAAACTGCTGCGGAAGGAAAGAGAACTTCACAGCAAACATAAACATAGCCAAAGCCTTGCAGACAAACAAAAATTACGCGAAGCGAAACGTAGTGTGAGGAGGGCTATGCGAGAAGCGTTCAATTAATTCGAAAGTAAAGTTCTATGTACTGACTTGGCAGAAAATCCTAAGAAATTTTGGTCTTATGTCAAAGCGGTAGGTGGATCAAAACAAAATGTCCAGATACTCTGTGACCAAAATGGTACTGAAACAGAGGATGACAGACTAAAGGCCGAAATACTAAATGTCTTTTTCCAAAGTTGTTTCACAGAGGAAGACTGCACTGTAGTTCCTTCTCTAGATTGTCGCACAGATGACAAAATGGTAGATATCGAAATAGACGACAGAGGGATAGAGAAACAATTAAAATCGCTCAAAAGAGGAAAGGCCTCTGGACCTGATGGGATACCAGTTCGATTTTACACAGAGTACGCGAAGTAACTTGCCCCCCTTCTTGCAGCGGTGTACCGTAGGTCTCTAGAAAAGCGTAGCGTTCCAAAGTATTGGAAAAGGGCACAGGTCATCCCCGTTTTCAAGAAGGGAAGTCGAACAGATGTGCAGAACTATAGACCTATATCTCTAACGTCGATCAGTTGTAGAATTTTGGAACACGTATTATGTTCGAGTATAATGACTTTTCTGGAGACTAGAAATCTACTCTGTAGGAATCAGCATGGGTTTCGAAAAAGACGGTCATGTGAAACCCAGCTCGCGCTATTCGTCCACGAGACTCAGAGGGCCATAGACACGGGTTCACAGGTAGATGCCGTGTTTCTTGACTTCGGCAAAGGCGTTCGATACAGTTCCCCATAGTCGTTTAATGAACAAAGTAAGAGCATATGGACTATCAGACCAATTGTGTGATTGGATTTAGGAGTTCCTAGATAACAGGACGCAGCATGTCATTCTCAATGGAGAGAAGTCTTCCGAGTAAGAGTGATTTCAGATGTGCCGCAGGGGAGTGTCATAGGACCGTTGCTATTCACAATATACATAAATGACCTTGTGGATGACATCGGAAGTTCACTGAGGCTTTTTGCAGATGATGCTGTGGTGTATCGAGAGGTTGTAACAATGGAAAATTGTACTGAAATGCAGGAGGATCTGCAGCGAATTGACGCATGGTGCAGGGAATGGCAATTGAATCTCAATGTAGACAAGAGTAATGTGCTGCGAATACACAGAAAGATGGATCCTTTATCATTTAGCTACAAAATAGCAGGTCAGCAACTGGAAGCAGTTAATACTATAAATTATCTGGGAGTACGCATTAGGAGTGATTTAAAATGGAATGATCATATAATGTTGATCGTCGGTAAAGCAGATGCCAGACTGAGATTCATTGGAAGAATCCTAAGGAAATGCAATCCGAAAACAAAGGAAGTAGGTTACAGTACGCTTGTTCGCCCACTGCTTGAATACTGCTCAGCAGTGTGGGATCCGTACCAGATGGGGCTGATGGAGGATATAGAGAGGATCCAACGTAGAGCAGCGCGCTTCGTTACGGGATCATTTAGTAATCGCGAAAGCGTTACGGAGAGCACATTCCGGGAAGAGATGGGCAAATGGTTCAAATGGCTCTGAGCACTATGGGACTCAACATCTTAGGTCATAAGTCCCCTAGAACTTAGAACTACTTAAACCTAACTAACCTAAGGACATCACACACACCCATGCCCGAGGCAGGATTCGAACCTGCGACCGTAGCAGTCCCGCGGTTCCGGTCTGCAGCGCCAGAACCGCTAGACCACCGCGGCCGGCCAGAGATGGGCAACATATTACTACCGCCCACATATATCTCGCGTAATGATCACAACGAAAAGATCCGAGAAATTAGAGCAAATACGGAGACTTACAAGCAGTCGTTCTTCCCACGCACAATTCGTGAATGGAACAGGGAAGGGGGGATCAGATAGTGGTACAATAAGTACCCTCCGCCACACACCGTAAGGTGGCTCGCGGAGTATAGATGTAGATGTAGATGTAGAGATGACAGATAAACTCCAGTGGAAGACTCTGCAGGAGAGACGCTCAGTAGCACGGTACGGGCTTTTGTCAAAGTTTCGAGAACATACCTTCACCGAAGAGTCAAGCAGTGTATTGCTCCCTCCTACGTACACTCCTGGAAATGGAAAAAAATAACATTGACACCGGTGTGTCAGACCCACCATACTTGCTCCGGACACTGCGAGAGGGCTGTACAAGCAATGATCACACGCACGGCACAGCGGACACACCAGGAACCGCGGTGTTGGCCGTCGAATGGCGCTAGCTGCGCAGCATTTGTGCACCGCCGCCGTCAGTGTCAGCCAGTTTGCCGTGGCATACGGAGCTCCATCGCAGTCTTTAACACTGGTAGCATGCCGCGACAGCGTGGACGAGAACCGTATGTGCAGTTGACGGACTTTGAGCGAGGGCGTATAGTGGGCATGCGGGAGGCCGGGTGGACGTACCGCCGAATTGCTCAACACGTGGGGCGTGAGGTCTCCACAGTACATCGATGTTGTCGCCAGTGGTCGGCGGAAGGTGCACGTGCCCGTCGACCTGGGACCGGACCGCAGCGACGCACGGATGCACGCCAAGACCGTAGGATCCTACGCAGTGCCGTAGGGGACCGCACCGCCACTTCCCAGCAAATTAGGGACACTGTTGCTCCTGGGGTATCGGCGAGGACCATTCGCAACCGTCTCCATGAAGCTGGGCTACGGTCCCGCACACCGTTAGGCCGTCTTCCGCTCACGCCCCAACATCGTAAAGCCCGCCTCCAGTGGTGTCGCGACAGGCGTGAATGGAGGGACGAATGGAGACGTGTCGTCTTCAGCGATGAGAGTCGCTTCTGCCTTGGTGCCAATGATGGTCGTATGCGTGTTTGGCGCCGTGCAGGTGAGCGCCACAATCAGGACTGCATACGACCGAGGCACACAGGGCCAACACCCGGCATCATGGTGTGGGGAGCGATCTCCTACACTGGCCGTACACCACTGGTGATCGTCGAGGGGACACTGAATAGTGCACGGTACATCCAAACCGTCATCGAACCCATCGTTCTACCATTCCTAGACCGGCAAGGGAACTTGCTGTTCCAACAGGACAATGCACGTCCGCATGTATCCCGTGCCACCCAACGTGCTCTAGAAGGTGTAAGTCAACTACCCTGGCCAGTAAGATCTCCGGATCTGTCCCCCATTGAGCATGTTTGGGACTGGATGAAGCGTCGTCTCACGCGGTCTGCACGTCCAGCACGAACGCTGGTCCAACTGAGGCGCCAGGTGGAAATGGCATGGCAAGCCGTTCCACAGGACTACATCCAGCATCTCTACGATCGTCTCCATGGGAGAATAGCAGCCTGCATTGCTGCGAAAGGTGGATATACACTGTACTAGTGCCGACAATGTGCATGCTCTGTTGCCTGTGTCTATGTGCCTGTGGTTCTGTCAGTGTGATCATGTGATGTATCTGACCCCAGGAATGTGTCAATAAAGTTTCCCCTTCCTGGGACAATGAATTCACGGTGTTCTTATTTCAATTTCCAGGAGTGTATATCTCGCGAAGAGACCATGAGGATAAAATCAGAGAGATTAGAGCCCACACAGAAGCATACGAACAATCCTTCTTTCCAGGAACTATACGAGACTGGAATAGAAGGGAGAACCGATAGAGGTACTCAAGGTACCCTCCGCCACACACCGTCAGGTGGCTTGCGGAGTATGGATGTAGATGTAGATGAAGTCACCAGCTCTGTTACTCCGTTCAGAAAATTTACCAGAAAACAAGATAACATGGTTATACATATACTGTCGCTTAGAAACATGTGAAAAACCAGTGTCGCCACACAATGAGAGCGCAGTTTTATCGTGAGCATCATTTTGTGTTGTATTTAACTGCTCACTAAACACTTCTTGTGCCCTCACTCACTCACGCAGCGAAGCATTCGGGACAAAGCATACGGACATACGCATGCGCAAACACATGACAGTAGCTCATTAATGAAGTGATCGTGTGACATTTATTGGCCGGGATATCCCCTTCTGGGTTCGGCCGCCGTATTGCAAGTCTTTTTAGTTGACGCCACTTCGGCTACTTGCGTGTCAATGTTGATGGAAATGATGATGATGGACATACAACACTCAGTCCCCCGCCGGGAATCGAACCCGGGGTCCCCCTTGCATGATAGGCGGTAACGCCACCGCTGCGCTACGGAGGCGGACAGTAGCTCATTGATGCATCGAGATAAATCTTCCTAGCATTTTCTGTGATAGGCGATTCTCATCGACATTAATAAGGTGTCAGTTCTAAGTCTCAGAAATATTATCCAGGCTACTTTTATTTTACTCCATCTTACATAAATATCTCTGTAACAAATGACGTCATCTGTTAAGGACAACTGTGCACAGAAAAGAAAGCTAAGAGTCTCTCTCTCTCTCTAAACTCTTCTGCCAATTTGGCTCGTTAGGGCACTATTTCGCTGCGACTGCCAGCCATAGCGGTTGACAGTGACTGCGGACAGTTGACTAATGTTCTTAGGCAAAGCAGTGGACCTTACGTCGCTGTTGTCGGCAGTCAACGGTCTTGACGTCATCGCGATTGCCGCGTCTCTGCCGCGCAGAAGCTGTCTGGCAGTCGGATCTCGAGTGTTGGGTCTGTGACAGCCGCAGCACGCTACGATGCGCAGTGTCGAAGACAGTCTTGCACGATGAAGATGACGACCAGTGCGTGGAGTGCGTGAGGAGATATATCGTATGATCATAGGCATACAGATTTCAGAACTGTGGTGGCAAAGGATAAGCTATGGAAGGAGAACAATGAAAAATGGTAATTTTTTGCATATACAGATTTATTTATTATTATACATTATGTATATATATTATGCTCTTTTTCCTACTGTGACACGTAATTTCACAATATTGAAGCTAGAACAAAATCTTCCCTCTTTACAGTTATGACGAGTAACAGTAAGTTTCCTTTACTTGAGCCTTACTTCCTTTTCCGGTTATGAATATTGATTTGTAGGTTCACAGAAATAATTCTTGAATGTATCTCATACCTGAAACCCATCAGCTTGTTAGAATCCCCCTGTTCGAGGCAACGGAATAATGTTTTGCGGTAAACTCACGATCAAGTTCAGAAAACGATCGTCCTCTTTTTTTTCTATATTGGCATCCCTAAGGAGATTATGTAAACAGCAGCAAGCTGTAACAAGTTTGTCACATGTGTGAGGTTGTAGATTCACATTTGCGCAAAATATCCGACGTAAAAGTCCAAAAGCATTTTCAGACACTCAGCACGCTCGTGACAATTTATAGTTGAAGGTAGCTTTTGATTTATCTTGCTGGGCAGCCGAGCGAGTGTAAGCCTTGAAGATATGCTTTCGCGAGTTGAATGCATCGTCGCCAACTATAACAAATGGTATCTTGATTTCAGTCAATGGAAGGTCTTCATCTATTGGAAATACGTCTGCGTTCATGATCATTTCCCCCTTTGCTGGTTTATTAAATATGCCATAGTCTCCTACCTTACCACATGACCCGACGCCTATCGCAAGGAACTTACAGTTCGCCTCAACCAATGCCAAAAGTACTGTGGAGATGTAGTCTTTATAATTCCAGAAAAGAGAACCAGTTTTTCCAGGACACCATATCCTTACATGTTTTCCATCAATAGCAGCCCAACACTCAGGAAAATCCCAAAGAGTGTAGAATTCTTCCGCACTTTACCGAAAAGATTCTCGAGGTGGAGGAGGCAGGAAGATAGGCACCAAGTGTTTGCGCATAGGTTCTAATGGTTCACGAACTACGATGCTCACGTAAGTTGGTATACCCAAGGGACACGGAACTCTCCCCTGTAGCAAGAAACCTGCAATATAAATCATAATTATTGTTAATAAATGAAATATAAGTAATATGTATTGTACTAATTACACAACGGGAAAGTATATTTCTCTTTTAGGTGGGCAGTGTAAGAAGAGCTGAGAAAACATCAGAAATAATTGCTGGATAACAGTTCGAAAAGAATAATTACCAACAGGTTCCTCAGCACCCAGTTTATCAAACAATGGGCATCGTTCAGTAGACTAAGTTTTTTCTGAGATTTAGAAAGGAGACGGTCCTCTTTATGTGATGTTCCGCTACAGGACCCAACAAATTTTGAAGGACCGGCATCTGATGAAGACGAACAAAATGCTATGAAACAGGCCGTGACATTGCTCAAGCCTTTGCTTCCTTATCCTCTACTGAAACGCCTGTTCCTTCTCAGTTCGGATATCGAGGAGATCTCACTGGGATTCGTTCAACAAAAGGGGCCAACAACGGTTGGAATTGCTGCTGCGCTTGACTGTTAAGCAGGAGCCACCATGGGGAGCAGCGCAGCGTCCATCAGGAAACTGCCACATCACCTCATCAATAAGGCGAAAATAGACAGTTTCAGTTATTTTACGGGACCTGAACGTTCTTCGGAATCGTCTCTTGTGCCACCAGCTGCCACCATTAGTCCTTCCAGCTCTTCTTCCCTTCAGTCTCCGCTCGAACGAACTTCAGAACCGTTAGATGTTTCGTCGATTGGAGACGATGGGTACACTTTCGCCCCGTTGATAAACGTCGAACCACAGACAAGGGATACACATACTACTTTTGAAAATAATTACTAATAATAATGTAAACACCGTGTAAAGATAACGTAAAAATAAACAACAAACTATACAGGCACTGAGCCATTTCCATATAAACCTAGTTATTTCATAGAAATGCAAAACTACCCATTTAAAAGCGATGTTGATGAATATGTATGTTTTTAAACAGCTACTTACCGTAAAGTCTCTGCTATTTAAGTAATGCGACCAATTTTTTTTCTGACGCAACGGTACACCACAGCGTGTTGTAACCGGCTGGGCTAAGTGGAGGGGGGTGTTAGCTTCAAAACGCTCTTTGTCTCATTCGGCTGCGAGCCGCCGGAGAGTCAGAACGTGAGTTTCCGTCAACCCCTTTTTGAGTTTATGTAATACGGCACAATGGATCATTCTTTAGAGCAACGGTACGCTATTAAATTTTGCGTTAAACTTGCGAAGTCCGCCACCGAAACGTTTCCATTACTTCAGCATGCCTTTGGGACTGATTGCTTGTCCAAATCACAAGTTTCCCGATGGCACAAGTCGTTCATGGAGGGCCGAGAGAAGATCACCTACGAACCTCGCAGTGGACGGCCATCAAAAGCACGAGTCGACGAAATTGTGACGCATGTGAGCGATTGTTTGAACTCTGACAGACGGCTGAGCCTTCTATTGATAGCACAAACTCTAAACATGTCAAAAAACCCGTTTTCGGCATTGTGACCGAAGATTTGAACGTAAGAAAGGTGTGTGCCAAACTCGTCCCAAAAGTGCTGACTGACTAACACAAGCATATGCGAGTGCTTTGGCGTCGAGATATGTTGGAAATGTGTGAAAATGATCCTCATTTCTTAAACTCAGTTGTCACTGGTGATGAGTCGTGGATTTTTGAGTACGACCCTGAGACAAAAAGGCAGAGTTCAGAGTGGCACACCCCATCATCGTCCCATCCCAAGAAGGCACGCATCAGCAAGTCCAAAATCAAAACCATGCTCATTGTCTTCTTTGACTTCAGAGGCATTGTCCACCACGAATTTGTACCTACTGGGACTACAGTGAACTCAGATTTCTACTTGTAAGTGCTCAAAAGACTGACAAGGAGGGTCTCACGCTGTCGAAGCGACATCAGGGACACTTGGAAAGTTCACCACGACAACGCGCCGTGTCACAGCGCCTTCATTGTCAACGAATTCCTGGCCAGGACCAAGACCCCATTGGTTCCCCAGCCTCCTTACAGTTCTGACCTGGCTCCAGCTGGCTTTTTCCGTTTCCTCGGTTAAAAGGAGTCATTAAAGGAAAACATTGAGACACAAATGAAAGCATCCAGGCGCATGTTACATCAGCTCTAAAGGACATCCAGGACGCCTTCCAGGCATGGAAACACCGCCTCCAGAAGTGTATTGACGCAAGAGGGTGGTATTTTGAATATTTTTGATTATTTGTACGAATATATTCAATAAACGATTTTTTATGAATTTGGTCGCATTACTTATGGAACGCACCTTGTATGTCTTCTTTCAACAGGTTTAAAACAAAATCGAACTGAGAAGGATAAGCCTAACAATTTCTGAACCTCTCTTTATCGTTTCACAAGTGGCCAGTTATGCTGTGAGGGCAAGCTCTTGTAAGCTTTACCATAATTTCCTCTTCCTTTTCTTCCTCGTCCACCAAGACACCTACACTGAAGCGCCAAAGAAACTAGTATAGGCATGAGTATTCAATTACAGAGATACGTAAACATAGTACGGGGCTACGTTTGGCAACGCCTATATAAGATAGCAAGTGTGTGGCACAGTTGTTAGTCGGTTACTGCTGCTACAATGGCAGGTTACCAAGATTTAATTGAGTTTAAATATGGTGTTATAAGCGGCGCACGAGTGATGGGACACAGCATCTCCGAGGAAGTGATGAAGTGGGGGTTTTCCAGTATGACCATTTCACGAGTGTACCGTGAATATCAGGAATCCAGTAAAACATCAGATCGCCGACATCGATGCGGCCAGAAAAATATCCTGCAAAAAGGGGACCAACGACGACTCAAGAGAATCGTTCAACGTGACAGAAGTGCAACCCTTCCGCAAACTGCTGCAGATTTCAATGCTGGACCATCAAAAAGTGTCAGCGTGCCAACTACTCAACGAAACATCATCGATATGGTCTTTCAGAACCGAAGGCTCACTCGTGTATTCTTGATGAATCATGACACGAGGCTTTACGCCTCGCCTGGGCTCCTCAACACCGAAATTAGACTTTTGATGACTAGAAACATGTTGCCTGGTCGACGAGTCTCGTTTCAAATTGTATCGAGCGGATGTATGTGTACGAGTATGGAGACAACTCATGAATCCATGGACCCTCCGTGTCAGCAGGGGTCTGTTGAAGCTGGTGGAAGCTCTGTAATGGTATGAGGCGTGTGGATTTCGAGTGATACAGGACCCCTGATACGTCTAGATATGACTCTGACAGGTGACATCTGCGTAAGCATCCTGTCTGATCAGCTGCACTCATTCATGTACATGGACCTGGCCAATTTCAGCATGACAATGTTTCATCCCACATGTCCAGAATTTCTACAGAGTGGTTCCAGGAACAATCTCCTGAGTTTAAACACTTCCGTTGGCCGCTAACCACCCTCCCCCCTCCCCCAGACATGAACATTATTGAGCATATCAGGGATGCCTTGCAACGCGCTGTTCAGAAGAGGTCTCCACCCTCTCCTATTCTTACGGATTTAGGGATTATGGACAGCCCTGAAGGATTCATTGTGTCAGTTCACTCCAGCGCTACTTCAGACATTAGTCGAATCCATGCCGCATCGTGTTGCGGCACTTCTGCGTGCTCGCGGGGGGCCCTGCGCGATATTAGGCAGGTGTACCAGGTTCTTTGGCTCTTCAGTGGAGAACGGCATTAGCGCCCTTGATGCGAACTCGTGTACGTGTTCCTTTCATAGAGGCTCGACTGTGAGTGGCGTGGCCGCTGCAGTGAGCAGTTTCAGCGAAATAAACGGGCAGTGACGGTCGGCAGTGTCGGCTGGCGGGTGCTGCCGACCGCTAAGGCGGGCAGTTGCGGCGAAGTAGTACCTCTACACAGAATCAAAGATCAAACCATTCACCACTACCTATGTAACGTCATGGTTCATGATTAAATGATTTGCTAGTCGACAGCTGTTGCTACCAGTTCCGAAGAACACCGAGTGAGGTGGCGCAGTGGTTAGCACACTGGACTCGCATTCCGGAGGACGACGGTTCAATCCCGCGTCCGGCTATCCTGACTTAGGTTTTCCGTGACTACCTTAAATCGCTCCAGGCAAATGCCGGGATGGTTCCTTTGAAAGGGCAAGGCCGACTTCCTTCCCTCTCCTTCCCTAATCCGATGAGACCGATGACCTCGCTGTTGGGTCTCTTCCCCTGAACAATCCAATCCAATATCGAAGATCACGTAATAACTCATCCTACAGAAACTGTCCAAAGATACCAGCAGCTATCGCGGCCGCACTTGCATAACAGCATTTTTCCTATGATGAGTGATGGTGAGTAAGTAAGTTAATAATTGATAAATATCTGGGTCTATAGTGGCGTAGATACGTTTGTGTGTATGTTTAAATGTGTGTTGCGCTGGTACATAATGAACGTGTTTCTATTTTTTTGCCATATGTCGAATCTTAGTCAATAATAATAAAAACTACATTTTTTTTAATTTCTTATCAATGTTGCATTGTGTGCGGAGGGGTGTGGGCAGGAGCGCGCATGTAAGCATTGTGCTGCTGAAGTAGCTATACATTATACAACATATACGTCAAACAACAAATGTAACAATTTTTAACATGGTTTATGTTCACTGATGTAACAAAAGGTGGTCCGTTCCCTACTTCACCCTGTTACGGATCGTTTCTTTGTTTTACTTTATATGTTCTTCCTCAGGGTTAGTATTATCTCCATATCAAATTTATCAAAATCGGGTGTGTGGTTTAGTCATGAAAACGCAATAGAAAGAGCTACTTTTGCATCTATAACATAAAATATGAAAAAGTACAGTACACTCACAGCTACTCAACCAGTTGTACTCCATTGCTCTGATCTACTACTGACAACTGACGTAATGTAGCACAATATTATTTCCGATGTGGCTTATTACTTATATACACTGAAGAGCCAAAGAAATTGGTAGACCTGCCTAATATCGCGTAGAGCTCCCCGCGAACACGCAGAAGTGCCGCAACACGACGTGGCATGAAATCGACTAATGTCTGAAGTAGTGCTGGAGGGAACTGATAGCATTAATCCTTCAGGGCTGTCCATAAATCCGTAAGAGTACGAGGGGGTGGAGATCTCTTCTGTACAGCACGTTGCAATGCATCCCAGATATGCTCAATAATGTTCATGTCTGGGGAGTTTGGTGGGCAGCGGAAGTGCTTAAACTCAGAAGAGTGTTCCTGGAGCCACTGTGTAACAATTCTGGACGTGTGGGGTCTCGCATTATCCTGCTGGAATTGCCCAAGTCCGTCGTAATGCATAATGGACATGAATAGATGCAGGTGGTCCGACAGGATGCCTACGTACGTATTACCTGTCAGAGTCGTATCTAGGCGTATCAGGGGTCCCGTATAACTCCAACTGCACGCCTCCATCAGCTTGAAAAGTCCTCTTCTCAGATGCAGGGTCTATGGATTCATGAGCTTGTCTTTATTACCGTACACGTTCATCCGCTCGATACAATTTGAAGCGAGACTCGTCCGACCAGGCAACATGTTTCCAGACATCAACAGTCGAATGTCTGTGTTGACGCGCCCAGGTGAGGCGTAAAGCTCTGTGTCGTGCAGTTATCAAGAATACACGAGTGGGGCTTCGGCTCCGAAAGCCAATATCGATGATGTTTCGTTGAATGGTTGGCACGCTGACACTTGTTGATGGCCCAGCATTGAAATCTGCAGCAATTTGTGGAAGGGTTGCACTTCTGTCACGTTGAACGATTCTCTTCAGTCGTCGTTGGTCCCGTTCTTGCACGATCTTTTTCCGGCCGCAGCGATGTCGGAGATTTGATGTTTTACCGAATTCCTATATTCACGGCGCACTTGTGAAATGATCATACGGGAAAATTCCCACTTTATCGCTGCCTCGGAGATACTGTGTCTCATTGCTCACGTGCCAATTATAACACCACGTTCAAACTCACTCACATCTTGATAAGCTGCCATTGTAGTAGCAGTAACCTCTCTAACAACTGCGGCAGACACTTGCTGTCTTATAAAGGCGTTGCCGAACGCAGCGCCGTATTCTGTTTACATATCTCTGTAGTTGAATACTCAAGCCTATACCAGTTTCTTTTGCGCTTCAGTGTATGTCTCCCTCAAATGTGTTACCGCGAAGAACGACGTTTTTCTATTGTACTTTCAGTCTAGTTTCAACGTAATGTGTCAAGTGCGGAGACTACTTTGCATTTGCTTTTTCCTTTGGAATTCAGTATCCCCAGACAGCTAAGGTCAGTCTTTTAGTATAGCTCCCCTACCCACTGAAGAATAAGTACTTACCAGGGATTGTCGAAAATACTATTCTGTTTACAAGTAGTTGAGACATTATCGCTGCCACCTGCTGATAGACATTTTCCTGAAATGCAGTAGGAACTGATTATAAATACCGATACATCAATAATTAACCATGAGAAATGACCAAAATTTGTGCTTTATTCTTGTAGCGATGCGACACGTACCCCAGCCGGCCGGAGTGGCCGAGCGGTTCTAGGCGCTACAGTCTGGAACCGCGCGACCGCTACGGTCGCAGGTTCGAATACTGCCTCGGGCATGGATGCGTGTGATGTCCTTATGTTAGTTAGGTTTAAGTAGTTCTGAGTTCTAGGGGACTGATGACCACAGTAGTTAAGTCCCATAGTGCTCAGAGCCATTTGATTTGACACGTACCCCAAAGGCAATTTTTGTTAACTTGAATTGTAAATAAAAAATCAGAAACACGCTAACAACAGATTCTCTCGCTGTTATTTCTGCACCATCTGTGTGGCTAACAACATGAATAATTAATCATTCGTGTTTACAATTAAAATGAATTGTAGCCTTTTTCATCTAACAGATACTAAATTCAAAATAATTCGTGAAATCTCATGTACATCAATTTCACAGAATATTCTACACTTCACAGAGTCTATGTAAACCGTTCAGCACCTAGATCACTGGTCTTAACTGACAGAAACTCCAGTAAGCGAATTAAAATGGTACAAAGGCAATACATGTTAACCTTATGAGAACACTAATCAATACACACACAATATTTGAAAATAATATTCAGTCTGCTCTGAAAAATATTCCAGTTACATTACAGCACACACACACACACACACACACACACACACACACACACACACATACACACAAATTCCTATTATTTCTTCTTAAGTTCTCCAATCATTTCGTCTCCTTTTATAGGTAGTTTAGGTCAGCGTTCTTCCAATTTCAATGTTCCTGTTCACCTGATTCGATCAAACTGACTTAACCACCTATAGCTTGTTTTTGGTCAGTAGTGTCTCTGGGGACTTCCTTTGTTATCGAGGTAAATTATTCTATTTTCTGCACATTTGCTACCCCAAGTATTAGTTTCACATTTCAAACAACCGAGCGTGAAGGCAGTTGTTATTGGTTCGTTCCAAAATGTTAGAAAGATGTCCACAAACTACTTCATACGAGCGACTGGGTGAGCGTTACATGACGACCCCAACATTCTGAAGTGTGTTACACTCAAGTACTTTCCGTCTTACAGTGAGTTCATAAGTTATCTTTTACGGAGATCTATGATACCATAAACTTCCTTTTGAATAGTTTCCTTTATAACTTCTGCATTTTAATAAGCATTTTGTGTGAGTTCCTCAACTGGTAGTCGACACAACGTATAAAGGCAGCAGTTTCCGGAACGTTGCATCTGCCTGTTGCACCACTTAAAGGTTCTTTATTGTCACAGTGTTTAGACACGCTGATGACTACTGACATGCTCGTCTATCACATCTCCAGCATCTCCATCATCACACTCTGTACGTTTCTAACGTCCTTCGTCACGTATTAGGTCTCCTCCTTCGATTTCTTTTACGTGTGACGGTTTGACTTCGTGGGAAACGTTTTTCACAATGTTTTCATGCCTGGAATCTCATTTGTTAAGTTTGAAAATTTCGGTAACTGGTTTTGTAGAGCTTTGCTAGGTTCGTGATTACCTTCAGTCAGCAGTGTATGAGTTTCTGAAGTTTCTGTGCTGCTCCTTTGACATTGATCCCCAAAGTTCCTGAATACTTTATTTCTGTGATTCGCGATTGTATACGTGTGTGTAAATGTCTTCCAATGCCCACTCAAAGAAGACAAGGATACACAGTCTAGCTACAGTATAATAAATAAGCCTCAGTTTGTGGATGAACTCAGACTTAGGTTGATAATCATTTTGAATATTTGGCAGTACTGTACCCACTGGTGTTAAACTCGTTTTCAACCAATGATTCCCACAGCTACAGGAACACTACTTGTGACACCTCTTAAACAAAATACTTATGCAGTGCTGTCAGACGAAAAGATCAACCTGACACAAACTGTGGGAAGTTTGTCTCACAACCTTCGTACCTGGATAAAGAGCTTTTCCAATTTGAGATATCTGTGAACGTTGCTGCATAAGACGATTTAAGAAGAAACTAAATTTCTTCAGCTACGACAATGTTTAAAGAAATCGTCTTAACAGCACTAAATCGTGGTATGTGAATCGTTTACTGGCTGTAGTCTGCCGCATTTCGCTGGTTGGAAGGAAAAAAGCTTACTGACAAATTTCACACAAGGAAAAGGAGGACGAAATGTCTCCCACTGGAAGGTCATGCTGTTTTATTTAAATGATTACAAAATCAGCTAAAACAGTGAGGCTGTCAGTATAAGCACATTACTGTTGTCAGAATGGTGTTGCACTGCCCAGGGCCTATAATGATAAAGGGCCTGTTTAGGTCAGGCATATTGTATACAGAAGTGGAAGAGAGAGCACCACTAAATTCCACAATCCGCATGCATTGCATACACAAAGAAATTGCTGTTACAGTGTACTATTGGAGCCCAATGAGTGAATTGCATATTTTACGGTGAAAAAGAGCACTGGCAAACAGTCTTCGCTACATTAGGTTACCAAAACTGGTGTCACTCTGAGCTAGAATTTATGGTCAGCGACTACGTATAAGATCAATGAGTCGGATGCGGGTTTTGCAACTGTGAAATACTTTCCTGCATTATAGAAGTGAATATTAAATTTGAACTAATAATGCGAAAATTTTGAACTTGGATAGCTTCCAATGAAAGTCTTTCTGTTTATTGCAAAGGAAAACAATTGATTTTCTAAAACATTCTCTGCCATACACAACTTGAAACAGGTGACGTCGACCAAATCATGTGGAAGAACTGACAGCGACGTAAACGGAAGGCAGTAAGATCCCTTGGCTTTTGGTTTGGCAGTATTCTACAGCCATTTCTAGGCGCAAGTAAATTAAGAAAGGCAGCGCGTTTTCGTTATCAAGTAACGTCTTCATCAATTACTTTAGTTTTAATGTAATTTGCGAGTAATTGCTGATGTTTGATATTAACATGAAAAGGACTCCGTAGACAGGGAAAGAACCTCTTCTTGGGCAACTACTTCTATAATGACCAAAAGGCATTAAATGATCTTCAAGCACATGTGTTCCAGCAACGGTATGAAGAAAATCATAGTAACAATGACGGTAATAATCGAATTATCCGGTAACTTCACACTTCACAGTGGATTTTCTCGAACTAAGAAATTTGCTGAATTAGTGAATATTTCAAAATGGCTTCACATCGAGGCTATGATGCCTAGAAGAGACTTTACATCTTGCTGACATGAGAATAGCATAATCTCCACGTCAGAAGATTGCTTCTACTTAACCATTTAATAGACTCGCATTTTTCCACCGTTACTAATTTTGTAAGCTAAGCACATCATCCGTTACAGCACACTCGTGGGACTGGGAAATGTAGCCACAATGGTCTGGTGGAACGAACTATCACAGGTGCAATGCGTGGGTTCAGGCATTTACTTTTAAGAGGCACAAACAGATTTACTTTACCTCTGGTAACCTCAAGAGAAAGACGTTATAACCCAGAATCCACATTAAACATCACGTTCCTTCATTACCAATTGCGCACAGCCGGTTTACGTTGGGAAATGACAGGCGGAAGTCATGGTAAACAGAAATACTGTCTCCAGTAAACTTACTTACATTAGAAAATTTTATTTTATTTGATGAAACGATAGCCATTTAAAGGAACAGGGATCTTATTTTTCTTGTACTTGATTGAATTACAGACGCTGAAAAATTTGGCGCTGGACTGTGATTCGAATTCGTATCTCATCTTTCGAAGATCTGGATCTCTTGGAACAGTATAGTTCAATCATTTCATTCCTTTTCCCAAGACTGCAGTCTTCTCTAGGTCTCCTCCAAAGGTAAGTATGTGGGTCCGATTGCCGCTCAGGCACAAAAATTTGCATCCTTATTTTAGATTCAAACATCTAGCACCTGGTAAGAAAAGCCGATACGTAACATTTGATTTTACTTAGTTTACAATCCGATTGCATGTTGGGTTCGTATCTCCGTCACAGAACTTCACATCATGCACTTCATCTTCAAATGCATGAACACTTTGGTTAGTTAACAGGGACGAAAGGGTCTTTACAGTAGTCCCGGTTTTTTACAAAAACTGTCGTCTTTTATTTTTAAGTTTAGATTTGGTTACTGATATTGGCGAATATTTCTGTAATTCGTGCCTCTTCATGACTAGTCAGCAATATGATATGATTAGATTAGATTAGATTAATACTTGTTCCATAGATCATGAATACGACATTTCGTAATGATGTGGAACGTGTCATTTTAATGAAAGATTTCTTTACATGCCATGATTCAGTTTCTTTGCAACAATTTTTTACTCTCTCTCTCATTCTTTTTTATTTTTATCTCTCTCCCTCACTCTCTCTCTCTCTTCTCACTCTCTCTCTCTCTCTCTCTCTCTCTCTCTCTCACACACACACACACACACACACACACACACACACAGACAGTCTTTTTTTATTTTTTATTTTTATTTGATTTTTGTGCTCGACTATCGGCGAGGCACGAAAACGTTCGTCAATGATTTTCTTAGTTTTGAGTACACTTACGAAAGATACATAAAAACAACTAGGAGAGTTTCTGATTTATGAAACTTAGTTTGCAATCAGTTCTGAGTATTATTAGTAACTACGCTCCAGTCCCTAAACCCAATTACAGAAATGTGAGTCAGATGGATTACGTATTCCAGGCCGTAGCAGCTGTGTCTTTGAGACGTCAGCTATGGTCACTTCCCAGCCCACTGTAGGATCACATCGGTCCGTCTTCTTCCTGCTGGTAATGTAACTGAGATTTGGCAACAAGGCAAGGTATATTTGGCAACTCTGTGATCGACGAGTTACTTCCTGGTGTGCACGGAATTCGCTTGATTTTTCCTGTCATTTCCATTGAATAATCTGAGTTATTGTTAACGCTTGAGCTGTAACAAAAGATTGTAAATTTACGGTTTTCATCCCAGGAAAGTCGTTGCACGTGAAAATCGCATCTAATCTCATCCTTTAAAGAGCGGTTTACGAGTTCTAGCCACTAATGGTCTCATAATAGGAAACCTACGCGCATGTCTCTTCCCTTGCCTTGTGGAAACGTCCTAACTTGTGAGAAACCGTCTGTTATGATTTGCGGTTCCAGTTTTGCAGACTGTAACGTTTTTATCCCTTCTGTGAAAGAGCTACAAGCAGTCAGATCACACATCGATAAGGAAATCGCAAGAAAATACTTTCGGCTCATAGTGCAATGGTGAAAAATTTACAAAGCTGCACAACAGGTAACGCCTCTTTCCGCTGCTGACAAGCAAATTTTGGGTTTCTAGGAATACATAAGTTTACTTATGAAATGCCACATTTGCATACCACTTGAGTATGACACAGCATACCAATAAAACACAGACCCAATCGAAATCTAAGTGATTAGTATTTTACTAATTCGTGCCGATAGAGGCACGCTGTGTACAGATACTCAGTTTTATTGAAACAGACTTTCGTCGTAAGGTTATCGTGGGTAGTTTTATTTCATTTCTTATAATACAATGCACAATTTTCGTACGGTTTCTTTTAGTGTTGTTAAAACATTAGTTAACATGAGAGAGAAATTAATCATCAACGATATATGCGAATTCTCATATGTTATCTATAACAGTTTGACAATGCACATGCAGTTTATTGATTACATGCATGTAGAAAACTTGTTCTGAGTTAAAGCTGTCAAACAAAATTTGATGAAGAATAAAATGCCACTGCCACACGACAGCTAATGTAGAAAATACTTTTCTGACATATTTTGGCACGATGCGCTCTCCCCATTAATAATACAAAAGTTTCGAGATGCATCTGCAGCCTGGCCATCTATTAAACCTGAAAAGAACAAAATGTCGCAGAAGTTATCCATTTTTCCACATGCGACTATTTTGGGTTGAGAAGTGAAGGGAATTATGTTCAAAGTTCCATTAGATCGATAACTTCAGCAGACAGCAGTAAGGCGTTTTAATAAAATGTAGCAGTGAATGTACTCAAACTCGCGACGCCTTGTCAACAGCGCATGACATTTACCATTACGCTACTAGCTGACCCATAGCTACATCACCTCCAGAACTCAGTAACAATTCCTCCAGAACTTCCGCATTGCACAGTAATGTGAGATAATGCATATGGCTGGATCTAGACTTCTGAGAGACAGACAGTTACAGCTTTTCTTTTGCACTGCACGACGTTTTTAACAAACAGATAGCGCAATAGAGTAGCTCAAGTCGAAAGAAACACTTCCTATTTAAATTTCTGCATTCTGCACTGTTGGCAGTTCTGTGTAGGTGTCAGTTACGTGATTTTATTTCGGTGATTACAAAATAGAGTCGAATGTATGCACTGGGTAGCCGAGGCATATAGTTCATGGCGAATGTACTGAACATGCTGCAAACCACTACAGGGAGTCTGTGCGTCAGAATTCTCATCCAGTGTGGCGCAACATTGTTATGATACAAAAATGAGTGATAGAGAAGAGAATTTGGTGGTCTCTTGGATTGATGCTAGATTCATATACTTATGGTCTGGGTTCGATTCCAACTTCTGCTGATGCTTTTTGATAAGGAGAGACAGACTCTGTTCTCTTCTGGCTACGCCAAGTGAAGAAGGTATAATGGCATTGTGGTCTGACATTCATGTTAAACATGATATTCCTTCTCTACCAAGTAGATGTTAGGTTGAACCACAATAAAGTCAGGAGTCGCGACACGTAGAAACTCTATCAACAGTAACCTTTCTTATACTAGTTATTTATTTCTAGTGACGAAACAAACGTTATGTAGGGTCACAGGACACTTATTACATCTTTTATTTGAGCTTCTGTATATCGATAAAATTGGTTCTGAACTGGGAATGCAACTCAGATCGCCCTTAACGCGGAATTTGATACCTTCGTGACAATACAGCTCGACTGTTTGTTCAAAGCTGCAGATTCCTCAACATCTCCACAAATTGCGCGTGAAAGGGTTCGATTCCTGGCCCGGCAGTAAAGCTTTCATTATGTATTATCAAGCTCTAGCATGAGAACACCTATCTGATGGTGGGTAATAATTTTGATTTTTAATGTATTTTCATTCGTTGTCAACACTAACGATATCTGACGTTTTTGAGTCCCAGTGAGACACAGAACTGTTTGCGAAATCATTGTAAATTCAAGGATGTTATTCCGAGCTGCTGGTGCAGATAAATTCGGTAGCTGACGTCTCTTTGTGTGCAGTCAACAACGTGTGTTTCTATGTGTGGGGTTCGATTCCCAGTCAGCACTGAACTCTTCGTCATATTATTTCTAGTTCAAACATGCTCACGTGTCACTGCTGGTGTAACAAACCCATTTTTAACGTTCGTTTTCTCTAGAATATAACAGCGATAGGTGCCAGGTTGGAGTCCTGGGAAAGAAAAAATTAATGTTTCGTCTCGTCATTTCAATTAAAACATCTAGCTACTGCCGAGAAAATCCGATATGTCACAGTTGATTGTGCTTCGATGGCAATCCAATTAGGTTCTGGGTTCGAATCCCTGTCCAACACAAAGCTTTACCTCACGGCATTTCAAGTAAGTTACTTGTGAAGAAGCAATATTTAACATCTCTCGTAGTTCGTTAACAAGGACAATAGATGCTGGGTAGGAATTCGTGTCCGTTAAAAATATTTACGTTGTGTAATTTAAAGGTGGTATTTGCTAACTGATACTGTCTAAAATCGGGGTATATCACTCTCTGTATGCCTAGTCAGGAATGACTGTTAGTTTCCGTCAGTCATGAAATTCCGTTGCCATTTTGACACCTGTACGATGGTAGTACATGACCTGGGTTTGAATCCATTTGCAGAGCGAGACGGTTCATCGTGTCATTTGAAGTTCATACTGTAAGTAGGCTGTTTATGTTTTCTTATCGGCAACGTTACGTAGCGCTCGGTATGAAAATCACTGGCTGTGCTGTGTGCAGTCTGTGGCTGGTTTGCATTGTTGTCTACCATTGTAGTGTTGGGCAGCTGGATGTGAACAGCGCGTAGCGTTGCGCAGTTGGAGGTGAGCCGCCAGCAGTGGTGGATGTGGGGAGAGAAATGGCGGAGGTTTGATATTTGTAAAAATGGATGTCATGAACTGCTGCATACGTTAGGACTGTTAAGGTAAATACATTGTTTGTTCTCTATTAAAATCCTTCATTTGCTAACTATGCCTACTAGTAGTTAGTGCCTTCCGTAGTTTGAATCTTTTATTTAGCTGACAGTAGTGGCGCTCGCTGTATTGCAGTAGTTAGAGTAACGAAGATTTTTGTGAGGTAAGTGATTTGTGAAAGGTATAGGTTAATGTTAGTCAGGGCCATTCTTTAGTAGAGATTTTTGAAAGTCAGATTGCGTTGCGCTAAAAATATTGTGTCAGTTTAAGCACAGTCATGTATAAATTTTTCCAAGGGGACGTTTCATATGTCGACCCTTAGCCGAGGATACCTCACTGGAATCTTCTGATTTTTTCTTGTAGTTTGTGTAATTAGTGTAGATTTTGTTTATTGCTATTGCGTAATTGTAGAGAGAATCTCCTTTGTAGTTGCAGTCTTTCATTGTTGTACAGTAAAACAGTTGTGGCATGCATGTAGATTTGCACCAAGTATTTCGCAGCTGCGCTTGCAATTAACTAGATATTATTTTCAGTGCTATGTTAATGTGTTCCCCTATTTTTGCTCTTCAAATTGTGTTCTTCTGTGTTGTCGTGTGAAATATTGTGACAATAATGGCGTGTGAAAAACGTAATACTAGGCTCCAAAGTAAACTGAGAAATGACAGTGAAGACGAAAGCAGTGTGTTAGCGCCACCGAGTAATGAATTAACTAATGTTCAAAGTAGTAATTTGGTAAGTGTACATAGGGAAATGGAGCGGGCTGCAAACAATGGTGTAGACAGTGAAACAACTAGTGAACAGGGAAGCATTATCGATCGATCGGTCGGCAACAGCTTGCCTCAGGAATCCGAAATGACAGGACACAATCTTGCAAAAACTGTAGATTCAGGTTTTGTGTCCTCACCCTTTTCTCAAATAAGTCAAGACACATTTTCTGCTTTTCAAACTGCGTATATTGCCGGTTCAAATGCACTGCCGAATAGCACTGAGGAACATGTTTCAGACACCAGTGCATTGTTATTACAGTTAATGCAACAAATGGGACAAAGGTTACAAAAGTTAGACACAACGCTTGAACAAAATCAGAAACAAATGGGACAAAATTTCCAGAAGTTAGACACGATGGAACAGAATCAAGAGACAAACACAGCAAAAGCTTCAAAAGTTAGACAAAATGGAAGAAAATCTTCAAACGTTAGACACAATGGAACAAAATCTTCAAAAGTTAGACACAATGGAACAACATCAGAGACAAACACAGCAACAGTTAGACGCAATGGAACAAAATCTTCACACCACGCTTGAACAAACACGTGAAGATTTAACTACTGAGTTACATAAAATAGAATCGAAATGTCAAAAAGCCTGTAATGACGTAAAAACACAAATTTGTGAGCATTTCCAACCTATTTTTTCGCGTCATGAAAATGCATACAGAATCACGAAGCAGCCATAAAAGAACTGCAAACTATTGTTCATGAAAATCATGAGACCTTGCAAGCTAAAATTGACTCAGTTGCGTCTATCGATTCGGTTACGCAACTTGCAAAAACTCAGGAAAACTTAAAGGACACAGTAGAAAGACACATGGAGGAAATTAGTTCATTATCAGAGGAAGTAGTTGAACTTTCGGATCAGCTAAATAATTTATCTACGAAGGCAGATGATGATCTGAATGACACAAAACCAGTAGTCTTTAATGACACAGAAGAGTGCGAACAAATTAGGAAACCGAAACAAAATCTGAATCAAATTGATACGCAACACCAAAGAGAAATCCGGGAAGTACAAGATCAGCTGACACAGGTAATACAAGAATTACGTATTTCAGAGGACACTCGCGCTCCAATACGGGAAGAGGGACATAGAAATATGGAACAGCCACAAAATAATAACACAGGACACTTCGGAAATTATGAAAGAAATTGGCTATGTACACCGAATTTTGAGATGGAACCGCCGAAATGACGTAACAATGACCGACACGCGACTCGCCGACATGATGATTTTGACTATAAGCTGTTCATTACTACACGTAAATTCAAAACGTTTAAGAATTCTGCCAACGACATTCATCCACAAGCGTGGCTCCATCAATTCTCTCATTGTTTTCCTCCCAACTGGTCACTGGAGCACAGGTTAGAATTTATGTGTGGCTACTTGGAGAATGAACCAGCTGTAAGAATGCGATCGGTCATTCACAATTGTCACAGTGAAGGAGATTTTTATCATGTCTTCCTCTCAGCATATTGGTCTCGAGCTACACAAGACCGAGTAAAACATAGCATCATAATGATGAAACATTTCGAACAATCTGAATTTTCCAGTCCTGTGAAAAAAATGAAAAGACATGTTGCACAAGAATCAGTACCTGTCAAACCCATACAGCCCCTCAGAGCTCATCCGCATTTGTTTAATCAAATTGCCTGAACATTTAAGAAATATTATTTTGGCAGGACGTTGCAAAGACGACATTGAAGCTTTTCAGGGACTCTTACAAGAATTAGAAATTGACACAGACAGTCGTGGGATGCGAAAACAGGAAAACAATCACTACAGGTCACACCTGTCACAATTCCGTGACGACAGAAACAATAACTGGACACGACAATTCTATTCTTACAACGTAAATCGTGACCAAAAGAGACATCACCCGTATGACAACCACTGGCAGAGTAATAGTTACAGAGAGAGATCGCATTTCCGTAGTAATGAATATGACAGAGACACTCATAGAAACAGACAATTTGGCAACCAGAACTACACTCCTGGAAATGGAAAAAAGAACACATTGACACCGGTGTGTCAGACCCACCATACTTGCTCCGGACACTGCGAGAGGGCTGTACAAGCAATGATCACACGCACGGCACAGCGGACACACCAGGAACCGCGGTGTTGGCCGTCGAATGGCGCTAGCTGCGCAGCATTTGTGCACCGCCGCCGTCAGTGTCAGCCAGTTTGCCGTGGCATACGGAGCTCCATCGCAGTCTTTAACACTGGTAGCATGCCGCGACAGCGTGGACGTGAACCGTATGTGCAGTTGACGGACTTTGAGCGAGGGCGTATAGTGGGCATGCGGGAGGCCGGGTGGACGTACCGCCGAATTGCTCAACACGTGGGGCGTGAGGTCTCCACAGTACATCGATGTTGTCGCCAGTGGTCGGCGGAAGGTGCACGTGCCCGTCGACCTGGGACCGGACCGCAGCGACGCACGGATGCACGCCAAGACCGTAGGATCCTATGGAGTGCCGTAGGGGACCGCACCGCCACTTCCCAGCAAATTAGGGACACTGTTGCTCCTGGGGTATCGGCGAGGACCATTCGCAACCGTCTCCAAGAAGCTGGGCTACGGTCCCGCACACCGTTAGGCCGTCTTCCGCTCACGCCCCAACATCGTAAAGCCCGCCTCCAGTGGTGTCGCGACAGGCGTGAATGGAGGGACGAATGGAGACGTGTCGTCTTCAGCGATGAGAGTCGCTTCTGCCTTGGTGCCAAATATGGTCGTATGCGTGTTTGGCGCCGTGCAGGTGAGCGCCACAATCAGGACTGCATACGACCGAGGCACACAGGGCCAACACCCGGCATCATGGTGTGGGGAGCAATCTCCTACACTGACCGTACACCACTGGTGATCGTCGAGGGGACACTGAATAGTGCACGGTACATCCAAACCGTCATCGAACCCATCGTTCTACCATTCCTAGACCGGCAAGGGAACTTGCTGTTCCAACAGGACAATGCACGTCCGCATGTATCCCGTGCCACCCAACGTGCTCTAGAAGGTGTAAGTCAACTACCCTGGCCAGCAAGATCTCCGGATCTGTCCCCCATTGAGCATGTTTGGGACTGGATGAAGCGTCGTCTCACGCGGTCTGCACGTCCAGCACGAACGCTGGTCCAACTGAGGCGCCAGGTGGAAATGGCATGGCAAGCCGTTCCACAGGACTACATCCAGCATCTCTACGATCGTCTCCATGGGAGAATAGCAGCCTGCATTGCTGCGAAATGTGGATATACACTGTACTAGTTCCGACATTGTGCATGCTCTGTTGCCTGTGTCTATGTGCCTGTGGTTCTGTCAGTGTGATCATGTGATTATCTGACCCCAGGAATGTGTCAATAAAGTTTCCCCTTCCTGGGACAATGAATTCACGGTGTTCTTATTTCAATTTCCAGGAGTGTATATGTTTATTTATTCTTTTGTAAAGTCTGTGTTACTACAAATGTTATCTGTACTGTTATGATTTTAATGATGTATTTTGTACCATTATTATTGTATTCTTATGTTATAATATTGTAATTGACACCAGTTCATCAGATTAAGTAACTTGGTAGTTACATTTCACTGCACATGTTTCTGTTGGTCATAGTATATGGACAATATGTGAGAAGTAGGGACTGTTAGTGTTTGCACGTGTGTTAATAATTCAGTAAGGGACTGGATAACAGCATTGCTGGTTCTAAGGACACTTCCAAAAACTTCGTGAGTGTACAAGTGGTGGTTTATGGACTTACTATATTGTCTGTAAGACTTCTAAGGACAATTCCAAAAACTTTGTGCGTGCACAAGTGGTGGTTTATGGACTTGGTATCTTCCCTGCAAGACTCTTCAATGGTGATTGTGCACCCGCACAGTCACAACAGATGGCTGCTGGCCATCTCTACAAGGACTACAGTGGCTCTGCATCTCTGATGACCCACCAATACCATTATTTCTACAAGGACTACAGTGGGTCTGCAACTCTGGTGGCCCACCAATACCGTAATCTCTACCAGGACTACAGTGGTTCTGCTCTGTGATGACCTAGTTACCAATATTCTTCAAAACGTCGAATGACTCTGCTGTGGGTTTGCTCGGTTGTAGCCCATTACCTGTCAGCATGTCAAGAGTCAGCATTGTCTTTCTGTTGGAAGGACAACACTACTTCTTCAAGACTGCATGGAAATCCACTACTTCCGTGTGCATTGTCTTTTACTGCTCAGACTTTGAGAAAAGAAACGGCAGTTTCACTGTGATTAATGATCAGGACTGTCTTTATGGACTGTGAGAAAATTTTAGCTTTTGACCAACATTGTATCAATAGGTGTGTGCATTTGATATCTTTGTTATTGTAATTATGAAAATTTTTTTTCAAATCTGTATTGGCCAGTGCCCAAAACAATTTGTAAAAATTTTTGTGGGGAGCATGGGGGCTATGTAAGTAGGCTGTTTATGTTTTCTTATCGGCAACGTTACGTAGCGCTCGGTATGAAAATCACTGGCTGTGCTGTGTGCAGTCTGTGGCTGGTTTGCATTGTTGTCTGCCATTGTAGTGTTGGGCAGCTGGATGTGAACAGCGCGTAGCGTTGCGAAGTTGGAGGTGAGCCGCCAGCAGTGGTGGATGTGGGGAGAGAAATGGCGGAGGTTTGATATTTGTAAAAATGGATGTCATGAACTGCTGTATACATTATGACTGTTAAGGTAAATACATTGTTTGTTCTCTATTAAAATCTTTCATTTGCTAACTATGCCTGCTAGTAGTTAGTGCCTTCCGTAGTTTGAATCTTTTATTTAGCTGGCAGTAGTGGCGCTCGCTGTATTGCAGTAGTTCGAGTAACGAAGATTTTTGTGGGGTAAGTGATTTGTGAAAGGTATAGGTTAATGTTAGTCAGGGCCATTCTTTAGTAGAGATTTTTGAAAGTCAGATTGCGTTGCGCTAAAAATATTGTGTGTCAGTTTAAGCACAGTCATGTATAAATTTTTCTAAGGGGACGTTTCAATACATATTCTCAACTATCGGCTCGTGAATAACTTAAATTTTTAATGGCATTTTGTGTTTAATAATAAGTACGGTATGTTATTTTGAAGAGGAAGTCATGAATACGACTAACTTACTACATGAATTACCTGTCTCACGTAATAATGAGAGTGGTAACATTTCTTGTATGTATTTTATTGTAATAAATGTGAGCTCACAAGCCTTAAGAACCCTGATATTTGTAGTACCTTGGTATTACTCTACATCTTGAGTTATTGCGATACAGATCAGTGTTTTCTAGTGGTGACTTGTTGGAACCATTTTCAATAGTCAAACGACTGTACCGAGGGGCGATTAGAGGACCTGCTAGACTGTTGCGCTATGTTGGTTGCATTCGAATTAGGCGAAATATAATTCAGGTCGTTCGGATAGTTTTGAGCAAGACTGTACATCTCATGCTCTCAATGAAATTTTTATTAGTTATGTAATTACTAGGATTTGCCGACAAAACTTATTTTTTATGTGAAAATAAAATTTTTTATTCTTCTTGACGTTTATATAATATGTTAATGTTTGAAGTAATGAAACCATATACTAACATAACTTAACCTAACCTAACATGTGAACCGAAAAGGCATCATTCAAATGGCGCTACACTCTTGATGAAGTATTTCTTGTTTCGAAGATGCGGGTCTCTGTTTTGAATGAATCTGCGCAGTCACAGAACGCAGTGGGTAAGAAAAATTTTTCGCGGCCAAAACGGTGTGCAAGATGTCTAAAAATGATTTAAACTTCTTCCGTCGTCTTTCTTTGGGCATCAAGGTCTCCACATCTTTTGTGCACCCTGGTTCTTCACAGAGAGGTGGTCTGTCACTTCACTCTTCATCATTCTGACTTGTTTGACCACACTAGAAGTGACTACACGACCTAGCCGTTGTGTCATATGATGGTGCACTGTTCACTTCCACTAACTCAGCATGGGTTATTGTAGCGTCGTTTCCTTTCAAAGGCAGAAAACCAATTTCCACGTGATACTCCACTATCATCAATGGGCTATAGCATCTTGTTTCGTCTCATCTAGCGAGTACTACAGTACTGTGGCGCAGGGACTTCACTGTGTTCCAGATCTGCAAACATGTGCCTGCAAATAAACAAAAAAACAATTCCGCAAATTTATTTTTCTAATTAAATCTTTATGACTACATCCCGGAAATAAATTTTTTATTAAACCTTGATTTGAGGTACCAGTGCAGGAGTGGGTGCCAAAGATATTAGATTCCTAAGGAGAAACATACCTTAAGGTGGCTAGAATCACTGTCGTGTGTGAAACGCCCAAATTTCTATCTAAGTGTTATGATCTCACCGTCGAGTGGGAATTAAACTCTTATCTTCCTGTCATTTTTTTCATTTAGATGAAGATTGAATAGGGCTCATGAAACAAATGCCACTCATTTTCGCAGTGAAGTGAATTACTTAGATTCAAACATTAATATGGTTTTGTAGCGGAAATACGGTATTTTGCATCAGAGTAATAGATCTACAGGGTAGTTATAATTAAAACTAATTACTGTACGAATACCAAACTTGGTAGCTTTAATGTCAAGAACATGGGGAAGGGAAATAATCCAGAGTCAGTTCTACCGAAACATTTTTAATGTGCTACTACGGTACATCATACCATTACATACCTGTACCATTCCTGCTACAAAAGGGGCTCTATATGGCGCCCATCAGTGTCCAGAAGGTCCGCAGCTCGTGGTCGTGCTGTAGCGTTCTCGCTTCCCACTCCCGGGTTCCCGGGTTCGATTCCCGGCGGGGTCAGGGATTTTCTCTGCCTCGTGATGATTGGGTGTTGTGTGCTGTCCTTAGGTTAGTTAGGTTTAAGTAGTTCTAAGTTCTAGGGGACTGATGACCATCGATGTTAAGTCCCATAGTGCTCAGAGCCAGTGTCCAGAAGAGTCGGAAAGCGGGGGATTGCATTCTGCACAGCAGAACGAAACATGTCTGTAGGTATGCTGGCTACCTCTCTCGATACGCTGCCCTTCAGATCAGCACATGCGTGAATGTTCCTTTGGTAGACCCAGTCCTTCAGGTAGCCCCACAACCAGAAATCACAGGGAGTGAGATCATGTGATCGTGCCGGTCAAGCATTTGGAAACGACCGGCTGATAATTCGATCGTTTCCAAATGTGTTTCGGAGAAGCAGGTGAGCTTCACGAGCGATGTGCGATGAAGCTCCATCTTGCATAAAAACTGTTGAGTTCAATACACCTCTCTCCTGGTGGCGAAGCATATCGCAGTAGCGCTGGCCACTCACATTGGACGTATTAGGTCCTTGAGCGCCAAACTGTTCAAAAAAGAATGGGCCAATGATAAACGTAACTGTGAAGCCACAACATACGGTGAGACGTTCACCATCCAGACGAATTTCATGCACAGTGACTGGAGGTGAAGATTCACACCGCTACGGTCGCAGGTTCGAATCCTGCCTCGGGCATGGATGTGTGTGATGTCCTTAGGTTACTTAGGTTTAAGTCGTTCTAAGTTCTAAGGGACTGATGACCTCAGCAGTTAAGCCCCATAGTGTTCAGAGACATTTTTTTGTCCGTAGGATGGTCCTGTGCCAGTCCTCGTCAATTTCAATCCTTGGGAGAAAGTGAAGAGTGAAGCCAACACGTCGTTGTGAGTTCTGTGGTGCAAGCTGCTGTACAATATGGATCTTGTACGGATACCATTTGCAAATGGTTCGAAGCACATTTCGTACAGTGGAGCACGGGATGTTCAACTGTCGTGACACAGCACGCGCAATGCCTGATGACTGGGAATTGCACGCAGCGTTGTCTGCCATAGTAACAGGAAATCCATCAACCACCTGAGGTGCAACCGGTCGTCGGCCTCTTCCCAGAGCGACGCCCAGTTCTACTCGTACAGTTGATTCGAACTTCTTCACGATGCTCCGCACAGCACGTGGAGGAAGAGGACCCTTCCGTAACCCTTTCAACCGGCGATGTTCTCAAAGCGCAGCTGCAGCATTACTGTTGCTATGATAATAGAGCTTCACCAATAATGCCCTGCTCCTTTTGTCCAAGCTCATGTTGACACGTCAACAAGTGTACTGCGACTGGTCAGGTGTCATGCATAGTGTACTCTGGGCATCAATGCTACCGAGTTTGGTACTCGTACAATAATTAGTTTCAGTGTTATAACGCGTTAAATAGGGAAAGTTTAATTATAACCACACAGTATATGAAAAAGAAACTGACAATGGTAGAAGCAAAGGTGACTACCAATGCCAAGAAGAGCTTTACTGACTTTCAACGTCTAATATAAATTTAAGCGACAGTAAGTCTTTACTGAAAGCAATTGTCTGGAATTTAGCCACGTACAGAAGTGAAACATGGATGAGAGGCAGGCGCTTTTGAATAGTCGAGCTGCATAAGAACGCTGAAGATTTTATTGGTAGATCAGGTAACTAACGAAGAGGTACTGAACTGAATGTGGGAGAAAAGGAATTTATGGCACAACTTGACAAAAAGAAGGTATGTATTAGTAGGAACACAACCTGAGGCATCACGGAAGCCTCCATCTGATAATGAAGGGGAGTGTGGCGGCAAAAACTTGCAGAGAAAGACCAAGGTTTGAGTACAGCAAGCAGGTTCAAAAGGATATGGACTGCAGTAGTTCTGCAGAGATGAAGGGGCTTGCATAGGATAGACTAGCGTGGAGAACTTTGTCAGACTAGGTTTTGGGCTAAGGAAAAACACCACCAACAAGTAGTTGATACAAAATCAGTGGTATAATTTCTTAGCAAATTTGACAAGAAGTTACAGAGTATAAACACAGTAAACATAGTGGATATTGATGATGTTGTGAAGGCCTCTTAAATGACGAACAGCTCGGTAGTTCACACCGCAGAGCACAAAGATAGCACCGCTGGGGCAAGCAATGTGTAATTTATGCCACAACAATGCACCATCATTTGACACAGTGATTAGACAGCATAGTCATTTCCAGAATGGTCAAACAAGTCTGAATGATGATGAGTGAAGTGACAGAATCAGGGTTCACAAGAGAAGTGGAGACACTGGTGCCTAAAGAAAGGCGATGGAAAAAGTGGAAATCACTATTCAACATCCTGCACAATATTTTGAACTTGACAAAAGTTGCTTACCAGCTGGTTTCCATGACTACTCACACCCACTCAAAACAGGGACTGTTAATCCACACTGCACGCTGGATGGATTCGAAGACATAGATTCTTTCGCAGAGTTACTGAACAATCAGTAACTAAAAAAAAAAAAAAATGTTAAGCCTTCAGACCGAAGAAGCCGGCATAAGACGAAAATTCTAGGACAGGCTGCCACAATAACATCCTAAAAAAATGGCTCTGAGCACTATGGGATTTAACATCTGTGGTCATCACTCCCCTAGAACTTAGAACTACTTAAACCTAACTAACCTAAGGACATCACACACATCTATGCCCAAGGCAGGATTCGAACCTGCGATTGTAGCGGTCACGCGGTTCCAGACTGAAGCGCCTAGAGCCACACGGCCACACCGGCCGCCAATAACATCCTACCCAGTATGTTTATTTAGTCACTATGACATAGACTATGCTGCAAAAAATACTCTATGTACAATCTGTTGTGTATGTGTTTATGTGTCTTACTGTTGTGAACAACTTTTGTCAGCCATAAACAGAATAGAAAGCAAATAAAGGACACTACCTTAGAACACTTCATTAATGCAGAAAACACTTCCTTGCCTATTATTTCTGCTTTTTATTTTTAAAAGACAGCTTGCAAAGAGCTGCTATTTTGGGCCATTAGACACTTCACCATGAGCGACGATGGTCTATGAAGCGGAAGTGCATA
The DNA here is from genome assembly GCF_023864275.1 of Schistocerca cancellata. Lineage (NCBI taxonomy): Eukaryota > Metazoa > Arthropoda > Insecta > Orthoptera > Acrididae > Schistocerca > Schistocerca cancellata. The sequence continues at coordinate 426,165,619 of NC_064631.1, forward strand.
GCTCTCCTACTTCTCCCAACTCAGCACAAGCAGACTGCAGGTGACTCGTGAGTCACTGCACTCTTGGCTCCCAGTTCCCAGCTCTCACCAGCCATTCACTACTCCCGATTCGGCATGGAGTGGATCACAAGGCGATTCAAGAGCCACCGTGTTCTCTGCATTTGTGGCTCATTCACTGATTCAGCTTGCAGCACTCTTGGCTCATTCGCTGTTTCAGCCTGCAGTTTGATTTGAATCTCTGAGTCACAGCTCTCCACTCGAATTCAGCCTGAGATGGATATTGTACATTGTAACAGTAGTGGTACGCATGTTTCATTATAAAATATTCTTTATTAAGGGTCAGTTTTTTATCTTGAGACAACAAAATTTTCAACAAATACGTATTGGATCAAACAACGAAAAAATTCGAGTTCAGTATTTTAAAAAATGCTTTATGGTGGTACCTATTTTGAGCTCCTGCCCCACTCTCAGGAATGGGGTGAAGGGCAACTTTGAAATCTTATATAGTAACATCCAATTTTTAAAGTATAGTCGGATTAAATGGGAAAAAATACGTAACTTTTGTATGTAACATTTTTGTCATTTGTAATCAACAAATAATGTAGTGGAGCTCCCAAAGGTATTGTTTCGAGAAAAATGTGCCCAATCAAAAAAAGAAAGCCTGATGTGTTCAGTAATTATGAAAGAAGGTTCTTTGACATGTGTCCTCCCATGTCTCACAAATGGGGTTGTCATTCGGGGTGTGTCCTATTACCTCTCACCCTCTGGCTGCTTGTGATTCTTTGTAGGAATTACTTCACAGTAAGGGCTCTGAAATGTCATGGCCCACTTTGATGCATTTATTTATATCACAGTTTCAACTTTCTCTCTAACTGTGCTTCGACTGTTGTTCTTCCATGGTTTATACAGTTTCCTCGATGGTGAACTGTCGAATAAGTTAGCAAAAAGACGCTCATGATCACACCCATCTGTAAAATGTTGAACATAAAAGATTACAGCATTATCGACATTTCTGCCAAATTCTCCAGAAATGTAAACCATTTCAATTTTCACTTCTATCACACCAGAGAGCATTCTATCCAGTAACACAGTCAGGTGAAAAATAGTTACATGGTGAAAACCTGCGAAACAGAGTCGTTAGCCGACACATCAGATTTTTAAGGTTTTCATCCAAAACATTTTCTTGCTGGATAATACCGTATTGGAACTCAGTTTCTTCATTTGTCTATTACAGCACTATCTGTCATGCAACGAAAAAAGTGTTACATATACAGGGTGTTTCAAAATGAACATACCGGTTTAAGGCGTTGTAGCATTTATTACGTTCAACTTACAATGTAAATAATACACCAAATGAAAGAGCAACTCAAACAGTTTTGTTTGTATACCTGTGCGCAATAGGAAGAGTATGGAATGACAAAGAGTGACTGAAAAATGTGTTGAACGAGAGCGAGTCTTTCACGCTTAACCCCAAGAAATATCCCCGGAGATAGTTTATGGGCCATTCTTTTTACCTGAATCAGCTGTAACTGATGTTTCTTATCTTAATGTGCTACAGCTATGGCCCGTGCCTCAATGGGAAGAAACTGAACAACAGATCTTTATTTGGGAGCAAGATGGTGCGCCGCCTCACTGGCATAACTCAGTACGCGACTGGTTAAACGATGTTGCATCGGACATGTGGATTGGGCGCAAGGGGTCGGTTGCCACAGCATTTTATGCATGACCTCCACGTTCACACGCCATCTGACGTGATCATGTGTATATGCCTCCGATACCAGCTGATCTACCCGACTTTAGAAACAGTGTTATTGCAACAGTTACTCCTGACACATTCATCAAGGTTTCTGCAAAACTCGCCCATCAAATGCTTCAAATGGCTCTGAGCACTATGGGACTTAACTTCTAAGGTCATCAGTCCCCTAGAACTTAGAACTACTTAAACCTAACTAACCTAAGGACATCACACACATCCATGCCCGAGGCAGGGTTCGAACCTGCGACCGTAGCGGTCGCACGGTTCCAGACTGAAGCGCCTAAAACCACTCGGCCACTCCGGCCGGCACTCGCTCATCAACTCGATGTGTGATCGGTGTTCACAATGAATAATTGTAAAAAAAAACTGTTTGTATTTCTCTTTCATTTAGTGTATTATTTATAATTGTAAGGTGAATGTAATATGTGCTACAAAGCCTTAAAACCCGTACATTCATTTTGAAACACCCTGTATAGCTTATGTATTATTTCCTGCAGAATCCACTTCTGCAGTGAAAATGGCATGTTCCTATTTAAGATTTCAAAGTTATCCCCGCCCCACCCCCTGGGGTTGTGGCAGGTGGCTCAACGTCAGTATCGCCGGATAACATTTTTAAAAGTATTAGATAGGTATTTTTTCGTTCTTTAATCTGTTGAGATATTTCGTTGTCTCAAGATAAAAAACTCCCACTGTGTATTAGTGAATTTGCAGATTATAGACTCACTATGTGCACATTTGTTCCCATTTTGAGTTTTTACTATTTGAAAAGCGAATTTAAACTTTTCGCTGTAACGTATTTTTCAAAGATGCAGGACAAGAGTCCAGCATTACGTCAGGAAGGATATGTGTCAGGAAGCTCATCAAGATCGGAGTCATACGACGATTCTTCTGCAGAAATTCGAGAAATGGTTTCTAGTGAACCATTTTCACTGACATCTGCTTCTACTTTAGATGAAGCCCTCAATACTGGATATGAAAGCGAGTCTCAACCTCTTTCCAGCCTGGGATTGTCATTTGATTCACAACCAAAAACTGACTTAGTTTCTTTTGCGACGCCATTGCTACCAATCGATTTTCATGTGCAACTATCTAAAAACGAACCTGTTAATGCTATAAAGCCGATGGCATTAAATAAAATTATTACTTTCTTGTACTATACGCCAACAGCTCCTACAGTTCTTTTAAATGATGCCACATACACTTTTAGCTGTTGTTTTTATTTCAGTACTGCAGTTTCTGCATTTGTGCCATTTTGATGCATCTACAAAGCGTAACATAACGTAATCAGAAACCTGAGATCAACAATATGTACAATCTATTTTGTACAATCTATTTTTGCAGTTTGTTGACATACTCACACTATTTGGTATTTTGTCATAGATTACTGCCATAAAGGCTGGCAGCTGTTCGGTTTGTAAGGTATTTGATAATGCCACTGGTCAGCTACTAGAAAGCCACAACCCGGGGCCTGCAGCGATTGTCAAACAAGTCATGCATTGTTACACTGATTATAAATGACAACTCTAGATAATTTTAGGAAGTAAAAATTTAATTTCAGTTATATTTTAGTTTTAATATTACATTTTGTTCTCAATACAATTATGATGTAACAAGAATGAGTTATTTTTACAGTTTCTCAAACCCTTATTCAGAATTTTGCTGTGATTTTTTCGTTTTTACGGAAGGATAAATGTAATACTTCTCAGAATCCTTAAAAGTAGAAGATACATAATGGAAATTATTGGTCTTCTTCCTATATTCTTTCACAAACAGTGAATCAGAAAAGGGAACTGCATGTTGTAACATGTGTGAGACTGGTTCTGATGTATCTTCATACCACAGTTATGCAAGGACTCTCTGTGAGTGTTCTAGGAATTTGGTCTGAACCTACGGCCTGTAAGGTAGGAAGATACAATCTCACACTTGCAGAGTTCAGAAGAGTGCAGCAGTATGGAGTGATGTAATCAGACTATGATCTTAATGTAGGTTTCCTTTAAAGGAAACGTTATCGCTAACGCAAATTAGTGTACTGATTCAGGCGTAACTATATGTTAGCAAAAATGAAAATATTAGATCTTCATTATTAAGGTTTATTTTTACTCTAAGTATGATTTCACGACATATTATAATACATACGGGACAGTAAAATAATGATATGGGGTGTTCAAAACTGTGAAACGAAATTCCTAACTCTTCTAAGGTTCTTTAATAGTATAATGGTTGATGACCATGTCTGGGGTCGATAAAATACAAACAAATGAAATACAATTGGGGCCAGAGATATCACCAGAGTTTTTGTAGCCCATCACAGGCGTCATTTCTTTTGTAGGGCAGAGTTTAACTTCTGCTACATAACACTGAGATAAACTGCTGTTTCTTTCATGTGAGTTTTAACACAGGTGGCTACAGAGAGTCACCAATGTTTCGAGTTGGGTTTATCCGGACATTTATCTTCCATCTCCAGCCATGTTCCTGTGGAAAGGCTTTCCGAAGGGTCATCGTTAAAAGCAGGGTCCAGGGCAGCTTTTGCTGCTGGTGGTCTGCGCAGTGGCTCCGGCGTCTCATTGTGTCTGCTAGCTGTCCCACTGTGAAGTTTTCGGCCTACATGGGACGGGCGTTGCTATTGTAAAATTCTCCTTCTCTCAAAACTGCGTCTTGTAGCTCAGATATGAAATTACTTGCATACAATTACTAGTGTGAGCATTAGTGGCTTATATTCACAAAATGTCAGCTTGTTTATTCGATCTGAATATCAATAAAATTCGTATAATTTCATGTAACTATGTTACGTGACATATCGCTTTAACTCGCATTGTTTGAATAATTCAATGTAAGGTGTGTTACTTGTTTGACATCGCGTCGTTCTTCGTCGAATTTTGCAGCAGGATGTTGCCATAATTTGGTGTGACCCTCATAATAATGTGGAACTTTTAGTGTGGAGTCTCGTGGAGTATTGGCTTTAAAACATGTATATTTCTTCTTAAGCAACTGCTGAAGGTATTTATATTTTTGTGCACTTCACAGACAACTAGTTCACAATAGAACAGGTATTTGGAAAGGTGTATCTTGAAATATTTTCTCCCATCTTCTCTCTTCATCATCAGTCTTGGGACTTCATCTTCCGTTCTCCCAAGCATCTTCCCTTCTTCAGAATTGAACCGTCTCTCTTCTCTGGGCAGGATACAGGACATGTAGTAACCACAATCAACAGCGGGAACGCCTTGGGCCGCAGATCGGAGCCGCCAGGCGGGGAAGCCGCCGGCGGTGGAGAACGCACCACTGGGTAAACACAGGACGAGTCGGACGACAGACCAACGACAACTGACAACAACCGACCACGACCGACTATGAGCGACACAACGAGGAAGAGATAAACAACGGAGGCTTGTGGAAACCACAACACCAAACGTAAATCCACTCGGAACCAGAGCAAGGCAAATGTCAACAACGAGCAACGACCAGAACGCAGTACCGCCGAGATAGAAACGAAATCCAGAGCGAGTACCAGACTGGCTGGGCTAGGATTTTTTTTTCTTTATTGTGATTTCATGCCCCTGCCCCATATGGGCAGGGGAGGGCTGTCAGCAGCACAATCCGCCGCTCTTCAGCCGAGTGACACGACAACTAAAACAAGAGTAAAATAATACATACATAAGGAGATAAAAAAGGGGAACATAAAACAGAATAAGGGGAGAAAATGGAGGTAAAAAGACATGGACATGTAGACGTTCATGGGGGACAGTTAAAACACAGTTGGCGATTCTTAAAACACAGAGAAGACACTGGATGCTCATGCACAGATTAAAAGTTGGCCACAGTATTAAAAACACTCTGAAACAACACACTTAAAACCCACTTGGAGACCACATGACGAAGAATAAAACTACCAGGTGGGACCTGCCGAGGGAAAGGTCAGAGAGGATGGAAAGGAGGGGAGAGCATGGGGCAGCTGGGGAAGCGGCGGGATGAAGAGAGGAGGGGCAACCGTGGGTTCGCGAAGAGGCAGGAGACACATGGGGTGGGAGAGGAAAAGGGAAGACAGGGCAGGAGGGAGCGCAGAGAAACTGAAAGAAGGCACAAGAGATGGAGGGGGAGTAGGAGGGGAAATCCGCTCAGAAGGAGGGAGGGGGAGGAGAGGGAGCCCTGAGGAGGAGGCAGGAAGAGGGGGTTAGAGTTGGTAGGAAGGGTAGATGTTAGGGCGAAGCTCATCATCCGGGAGGGGTAGACGGTGGAAGTTGTGTTGGGAAAGGAGATGGAGGGTGTGGAGATGGAGAGAGGGAGGGACACAACGGTAAACGCGCGGCAACTGGTTGGGAGTGGAGAGGAAGGGAGACACCAGGGGGTGAGGGGGATCAAGGCGGCGGACAATATATAGTGTTCGGATGTGTTCAAGGAAAAGGAGAAGGTGGGGGAAGGGGATGAGGTCATAGAGGATGCGCATGGGGGACGGAAGGCGGATGCGGAAGGCGAGGCGGAGTGCATGGCGTTCGAGGATTTGGAGGGCTTTATAGAACCGGGGAGGGGCGGAAATCCAAGCGATGCTGGCATAACAAAGGATGGGGTGGATCATGGATTTGTAGGTGTGAAGGATGGTGGAAGGATGCAGACCCCACGTCGGGCCAGACAGGAGTTTCAGGAGGCAGAGGTGGTTGTGAGCTTTGTTTTGGATGGTAAGGAGATGGGGAGTCCAGGTGAGGTGGCGGTCGAGTGTGAGGCCAAGGTATTTGAGTGTGGGAGTGAGGTGGATAGGACGGCCATAAATGTAGAAATCATGGAGGCGGAAGGAGCGGGTGGTGCGGCCTATGATGATCGCCTGGGTCTTGGAGGGATTAACACGGAGGAACCACTGGTTGCACCAAGGGGTGAATTGGTCAAGGTGGGTTTGGAGGGTACGTTGGGACCGTTGAAGGGTAGGATAAAGGGCTAGGAAGGCGGTGTCATCAGCGAACTGGAGAAGATGAACAGGAGGGGGAGGTTTGGGCATATCAGCAGTGTACAAGAGATAGAGGAGAGGGGAAAGGACAGAACCTTGGGGCACGCCGGCAGAGTGGTAGAAAGTACGGGAGTTGGAATTGTGGATAGTCACATAGGAGGGACGATGGGAGAGGAAGGAAGCAACGAGACGGACGAAGTTGATGGGGAGAGCATAGGTCTGGAGTTTGCCGGCCGCGGTGGTCTAGCGGTTCTGGCGCTGCAGTCCGGAACCGCGGGACTGCTACGGTCACAGGTTCGAATCCTGCCTCGGGCATGGGTGTGTGTGATGTCCTTAGGTTAGTTAGGTTTAAGTAGTTCTAAGTTCTAGGGGACTTATGACCTAAGATGTTGAGTCCCATAGTGCTCAGAGCCATTAGGTCTGGAGTTTGAAAAGGAGCCCAGGATGCCAGACACGGTCGTAGGCGTTCTGGAGATCAAGGGAAACAAAGATAGCAGAGCGACGGGAGTTAAGTTGGAGGGAAAGAAGATTGGTAAGGTTAAGGAGCTGGTCATCGGCAGAGAAGGAAGGCCGGAAGCCACATTGGGTAAGAGGAAGGAGGCGGTGCTGGTTAAGGTGGCGGTGGATACGGTGAGAGAGGAGGGCCTCAAAGACCTTACTGAACACGGAGGTGAGGCAGATGGGACGATAGGAAGAGGTAGCAGAGGGGGGTTTGTTAGGCTTAGGGAACAGCAGGACACGGGAAGTCTTCCACAGGTCAGGGTAAAATCCAGTGGAGAGGAGGACATTGTACAGGGTAGCAAGGACAGACAGGAAGAATGGAGGGGATTCCTTGAGGTGACGGTAGGTGACGGCTGGGCTAGGGTAGAGCGGGTCCCTATATACGAAACCGGAGGGAGCGGCTATTGGCCGCTGTCTGCACGTGGCTTAGCGGTGGCGCCCTCGCTGCGCGAGAGCCGCTGCGCGAAATAGCCGCCGCGGAGGCGAAGCCCTCTATGGGCTGACCACGTCCATTTGTTCTGCCGCGTGTTCGGCTTCCGCGGCGAAAGGTACTAGAGGACATTATTGACTACTATTTGCTCTGAAGTTTTACATTCGTTAGAATTTCAATCGTTGATTAGGGCTGATAATTTGACATTGATTGATTGTATTTCTTTCAGCTCTGTAGCTCAATATAATATCTCAGTCTGGTGGCGACAGTGCACTTCTACACGGAATTTTGTTTGCAAATTGTGCCTCAACCATGCCGTGGTTTCGGCGAGGTGTTTTGTTTTTTACTCCATGTGCTGGATGCTGTTACGTTTTTTATGGCCCGTCGTTCCCTGCAATCCTTCCGACCTGAGTATCGGTCGGAAGTGAATTTTTGCAAGGCCTGAACCCAACGTCGATTTTCTGCTGCTCATCCACCCTCCTTGTGCTTTCTCTATCACGACATGGATGTTACCGCAGTTATGTATAAGGGTTGCCTTGGTTACAAATCGCCATCCCTCTCGTGCCCTGCTAGCGCCTCCACATTGTAAAAAATCGTTGATATCGTCCATTCACTTCCCATACACATTTTCAGTTGTCGTCCGCCGCCTCATCGTTGGCAATTGACGATTGTTCCTTGCAGGAGGTTTGAGTGCAAAAATCTTTTCTTATAATCTACCTCATGCCTAATGCCTAATTTGCGCCTCTTAAAAAATTCTATACGTGCTTCGGTGTCCAATCTCTGGATTACAGTTCTAGTTTCTCTGGCAGGTTCCAATTTGTTCCTGATATATTAACCTAATGAGACTTCTTATGTTCGTTATGTATGGTGTTGTGGTGTGGCATATTAGTATGACATGCTATTAGATTCGGATTTCTCCGTTTCACCTTTGCAAACTCTACATATCATGTTAGTTGCTACATATAAAAATTTAAGGTACTTCTCATTTCTCTGTCTTCTTTTCCTCAGACTTCTGGCCAAGTCCTGTTTGAGACATTCTTGATGGCTTCTTTGGTATTATTTACAGATGCCTATAAGCGATTATTCATCATACCTTTTAATATGGCTTACATGATGAAGTCCTAAACTTTTACCTATCTCATTCCGTGCTATGTTTGTTCTGTCTGTACCATTTTGTTAGAGTTGTGGAACCTCGTTCCTTAGGTCTGAAAGGCTCTTGCTCTTCCACCTATGTTTGACATTGTACAGCCCTGGTTCAAAGAGAAGTGTAGTGCACTCGACGGTGACGCTATCTTTTCCCATGTTTATCACAACTCGTCTTTAATTCAGAAAATCCGGCACCTATTATCATGTCCACCGTTAAAATCGGTATAATAACAAAACAGGCTTCTATCTTTTGACCTTGGCACGAAAGAGTTAACATTGTTTGTTTATTGGCATCCGCAGCATGATTTTTGGTGGGATCCTTCACTTTAATATTCTTTGCTTTCAAGATCAGTAATTCTTCATTATCATTGCATTGGTTCAATAGGTTCGCGGTTAGCTCGCTTCCGCTGTCTATGGCTACATTAATAGGGATTTTTGCTACCATGGCCTTCACAACTGATGAATTTGTACCGGATTGCTCTGTTCTTCCTCGTCTTCCTGTATTAAACCGTCCTCTATTGAATCATACGTGAATCGTTTCAGGATTTTTACCAGTGAATTCGAACCTTCTGTCGGACATGCCTCGACCACTATCTCCCTCTTTTCTACAACTTCTTCTCCACATTTAACTTTGTCTTCCCTCAACTCAGCTTCATCTGCCTCTTCTTTCTTCGTGGACACTCCCAAGTAATCGCATCTAAATGCCCTTATTATATCTCTGTAACTTCCATCATTGTACACATTGGGACCTGTGCCCAATTGTTCAAAAAATGGTTCAAATGTCTCTGAGCACTATGGGACTTAACATCTCAGGTCATCAGTCCCCTAGAACTTAAAACTACTTAAACCTTACTAAGGACATCACACACATCCATGCCCGAGGCAGGATTCGAACATGCGACCATAGCGGTCGCGCGGTTCCAGACTGTAGTGCCCAGAACCGCTCGGCCACATCAGCCGGCATGTCTAACTGTAATTTATTTTCAACTTCCGTCGAATGCGCATTATCCTCGTTGATTTCGTTTTCCCTGGTCTCAGCCTCAAATAACTCTACAATCCTAATTACTTCGTCCCCATTCCTATCTGCTGTTGTGCCTGCCTCTAGTAGTTCTTTCTCTTCGTCAGTATCCTCCCAATTAATCCTCTTGGAATCGGCTCTCCCCAGTTTCAGTATTAAATAACTCTACAATGCTAACTACTTTACTTCTTAACTCAACTTTCGTTATGCTTGCCTCTTTTTGTTCCAGTAGTCCGTGTTTTGCGAAATCCTCCCAATTAATTCGTGTCCAACCTGATGTATGGGATATCTCGACTTGTTTCGGTCCCTGCGATTTTGTTCCTTCATGTTTCACCTCTCGTGATAAGGCGATTATTTCTTTCGTTAATTTGCTGCTGCTTGCTTGGGTAGGTGCGCTGTTCTCCTTGGCTTGGGTGCTTTCACGTCAATTCTAACGTTTATCGGGGTTTGGTGACCTTAACTCCATGTCTTCTTTCGATCCTTCCTGTCTTTGTTCGACTTGTCGATACGGGTTTCGTTGCTGGAAATTTGTCGGCCTATTTGTCCTCCAATACCCGTTGAGATTGTCGTTATTCCCCTGTAGCTATCATTGCCATTCCTGGGTGGATAACCACTACCATTTCTTGTTCTGTATCCGAACCCATTTCTCTGTTGGAATCGATTGTCATTTCTCGGCGCTAATTTATCACGCGGTTAGTAATAGCTGACATTCCTTCATGTGGTCTCCGGCGCATTTCGCCGTCTTTCATTCACGTTTTCACGCGGATTTCGCTTTTCTCTTGCCTCATCTTTCGAGAATATGAATTACAATTCTCTCAAAATTCCTTTAAAGGCTTCCACGTCATTGCCTCCAAGCCCTACCAATGACTGTTGGTATTTAAGTGGCACCTTCATGGTACACAGTTTAATGAATTTTTCATGTTGTATGGTACATCCAAACATTGGTTTTTCTTCGCCATTAGTTCGAAAAATTTTACAGGGCTCTTCTCTCCGGAATTCTCGAAGTATGGATTTTGTAGTAGTCCATACTTCACCCTATTTTGCGCTTCACTCGACCAATAGTGTTATTTCTGAATTATTCACATGATCTACATGTAGCTGCTACGTTTTGCATCGTTTCTGCTACTGTTCCAGGCATATGGGCACATATAAAGTCTAGTTTGTGTGCTAATGTCCAATGTTCTGGTAGTCCTACACTGAATTGATCAATGAAGGTTCGTGGATGCAGTGAATTTCCTTCACGGAAATGCTGAAACTTCCATACAGTGATGAAATGATCGTTGTCGTACTTCATCATGGTACCGTGCGAAATTCGAGAGTCCTCGCCACTTCTGTTCCCGATCATTTCACGTGCGAGTCTTTCAGGTTGTGGTAAATCCATTAGATATTGCCCACTGTAACTTTCACCTAGTCTTGCATGATATCGTTGTAATGGAACCCAACCATTTTCTGCCATCGGCTCTGCGAGAGTGTCGGTATGCTTTACGCTATAACCTTCGCGCTCTTGCACTTGCCTGTCACGTACTGGCTCGGTGCCCTGCCTATCTAATCTTGCCGCGTCATCGTGTGGTCCGAATTGTTCCGAAAAGTATGCCTGAGGTACACGATTTCTTCGTGGTGCCGTCTGCTCTTCGTAGGTTTCGAAAAGTGCCTGTGGCATCGCAGGTGATGGGCTATCGCGTAACTTTTTCTCCACTTGTGGTTAGAACTGTATTTGTCTGAAATCTTTTTTCATTTCTTGTGAAACTTCTTGCCTTTCTGGTGGCGTTAGCCGGCCGTTGTGGCTGAGCAGTTCTAGGCGCTACAGTTTGGAACCGCGCGACCGCTACGGTCGCAGTTTCGAATCCTGCCTCGGGCATGATTGTGTGTGATGTCCTTAGGTAGGTTAGGTTTAAGTAGTTCTAAGTTCTAGGGGACTGATGACCTCAGATGTGAAGTCCCATGCTCAGAGCCATTTGAACCATTTTTGATGGCGTTATTGACTCGGGAATTGTTACTGATTCAGAGCTTGTATGATCTTGATCACTTCGATCTTTTATACTTCGCAACAGTTCTTTTCTGAGTTTTTCGAACTGATTCTCCGTTTTAACTTCTATTCTCACGATGCGAGTATATAACCTCTTGCAAACCGCTTTCGTGATGCGTTTTTGCAACACACTATCTTCAGCTATTTTTCGTGCTGTGCCCACTGCTTGGCATATAATTGCATTAACCTGTTTGGTAATCTTTGCAGTTTCACCATGAGTATCATCACGTAATATTTGTTGTCATCACACAATGTTTTGACGTCACCATGTAAAGTTTTAATTTCACCCTGAGTGTCGTGTTGCAACGTTTTAATTTCTTTCTGGCTGTCATCTCGCAATGTCTGCACGTGCACTTGGACCTTGTCAAAATCTGTTCTTAATTAGTTGTGACCTGTTATTAAATTTTCGATCACATCTTGGGATTCTTTTGCCTCTTCCTCAATGTGACATAATTGTTCTTTAACCTCTATGTTTTTTTTTCTAATTTCACGCATTGGTTCGTTGTTTCTGCACTCTGCTCACAATGCTGGACAATTTGTTGTTGCAGTTGTTTTGCTGTTCCCGCACTCTGCTCATGTGTCTGTTGCTACAATTGTCTCGCTATTCCCGCACTCTGCTCACTCTGCTCATGCATCTGTTGTTGCGGTTGTTTCATCTACTGTTTGATCTCTCTGTTTTGTATGGTTATGTTGCACGTTAATTGCTGGAGAATTTCCGACAGATTAATGGGTCCTGCTACCTCTTCTTCCAACGCGCTTCGTTCTGCGTTTACTTTATCGTATCAGTCCTCAACTGACTGCAGTGAGCGATGCGGTGACACATTTCGACTTTCATTGCCTGTACTCAGTTATGAGGTTGGTCTTACTACATGTACTATGGGTTCTACGTCTTCAACACGTTCCCCATCCTTCTGCAGCTGTGCATTATGTTGGTCGCCGCTTATGGTGCCTTGTTGCTCGGTATTTACGTCCTGCCCAACCCCCTGATTTATTTCTCGCGGCGTTGAGTAGTCTATTGTTCTGTCCTGAGATTCTCGTACATTATCTTACTGGGTGTCAACCACAGTTCGGTCAAGGTCTCGAGCTGTCATTGCTAATCTCTCTGTTTCCTGTCTTTGCAATTTTGACTGACGCGCCCTACTGTGCGTAATTATGAGATCATACGACCTTACTCGCTTCATAAAATTATTACCTTCACCCTTTCTCTACTGTTGCTAATTCCCTTATCACAATAACAAGACTGAACGACCGTTACTTACTAGTTGGGACAGAACCAACTTATCAACGCTGTGTCAGCCAGCTGTGCGCTTGCAAGAAAAACTTAAAGCTAACAATGGCGATAAAACTATACTATGAGGTTACTGCGTACGTTTCTCAGTGCATTGCACGTCTCTGTCTCCCTATTGACTTGTCAGTGGCCACTGATATTTACCACTGGTTGATACAACAGAAAAAATTTATTACGAAAAAATTTTAAGAGGATTTTTTTTGTCCTAGTAATTACATTTAGTTGACCACCTTACCATGGTATTTTACCATCCTGGCAGGGTCATTATCTAATATGTGTGAGACTGGTTCAGATCTATCGTCCTGTCACAGTTGTGCAAGGACACTCTGTGAGTGTTCAAGGAATTTGGTTTGAACCTATGGCCTGCAAGGTAGGAAGATACAATCTCACACATGCAGAGTTCAGAAGAGGGCAGCAGTAGGGACAGTGATGTAATCAGACAATGATCTCAATGTCGGTTTCCTCTAAAGGAAACGTTATCGCTAACGCAAATTAGTGTACGGGTTCAGGTGTAACTATATGTTAGCAAAAATGAAAATCTTATATCTTCATTATTAAGGTTTATTTTTACTCTAAGTATGATTTCATGACATATTATAATACATACGGGACGGTAAAATAATGATAAGGAGTGTTCACAACTGTGAAGTGAAATTCCTAACTATTCTAAGGTTCTTTAATAGTAAGATTGTTAATTACGTCTGGTTGTCGATAAAATACAAACAAATTAAATACAAGTTTGTTTGTGTTGCCATCCTCCGCAGCATGCATTTAAATACTTGCTTTGTAAATAAAACTGCCTTTTCCTGCTGCTAGTTACTTTATTTATCCCATACGCGTTTCGCCCTCTCCTGTTCTAAAGCATCATCAGTGGGATCTATAACGATACAGTTTTGTTAGTTATAGATTATCAAACAGTTCATTTCGCGATTTTTTGTAAAAAAAGTAATTGCCTACGATTTGCTGATCTCCGTTTCCTCACATCTGGTCTGGAGGTCGCACTACCACTTTTATCACTGCCTTATAATCACATCTTTGTGTTCTCGCCTTCCACACACAGTTCACCATGTTTCTCACACTTTTTTGTAGTGGACTATTGTACTTTTGTCACTCGATACAACTATTTCGTCGTACACTGCTTTTCACAGCGTAAGTATTGCGATTTTTTTTTTTTCTGTTTTTTTTTTTTGTTGGGGAGGTTACTAGCTGTTAGCGAGTGGCTGAAAACTTTGGTGACAGCTGTTTTGACTTCTCCTTTCAATATTCTGTGGTGGGGTTCATTGATGAGTGAGTGTAAAGATCTATTATTACATTGGACAGTAGTATTATTATATTAATACTTTTTGCGAACGTTATTCTGTTATTTTATCTATTAGTGTAAGCAATGAATTGCTTGGCATGTGTACTTGGTCATTCAACAGGATTTTCCCCTCTGCTTTGGTTTTAGGTATGTTGTAATTTTCTTGCATGGTCAGGAGGTGTTTTTTATTGTTGATTCTAATTATTTTCATTTCATCTTCTCTAGTGGTTGGTTTGTGGTCATTTTCTCTTAGGTGTTCTGCAAATGTGGAGGGGAAAAAGAACGTCGGCTCTATCTCCCTCTCTCTCTCACTCATACACACACACAGTATAAACATCATAAATAGAAGTTAGTAACGAACATATACTTCGTTAGGTTGGCAACAAATAGGTAAACATACCAAAGAAGATGAAACACGTAATGGAGTCGCAATATTTACGCTGTGAAAAGTAGTGTACGACGAAATAGTTGTATTGAGAGACAAAAGTACAATGGTCCACCACAAAAAAGAGTGAGAAACATGGTGAACAGTGTATGGAAGGCGAGAACACAAAGTTGTGGTTATATGGCAGTGATAAAAGTGGTAGTGCGGCCTCCAGACCATATGTGAGGAAACGCAGATCAGTAAATAGAAAGTAATTACTTTTTTTTACAAAAAAAAATCGCGAAATGAACTGTTTGATAATCTATAACTAACAAAACTGTATCGTTATAGATCTCACTGATAATGCCTTAGAATAGGAGAAGGCGAAACGCGTATGGGATAAATAAAGTAACTAGCAGCAGGAAAAGGCAGTTTTATTTACAAAACAAGAAGTTAAATACAGGTGGGGCCAGAGATATCAATTTAAAAAAATGCGCAATGAAAATACACAAAACTGAATGGGGGTCGTTAAAGAGCAATCAGAAAGAAGTAAACAATTAAAACAATTCAGTAACTTAAGGCTATAAAGCACTCTACAGTTGTTGACCAATTCTTTTTGTTAAATCGGTTATCTCGCGTTGCTCCTTCAATTAAGGCCGACAATTGTGAATATGTTTAAATATAGGTTATATAGATCATGGTAGAATGTACAAAAAAAGAAAAAATGAGAGACGGAGATGACCGCATTTCTGAGCGTCAATTGAAGATCACTTGTTGGCGTAACGAGAGCGCGCGTGTTTCCTTTCGTCGGCGGCAGCAGTGGCTGCTGTCAGCACAAGCTACGAACCTGAGAATCTATATTCTAAATCTCTCTCGACTGTTAAACCCCAGTCTGATACATTTCTACGTCTTTGGTGAAGTCAAAACTGCTAGTTGTTCCCTAGTTAAGTTAACTGGCTTGGTACATGCTATTTGGCTGGAATAGCGCATACGTCGTTGCCCTCGAATTGCTCGCAAGCGTTAACTGTCAATGTTCTACGATTCTCTGTACAAGAAGATTTTTCAGTTTAACTCTTTACAAGTTAAGACGAGCCTGTGAACAAGTGTTCATATAATGACTCTTGCAATCGTGTCAGCTTGGTGCAAGCCGCCTTGCTCAACAGTCGACGATTTTCTGCAAGAGAAAGAACGAATTCTCTCTACAATCTGCCTATCTCTTAGATGGTGGCTAATCGTTTTCTTTATGGCGAATCAGAGTGATCGTACTTATTATTACTCCACCCACTAGAGTTTTTGTAGCCTATCACAGGCGTCATTTCTTTCGTAGGACAGAGTTTAACTTCTGCTACATAATACTGAGGCTGGCCGTTGGGGCCGAGTGGTTCTAGGCGCTTCAGTCCGGAACCGCGCTGCTGCTACGCTCGCAGGTTCGAATCCTGCCTCGGGCCTCGATGTGTGTGATGTCCTTAGCAAAAACAGACATAATGTCTTATGGGATAACAGCAATCAGTGATTTTATAATGTTACTTAAATCCGTCTTGATTGCAAATTTTTTATTCATATGACCGGTTTCGGTTCATTCAGAACCATCTTCAGATCTGATATTTCAGTTACAGGAGTAACCCGTCCAAATCCAGCAACTTTCACATGCTACGTCACATAAAATTGGTTGGCAGAGTGAACCGAAACCGGTCATATGAATAAAAAATTTGCAATCAAGACGGATTTAAGTAACATGACGTCCTTAGGTTAGTTAGGTTTATGTAGTTCTAAGTCTAGGGGACTGATGACCTCAGATGTTAAGACCCGTAATGTTTAGGCCTTAGAACTTGAATGCACCTCGTAAAGCGATCTTGCAGGGAAGTCCAAAAATCAAGAACACTCTTATCACCTTCGTGGAACAAATAAGAGATCGAGAAGCCTTTTACCCAGATCACAGCGTTGGTCTTCGTACGTGGGAAGTATGTCTCATTTGGGAGCAGAAGAGATTTCGGTGTGATGGCATGGGGAGCCGTACGTAGAAGAAAGGCAAGCTTCTTCTGAACCAGCTGCCACACTTCTGTAGAAGATCCACACAACAGTCGATGTTCGTCCGTATCAAGCGTGTGACGGCGAGGGCAAAGAGGCGAATCTGTCATTTTTATGGCATGTAGACGAAGTTGTCTCATATATTTTCCATTAACGACCAGATACCAGGTCGCACGGGCGCTCGTGTCGAGGAGGATATGGTGCACAGAACGCCAAGACACGGGCCATGCAATCGTAGGATATCGGCTTTCCACAACATTCCTAGTATGATTTCTCATCATTAGGCAGTAAACATCACGTGCGGTAGCGTTTCTGGTACTAGGCCAGTCGGCATGGACATAACTGTATTCGATGAAGAAGGTCCTAACATGTGAGAGAGAGGAAGAAATATGGGCTACTGCAATAGGTGGCACTCGAGAGGGAGGGTCCAGTTCGTCAATCAGGCTTCCCGATAATCCGGTTCGGCGGCGCGTCCACGACTTAACTATCGTACTTACACAAAGGGCAGCTGCTCTCGCTTGGACGTTGACAAAGCCGAGGCCGCCATCTCGAGGAGGC
This sequence comes from Schistocerca cancellata, assembly GCF_023864275.1. Taxonomy (NCBI): domain Eukaryota; kingdom Metazoa; phylum Arthropoda; class Insecta; order Orthoptera; family Acrididae; genus Schistocerca; species Schistocerca cancellata. The sequence goes on from NC_064631.1 coordinate 426,182,967, forward strand.
AGTGTCAGCGTGTCGTAGCGGACTTTGAGGATAAGACCCGCGCTTACAAAGTAGCCGAACGCCGCCTGAAGTCTGTGTGCCATTGGCTTTGGCATCGGTAAAATCTGTGCTAAATGGGGCAGTCGCGAGACTAGATGAGTGTTGACAAAATCCACCCTTTGAAACATATCCAATGCTCTCAGTAGGTTGCCACGAACGTTCGCACAGATAGCTTGAAGCAGGCGTTTATAGTTAAATGAGATCGTGCGCTGTATACCACGCGTGAAGGAGATCCCAAACATTTGAGCTTGTCCACTAATGGCAATGGAGCCACACTCGCTGCTGGAAGACCTCTACCGACGGACATAGCACTAGACTTCGTCAGGTCCACACGGCTGCCCGCAGCAGTCCCCTACTGGTTAATCCATGCCAGTGCCTCCGATAGAACCAAGAACACCACGTCATCTGCATAGGCGCGGCAGATGAAAGCATTCCCCCTCATTGTTATCCCTGTGAGCCGGCTCCTCAAACCGTGTAACAGTGGCTCAAGGGCGATGGCGAAAAGCAACATCGACGGCGGACATCCTCGACGGACCGACCACATGACATTAATAGGGCCCGCCACACAGCCATTGACCAGGATTCGCGACGTGGCACCTCGGAGGAGCCGCAAGACGATGTGTGGAAAGGCCCTCCGTCTGAGCATGTTTTCTAGAGAGGCATGACTCACTCTATCAAAGGCGTGGTCGAAGTCCACTGTCACTTAGGCACCGCGACGGCGGCAGGTCTTGGCCAGGGCTATGATGTCACGGTAATCGCTGAGTGCCGTCTGAATGTTACTGTCACCACCAAAGCACGTTTGATCCAGAGAAATGACTTGAGGAATGACGCGCCGAAGGCGAGCGGCAAGAATTCGGGTAAAAATCTTGAAATCACAATTTAACATGGTCAACGGCCGATAATGCCCAACTCACCGACCTCCCGATGACTTGGGGACTGGGATAAGCAAGCCTTCTACGAATTCGGGTGGGAGGGGAAGGTCAGGGTTCATCAGTTCTTCATACATCGCAGTCCAGCATGAACCCATGATGTCGTGGATTGTGCGGTAAAACTCCAGCGGGAGCCCATCTGGACCTGGGGCTTTATTCGCCGCACCCTTATGAAGAGCATCGGCGACGTCAACAGACGTAGTTGTTGTTGTGAGAATCTCCGCAGTAGCCTCATCCAGGGTACCCGTCAAGGAACGGAGGACATCAGTCGCTACCTCTATGTTCTGGTCCTCTGCTGCATAGAACTGGTTGTAGTGATCCACAAAGGCTTTTACGATGTCATTCTGGGACGTCAATCGACGACCATCTGGCATGTCGAGGGCGTTGACCAGCTTTCTCCGACACTGCTGCTTCTCTCGGATAATACGATGCATGGACGGGGGCTCTCCTAGTACACAATCGTGACATATTGCGCGTAATATTGTGCCTTCAAGGCGGTGACGCATAAGAGAAATGATCTTCGCCTTAATGCGTTGAATTAAAACCTGTCATTGAACAGAGGGGGCATGGTCTAAGAGTTCCCGGAGAATTGTGAACTAGTATTCCATGGTATGTCGTTGCCACAGAATTTCGTCGAGACCGTAATTCATCATCTCTCGGACATATTCAGGTCCAAAGTTAATATTCAATGTCGATTTTCTGTGGGCATAAGCCATTCTCTGTCGAAGGAGATATAGCGAGCTAAGACGGTAGACTCACGTAAACAACTCCGCGAGCGAGCTGCGCGGCGAGGACGTAAACAAGACGTCCGTGCCGCTAGCGTGCCGAAAGGCGACTTTTTAAAAATGGTTCAAATGGCTCTGAGCACTATGGGACTTAACATCTGAGGTCATCAGTACCCTAGACTTAGAACTACTTAAACCTAACTAACTAAGGACATCACACACATTCAAACCCGAGGCAGGATTCGGACCTGCGGCCGTAGCACCAGCGCGGTTACGGATTGAAGCGTCGGCCGGCACCATCTGAGCTACGCAAGCACGACTCACGATCCGTCCCCACAGCTCCAATTCCATCAGTGCCTCGTCTTCTACCTTCCAAACTTCACAGAAGCTCTCCTGTAGACTTTGCAGAACTAGCACTCCTGGAAGAAAGGTTTTGTGGAGACATGGCTTAGCCACAGTCTGGCGGATGTTTCCAGTGTTCCGAGACTGTTACCTGAAATGCTCCTCCATTATACTGACAAGAGGGAGATTGAGTTAATACTTAAATCACTAAAGACCAAGAACTCTCATGGATATGACGGGGTATCTAGCAGAATGCTGAAGTATTGTTCTATGTATGTTAGCCCAGCACTTAGCCATATCTGTAACTTTTCCTTTAGGAGTGGTCGGTTTCCTGACCGATTAAAGTACTCGGTAGTGAAGCCACTTTATAAAAAGGGAGACATTGATAATGTTGACAATTTTAGACCTATTTCTTTGCCATCGGCGTTTGCTAAAGTTATCGAGAAGGTTGTATATACAAGGTTACTGGAGCATTTAAATTCACATAACTTGCTGTCAAATGTTCAGTTTGCTTTTAGAAATGGTTTAACAACTGAAAATGCTATATTCTCTTTTCTCTGTGAGGTTTTGAACGGATTAAATAAAAGGTTGGGAATGCTAGGTGTTTTCCTTGATTTAACGAAGGCTTTTGACTATGTTGACCACAAAATATTACTGCAGAAGTTGGACCATTATGGAGTAAGGGGAGTAGCTTACAATTGGTTCGCCTCTTACTTTAAGAACAGAAAGCAGAAGGTAATTATCCACAATATTGAGAGTGGTAGTGATGTTCAGTCCCAATGGGGCACTGTTAAGTGGGGCATTCCCCAAGGGTCAGTGCTGGGGCCACTGATGTTTCTTATTTATAAAATGATAACCCTTCTAGTATTACAGGTGATTCAAAAATATTTCTGTTTGCTGATGACACCAGTTTGGTAGTGAAGGATCTTGTGTGTAATATTGAAACAGTATCAAATAATGTAGTTCATGAAATAAGTACGTGGCTTGTGGAAAATAATTTGATGCTAAATCACAGTAAGACTCAGTTTTTACAGTTTCTAACTCACAATTCAACAAGAACCGATATTTTGATCAGACAGAATGGGCATATTATAAGCGAGACGGAACAGTTCAAGTCCTAGGCGTTCGGATAGATAGTAAGCTGTTGTGGAAAGCCCATGTCCAGGATCTTGTTCAAAAACTAAATGCTGCTTTATTTACCATTAGAACAGTATCTGAAATAAGTGACACTTCAACACGAAAAGCAGTCTACTTCGCATGTTTTCATACGCTTATGTCGTATGGTATTATTTTTTGGGGTAATTCTTCTGATTCAAAAAGGGTATTTTTGGCTCAAAAACAGGCTGTTCGAGTTATATGTGGTGTAAGTTCGAGAACCTCTTGTCGACCCCTATTCAATAGTCTGGGAATTCTGACATTGCCCTCACAGCATATATTTTCTTTAATGTCGTTTGTTGTTAGCAATATTAGCCTATTCTCAAGAGTTAGCAGCTTTTACTCAGTTAATACTAGGCAGAAATCAAATCTGCATGTGGAATGCACTTCCTTGACTCTTGTGCAGAAAGGAGTGCAGTATTCTGCTGCATCCATTTTCAATAAGCTACCACAAGAACTCAAAAATCTTAGCAGTAGCCCAAACTCTTTTAAGTCTAAACTGAAGAGTTTCCTCATGGCTCACTCCTTCTATTCTGTCGAGGAGCTCCTGGAAGAGCTAAAAAAATTAAGCAAATTCCAGTGTTACATATTTGATTTTCTTTATTTAAACTTACGAATTGTCACCTGAATATGTTTTTCTATATTTTATTTTATCTGTTTCTAATATCGTGTTATAATTTCATGTATTGACTCGTTCCATGACCATGGAGACTTCTCCTTAATTTGGTCCCACAGAACAATAAATAAATAAATAAAAAGAATGAAATTTACCGGCGAATGGCACAGGTCCTGAGTTTGAGTCTCTGTCCAGTACAAAGTTTTAATCTGCCAGGAAGTTTTATATCAGTGCACACTCCACTGCAGAGTGGAAATTTCATTCTGGAAACATCCCTCAGGCTGTGGCTATGCCATGTCTCCGCAATATCCTTTTTTTCAGGAGTACTAGTTCTGCAAGGTCTGCAGGAGAGCTTCTGTGAAGTTTGGAAGGTAGGAGACGAGGTACTGGTGGAATTGGAGCTGTGGGGGAGATCGTGAGTCGTTCTTCGGTAGCTCAGGTGGTAGAGCACTTGCCCGTGAAAGGCAAAGGTCCCGAGTTCGAGTCTCGCTCCGGCACGCAGTTTTAATCTGCCAGGAAGTTTCGTATCAGCACACACTCCGCTACAAAGTGGAAATTTCATTCTGGAAATATCCCCCAGGCTGTGGCTAAGCCATGTCTTTGCAGTGTCCTTTCTTCCAGGAGTGATAGTTCTGCAAGGTCTGCAGGAGAGCTTCTGTGAAGTGTGGAAGGTAGGAAATGAGATACTGGTGTAACTGGAGCTGTGCGGATGGGTCGTGAGTCGTGCTTCGGTAGCTCAGATGGTACTTCGCTAATTATTTAGGTTCATTCTTTGCGGACGCTCCTGCTCACTGGGGTGTACCGGGTATGAGACACTGAAACTGAAGAATAATCCTGGAGCATATTGATCCACCACAGATGGAATAGGGGGGAATCCCAACAGACGAGAAGACGACTCGGACACTAGGCTACAGCAGTTGTAGGATCTTTTTTTAATAAAAAGAAATTAATTCCATAAAAAAATAACAACAAAAACAGAAATTAAATAAATAAATAAAACAATATTGACACACCCGCTAAATCCTCTCCCTGATCCTTCGACCCTAGAACACGTTGCATCGGTATGGCGACGGGATGGCCAGGACTAAGATGTCGACCCCTTCCCTACCCGTCGTGCTGCTCCTGAAGAGGGTCGTTAAAAAAAAAGTTTCATATCAGCGTATACTATGCTGCAGATTCGAAATTTCATTCTAAGAACAGTAATGCTGACCAACCCTCAGGTGCCATGTCGAAGCACAAATGCTGCAATGCCACCAACTTGATTTTCACGTTTTACTCCGCTAAGAACAACATAAGCACAAAAACAAGCATTACATTATGTCAGGCATACATTGACGGTGCTCTAAGGTTCTCTTAGAGTTTCTGTAAGTGTACGAAATGGATTGCTGTAGACTGTTAAATCTCAAAAGATGGCAGATTCCTCTCCACAAAATCATATTTACATATATGAATTGTATTAACAGTAATATTGTTTGACAAAATGCAGTTCGAGAATTTCTCTATTTAGGTGTTCCTCAATTTAAATTTTTAATTTACTATGTAAAAATTGATCTTTAACAAACACAAGTCATTAGGAAGGCACTGTACTAATGAGGGTAATGGTAGTCACCTTGTTAACTTTCATCATTGCCCCCATCTGTCTTTGTGGTAATGATTGTTACCATACATCAGCTGACCATCACTGTCAGTTATGTTCATGGACATGGCAGTTACTTTTTCAACTTTCTGTCATTGCCCCATCTGTGTTAATGGTAATGATAGTCACTATATATCAACAAACCATCAATGCCCCCCCCCCCACATTGCAGTCGGGTTAATGACAGTTACCTTGTAAAATTTCCATCACAGCCCCATCTATGATCATGGTAATGATAGTCATCATGTATCATGTGACCATCATTGCCCCAGTTTCATCTGAGATAATGGTAGTCGCCATATGTCAACTCACAGTCGTTGCCCAACCCCCAACTTCATATGTGGTCATGACAGTCATATTGTAGATTGACCATTATTGCACCCAATTGAATTTGGGGTACTGGTAGTCATTAAATGTCAGCTGACCATCATTACCGCAACTGTGTTTAGAATAATGGCAGCCACCCTGCAAACCTACCATCATTGCCCCCTAGGGGTAATGGCAATCACTCTTACCCCAGTTTTTTACAATTTCATGTTATAGTGGCGATGTAAGGGGAGTAATTTGCTACATTGAAGATGTAACCAGTTTTTGCTATTTTTTACACGTTTTTGACAAATAATTTGACCATCACGCCAACAATTTGTTACAACATGGTGATGTATGGGGCAATTTGTACAAATTTTCTGTAAAATGACAGTGTATAGAGTGAAGTGTCATGCAGTCTCCACTGTGTGCTAGTGAAAGATGACAAACGTTTTGTACTGCAAATCAAAGTTAATACCGTAACATAGGGATCACTATAGTATCTGACTGACTTTGATACCAGTTTTAGGCAAACTAATATGAGTTGTTTACTAATTTAGATGTGGTAATAATTTTGTTTACTTTGGTACAAAAATCAGACAATTCTCATCGATAAGTGCATATTAAGCTGTAAGTTAGATCAGCAGTAGTGTCCATGTGTGTTTTGAGATGTTATAGAAATAATTTTTATTTATTTTAATAAATTTAATACATGGTACAAATATCGCACTATGCTCATCAACGAACCTAAAATTTATTTCAGTAGTGCCAACAAGTGTGTGGTCTGTATTTCGATAAGCAATGCATACGATTTACGTTTAAATTTTAATTTGAGTATCCATTGTTCGTCGTCAGTTACCTCGACTCATAAGTGTTATCAGTAGTGCCAATAAGTGAGCCATATATTTTTTAATTTTACAGTACAGTTAAGTTACGATAGTGGCGTCATGTCTGTTATGTGCTCAAAACGTCATGTGCTATTAGAAATACTTTTTTTTAGTGTAAGAATAGAATTTTCATTCACAATCAGAGGTCTATAATTATTTTTGAGTGTTATTATGTGCAATGTGTGTGTGTGTGTGTGTGTGTGTGTGTGTTTAAGTGTGTCTTTATACTCAAAACTTTTACTTATTTTCATAAATAATTCTATTTTGGTGTAAGGATCGAATTTTTGTCCAAGGCCAAAGATCTGTGGTGCACAGAGATAGTGAATATCATATGAATGTGGAACCATGTTCCACCACTGTCTTTGGTCATGTTTACATCCATACTCTGCGCATTAAGGAAGTTTCCTCACATATTATTAAAATACGCAGTTTCAGTGTTACAACACAATAGTGACCTCTCTAAAACATCCCCGTCTCCTCCTAAAATGGAGCTTGGCCGTTTGATTGTCTTTGGCTATGTCGTATGTTTTTTCATTCCATATTCTGGTGTATTATGACTAAATTTAGGTACTATTTAGTAGCTAGTTATGGGAACACAGTCCATAAAAGTTTTAGAGAGCCTTGACACCGCAGTTCCAATTGGTTAACGACGCACTCTTCCTCGAAAATTTCCTTTCATACTTAATCTAGAGTGTGCCTTGACCATATCTAATAAAAAGTAACATTAGTCTGTTAGTATCATTAGTTACTTTTTTCTAGCGTAGAACAAGATGCATTATTTTCTCCTCCCCTAAAATAATGCTTGGTGAGGTGGTGTATTACTGAAAAACGCCTACAATTTCTTGATGTACATTTTCGTCACGAAAATACTGTAAGTTAGATCCTTTATATATTTTTACCGACGTTGTAAACGTAAAAATAACATTGTGACATTTCGAACCATCGCTGTGTGTGTTATTATCTTCCTCTCTTTCATTCTTTTCCACTCATTTAAGCCTGGGATGAAATTTCAGCTTCTTGCTTAGTATGTTACATGTTTTTTGTACAGTCACAGAACAATTTAGATGTGGAACTAGCGTTGTGGCAATTAATTTGAAAATTCACAGTCATACTTTAGGCATAACATAACTGCATTGTTCTAGTAGTTTAAACTAACTCAGACAGCTCTTGTGTAACATATCACCTTCGTGAAGTAATGTGTTGCGCAAAATCTACCAAACTGCCAAATGATCATCACCAAGAATGTTTTATTTAAGTAATGAGTTATTGTTCAGAAGTTTGTAATCTTTATGTGCATGAATTCTGGAGTGGACTGACACAACTGGGTCGATGACAGTATTCTTACTGTTCTACGATACCTGCTGTTTGGGCGATTTATTCCATATCATCGGGTCCTGCCTTGGACATATGGTGCGGGTTATAGAAGAACTGCCAGGACAATTGCAATGACCTCACGAGAACAGTCAAAGTGGTTTTGGCTGTGACTTTTCTGTTAGCTGACATTTGAGTGAGAACAAATGTCAGTTAACATGAATTGAAATGGAAGACAGAGATTTGTGACAGACGTTTTCAGCTTCTAGCACAAAAGAGTTTACATAACGAAATTGAGTCAACATCAACGAAGACATACTCTAGTAATCTGACTTGGCAGTTTAAACATAAGCAGTCACCATTATTAATCAATAGTGACCAGAGATTTGTTTACGAGTATAGTGCACCATGTAACTTACAGACTGGGTAGAACACCTTACTACGCGACACAGTGCAGAACTAAAAACATTTCTGTGTTTGAAAGACGACAAGAATTGGACGAGAAGAACAAATTAATTGTTTTTATCGCAAGAATATTTAGCAAACAGATAGCTATTGTCTTTAGCAAGAGATCAAGAGACAAGATTGCACTGCAATGCAAAATCAATTGACAGCACTGGAGATTAAGAATTTTGAGAAGTTTTTGAGTAGTCGATGAATAATCATTAAATTTGTTGACTACAGTTACATCGAAAAAGAACTGAAAGTCAGAAGGTTGTCCGCGACATCGGAGGATATCAATTGTGTGATTATGTCACCAATCTCACGATGACGCATTCAGCCATCACGGATCACGTCTCTAGCTCGCCAATCGACAACATCGACTCCAACTGTGCCCCGCCACCAGCTACGAAGTAAAACGCATCGATCCAACCTCCCGTCGGCATCTAAACATGGTGAGGTACACAAGAAAAATTTGGTGAACTGTGTAAAATCCAAGTTGACTATTTTCGATTTCTTTTTAGTGGTGGTATTTGCGTGTGGTAAACTGCAAGTAGTTCGATAGCCAAAGTTTGTGGGTGTAGCGCAATGCTGTGGCCAGTACTGATTTTAAATATTAACCTAAGTAAAATTTTCCGCATATTATTGTACTTTAGTTATTGTAAGTCCATAGTTACGAGATGCATGGAAGCAAATTTACCAGCGTGTTTTAAAATTTTTCATGCGCAATTAAATACCGATGTAAAATGTTTAAAAACAGGAACTAGGCATGAGATTAGACACTACTAGTAGTAAATTATAATAAAAAGATTAAATACAAGCAACAAGTAGCAAACCTGAGAATCCCTTCATAGAAACAGAGAGATAATTAACAAGTTGTCAAAGGTATAATATACTATTGTAAATACCACAGAGAAGTTACATCCTGTCATAACTAAAACTACTGGTAATTTCACACGTCTATTAACTACAGAATAAATACTAAGTTAAAAGGAAACTCACTTGAGTAAATCTAGAATTTTGAAATAAGGTACAGATTCACACCAATCTGTTCCAACTAGGCAACTGTGGAGTGATGTAATAATGCTTCCTTTGAACTGAAGGTTCAAACTGATGTTGAGTTGGCGAATAAGAAACCTCTTTCACTAGAAACGATAGCTAATAAGCCAGTTTGGAAAAGTTATATGTTTTTAATGCATAAGTGTAGCTGAACTGGTGAAACACATATTAAACAAAACTTCGTCAACAGTTTCGTAATATTGCTGTAAATCTGAGTTGTCTGTTGACTTCTGGTGTCAATTTAAATGGTATGTACAGTGCTTTCGGTGTTAATTCACTTCAATTGCATGCTATTTTAGTAAGATTAAGAACAAATGACTTAATTTTATAGTTTAAGAAAGTGATCATTTATGAGGAAAAGATTCACAATTAGTTATATATTTATCTTTGAACTCTATGTTACATCAAATAGTGATTTTAAATATTCTGGGAAAATTAAAAAGAAGTGACTGAGTACATTTGAAATAGAATGCAGATGACTTCGTGCATATATTAAACAAACTGAGGAGTGTGAATCACTTACGGTATGCAAAACGTTGTCTTGGGGTATTCTTTTCGATACCATAGACACATAGGAATGATAGGTGAGAGCCATTCGCCCCAGATAAGTTCACACCCTATGTGATTTTGGTGGATTGATGCTCACTAGGAATGTTGACTACTGTGGTTTTTCAGAACTGGATTTCCATTCAGCAGTCTCTTACCCTTTCACTATCTTCTTTAAAACTGTAATTTCTTTAACTATCCTGTACATTATGATTGAATAATCAACACAGCTGGAGGAAGATATTATGAGCGATGGTATGCAGGTTTGATGAGGACATGATTAAGAAACATAGATTACCAGGCTTAAAAGTCTGGATATGTTTTACACTGTAATATATCTATTTAATATGCAATGTAGTACTAGCATGCAACTCTTCACAAAGGGTTACATTCGTATCAGGATCTATTCAATATATATCTGAATAACTAGTATTTTTCTGACAACTTTCGATGTTACTATAACATTTATAGTGCATATTTGTTACTAATTATGTGTACATTAAATTTATAAGTTAGCAAATATCGACAAACAAATAAACTACAGGACAGTGTGAAAGATACACTGCCCAATTAGAATATTTTCTTTAGGTGGTACTGGCTGTTACCACCATCACTGTTGATGAAGAATGCTGGGATCTATACCCTTACCTATAAAGTGCATATACTGTATGACAGGCTAACGTACATGTGTGACCATTAAAGATATATGTATGAGTGGATTCAGACTTACAGCAGTACATAGGTAGGTAATGGGGAATGTGACAATACAGCACAGAAGGCGACTCAGAAAACAGGTTTGGATTCGGAATAAAATAGGAGTATGGCGTCTTGGTATGCAGAATTAAAAAGGAAAAGGAAGAGTTGTAGATAATATTAAACAGGATATTGTACACTAATTTGTATACATATGTATGGTGTGTTAAAAAGGATAGTTGAACCTATTTGGAAGAAGATCATATATGTCTAAGGAAAAGAATAGAGAGTTAAATGAATGTGTAGAGATAATCTTTCTTTGGAAAAAAGATGTTTTTAAGGCTACTACAGAGGTTGGTTACTGTTGGTTTCAAGGTTTTTTCCGAAGTACAAGGTCGTGAAGAAAAGTAATGCCTCCAAATTTTTACGTGACAGTTCTTAAACCTTTTTAAATAAAAAAAGCATTATTAACATTCTACATCCATATTCTTCATCTCCATATATTTATTTCTCAACGTAATCACCCTGGCGACAAACATGTTTCCTCCAACGACGGACCAATTTGTTGACACAGTTACTGTAGAATGTTTGACTCTTGACAGGGCCGCAACTTCACCTCTGCTAGCACTGATTTAGCGCTGTCAAAATAAAGTCCTTGAAGCTGTTCTCTAAGTTTTGGAAACAGATAAAAATCGGATGGGGCCAAGGCAGAACTGTGAGGAGGATGATCGATGACAGCGGACCCAAGGCCTCTGATTGCTGCATATGTCGGAGCGCTCATGTGTGATCAGGTATTGCCATGCTGTTTCTCACACAACGACATGTTTACGTTACACACCGCCATGTTACACAATACAGTTAGGAGCCCTCTAACAGCAGAGGGTTGCAAATATGTAGACATGAAGAATGAAGATCAGAAAGTTTCTAAAATTTGTTTTGTTTGAAAAAAGCTTTAAGAGTTTCCACTTAAGAAATTCGGGGCATTACTATTCAGCACACCCTCTTAGCAAAGTAAGCGAACTTACCTGATTTTGTATAGTTATTCCATATGCTAAAGTTTGTGCCTGAATAATAAATACACAAATGTCTGAGATATGCATGCCATTCTTTGCGCTTGGAGCAATAAATAATTATAGAATGTCCAACAGCAAAAACTTGTTAACTGTCGGAAACATTTGACTCCCATGGCTCCGTGTCAGTCTAATAAATACTAAAAACACTCCTTACCTCTACATTCAGTAATGCATCTCTTAAGTGTCTGATGAGGAAACCATCCTAAAAGCAATGGAGATTTTGTCTCCTATAATGATGTAGATAAGTTGATATGCAAACACAGCTTTGTATGTTTTGTAGAGTTTTGTATATTCTTACTAGAGGAAGTAGGATCTAGTTTGCTGAAAGTTTGCATTACGGGAATATATATATATATATATATATATATATATATATATATATATATATATTTGAGGTGAATAAGTGACATGGTTGAGTTTATAGCAATTTTTTGGGAGACTAGGCTCATTTTCGTGCTTCGAATTATGAAAGGAGACTATTCTCTGTGTAATAACTGTGTCTGATAACGTCTGAGTGGTATTAAGAATATAGTTAATTAAATGGACATCATTAATGTTCATGTTACTGCTCTGTCCATAGGCTATTTGTTGTAGGGTGTTAGAACAAATTTTCTGGGCCCATGGAGGTGATGTTCGGGGTGACTGTTCTGTGGAATTACTGAACATCTTCCTCCTCTGGCCTGTGGTGAAGTACCTCCCAGGGAGGAATCGTTGGAATGAGGAATGAGGGATGAGATGTACGATGGTCTTTGAGGTCTGTATTCTTCTCTTCTTGGGTTCTTACATTCGTGTTTATATCTTTTCCTTTATTTCTTCTTCAGCTGGAGTATCATGAACGTCCTCCCTCTTTCCACACGCTTGTTTTCACAGGATTGTCTAAGAGGTATCACAAAAGTAATTTCCAGACGCATTTAATGAATAACAGAAATAATAAATAAGATTAACATTTATTTGATGTTATACTAGTAATAAAAAGCTCCGGATACTCACTCTGAATAATGAATGTATGGATGACTAAAAAAGAGATGCGTCAGTTTTATCAGCCCCTTTGCGGCTAGTCTACACATTCAAGGAAATAAAGATGATGTGAAACTGGTTGACGAAGAAAATTTGTCGTAAATATACTATGAGAATTCATATTCATATTAAAGGATGAGCATTTTGTGGTAATGCTAATGTAACCTTGATAAAATTGACGCTCGTTCAAGTACATGATTATGATTAGTAGGTCAGGTTTCTTCACAGAAAATTCCTACATTACAAAGATTAATAAACTCACTTATTACAAATGTGATACATTTATAGTTGTGATCGTGCTGTATAAATAAATAACAAATACAATATGTACAAGTTGTCCAAAATTTTGTTTAAGAATATTAAAGTTAGTTCTGGAATTCAAATGTTCAATATTTATTTGCGTTTGACAATACTGACAACATCATAAACCTAAGGGGAGTAACATGTAGGGTAACATATACTATGTGATCAAAAGTATCCGGACACCTGACTGAAAATGACCTACATGTCCGTGGCGCCCTCCATTGGTAATGCTGGAATTCAGTATGGTGTTGGCCCACCCCTAGCCTCGATTACAGCTTCCACTCTCGCAGGCATACGTTCAATCAGGTACTGGAAGGTTTCTTGGGGAATGGCAGCCCATTCTTCACGGAGAGCTGCACTGAGGAGAGGTATCGATGCCGGTCGGTGAGACCTAGCACGAAGCCGGCGTTCCAAAACATAGTGTAACTACTCTGTCATAGGCGGTGCATTATGAACAGGTGCTCGATCGTGTTGATATATGCAATCGCCATCCCCGAATTGCTCTTCAACAGTGGGAAACAAGGAGGTGCTTAAAACATCAATGTACGCCTGTGCTGTGATAGTACCACGCAAAACAACAAGGGGTGCAAGTATACTCCATGAAAAACACGACCACACCATAACACCACCGTCTCCGAATTTTACTGTTGGCACTACACACGCTGGCAGATGAAGTTCAGCGGCCATTCGCCATACCCATACCCTGCCATCGGAACGCCACATTGTGTACCGTGATTCGTCAGTCCACACAACGCTTTTTCACTGTTCATTCGTCCAATGTTTACGCTCCTTACACCAAGCGAGGCGTCTTTTGGCATTTACCGGCGTGATGTGTGGCTTCTGGGCAGCTGCTCGACCACGAAATTCTAGTTTTCTCATCTCCCATCTAACTGTACCTGCAGTGGATCCTGATGCAGTTTGGAATTCCAATGTGATGGTCAGGATAGATGTGGGCCTATTACACATTACGACCCTCTTCAGGTGTCTGTCAGTCAACAGACGAGGTCGACCTGTACGCTTTTGTGCTGTACGTGTCCCTTCACGTTTCCACTTCACTACCACATCGGAAACACTGGACCTAGGGATGTTCAGGAGTGTTTAAATCTCCCGTACAGACGTATGACACAAGTGACACCCAATCACCTGACCACGTTCGAAGTCCGTGAATTCTGCGGAGCGCCCCATTCTGCTCTCTCACGATGTCTAATGACTACTGAGATCGCTGATATGGAGTACCTGGCAGAAGGCGGCAGCGCAATGCACCTGATATAAAAAAACGTATGTTTTGGGGGTGTCCGTATACTTCTGATCACATAGTGTATCACTTTGGTGAAGTGATGTGTTGCATGGCATCTATGGAACCGACGAACGATGATCGCTACTATAAAAGTTTTCTTTAAGCAATGAGTTAGTACAGTATGCTGTTTCCTTTATGTGCATGGATGCAGCACTGCCGGTAGCAGTCTTAGTACATTTTTCAGTATCTGCTGTTTGGAATTACTCCACTAAGTTCCGTTCTCTCTCTGTTCTGTGCAAGCCTCTTCATTTCCGAGTACCTACTGTAGCCTACGTTCTTCTGAATCTACTTATTGCATTCATCTCTTGGTCTCCCTCTACGATTTTTACCCTCGACGCTTCCTCCCAATACTAAATTGATGATATTTGATACCTCAGAACCTGTCCTACTAACCGATCCCTTCTTTTAGTCAGGTTGTGCCACAAATTCCTCTTCTCCTCAATTCTATTCGGTACCTCCTCATTAGTAATGTGATCTACCCATCTAGTCTTCAGTATTCCTCTGTAGCACCACATTTCTAAAGCTTCTATTCGCTTCTTGTCCAAACTAGTTATCGTCCATGTTTCACTTCCATACATGGGTACACTCCTTATAAATTCTTTCAGAAAAGGCTTCCTGACGCTTAAATCTATAATCAGTGTTAACAAATCTCTTTTCTTCAGAAACACTTTCCTTGCCATAGCCAGTCTACGTTTTATATCCTCTCTACTTCGACCATCATCAGTTATTTTGCTGTCCAAGTAACAAAACACATCTACTATATTAAGTGTCTCATTTCCTAATCTAATTCCTTTAACATCACCTGATTTAATTCTACTTCATTCCATTATCCTCGTTTTGCTTTTGTTGATGAGCATCTTATACCCTCCTTTCAAGACACAGTTCATTCAGTTCAACTGCTCTTCCAGGTTCTTCGTTGTCTCTGACAGAATCACTGTGTCATCGGCAGACCTCAAAGTTTTTATTTCTTCTCCATGGATTTTAATGCCTTCTCCGAACTTTTCTTTTGTTTCCTTTACTGCTTGCTCAATATACAGAGTGAATAACACCGGGGATAGGCTACAACCCTGTCTCACTCCCTTCGCAACCTCTGCTTCCCTTTCATGGCCCTCGACTCTTATAACTGCCATCTGGTTTCTGTAGAAATTGTAATTAGCCTTTCGTTTCCTGTATTTTACTCCTGCCACCTTCAGAATCTGAATAACAGTATTCCAGTCAACATTGTCAAAAGCTTTCTGAAAACTTAAAAACGCTACAAACGTAGTTTTGCGTTTCTTTAATCTTCTTCCAAGATAAGTCGTAGCATCAGTGTTGCCTCGTCTGTTCCAACATTTCTACGGAATCCAAACTGATCTTCCCCGAGGTCGGCTTCTACCAGTTTTACCATTCGTCTGTAAAGAATTCGTGTTAGTATTTTGCAGCTGTGATTTGTTAAACTGATAATTCGGTAATTTTCACTCCTATCGACGCCTGCTTTCCTTGGGATTGGAATTGTTATATTCTTCTTGAAGTCTGAGGGTATTTCTCCTGTCTCATACATCTCGCTCACCAGATGGTAGAGTTTCATCATGGCTGGCTCCCACAGGGCTATCAGTAGTTCTAATGGAATGTTGTCTACTACCGGGGCCTTGTTTGGACTTAACGTGCTTCAGTGATATGTCAAATTCTTCATGCAGTATCATATCTCCCATTTCATCTTCCTCTACGTCCTCTTCCATTTCCATAATATTGCCTTCAAGTACATCGCCCATGTTTAGATCCTCTATATACTCCTACCTTCCTACTTTCCCTCCTTTGCTTAGGACTGGTTTTCTGGCTGAGCTCTTGATATTCATGCAGGTAGTTGTCTTTTCTCCAAAGGTCCCTTTAATTTTCCTGTAGGCAGTATCTATCTTACCCCTAGTGATACATGCCTCTACATGCTTACATTTGTCCTCTAGCCATCCTTGCTTAGCCATTTTGCACATCCTGTCGAGTTCATTTTTGAGACGTATGTACGTATTGTATTCCTTTACGCCTGCTTCATTTATTGCATGTTTATATTTTCTCCTTTCATCAGTTATATTCAGTATCTCTTCTATTAACCAAGGATTTCTACTAGCCCTCGTCTTTTTAGGTACTTGATCCTCTGCTGCCTTCACTACTTCATCTCTCAAAGCTACCCATTCGTCTTCTAATGTATTTCTTTCCCCTGTACTTGTCAATCGTTTCATAATGCTCTCTCTGAAACTCTCTATAAATTCTCGTTTTTTTCAGTTTATTCAGGTCCCATTTCCTCGAATTCCTACCTTTTTGCAGCTTCTTCAGTTTTAATCTACAGTTCATAACCATTAAATTGTGGTCGGAGTCCACATCTGTCCCTGAAAATGTCTTACAATTTAAAACCTAGTTCCTAAATCTCTGTCACCATTACATAATCTGGCTGAAACCTTCCAATATCTCCGGCCCTCTTCCATATATACAGCCTTCTTTCACGATTATTAAAGTAAGTGTTAGCTATGATTAAGTTATGCTCTGCGCGACAATTCTACCAGATGGCTTCCTCTCCCATTCCTTACCCCAGTCCATATTCAACTACAATTCTTTCTTCTCTTCCTTTCCGTACTATCGAATTCCAGTCCCCCATGACTATTAAATTTTCGTTTCCCTCAACTATCTGAATAATTTCTTTTATCGCATCATACATTTCTTCAATTTCTTCATCATCTGCGGAGCAAGTTGGCATATAAACTTATACTACTGTGGTAAGCGTGGGCTTCGTGTCTATCTGGACTACAATAATGCGTTGACTATGCTATTCGTAGTAGCTTATCCGCACTCCTATTTTTTATTAATTATTAAATCTACTCCTGCGTTACCCCTATTTGACTTTGTATTTATTACACTGTATTCACCTAACCAGAAGTCTTGTTCCTCCTGCTATCGAACTTCACTAATTCCTACCTATCCATTTCCCTTTTTATATTTTCTAACCTACCTGCCAGATTAAGGGATCCGACATTCCACGCTCTGATCCGTAGAACGCCAGTTTTCATTCTCCTGATGACGACGTCTTCCTGAGTAGTCCCCGTCCGGAGTGTTTACTTCTGGAATATTTTACTCAAGAGGACGCCATCATCATTCAGCCATACAGTAAAGCTGCATACCCTTGGGAAAAATTAGGGCCGTAGTTCCCCCTTGCTTTCAGCCGTTCGCAGTACCAGCACAGCAAGGCCGTTTTGGTTAGCGTTACAAGGCCAGATCAATCATCCAGACTGTTGCTCCTGAAACTACTGAAAAGGCTGCTGCCCCTCTTCTGGCCTCTCAACAGATACCCCTCCGTTGTGGTTGCACCTACGGTACGGCCATCTGTATCGCTGAGGCACGCAAGCCTCCCCACCAACGGCAAGGTCCATGGTTCAAGGGGGGGGGGGGAGGTGAAGTGGCGGAGGCGGGGGGATGGGGACGAACAATTACGCATATAAAAGTTCATGACGTATCTCGAAATCCACCGGCGCTTTCTGCAGACGGACAAATTGCGAGAATTTCGGCGGTAAAGTATTTTGTACAGATCTAGAAACATACATACATATTACAGTGACAGTTAAACCCTACAAAGAGGTCTACAGGTCATGAATGGAAGGAAATGCGGTATAGTAGCCACCGCTTGAGATCTCCCGTGTGTGTGTCTGTCGTCAGGGCGCCACCACGATGGTCAAAACAGCCCATGTACCGGATATCGGTAGTAATAAGCTGTTCAAGGCTTGATAGCCTTCACGGTTTCGGTGCTGGCCATCTCTGGAACGTGTTGCCCCTCTGCCAAGACTCTTTCTCCATCTCAAACAAGATACGTCAGTCAATCGGTAATCTGGCGTCATAATTGGTTTTTTTAAAGCACTATAGAATTCCTAACTTTGTTCTCTCCGCTACATTTGCGAGGAGGAATCCCTATTGCATGATAGGATAGAGACAACAGTATATATCCCTGGAAGACAGAATCAACTGCGATGTAATGAGAAGAGCTAAACACGACACTCTTAAACTATGACTGAGTCCATAGTAGTAGTTACCATGGGTAGATGTCGGAGATCGCTGAAACACTCGCACATATCGCGCACTCATCTCCCAGACGTCTACACACAGCGCGCCAACCCCTTCAAACGTCGCCGGCGCCAACGTTCGGGGACCAGAGGAAACAACAGCAGTCGTGGGCGCGCGCGTACGCCTGAGTGCATCCCCCACCGACATGGAGGGCGTCCGGGGATGACTGGGGTGGTATGAATTCCGATGTTATCAATACATCCAGCACAAACACCCATCATTTTGAATTATCTATCTCGTAATGCACAAACGTCCGCGTCTCTCTCGCCAACCCATCCGGTCACTTCGTTAAGCATTCATCAGGTAGAAAAATATCTTTTCTTATCTGACACGTCCTGCATCACAGGACTAGAATATTAAACTCATTTTTCGCTCATTTTGGAATGCTAAGATCTACCACTGTCACAGGATGCCTCCTCACTTTTGGACTCTCCCTTAACGTAACAGCACAGAGAAGTTGTAAATGTAAGTTTTATACTACGTATCGATTTATGAATTCGGTAATACATCTGATTTTATTACGATGGCCGTCTCTCCCTGTGTAGAAGAGAGATTCAAATATCATTAACAGATATCGTCGCAACGAAAAAAAAAAAAAAACGCCAAGTCAAGAATCATATCCGTGGTGCCCCAGCCATCACGGCCACCTTCCAGGTGGCATCTCTCTCATGTCAAAATTCATAGGCGAATAATTAAATTGACCATGAGAGTCACTTTGCGAGGCGAGTAATTTTTTAGCCGGTTTACACTCACCAAGTAGTTCAAATGGAAATCCCTGGAGAGAAGACGAAGTTTTCGAGGAACACAGCAGCGTATGACACAGGTCTTACAACACTATACATTTTGTTTTTTCCACCACGACTGCAAGACCTGTGTCAAGTTCTAAACTGATATCAACACGTTTTGATCCATTGGCTCTGACTGAAAGCTGGACAATGCACGGTGTAAATTATGCTGCTGCTTCCAAAAATCGTACACAGGATGCTTTTATGTAAAAGAAAGCCACAACATATGGAAACTGGAAAAGTTTTGTGGCGTTGTGGAGCGTTTCCAAACAGCTGTCCGAAGGTGAGTGACAGCCTTTACATTTAAACTTATCTTTCACAGTGACAGGATAGCAGATGGCTTTATGTTCCGTTTCGGTTAAAAAAAATGGTTCAAATGGTTCTGAGCACTATGGGACTTAACATCTGAGGTCGTCAGTCCCCTAGAACTTAGAACTACTTAAACCTAACTAACTTAAAGACATCACACACATCCATGCCCGAGGCAGGATTCGAACCTGCAACCGTAGCAGTCGCGCGGTTGCAGACTGAAGCGCCTAGAACCGCTCGCCCACTCCTGCCGGCCCGTTTCGGTTCATTACTCATATTGCAGTCATATACCCGATCACTTTTTCGGTGCTGGCCATCTCTGGAACGTGTTGCCCCTCTGTCAAGACTCTTTCTCCATCTCAAACAAGATACGTCAGTCAATCATTGTATGGTAATCAACAGCGTACCAGAGGACGGATGGGAGCGAAAAGACACCGTCGACATATTGTAATAAGCACGACTCGATAGTGCGATCAATTTTAGCAAATTTGCCAGGTTTTTTCTGTAATTTCAATTAAATGAAATGATTGTTGGCCGGAAGACCCCATACGGGGTGTTCGGCCGTCGAAATTGCAAGTCCTTTTTAGCTGACACCACTTCGGCGGCTTGCGCGTCAATGATGATGAAATGATGATGAAAGACACACAACACCCAGTCATCTCGAGGCAGAGAAAATCCTTGACCCCGCCGGGAAACGAACCCGGGACCCCGTGCGCGGGAAGCGAGAACGCTACCGCAAGACCACGAACGTCGGACAGTAATTTCAATGCCGACCAATGACATGGCAGCCTGCTTCCAAAGTTATACATCATCACTAAAACCGCCCCTGCTCCACTTCGCGAATACTATTGCGAATGTAGGTAGATGACAGTGCAGTACGTCCAGTCATTGTTAATTCTCGAACATATATACCAAAGTATACCAGACAGCGATCTATATATTTCTGGAATTTCGTACATAGTGCGTAACTTACGATTCCGATTGCCCGACTTTTCGTTCGTATATGGATGGAGTCACAGAGCATTCTCGCATTCTTAGTACAAACTTAGAGATTGAAAGAGATCCTCGCATTGTCTTTGACCAAACTTTCCTGCAACACTGTCATCGATTTAATCTGCAGCTGACCAGAAGTAGACCGCTACATTCCACGACTCGTGAAGTTGCAGAGCGAGCCAAGTCCATAACTGCTGTCCCACACCAATCTTACTCTCGGCACCTATCCAAGTGCACAAGATTTCTCCAGATGCGCGCTTTTCGAGGAGGTTAGCAGTAGAAAAAGAAACGTGTGGTTTTACGCCTAATGGAACTTCAGATGGATCTAGTTTGAAGCATTTTACGTAAATCAACTGCGCTGTCGATTGTGAAGTATTGTTCTAATGTCTGGGGTCAGTACCAAGAAGGTATTGATAAGAGATAACATAAACATATTCCTAAGACTACACGGTTCTGCACTTAAAACACGCTATAGCGCTAGAGCCGTGCGGCTTCCGACCTATTAGTCGCGCGGAATGCAGCACTGCTTATATTATGGTGTAAGAAATATATCCCCAGTGCATGACATACATTCTCCATGTAAGTTTCTCTACGTTAAACTATGGTGACAAACTGTAAAGTGATAAAACTACTACCTTGCACACCAAAGAAGACATCGATTCTTTGTAGCACAAACAGTACATGGATTTCCAGAGGGGTATTACACCTGCTGTTTACGAAGTTCATGCCCGATTACGCTTCGGAAATTATGATCAGAACAGCCCTATGATTGTCGACGGCCGATAATTCATACGAAGAAACAGTGACATCGTAGTAGGAAATAAACACTATGATCAGCAGCCAGGGGAGATGTAACAGTCTTACCGCAGTTTACCACCGACCCTGGTAACCTCCCTGTTGCGCTCAGAAGTCATGGTCCGATGTTTGGTTGTATTGCTCACGTGCGGGATAATCCTACTGTTTCGCTATGACGTAACGTCTCTAGAATGCCTCCTCTCTCCACCATTAAGATGTGTATATGTAGCGTCACTCTCCTCCTGCAGAACACACATATTTATTGATTTTGCTCAGTGCTCTTTTCACGGTATTTGTCACTAACTTTAAGTATTCTCAGTTAATTTCCATCACTGTACTAGGATTTTGCGATTTTACGTATTTCAAGTTATTTTCCTCAATTATTACTTATCTCACATCAATTTTTCGTGGTTATACCAGATTTTTCCCGAATTTTACCCATTTTATGTCATCTTCCGCATTTCTTCCACAGTTTTTGTACGTGTATGTTCATTTTGCTGACATACCCATGTGGTGATTAATCTTCTACGAGAATATCTGCGCGTCTTAACACCACCCTACTAAAAATACTTAGACTTTCCCTCTCCCCGATGATATACTTGCATGCCTTTAGGATAGGACGAACATGAAAAGTATAATAACAGTCGTTTCGTAGCTATATGAAATTGAAGACTTGATTTACGTCCCAGATGTGGCAGAGAAATGGCCAACTTTGCATACATCTTCGTTCGTCTAGAGGAGGGTACCGAAACTGGTTCTCCATCGATGTACGAGGTGCATTCAAGTTCTAAGGCCTCCGATTTTTTTTTCCTAATTAACTACTCACCCGAAATCGATGAAAATGGCGTTACTTCTCGACGTAATCGCCCTGCAGACGTACACATTTTTCACAACCCTGACGCCATGATTCCATGGCAGCGGCGAAGGCTTCTTTAGGAGTCTGTGTTGACCATTGGAAAATCGCTGAGGCAATTGCAGCACGGCTGGTGAATGTGCGGCCACGGAGAGTGTCTTTCATTGTTGGAAAAAGCCAAAAGTCACTAGGAGCCAGGTCAAGTGAGTAGGGAGCATGAGGAATCACTTCAAAGTTGTTATCACGAAGAAACTGTTGCGTAACGTTAGCTCGATGTGCGGGTGCGTTGCCTTGGTGAAACAGCACACGCGCAGCCCTTCCCGGACGTTTTTGTTGCAGTGCAGGAAGGAATTTGTTCTTCAATACATTTTCGTAGGATGCACCTGTTACCATAGTGCCCTTTGGAACGCAATGGGTAAGGATTACGCCCTCGCTGTCCCAGAACATGGACACCATCATTTTTTCAGCACTGGCGGTTACCCGAAATTTTTTTGGTGGCGGTGAATCTGTGTGCTTCCATTGAGCTGACTGGCGCTTTGTTTCTGGATTGAAAAATGGCATCCACGTCTCATCCATTGTCACAACCGACGAAAAGAAAGTCCCATTCATGCTGTCGTTGCGCGTCAACATTGCTTGGCAACATGCCACACGGGCAGCCATGTGGTCGTCCGTCAGCATTCGTGGCAACCACCTGGATGACACTTTTCGCATTTTCAGGTCGTCATGCACGATTGTGTGCACTAACCCACAGAAATGCCAACTCTGGAGGCGATCTGTTCAACAGTCAGTCAGCGATCCCCCAAAACAATTCTCTCCACTTTCTCGATAATGTCGTCAGACCGGCTTGTGGGAGCCCGAGGTTGTTTCGGTTTGTTGTCACACGATGTTCTGCCTTCATTAAACTGTCGCACCCACGAACGCACTTTCGACACATCCATAACTCCGTCACCACATGTCTCCTTCAACTGTCGATGAATTTTAATTGGTTTCACACCACGCAAATTCAGAAAACGAATGAGTGCACGCTGTTCAAGTAAGGAAAATATCGGAATTTTAAGAATTTAAAACAGTTCTCATTCTCGCTGCTGGCGGTAAAATTCCATCTGCCGTACGGTGCTCCCATCTCTGGGACGTATTGACAATGAACGCGACCTCATTTTAAAACAATGCGCATGTTTCTATCTCTTTCCAGTCCGGAGAAAAAAAATCGGAGGCCTTAGAACTTGAATGCACCTCGTACATGTTTCATCAGGCATGAACTGGAAGTCCTCTGATGACTGGTTTGGAGAGATTTGCTGTTAACGACCACATGCAGATAGTGCTCTAAGTCGCACACAGAACACGCACTTGTATACGAGTCGATCGCAGGTTATACCACACAACTGATGCACACCGAGAGAACAACGGAAGAAATGGTGAAATGCGTGATAAATGACCTGCAGCAACATCTCCCTCTCTTGCTCTCAACTGATCACTCCATCTTCTTCCTGTTGTTCTTTAACGCAGATCCATGAAAGTTTAGAAGCAGATGGTTCTCTTTTTTCCAGGAAAGCATCAAAGACAGTTTACAACTCGCATATATCGCTATTACCTCAACAGACGTATAGTAGAATGTTGCCACACAGCAACTGTTTGTTAGCTGACAACGCAAGGTTGTGGTTCATCTACATCTACATCTACATCTATACTCCGCGAGCCACCTTACGGTGTGTGGCGGAGGGTACTTATTGTACCACTATCTGATCCCCCCTTCCCTGTTCCATTCACGAATTGTGCGTGGGAAGAACGACTGCTTGTAAGTCTCCGTATTTGCTCTAATTTCTCGGATCTTTTCGTTGTGATCATTACGCGAGATATATGTGGGCGGTAGTAATATGTTGCCCATCTCGTCCCGGAATGTGCTCTCTCGTAATTTCGATAATAAACCTCTCCGTATTGCGTAACGCCTTTCTTGAAGTGTCCGCCACTGGAGCTTGTTCAGCATCTCCGTAACGCTCTCGCGCTGACTAAATGTCCCCATGACGAATCGCGCTGCTTTTCGCTGGATCATGTCTATCTCTTCTATTAATCCAACCTGGTAAGGGTCCCATACTGATGAGCAATACTCAAGAATCGGACGAACAAGCGTTTTGTAAGCTACTTCTTTCGTCGATGAGTCACATTTTCTTAGAATTCTTCCTATGAATCTCAACCTGGCGCCTGCTTTTCCCACTATTTGTTTTATGTGATCATTCCACTTCAGATCGCTCCGGATAGTAACTCCTAAGTATTTTACGGTCGTTACCGCTTCCAATGATTTACCACCTATGGCATAATCGTACTGGAATGGATTTCTGCCCCTATGTATGCGCATTATATTACATTTATCTACGTTTAGGGAAAGCTGCCAGCTGTCGCACCATGCATTAATCCTCTGCAGGTCTTCCTGGAGTACGTACGAGTCTTCTGATGTTGCTACTTTCTTGTAGACAACCGTGTCATCTGCAAATAGCCTCACGGAGCTACCGATGTTGTCAACTAAGTCATTTATGTATATTGTAAACAATAAAGGTCCTATCACGCTTCCTTGCGGTACTCCCGAAATTACCTCTACATCTGCAGATTTTGAACCGTTAAGAATGACATGTTGAGTTCTTTCTTCTAGGAAATCCTGAATCCAATCACAAACCTGGTCCGATATTCCGTAAGCTCGTATTTTTTTCATTAAACGTAAGTGCGGAACCGTATCAAATGCCTTCCTGAAGTCCAGGAATACGGCATCAATCTGCTCGCCAGTGTCTACGGCACTGTGAATTTCTTGGGCAAATAGGGCGAGCTGAGTTTCACATGATCTCTGTTTGCGGAATCCATGTTGGTTATGATGAAGGAGATTTGTATTATCTAAGAATGTCATAATACGAGAACACAAAACATGTTCCATTATTCTACAACAGATTGACGTAAGCGAAATAGGCCTATAATTATTCGCATCTGATTTATGACCCTTCTTGAAAATGGGAACGACCTGCGCTTTCTTCCAGTCGCTAGGTACTTTACGTTCTTCCAGCGATCTACGATAAATTGCTGATAGAAAGGGGGCAAGTTCTTTAGCATAATCACTGTAGAATCTTAAGGGTATCTCGTCTGGTCCGGATGCTTTTCCGCTACTAAGTGATAGCAGTTGTTTTTCAATTCCGATATCGTTTATTTCAATATTTTCCATTTTGGCGTCCGTGCGACGGCTGAAGTCAGGGACCGTGTTACGATTTTCCGCAGTGAAACAGTTTCGGAACACTGAATTCAGTATTTCTGCCTTTCTTCGGTCGTCCTCTGTTTCGGTGCCATCGTGGTCAACGAGTGACTGAATAGGGGATTTAGATCCGCTTACCGATTTTACATATGACCAAAACTTTTTAGGGTTCTTGTTTAGATTGTTTGCCAATGTTTTATGTTCGAATTCGTTGAATGCTTCTCTCATTGCTCTCTTTACGCTCTTTTTCGCTTCGTTCAGCTTTTCCTTATCAGCTATGATTCGACTACTCTTAAACCTATGATGAAGCTTTCTTTGTTTCCGTAGTACCTTTCGTACATGATTGTTATACCACGGTGGATCTTTCCCCTCGCTTTGGACCTTAGTCGGTACGAACTTATCTAAGGCGTACTGGACGATGTTTCTGAATTTTTTCCATTTTTGTTCCACATCCTCTTCCTCAGAAATGAACGTTTGATGGTGGTCACTCAGATATTCTGCGATTTGTGCCCTATCACTCTTGTTAAGCAAATATATTTTCCTTCCTTTCTTGGCATTTCTTATTACACTTGTAGTCATTGATGCAACCACTGACTTATGATCACTGATACCCTCTTCTACATTCACGGAGTCGAAAAGTTCCGGTCTATTTGTTGCTATGAGGTCTAAAACGTTAGCTTCACGAGTTGGTTCTCTAACTATCTGCTCGAAGTAATTCTCGGACAAGGCAGTCAGGATAATGTCACAAGAGTCTCTGTCCCTGGCTCCAGTTCTGATTGTGTGACTATCCCATTCTATACCTGGTAGATTGAAGTCTCCCCCTATTACAATAGTATGATCACGAAACTTCTTCACGACGTTCTGCAGGTTCTCTCTGAGGCGCTCAACTACTACGGTTGCTGATGCAGGTGGTCTATAGAAGCATCCGACTATCATATCTGACCCACCTTTGATACTTAGCTTAACCCAGATTATTTCACATTCGCATTCGCTAATAACTTCACTGGATATTATTGAATTCTTTACTGCTATAAATACTCCTCCACCATTGGCGTTTATCCTATCCTTGCGGTATATATTCCATTCTGTGTCTAGGATTTCGTTACTGTTCACTTCCGGTTTTAACCAACTTTCCGTTCCTAATACTATATGCGCACTATTTCCTTCAATAAGAGATACTAATTCAGGAACCTTGCCCTGGATACTCCTGCAGTTTACCAATATTACGTTAACTTTTCCTGTTTTTGGTCTCTGAGGACGGACGTTCTTTATCAACGATGATAATGCCCTCTCTGGTAAGCCGTCAGGTATTTTATCGTTTCGCCCAAGGGGGGGTCCCTCTAACCTAAAAAACCCCCGTGTGCACGCCACACGTACTCTGCTACCCTAGTAGCTGCTTCCGGTGTGTAGTGCACGCCTGACCTGTCTAGGGGGGCCCTACAGTTCTCCACCCAATAACGGAGGTCGATGAATTTGCAACCATTATAGTCGCAGAGTCGTCTGAGCCTCTGGTTTAGACCCTCCACACGGCTCCAAACCAGAGGACCGCGATCGACTCTGGGCACTATGCTGCAGATATTAAGCTGAGCTTGCACTCCGCGTGCGATGCTGGTTGTCTTCACCAAATCAGCCAGCCGCCGGAAGGAACCAAGGATGGCCTCAGAACCCAAGCGGCAGGCGTCATTCGTTCCGACATGTGCTACTATCTGCAGCCGGTCACACCCAGTGCGTTCAATAGCTGCCGGAAGGGCCTCCTCCACATTACGGACGAGACCCCCCGGCAAGCACACCGAGTGCACACTGGCATTCTTCCCCGACCTACCCGCTATTTTCCTGAGGGGCTCCATAACCCGCCTAACGTTGGAGCTCCCTATAACTAATAGGCCCGCCCTCTGTGACTGTCGGGACCTTGCCGGAGAATCGGCCACTGGCCCAACAGGCGAGGCATCCTGTGGTGGCTCGGAAACGATGTCATCACCACTAGGAAGCACCCCGTACCTGTTGGAAAGGGGTAAGGCAGCTGCCACGCGGCCAGATCCCACCTTCGCCTTTCGGCCAGGCACGCGAGAGCCCACCACTGTCCGCCATTGACGGGGAGTACAAAGAAGCACAATGTAAATACTGTTTGTTATGGTTTAAAACACATAAACAGTACTTCACAGGCTCAAACACGCGATCCATTCTATACTGCAGTCACCCTAGCCGGTAATACAAAGCTCTTTAGCAAAGGACACTTTATAAAAATTTACAAGGCGCTTGCCGACAGCTTTTGGGTCACACCTGGGCTTGTGATTCGACATATACAAATGTATTATCTACATTTGGTGGTTATCCTCGTTAAACATTCTATTTCAATCGTCTTATCGCTGCTGACGAAAAATGATTCTTTCCCTGGTTCCAGGTGCTTCCATGTCAACATTTTCTCCTATTCCCCTTGCTGTCGTATACTATGAGAATTATCCTGCACCCAGCAGAAGACATGCAATTACTCCCTGAATTTCCCCACAATTCAGCGTATTTTCCCTCAATTTATACGTATTTTCCGTAATTTTTCGTAATTTTATCGATTTCATGTCATTTCTACCCACGCGATCATGACATCACTTCTCGTTCCGTATTCTAAAATCGCTTGTAAATGTGGTACAGTTGCCAAAACGTAGCGCAAATGTACAATTTTCTGGTCGGACGGCGTAGTACAGCGCTGTACTCGATTATCAACCAGCCGCATACACTACAGTTGCAGGGTACTTGCTCTATTTTCTGTATGTATGTGTCTGTGCATATGTCGCAGACGGCTCCCATGAACCAGTATCCCCGTTGCTGGATCCAACTTTGAACATGGAACAAATCTCTGTACGTAACACGTGGTTGGTCCACCTTCGAGCCCAATCCCAGATGTGACGTGTTGTGGATCAGCTTCTGAACATCGCTGTGGATATAATGCACAGCGGATCCACCTTGAAACCCTATCCCAGACTTGACATTTTGTGAATCCGCATCCCAACAATGCTTTGGATATAACATGTGCCGGATCCACACTCTGACATTAGCTCGGGTCTACTGTGGGTGTGTATGTGTATGTGTATATGTTGTGGGAGTAGCAGCATAATTTACACTGTGCAATGTCCAGCTTTCAGTCAGAGCCAATGGATCAAAACGTGTTAATGTCAGTTTAGAACCTGACAGAAGTCTCGAAGTCATGGTGGAAAAAGCTAAATGTATAAGTGGTGTAAGAACTGTGTCATACGCTGCTTGTACGTGTTACAACAAAAAAAGTATAAAACAACGACATATTGACCCTCTCTTGTGACTGGTAGTCTATCGGGTGTGGCCCTCGTACAGTAAAGGCAATGAAACTTTGCACTGGACTGTGCAAGCAACTTCGAACACTGAGTGGATCAATACCTGTGTACTGAACAGGATCGCCACATATCCTCGATGCCAACACAAATGGCTCTGAACACTATGGGACGTAACATCTGTGGTCATCAGTCCCCTAGAACTTAGAACTACTTAAACCTAACTAACCTAAGGACATCACACACATCCATGCCCGAGGCAGGATTCGAACCTGCGACCGTAGCGGTCACGCGGTTCCAGACTGAAGCGCCTTTAACCGCACCGCCACACAGGCCGGCTGCCAACACACAGACAGTATATATATATATATATATATATATATATATATATATATCGGAAGACAGGGGCGCGGATGAAGTTAGCGGAGCTTTTATAGTTCGTGGGTTTTCTCTAGTGGATGGAACAAAATAATGACGATAGAGAGAATGTTCGGGTGACGGGCGTGAATGCACCCGGAGGGATGCAGATCTCCTTCACACTGTACTACCTGTAAGTAGTTTGGAGATGCACAGCGATTCAGTAACAAAATCCTCATCCTTCTTTGTTCCCGTACTGTCTTTTGTACTACCTCGTGTTGCAGAAGAAAGCTTCTTTTTGACGCTGGCGTTACACATCGTACACCATTGGCGGGGCTACGACAAAATCTCCCCATTTCCAACGAGTGGTAAAAAAAAAAAAAAACGGTCCTGTCGCATTAGCTCAGCTCAACCTGTTTCTCCACTGGGTGCAGAATGTGGTACATATAACGCTCTCCGACTTGTGTTCAGTTTCAACTTAAACTGGAATGGTTACATAGACGAAGCCGCAGGGAGGGCGGGGCAAAGACTGAGGAACAGTTACAAAATGCAGAGGTACTGTCTAAAGTCACGTTGGAGTATTGCTGTGAGTGTAAACCGGCTAAAAAATACTCGCCATGCAAAGTGACTCTCATGATCAATTTAATTAATTAGCCTATGAATTTGACAAGAGTGACGTATCACCTGGCAGGTGACGGTGGTGGCTGGGGCAGCACGATTCTTGACTTGGCGTTGTTTTTTTTTTTTTTTCGTTGCGACGATATCTGTTAACGATATTTGAATCTCTCTTCTACACAGGGAGAGTCGGCCATCGTAATAAAATCAGATGTATTACCGAATTCATAATGTGATATGTAGTGTAAATCTTATTTTTAAAACATATCTGTGCTGTTACCTTAAGGGAGAGTCCAAAAGTGAGTAGGCATCCTGTGACAGTGGTAGATCTTAGCAGTATTGGAACAACTTGCATTCTACCCCAAAGTACAGTTAACCAAGATGGCGGCAATGACGTCATCCAAAATGGCGGCAGTGACGTCAATCAAGATGGAGGATTTTGGCGGGAAGTTTGAATTTAGACAGGATAGTGCAACGCCCCTCTCGCCCACAAAAAGGGCGCGAAGTTCAATTTCCAACATGGTAATGCCTCACACCCCGGTTATCTCTACTAAGCAAAGAAAATGGTGGGAAAAAGTACTTGTCTTTATTATTTAACCAATTTCAAGCACATCTGTTCTCCACTGGGTCAGGACTCCAACTGGTTTAGTTCATATCGGTGCTACCAGAGGGCGCTACCGTGACGTCAGATCATGACGCAGGTACCGTCATTCAATATGGCTGCACCCGGTGTATCCACCACGAGCTCCAGAGCCCAAGTGGCTTAGTTCATATTGGTGCCACCAGAAGGCGCTCTCCTGACGTCAGATCACGACGCAAGTACCGGTATTCAAGATGACGGCACCCACTGTGTTCACCACGATCTTCAGAGCCCAACTGACTTAGTTCATATTGTGACCACCAGAGGGCGCTACCGTGAAGTTGCATGATGACACAAGATCCTCTGCTTTCTCTCGCTCTGCGCCACCGGCTTGTGGGCGTCCGACCGCTTAAGTTACACACCCTCGGCAGCCACCTCCATACTCGTGCCGGACATAGTCTTCTGTAAATATGCTAACTAAAGTAACACACACATCACTCATCTAACCTATCAATTACCTAATTACTTAATTCAATTTCAATTTTAATCATATTCAATAAGTCAATTTACAATTTCAATATTCAATGATCAAATGAGAAGTTCCACATTTTCCCACTACCAGCGTGGTGTTCATTGATGATCTAGCACACCCCACCCCTAGAATGCAGCACTCCTATTGGATGGAACCGCGCGACCGCTACGGTCGCAGGTTCGAATCCTGCCTCGGGCATGGATGTGTGTGATGTCCTTAGGTTAGTTTGGTTTCAGTAGTTCCAAGGTCTAGGGGACTGATGACTTCAGGAATTAAGTCCCATAGTGCTCAGAGCCATTTGAACCATTTTGATCCTATTGGCTACTGCATTACAGGCTTATAAAGTATATGTGTTTGTGTAAATGAAATGTCTATGTGCTGTTGTAGGGAGGGTGTGGATTTGACTTGGGAAAATGTGATAGCGAAGGGAACACTATGTCTTGTCGTAAGGAAGATACAGGTAGTTCCAGAGCTACAGCGGTCAACAGAGTGTATTACCGATACTTCGTTCATTACCGAATACCGTTCAGTTGAGACCACACTCATAACATTTAATTGTAAGTATAATGGTAGAAGATATATGTGAGGGGTTTTCTATTATGTGTCCGTGTATGCTATGTCTGTGGTGGTACTGATTCGCGTTCCCATGTTAACGGTAGCAGTCTTACGAATGCAGAGGCCTGTTGGACTGTAGGAATGTATCAGAGTTAATTTTACCATCCTCTAGACGTCCGAATAGCAAACTAATATTTAGTATGGGTTGGGCGGCTTTCGTGATCAAGTGTAACTTTGAGAAGATGGTGCGTTTGCGATGGAGCGTTATTCCCTCCCATGTAAATTGTTTGTTCGACTGCTTCTGCACATTTGGCGCCTTTATTTAGTTGAGGGACGGTTGATTGTGTTCACCCACTGTGTTCACCACGATCTTCAGAGCCCAACTTACTTAGTTCATATTGTGACCACCAGAGGGCGCTACCGTGAAGTTGCATGATGACACAAGATCCTCTGCCCTCTCTCGCGCCGCACCATCGGCCCGTGGGCGTCCGACCGCTTACATCACACGCCCTCGGCCGCCACCTCCATACTCGTGCCGGACATAGTCTTCCGTAAATATGCTAACTAAAGTAACACACACATCACTCATCTAACCTATCAGTTACCTAATTACTTAATTCAATTTCAATTTTAATCATATTCAATAAGTCAATTTACAGTTTCAATATTCAATGATCAAATGAGAAGCTCCACATTTTCCCACTATCAGCGTGGTGTTCATTGATGACCTAGCACACCCCACCCCTAGAATGCTGCAATTCTACTGGCTATTGCATTAGTTACGTGATTCGACTTCATAGAACCTAGGACTTGGAATCAATTTTCACTAATGCCAAACCCAAATGGAATAGGAATCAAATATTTAAAGTCTCCACCATGATCCTCAACCAAGCACCATGCCCCCTTAATGACCCTCGTTGGCGGGCTAACGTACACTAACTTGCACTAACGGACACTAACCTGTACTAACCTGCACTAACGTGCACTAGCCTGTACTAACGTGTGCTAAAATGCGCAGCACATGACGCCATCCAAGATGGTGGGGTGAAATGACGGGAAAACAGATCTGAACACAAGTCTTTATTTTGCAGGGGGTGTCTCCACCGTTTACTGTCCAACTGACATAGTACACATTACTGCCATCAGATCGTGCTGTCATCCCTCCTATGACCTAATTCCAGATGGTGGTCTGTAGGGGCGAGAACTGTGCTAAAATTACTCAGGCTGCGCTAAGCTGCTGGGGAGAGTAAGGAATGAGTCCACTCTATTTTCTTTCGATCATTTTATTTAGAGATCGAATATATTTATCACACTCAGGCAAAACACTCTAATCGCTACAGTCTGGAATCGCGCGACCGCTACGGTCGCAGATTCGAATCCTGCCTCGGGCATGGATGTGTGTGATGTCCTTAGGTTAGTTAGGTTACAGTAGTTCTAAGTTCTAGGGGATTGATGAAATCAGAAGTTAAGTCTCATAGGGCTCAGATCCATTTGAACCATTTTTGAACCAAAACACTCTCCATCTGATGCTTGCGCCCACAATACACAGTCTGCAGACATGCAAACATCTCCTAATTTACGTAAATAATTTAATTACAGACATTCAATACTCCTCCTAAATAATTTGGCAGAGGTATGTCTAGACACCCTCAGTACTCGTAAACTGTCCAAGTAACTCGTAGCACAGCCTACACACCTTCTCGCTAAATAATTCAATCAACGTCTGCAAGCACCCTCCGCCAACCCCTGTCCAGTAGAGTGCATAGACAAGCCCAAGGACGTGGCGTGGCTGTCAACTGCCAAACCACCCACAGGCACCCGCCCGGGACCTGCAAGCGGAGGCATCTCATTCATACTTCATTTCTGAGAAATTCCTATCCAAATACGTGTTCACCTAGACGCCTGTGATGAAGCGATCGGGCAGGAGCGAAGACATATTTACAGAGCGCAAACGCTAGAATCTCGTTCGCGCACATTTGCAGCTGACGCGGCCGTCAGCCGTCAAAGCATACACTGACGTCCATGTAGGACCGCTCGAAGTGAGGCGGCCCCAGCTCGGGTCCCGTGCACTCCGTCACAGTCCCCGAGCTGGCATCGTCGAACACCGGTGAAAGTTGCATGCCTCTATACAGTCACGGTTATACTGACGTCATAGCGTTCCAAAGCGCGTTCACACAAGTCTCATATTCGAGGTATCCCCAGGCGCCACTTGTCTTTACCATTGAAGGCAGAATAGCACAGAGCGTGTTGACGCACACGTAGTACCGGGTGTACCCGCCCCCAGCGTGACTGACACCTCGCTATCTAAAACATTCTCAATATTATTCTTATGTCACATGACTTTGTGAAAACAAAAATATCAGCCAAGTACAGCTCTTCATAATTTTATTGTGCCCCAGAAATAGTTAACGCTCGCTTTCTTGTCGTCTCAGCTTGCATGTGCGAAAATTCCTACCCTAACAGAACCTGTTTACGAAAATATCGCCGAATCCAGTCTTCCTCCCGGACATAACGTAGTAGCCTTCCTGCTTTCAACATACACAAATGTTCTCACCTCTCCTATATCCCACCACAATCAATCTATCATGCTGATTCGCTCTTATCGAATTTACCTGTCGAATTACTAACGCCGCCGGTATGAAAGCACCATCCACCTTTTCTTTCTGGGCTTTCTATGGCTATTTTGCACAGATTGCTAAATTGCACCGACAGTTCCCTCAGTCTATGCGCCCACAACCTGTTCTTTCTTTCTACAGACGCCACACTCAGCGGTAATAAACTGTTTTACACTGATCACCATTTTACACCGACAGTTAAACCCGCAAAGCTGTCTACAGATCATAAAATACATACTAGACTCACAAGAATATTCGAAGCCAGGAAGATATTTACCAGTATAACTACAATAAAATATTACAATTGCTGCTACAGTCTGACACCGACAGGAAAGCACCGTCAGCCTTTTCTGTCATTCTACAGACACAACAATCAGCGGTAATAAAGTATTTAACACCGATCACCATATAGCACCGAAAACTAAACCTCGCAAAGTTGTCAACAGAGCACCAAATACATACGAGACTCGCAAGGATATTGGACCGTGAAACCGCTCTCCATCCTGGCAATATATCACCGAGTACCGTCGCGATCTAGCAAACATGCAATTCATATCCGCCACCATACAAAATCATCCCTTTTACATCAGCAAACCGAAGTCACTTTCAGAACTGATGTGCAAAGACAGGCTCATTTCCCCATCGATACAAACGCCCTACTGTTTCTAGCGCAGACCTGCCTCCTTGCTTGCATTTCTACACCCATCTGCAGACTCGTCGATTACAAGAACATACTTATTTTCACAATAATATTATTTCATTATCGCCGTACTTCTCGATACCAAGCACACAGCAGTATCCTCCCGATCGCTCACGCAACATAATTCAGAAGATATAGACTCGAAATTATTTCTCTACAAAGCCGAAACTTTAGTTATGTGGAGAGTCCTCTAGACCACTGGGCAACTAGAAGCAAATAGAGTGAACTGATATTTGCACTGTCGAATACCGAAGTCGGTGACGTAACAGATTCCAGATGATCAATATTGTTTACAAGTCAACTAAGGTCTTTCCCATGTCTAGAGAACAGGCAAACATATGTCCAACACACCACAATCAACCGTCCCTCAACTAAATAAAGGCGCCAAATGTGCAGAAGCAGTCGAACAAACAATTTACATGGGAGGGAATAACGCTCCATCGCAAACGCACCATCTTCTCAAAGTTACACTTGATCACGAAAGCCGCCCAACCCATACTAAATATTAGTTTGCTATTCGGACGTCTAGAGGATGGTAAAATTAACTCTGATACATTCCTACAGTCCAACAGGCCTCTGCATTCGGAAGACTGCTACCGTTAACATGGGAACGCGAATCCGTACCACCACAGACATAGCATACACGGACACATAATAGAAAACCCCTCACAAATATCTTCTACCATTATACTTACAATTAAATGTTATGAGTGTGGTCTCAACTGAACGGTATTCGGTAATGAACGAAGTATCGGTAATACACTCTGTTGACCGCTGTAGCTCTGGAACTACCTGTATCTTCCTTACGACAAGACATAGTCTTCCCTTCGCTATCACAGTTCCCCAAGTCAAATCCACACCCTCCCTACAACAGCACATATACATTTCATTTACACAAACACATATACTTTATAAGCCTGTAATGCAGTAGCCAATAGGATCAAAATGGTTCAAATGGCTCTGAGCACTATGGGACTTAATTCCTGAAGTCATCAGTCCCCTAGAACTTGGAACTACTGAAACCAAACTAACCTAAGGACATCACACACATCCATGCCCGAGGCAGTATTCGAACCTGCGACCGTAGCGGTCACGCGGTTCCAGCCAATAGGAGTGCTGCATTCTAGGGGTGGGGTGTGCTAGATCATCAATGAACACCACGCTGGTAGTGGGAAAATGTGGAACTTCTCATTTGATCATTGAATATTGAAATTGTAAATTGACTTATTGAATATGATTAAAATTGAAATTGAATTAAGTAATTAGGTAATTGATAGGTTAGATGAGTGATGTGTGTGTTACTTTAGTTAGCATATTTACAGAAGACTATGTCCGGCACGAGTATGGAGGTGGCGGCCGAGGGTGTGTAACTTAAGCGGTCGGACGCCCACAAGCCCGGTGGCGCAGAGCGAGAGAAAGCAGAGGATCTTGTGTCATCATGCAACTTCACGCTAGCGCTCTCTGGTGGTCACAATATGAACTAAGTCAGTTGGGCTCTGAAGCTCGTGGTGAACACAGTGGGTGCCGTCATCTTGAATACCGGTACTTGCGTCATGATCTGACGTCAGGAGAGCTCCCTCTGGTGGCACTGATATGAACTAAGCCAGGTGGGCTCTGGAGCTCGTGGTGGATATACCAGGTGCAGCCATCTTGAATGACGGTACTTGCGTCATTATCTGATGTCACGGGGGTGCCCTCTGGTGGCACCGATATGAACTAAGCCAGTTGGATTCCAGACCCAGTGAAGAACTCATGTGCTTGAAATTGGTTAAATAATAAAGGCAAGTACTTTTTCCCGCTATTTTCATTGCTTAGTAGAGATAACCGGGGTGTGAGGCATTAGCATACTGGAAATTGAACTTCGCACCATTCTTCTGGGTGAGAGAGGAGTGGTACTTTCCTGCCAAAATTCAAACTGCCCGGCAAAATCCGCCATCTTGATTGAAGTCACAACTGCCAACTTGGATGACGTCATCGCCGCCATCTTGGATAACGTTACTTTGGGGTTGAACACAGGTTATTCCAATACTCTTAGCACTCCATCATGAGCCAAAAGTGAGTTTAATATTCTAGTCCTGTGATGCAGGGCGTGTCAAATAATAAAAGATATTTTTCTACCTGATAAATATTTAGAGGGATGACAGTCTATGTCATAGTCCTGAACAGCAGTTTCACAACAGGTAACGATACTTTAGCGATGTGAAAATGTGTTTATTGTCCGATTTCTTCTAACTTCGAAAGTAGCTCATATAAAAGAGAGGAATCTACATCTGGCATGAGAAATTCGAGGAATATGGCCAACAACATCGCTACCTCAGATTGGGTAAAGTAGATTTTCTTACTGTGGACTGTTTAGAACTACTGTGTATGTCCAAGCTGCAGCTGCTTGTTTCGCTGTGCACTGCTGCCGGCTGCATCGGCAGTCACGAGGAGTCGGGAACTGGAAACAACGAATT
The DNA here is from genome assembly GCF_023864275.1 of Schistocerca cancellata. NCBI lineage: Eukaryota > Metazoa > Arthropoda > Insecta > Orthoptera > Acrididae > Schistocerca > Schistocerca cancellata. Next base: position 426,220,095 of record NC_064631.1, read on the forward strand.
AGCTCAGCCTGGGCCGGGTACAAAGAATGCGCTGACCTGACCTTGCCCGCGGCAACGAGGGCTGGCGAACTGACCAGTGTGCTGGCTGAGTGCGACAGAAGCGGACGAGTGTGTGTTGTGTGAGAGAAGATCCAAAATGATGTATATTCGAGCTCGACGTATTGATAAGATCTGAATTCCTAGCCCTCCATGGCTAGGGGTGGTGCACTCTGGCGTACACGTGTATCCGCGACTGCGGCTGTGGCCGAGGCTGTAGTTTCCTCCGATCCCTGAGCGTTGGTTTGGTGCCGGCAGCGTTTGAGGGGTTTGGCGCTCAATGTGTGGATGTGTGGACGTCTGGGAGGTGAGTGTGAGGGACGTGCGAGTGTTTCAGTGATCTCCGACATCTACCCACGGCAACCACTGCTACAGATTGGGGCGCGGCTTATGTGTGTCGTGTTTGGCACTATTCAATACGCTGCTGTGGACTCTGTCTCGCAGTGGTATTTGCTGTTGTCGCTATCCTATCATGCAGCAAGCCTTTCTCCTCCTCCTTCTTCCGAATGTAGCAGAGAAAAGCAGCTTAGGGGCTATATAATGCTTTAAAACCCAATGGTAACGTCAGATTCCCGACTGATAGCAGTCTCTGACATCAAGCCACAAGTAGCTGATTACTACCGAATGGATTGCGGTTTAAGTGTCTTGTGTTTAGGGTTTCTCCACATATCGCAATGGGCTTTGTCTTGCAGTTGTATTTGCTGTTGTCTCTATTATGTCACGCAATAGAACCTTCCTCCCTCATTCCGAGTGTACCGGAGAGACTCCGTTTAGGAATTCTACAGTACTTTTAAAAACCTAATCGTGTTTCCGATAGTTGTATTGCGCGCACGCTTGCTTTGGTACGGGCGGGCATGGCCGGCGCAGGTGTGGGGTCTGCCTCTCCGGACCGGCGTGGACGGGACTACCCCACAGTCGGCGGAGAGCACGCTTTGTGAACGTGTGTTTGTGTGATCGGCAGGATTTTCTTTTCACCAGATATGTTTAGTGGAAACGTTGTGGCGGAGGAGGGTGTTTGTGTTCTCAAACGCCTGTGGGTACAAGCCTTCAGATACATTTAGCACTACGGTCCATTTGTGACGGAAATTACATTGCTTGATTTACATAAGGTTTGCGTGTGATACTCAAACGTTGAAAATATGTTTTACTATGAAGATGGATCATCGCAAGGTGGAGGAGAGTGTTTTAAGCGATCTGTTTCACCCTTGGAAACTGTTAAACAATTAATTTGACAGCGTAGTGCAGATGGATTATTTCACTCTATTTTTGATATCGAAATTGCATTATCTTTCTCTTTTTCCCCAGCATTAGGCAATAAGAAACAATATTCTGAGGGGAGATAAAAACCTTCATCTTCTTGTTTGGAGATGTTGGTTCACACAAACAAACAGAGAGTGGCCTCTTCAGAGGGACAGACACACGAAGCGAGTCAGGAATTTGCCTGTCAACAGAATGCAACCACTTGATGCTTTGGTGGTGGGCGCGAGATCAAAGGAGGCCGATATTCGATACGTTGTCGGTGGTATTTAGTACCGTGATCTGTAATTAGAACTTTGGGCTGTTTTGACCTTTGTGGCGGCGCCCTGACAACACACACACACACACACACGCGCGCGCGGGAGATCTCAAACGGTGGCCACTAGACTGCACTTCCTTCCATTCATGACTTGTAGACCACTTTTGCAAGGTTTAACTGTCAGTGCAATATGCATATATGTTTCTCGATCTGTATTAAATAGTTTGCCTCTGAAATTTTCGAAATTTTTCCGTCTACAGAAAGTGGCGGTGGGTTTCGAAACATGTTATGAACTTTTAGATACGTACTTGTTTTGATTTTCCCTTCTGTGCTCAGACACCAGTGTGCTTCGAAAAGTGAGGAAAATAAAAAGTAAGAGCCTTAACGCAAATTTAAACTAAGCCCTATTAGCGTTTGCATGCGCGCTCAGAATAAAAAGGCGCCGCAATTGTTTAAATATTTCATACTTCCTTGTCACCACAAACTGTTTAAATAAACAATATTCCATACAACGCAGTCAGTTTTCCAACAAATTCTTTAACCACATAAATAAACTATATTACAAACACTGTCTCATATCCGAAAAATTGTTTAAATAAACAATATCCCACATATTTTCTGAATTGTTTAAACAATATTCCATACACTCTAATCGATTCCCACCAAATTCTTTAAATAAATAAATGAACTATATTCTATACACTGCCGTAAATAAATAAACAATATTCTACACCTTGCCTAAATTGTTGAAGCAATATTTCACACACTGCAATCGATTTCCCGCCAAATGAGCAATCAACTGGGTATTTTTCCTGCCAATTTCCAGGTGGAGAAGGGGAGAGGGAGGGCTAGGAGGTTTCCCAAGGGGGGTGTTAATTAATTTATCGATTTAATTAATTACTCAATCAAACTGATATCAAAAGTGTGCTTATATTGGCGAGGGCATTTCAAGAGGGGTGGGGGAGGTGGAGGTGTTGGGGGAGGAGGAGGGGGAGGGGAAGGGGGAACAATACGTTAAGGACCTGTCAATCAAAAGGAAAGATTATCCCCAGGATGTCATAAACCTCTTAGAAGTACAACAGGTTAAGGACCTATCAATCAAAAGAGAACAAAAGGTTTACCCCTGAATGCGTACTTGCCTCTGAATGTAGGCTACCCACACTAACGAACTGTCCTGAAACAAACTCTGTCCCACTATTCCGCTATTGCTAACAATGTTATGGATCAGTTTTGGAGCGGATGATAATTGAAATGAAAATCAATGTGACAAATTTTGTCAGGAGACTAGGAAGTGTAGGGTTAATTTTAAAGTTTTTACTAAATGCCATGCAGTACATGTTTTGGTTTGTTGTCTATTCGCCTGGATGTTACAACAAAGTAAGGCTAGCTTGAGACGTAATGGGAGTCAGTCTGAAGGGTGTGGAGTGATGGACAGAGCAGAAGCTATGAACGAAAACGGGTCAGCGGATGAGATGGTTCACGTTCCCACGGAACAGGATGATAGACCCCACTGAGTTGTCGCGAGCGTAGCAGTGAATGTGATAATGTGGGGAATGAAGACGATGGAGCCATCAAAAGGCCAATCTTGCCAAGATGAGGTAACTGTGCACAGGAATCGAGTGTCGTGTCACCAATAGGTGGTCCCGAGCGCCAGCAAAAACCAAATTTACTGTGCCAGATTTTGGAAGAAATGATAGGAGCAGGAAGAACCAGAAAAGAGAAAATGCAAGAATTAGAGAGGAAACACGAGGAGACGGAAAAGAGGCGTCAGGAGGTAGAAAAAAGAGGGCGAATCAACTTGAGAAAATCGATGACCGCCTGACAATGACGGGGTAGATTAGTAGCGAGGCTAAGCAGAATTCGTTAGCAGCAAAGAGGGAGGCTGGTTTAGCTAGGGTAGAACCGGCAGTCACCAAAGGAACCACCGTAGCGGCGAATAACCGTGCTAGGCTAGCGAGGCGAACTGCAACATACCGAACCATTTGCAGGTTAGTTTAGGTAGCGAACGCCTGTGGAGTAAGTTTAGGCTACATTGTTTATGACAGAAGTGTACATAAAGTAAATGTAGGAACGTGTAGAATAATTTTTGACCAAGTTATTTGTTGTTGTGTAGACTGATAAAGTAAACCAGGCAGGCGATGTTATCTTGTGCGACCTAACTGAGTGTGAATGAAATGTAATTGATTTCCTTTTCTTTAACAACAAGCAAGTCTCTGCTGTTATGGGAGGGGGGGAGGCGCAGTACCTTCCATCCGAGACTCGTGTTGTGAGAGTAGTTACTTGTGGGTGTCGAAACTTGGACGATTTTGTACCATGGATGCGGGTGGGAAGCGGCTCACCTTATTTTTCGTTGGAGTACAGACGCGCCATTGGTTGCATTGTACCATTTTTTCTGAGGAGTTTTTCGTTGGAGTATGGGCACGCCACTGATTGCGTTGCACCACTCTTAGATGGAGTTTCACTGGAGTATAATGCTATGGTGGCTACCGAGCCCGCCCATGCCACTATAGCGGTGGGTACGTCCTCTTGGGAGTAGCGAGTTTCTAGCAATAATGTAATATCGGTGGACGTGTGGACTCGACACGCCAGCACTGAGCAGTCAGTGCAAGGGGCGTAAGCAGCATCTTCTCGACCAAATCTTGTCTATGAGTAGGTGAAGTCACGACCACACACGTAATCAAAAAGCTAACATAATGCACATGTGGCGCACAAGAGAAGGCGAAGGAGAATGTGTGGGGTATGATAGATCAAGAATTCTTGTCTTCCTTCAAAGAATGTCACTCAGTTACAGTGTATAATACGTGGGGGCGGCGGAGGAAAGAGCCAGTGGGGGAAACTCAACGCCCGGCTGATCACAAGTGCAACAGTCGTGGTAGTGGTAACTATATCAGCCGGCTGGGGTGGCCGAGCGGTTCTAGGCGCTACAGTGTGGAACCGCGAGACCGCTGTGGTCACAGGTTCGAATCCTGCCTCGGGCATGGATGTGTGTGATGTCCTTAGGTTAGTTAGGTTTAAGTAGTTCTACGTTCTAGGGGACTGCTGACCTCAGATGTTAATTCCCATAGCGCTCAGAGCCATTTGAACCGTTTGGTAACTATATCGATCTGCCTAGTATGTAGGTATTTTTGAAAACGTTTCATTATTACTACTTCGAAGTTGCGCATTATGATCACTAAGATCTTTATTATGTAAGGATGATTACTTGTGTTCTTTTTTGTGGTATGCACTATACCGTGACTTCACATATGGTTTTCAGACGTGACAGGAGTTATCATCGAGGATGGTATCAACAGCAAGGCATAGCGCTGTAATTAATCAAGCCATAGTCAGTATAATGGACAATTAGTCATATGGTGAAATGAAATGAGTCTTTGGCGTCATTGGCCGGGAGGCCCCTTACGGGGCAGGTCTGACCGCCTTGGTGCAGGTCTTATTACATTCGACGCCACATCCGGCGACCTGCGGGCCGGATGGTGATGAAATGATGATGAAGACAACACAACACAGAATCCCTGAGCGGAGAAAATCCCCGACACAGTCGGGAATCGAACCCGGGCCCGTAGGACGGCAATCCGTCACGCTGACCACTCAGCTATCAGGACGGACAGTCATCTGGTGGACAAAAGCTGGATTTCAGTGTGCTATTAGAATAATGTATACTGGAAACAGCGTATATCATGGCACAAGTACGTTTTTTCTGTCTTGAGCTTGCATCTGCTTATTGGTTTTATTGAAGTTTTTTTAGGCCATAAGAGAGCTCGATTTTTGTTCCATTACTTTAGGTTAGTTGGGACCTACAGGACTATGTTGCGCAACGTTAATGTTAGTATGTAAGATGGCCAAAGTCTTGTAAATAAGTATAGTTTACTGTTAGCAGTTTAGTCACAAATTTTTCAGTCATGATAATGGCAACATTACAGATTCAGTTGAACATTAGCGATTAATATTGCCAGAGTAAAGACTGTCTTTTGTTTTGTTTCTGTGTAATGTACCTGTAAAATTGTATTGTGACAATGACTGACATGGAATCCATCAGCATTGTGCAGATGAAGTGAGGCAAGCTGCACGTCATATGCTGAATCCTAACTCTGGAGTCACCAGGCCCAAGGGGAAAGCTGGGGCAGGGTCAATGTGCTGACAGACATCCCACAGAGTGAACATCGGGGCCCTTCCAAATTCCAGAGTGGCTTAGTGGCACGTGGAAGAACAAGGTAAGAGGGCTGACTGGACGGCAGTGCTATACCTGGGCCCATGTCAGCTGTCAGCAGGCTGCATGGCACCTGACCAGAAGAAGGTTTCTCTAAGACTCCCCTTCACAGCAAGGGAAAACGACTAATAGCAGACGCAGCTGTTTGGTGACAACAGCATCGCCCTATGGAATCAGTATCTCCAGTGCACACTGATGACATGCACTGACAACACTACACTCTCCTCATGCTTCAGTCTCCCATGCAGTTGGCCACACTGCCAGCTTAATGCAGCTCGTGCCAAGGGGTGTGGACAGTTGTATCCTAATTCAATTTCTCCTTTCCTAGAGAGGCTAAAATAGAGCGACTGACGACAAATGACTCGATCGGTGGGCCAGCTTTCAAGTCCTTGTTGCTGTCTAACGAATCAGTGTTATCACCCTGTCCAGGCCACCTGTCTGATTTTCTGTCATTAGCCCATATGAAGTGAGATCCACAGAGGGAACGAGGCAGATGCCGTGTTTCAGTTACAACTGAAACATCTATGGAGGCTTCCTGTGATGTCAGACACAGTCTCCCATAGAGCAGTCTGTCTGTGACGAGCTGCCTTGCCATGATGTAAGCCACCTGATCCGGCTGCTGGTACTTCAGTTGGTATGGAAGGATGGCTGGTGCTGACCACTGGTACCTATCCTGGCTGCGTCTTCTGAGGGACATCTGGCTGGTGGCCCTTGTCACTATCCACACTTTCTCCTGAGAGTGTGATCACACCGACGCCAACCCACATCCCTCAATCACTGTCACGGAAGAAGACGACCCTTGTGAAGTGACTGGAAGGGTAAAGTAAGCGTGTTATGTGTTCTTTATTTTGGTACTGCCAATGACAGACCATAGTGCTGCAAAACGTATTCGCCCCCCCCCCCCTCCCCCTTGTCAAGACAAGTTATTCATTCCCCAGTCTTGAGACCTTACGGACAGTGTGTTGTAATGTTTGACTGTTGTGGTATTGCTAAGCTTTCAATGTCTTATGTATTTTCTTCCTTGTTTAGTTTCTACATAATACGAGTAGAGGCATTGGACACAAGATAACTTTCTGTGCCTCTCAAGCATCTAAACACTACTTTTTAATTTATTAGTTTGTCATGTTTACTTAAATAATTCGTCAAGATTATTCTATTTTTTAACTTTAATTTTTGGTAAATCAGTCAAGAGGTATTCCTTCAATGGGTAGCCTCCTTCGGATAATTTCATACAACGCTAGCTGTCAATAACTTAATTACTGAAAAATGATATTTCTTTCTTGTGTTTCACTCAGGGAGTGTAAATTTTTTACATATATTTGCCGCCACTGTGGCAACATGTTTAATACTGTTGGGTATTTTGTTATGGTGTTGTCGTTTTGATTTTTTGATTTGTCTCATATAATGCAATACATAATTAGCATTGCTTATCACAACATACAAAATGTCAATCTATATAGATGGCATACAAACACTGATAATGTTTCATTGTTGAAACAGTGCTGAATATTTGTTGCAAATTTCCTGTCTCAAGTGTTGACTGTCAGCTGAAAGGACCATTATTCACATGCATTCAGTGTACAGTCCTCATTTGGTAAGGGATACTGCATTTGTGTGCATGTCAACAGAACAACTCTGGAGGCTAAACTATTGTAATCAGGATATTTGCCTTCTTGGAGGTTGATGAATGTGTTTGTGTCAGGTACACAAAAAGTGGCTTTTAAATTGTTTAAGAATGTCAGTGGAGTTGCACATACCAATGGTCCTATAATTAACAGTATGTCCTTCTGGCAAGTGCCGAACTTTTGTTTGTGTGGATGACTTGCTCGTTGGTTTGTGTGGTATCCCTGAGCATAAGTCTATGTTGAGTGAGAGGTTGGCAGCGTTGTTAACTCTTCCACGTCCTTCATGTCCCTGCTGACTTTCTCTGATTTGTTTAAGGCGCAGTGTAAGTTCCTACTTCTCAGATTTATTATGTAAATGACACAATATCCTAACGCTAAGTGAGCGAGTCACTATAAAACAAAATCTTTTGTGGCCTGTGGGGCTTTGGACGACGTCAAGCTCTCACAGCTCGTCTGGTTCCATTTACTTATTTATTTATTTATTTTTTGCCTTGATTCAACTTTTTCTCGTTGAGTTCCTGAGTGGTGACAGTCAGTTAAGGCTATTAGAGTAATGAAATCAGGAATGAGAGCATTGATTTTCTTTAGATAGGAACTGGGTGACAGGGCTGGCACACTTTATTAGGTCAAGGACAGTGTGTGGTGGCACAACTCCCTGAGCGACAAGAATAGAGTCTCACCACATGGAGTGGCCTTAGTGTTCCCCCTTTGTAGTGAGGCAAGCAGACATGTTCATAGTATTTGTCGACCTGAAAATAGCGTTTGATATAATGCGAAATGGTGCAAGACGTTCGAAATTTTGAGGAAAATAGCGATAAGGTATAGGGAAAGATGGGTGATATAAAATATGTACAAGAACTAAGAGGGAGCAATAAGATTGGACGACCATGAACGAAGTACTCGAATTAGAAAGTATGTGAGACAGGGATGCAATCGCTCCTACTATTCAATCGAAGACATAATGATGGAATAAAAGGAAGTCTCAAGAGCAGGACTGAAATTCAAGGTGAAAGAACGTGAATGATAATATTCGCTGATGACATTGTCATCCTCAGTGAAAGTGAAGAAGAATTATAGAATCTGCTAAATGGAATGAACAATCTAATGATTACAGAATATAAACTGAGAATAAATCGAAGAAAGACAAAGTAATAGAAGTAGCAGAAATGAGAACAGCGACAAAATTAACATCATAATTGGGGATGACGAAGTAGGTGAAGTGTGTGTGTGTGTGTGTGTGTGTGTGTGTGTGTGTGTGTGTGTGAGTGTGTGTGTGTATGGCTGGATACAGCTGAAGGTTCTACTGTGAGGTGGGCGCCCACAGCGATGATTGAGAGATTCATTTGGGTCAAAGTCCAATCCAAGTGTTCATGTCATGCACTTGACAGTACCCTATAAATAAGCATGTTTACATATGACCTCTACTGGAACACAATCAACACATTTTCCCAGGTTGAGAGGTTTGAAATCACTCATGGCAGGGCTGAGAATTCTGTAAATACACCTCTACCAAGGATGATTAATACAGAGTAAGAGTCTCCCCAATATGTTTGAGTTCTGAGAGGATAGTGTACAAAATGGAGGCTTATAGATAGCCTTATTGCAATATATGAGAATTCGAACATTTACTAGCATGGTTAAAAAAGACCTCTAGAGTGTTGGGCTAAACATGCTCAAGCAGTGGTTTCAGCCCACATGTAACATCTAGATCCTTCTGTGTCATCTTATTGCTAAATGAACCTTAGTTAAATAAACACTAATATGGTCCTGGCAAACTCAAATGCTTCTATTACTTTTTATTTGGGTACAAGGAAAGGTATAGCTTTAGGATCCAAAGATAGGCTTCAGTTCTTGAAGGACTGAGTAAGATCAAACCGGATATAGTAGTATGATTGGAAGAGCAGTGAAAGACGAAAATCGAAGTGTAATTAAAATCATGACAAACTTTTTATTACAGAGAAACATAGTAGGAACTAAATGCAGATATAGTCCTTTTATAATCAAGAAAATAAAAATAATATCATGGATATTATATAAGTGGAAGCTAGACTTTAAAATATTGTTCTGCAGTAAATTCCAAGCACCAAACTTCCTGACATATTAAAATTATGTGCAGACTGCAACTCATATCTGGAATCTTTTGCATTTTACAGGAAAATACTCTACTGACTGAACTATCCAGCACAAACTCATGACCCATCCCCACAGCTCTACATCTGTTAGTACCTCTTTCCTACTTTACAAATTTCACAGCTCTTCTTCATATCATGTAAAACTAGGCCCCTGGAAGAAAGAATATTGTGGAGACATAGCCTCAGGTAGCTTTAACCTGCCAGTAAGTTTCAAATCAGTACATGCTCCACTGCTGAGAGGAATTTTATTCTGGAATTCAGAGTAAATACCTTCCAACGAATTTGTTGAAGGTTATTTTTGAATTTTTTGATGTCACCCTCACTTGCATTCCATACACAGGTAATATCTAAATAACTAAATCCTCATTGCTTAGTAAACTGTTTTTATATTCTTATTCATCCATTACTAGGTGACACACCAAATATAATGTTCTGTGTATTATTCTTACAACAGTCCAAGAAAATATAAGCACATAGAGGTGGCTTAATTTGAAAAACACTCCTAACTATACAAATGTAAAGTAGAACACAATTATGAAACAAATATACAATATATCCATACCTGCTGCATTACACATATTGCGCCATTACATGTGAGGGTGGAGTCAAAATCATTAGACATTTTGGCTTCATCAAAAAAATAAAATTATTGTATATAAATAACACCATTGAAGTGTACATATTACACATGAAGAGAGACTGTTATACTGCCAGACAGTGGCAAGAAATGTGTCTCCATCCAATTGTTCTAGATGTTGCCAGTGTATGTCAGTTTACATGATTTCAAAAAGTGATTTCCTTATAATCAAGTATATAAAAATTTAGTTCACATTTTATAAAAGAAAATGTATAAGATGAAACAGAAATGATTTTACTTATATCTCATGTAATAAATTTAATGGGAAAGGAGGCTTTATTAAAACAAACACCTATGTTAGATTATTGAAACAATTTAATTACAGCAAGAATTACAGCTCACATTACCAAATATGGAAAATACACTTACACAACATGCCCACCAAGTGGGAGTTTCCAATAAACGACAGGCACAACAGTAAAATGGAATAAAAATGTCATTGGATGGAACACTGCTACAACTACTATAATTACAAAGTATCAATATGTTAAAATAGGCATTGTAAAATTCTACAGTCTAGAAACGTATTATAACATACATCCCACATCAGGAATACGAAACCACAGAACAATTTAACTGTTCATGACATTTCAAATGTGAGGCTCATAAATGAAACAAATTTTTCCATTTATAAAATGTGAACTAAGTTTCTACATAGTTGAATATCAGGAATGAACTTCTTTGGAATCACGTAAACTAATGTGCAGTGGTGACATTTTGTGGGCGTCGATGGAGGCACATTTACTGCCATTGTACAGTAGTATAATTGGCTTCCTCTTTGTGTGCAGTACATATGCTTCGACAGTGCTCTTTATATACCATTAATTTATTTTTTTGATACAGCCAAAATGGCTAACGATTTTGATTGCACCATCACGTGTAAAATATGTAATGCTACATGTTTTTCCTCAGGTATGGATATGTAATACAGTTCTTTTATAATTGCTTTCTGTTTTAAATTTCTATAGTTAGGAGTGCTTTGTAAATTATCCCACTTTATTGCTTATATTTTCTAGGACTGAAGATAGTCATTACTGGCCAATTTTAATAAACTAATTACAAATCAACATTCTGATGCAAGACTGGAATTATACTAAAGCAAATATGTGCCTGGATCGCTGGAAACTTTCTTGTGACTATGGCGCAAGTTGTAAACAAAATGTATGGCATGGATTTGTCGAAATGTCTGTGTTTTTCGAGTGAGTTGCAAACTTCAAGGTCAAAGTCTCAAATTTTAACCTCAGTTATTTAGAAAACTGTTAAAGAAATGAGAGAAAGGTTTATTGTAAATGACAAATGGGGAACAACAAGACATTTTGTTATATGTTAGTTCTTCATTGCTTTTTATCCAGTGATCTAAATAGGAAATCTTTTTCAATACTTTCTTCATTACACTTAATAATTTGATTGCAGCTTAAATATCTCATCATCATCATCATCATTTAAGACTGATTATGCCTTTCAGCGTTCAGTCTGGAGCATAGCCCCCCTTATACAGTTCCTCCACGATCCCCTATTCAGTGCTAACTTTGGTGCCTCTTCTGATGTTAAGCCTATTACTTCAAAATCATTCTTAACCGAATCCAGGTACCTTCTCCTCGGTCTGTCCCGACTCCTCCTACCCTCTACTGCTGAATCCATGAGTCTCTTGGGTAACCTTGCTTCTGCCATGCGTGTAACATGACCCCACCATCTAAGCCTGTTCGCCCTGACTGCTACATCTTTTCTTTGATTTCCTCATTGTGGACACCCTCCTGCCATTGTTCCCATCTACTAGTACCTGCAATCATCCTAGCTACTTTCATAACTGTAACCTCAACCTTGTTGATAAGGTAACCTGAATCCACCCAGCTTTCGCTCCCATACAACAAAGATGGTCGAAAGATTGAACGGTGCACAGATAACTTAGTCTTGGTACTGACTTCCTTCTTGCAGAAGAGAGTAGATCGTTGCTGAGCGCTCACTGCATTAGCTTTGCTACACCTCGCTTCCAGTTCTTTCACTATGTTGCCATCCTGTGAGAATATGCATCCTAAGTACTTGAAACCGTCCACCTGTTCTAACTTTGTTCCTCCTATTTGGCACTCAATCCGTTTATATTTCTTTCCCACTGACATTACTTTCGTTTTGGAGATGCTAATCTTCATACCATAGTTCTTATATTTCTGATCTACCTCTGAAATATTACTTTGCAAACTTTCAATCGAATCTGCCATCACAACTAAGTCATCCACATATGCGAGACTGCTTATTTTGTGTTCACATATCTTAATCTCATCCAGCGAGTCTATTGTTTTCAACATATGATCCATAAATAATATGAACAACAGTGGAGACAGGTTGCACCCTTGTCTTACCCCTGAAACTATTCTGAACCATGAACTCAATTTACCGTCAACTCTAACTGCTGCCTGACTATCCATGTAAAGACCTTTAATTGCTTGCAAAAGTTTGCCTCCTATTCCATAATCTTGTAGAACAGACAATAACTTCCTCCTAGGAACCCGGTCATATGCCTTTTCTAGATCTATAAAGCATAGATACAATTCCCTGTTACACTCATAACACTTCTCCATTATTTGCCGTAAGCTAAAGATCTGGTCCTGACAACCTCTAAGAGGCCTAAACCCACACTGATTTTCATCCAATTGGTCCTCAACTAATACTCGCACTTTCCTTTCAACAATACCTGAGAAGATTTTACCCACAACGCTGATTAAAGAGATACCTCTGTAGTTGTTACAATCTTTTCTGTTTCCATGTTTAAAGATTGGTGTGATTACTGCTTTTGTCCAGTCTGATGGAACCTGTCCTGACACCCAGGCCATTTCAATTATCCTGTGTAGCCATTTAAGACCTGACACTCCACTGTATTTGATGAGTTCCGACTTAATTTCGTCCACCCCAGCCGCTTTATTGCACTGCAATCTGTTGACCATTTTTTCCACTTCCTCAAATGTGATCCTATTTCCATCATCATTCCTATCCCATTCTACCTCGAAATCTGAAACATTACTGATCGCATTTTCACCTACATTGAGCAACTCTTCAAAATATTCCCTCCATCTGCCCAAGGCATCCACAGGATTCACCAGCAGTTTTCCTGACCTATCCAAAATACTTGTCATTTCCTTCTTACCTCCCTTTCGAAGACTGCTAATTACACTCCAGAATGGTTTTCCAGTAGCTTGACCCATAGTCTCCAACCTGTTTCCAAAATCTTCCCACGATTTCTTCTTGGATGCTGCAATTATCTGTTTGGCTTTGTTTCTTTCTTCAACATAACGAAACTAATATCTATCTTGGCATAATATATAATCATTAAAAATACTGTTGCTCGTAAGGTCAAGTCATTTCATAAAACCAAATAGCTACTACAAGAAAAAGTAGATCTTATGACCAATTTATAACAGTTCTAATGGGATGATGGTGTTGCTCTTGATAATTTTGAACGACTATAGAAGCCTGTCTACTTATTACATGTAGTTTCACTTACTATCTCATTTACCTACAGGTCTTAAACACTGAGTGTCATTTCTCATGGCTTTGCTCGACTTTGAAACATTTTAATCGATAGTCACAGCTAATGTTATTGTGCGTCAGCTCACCTGTGTGTTGTTTCTTCAAAAATGAATAAAGAGGAATTTGTATTACTAAGCATCAGCTTTGACCAGTGACTGCTGTGACATCACTTCTTGGAGCGCATTTTGATTTGCAGTTCTGTATAGCACTATGCATTATGATATTTCATTGGTAAAGAGAGATATTACACTTTTAATCTTTTCTGTGTGTGGTCAACAAAATTTTGTCTATTCAGTTTTGGAGGGAATTGTAATATTTAGTCGGTTTATCAGTCTTTTTCTTTATGATATATTTTTTTAATCTGTACTGTTTGCCATGGCCCCACTACAGCTCAAGTGTTTTCTTATGATATTTTAGTCATTCTCATTCCAATAAGTAGTTTAAGTTCTTGTGTGACAACTGTTTTGGTGTGCTACTAACACATAAGTATTTTTCTAACTGTGTATCATAGTCTCCACTTGGGCTACATGGCTAAAATTTATTTTTATACTAGTATTGATTTATTTTCCTTATATATGTTAGTTTTTACTGTGTATTATGATTTACACTACAAGTGTGGAGCTGTATTACAATAATTTATATGTTTTCTTCCCAATATATTTTCAGTTCTTCTTGTGGCAATCATTTCTGTTTACCACTGGTAAGCACATACATTCAGAATCGTACATTTCAGTCTCCACTTTTGCATATTTTGCGCTACTAGCTTCGATTTATTTGTGGTTTTAGTTCATATTGAATGTTGTGTACATTACAGGCATTGAGCTATCTTCATGATTCTCAATTTGGTGTCTTTTTGAAATAGTTAAAGCTGTCTTGTCAAACTCTTTTAAATTTATTACTGAGAAGTACATATATTCGAAAGTGTGTATCATAATCTCCTCTTGAGCAAAGTTCATTTATTGATAGTATCATCATTTATTTACCATAAATATGTTTTCCTTGATTAATACTGTGTTGTGTTGACCACTACAGTTGCTTTTATTAAGGTCAATTCAATTTCTTTCTGACAAGTAGTTAAAGTTCTTTTTGGCACAACTGATTCAATTTACTGCCGATATGTACATATATTCGTAATTGTGTATTGCAATCGCCTCTTGAGTTACAGATAAAGTGTATCTTCTGATAATGTATTTGATTTCTTTAAGATAAAAGATTTTTAGTTCATTCTATATATATATATTACTATGTACTATAGCTGTAGAGTTTTATGTAAGGCACTCAATTCATTTTTTGCGACAAATAAATTGCTTCTTGTCACTAATTTTTCAGTTTACTCCAGAAAAATACATAAATTCATGGTCGTGTATCACACACTCTCTTGAGCTATATAGCTAAGGAGTATTTTCTGCTACTAGCTCTGATACATGTATTTTTTTAAAATTTGTACTATATTTGTTGTGTACATTACAACTATACAGATCGTTTCTACAGTATTCAATTCAATTTATTCCTGAAAAATAGTTAATGTGCTTCTTGTGAAACTCTTTTCGATTTACCACTGAAAAGTGCATTTATTCAAAACTGTATAGTGCAATTTTTTCTTGAGCTACAGAAGACATTTTCTGATAATAGGTGTCATTTATTTACAAAAAAACTTTTTTCTGGTCCTACTGTCTATTGTGGATTATGATGCTGAATTCATTTTCTTTATAAGAAGCTTTTCTGTTATTTATATGTTGCTGATCGAAACAGTGGCACTTTGAAGTATTTTTTTTTGTTATGTAGTAAGTCTCCATAGCCTTATGTTTTTTGGCAACTACAAAGAAATGATCTTATGACCAACTACAACAGTTCCAATCAGATGACACAATTGCTCTTTCTAATTTTGAATGACTGCAGAAGCTTGAACACTTACTACATATGGTATTGTTCACTTGTTCATTTACCCAGAGATCTGAAATCTGAAACCTTGAATGTCATCTCTTGCTTGCTGACTTGATTTTGAAACATTTTTGCATGATGATCACAACTGATATGATTGTGTATGTCAAACGTCTGTGTGTTTTCGCCTTCAAACCTTATTTTTTCCTATGACACTAAGTTTATAGTTACTTTCCACAAAATCATCACCTCACCACTTTGATTCTATAATAACGTGCTCCTTAACACCAGGACACACTGGCTGTCACATCACCCCATGTCCTGTCAAAAAATGCTGCATTGCATTTCAAATGGCATCCACACTGGCCATCCTGTCGCATCACATTACATCACAGCACTGTCAAGGTTTCTCAGGAAGAAAGTTTTGCCAGTGGACATGATCCGTCCATTATTGATCATATGACCCCTGTGCTCATTTTCTCCTTTTGGTTTGTCATTTGTTATAAATTGCTTCATTTCATTATAAATTGTTGGCAGCCCTGTTGCAAACTGCACATGCTTGTATACTGAGTTTGTAAAGATAAATAGTTAATTCTGTAATAGCTGTCAATTAAGTTAATATTACACTCAAAGGAAGTTAATTAGGACCTATTTCATATTATCTATTCAAGTTTTCATTCGTTCCAAAGTATCTTTTAAACAAAAAATTATTATTCAGGGTTTCACTCGTTCCAAAGCATTTTTAAACAAAAAACATGACCTAAGGGCCGGTTTCACGTACTTCAGACGTAGGTTTACACACAAATTTAAGAGGTTTGAATAAGTATTACGTAAATAATCTAGGTTGTTTTCGTTTCACATATATTTAGAAGTGGCATATCTGCTTGGGGAATTAAAAGTTTTAAATTCTAAATATTATTTATTTTCAAAATGCGTGAAGTCTATGTCATGCATATACGAACTGAGGCCTAATATTTTGGGGTAGACAGATTTTGAGTTTTAACGTTATTTTAAGTGCATAACGTTACTATATTAATAGTATACAAATATATTAGTGTTCCACATAACTTAGTTAATCTTGTGATCTGAAGTTAAAATAAAATTACTCTTATTGTCTATACAAATTTTATAGAAATATTGTAATCAACCATGAGTGAGAAGTGTTTGAGCTGCCATAGGAAAATTAGTTCTGTGGTTCTATGCAGCTTTGTGACAGATGGTTACATTGGGGGGAATGTAGTGGCATGGGAATTGGGAAATTAAATGGGTCTCTTTCATGGTATGTTCATGGGATAGGAAAATAGCTGAACAGAAAGGGAAGATTAGAGCCCTTAGGGGTGATCTGGATAATACTAGGGAGTAACTGATGAGGTTAGGAGGGGAGAAGTGTAAAGACAGGTGGGAATTGGTAGCAAGGAACAGGGAGAACAGAAAGAGAACAATGTCTGACAGTTTCATCATTGGCACAAACAAAAGATTTGCCTTACTACCTCTGTTAACTATGGAAGAGGCGCAGGTAGATGTAAGTGTAGTCAATACTCGACAGACTTTCATCAGGAAACCAACTTTTTCAAAAAAAGTAGAAAGTAGGAGGAATGTTCTGTTGCTAGGTAGCCGCCATGGAAGAGGTGTGGGTCAGATCTTGCAGCAAAATTTAGGTGGCAGGTACTAGGTGACAAGTTTTTTCAAGCCCAGTGTATGTATTCGCCAAGTGATAGAGGATGTAGGGTCATTGTGCAAGGGTTATACAAAGCAGGTTCATATTGTGATAATGACCAGAGAAGGAACCAGTATTGATAGGGATCAGAGCTACAATATTGAGTGTGATATGGTAAAAATATCATCTGCATGAACCATACAAATGTTGGCTTGGTTCTGGCTTTCATGTGGTAAGGTCAGCCCCAACTCAACGGCTCTGTCAGGAGGGTCAATATGGAACTAGATCAGCTGCTTCAGGCAGCTACTTTTCAGGTATAGGTTTGGTTCCTATTTATGCTGTTGGTAGATGGGAATTCGCAAGGCATGGCCTGCCTCTCCGATTAGAGATTAGATTAGATTAGTTTTTCGTTCCATAGATCCATGCTGAGGAGATCCTCGTGGATGTAGAACGTGTCAATTTTTTTTTAAAAAAAGCTGAAATAACAATATACAATACATCATTTGTTTCTATTAAAAATTCGTCAATGGACTAGAAGGAGTTGGCCACTAATAAGTCTTTCAGGCTCCTTTTAAACTAATCTTTATTTGTAACTAAATTTTTTATGTTTGCTGGCAAATTATTGAAGATGAGTGTTCCAGAGTAGTGGACCCCTTTTTGAACTAAAGTAAGTGCTTTTAAGTCTTTGTGCAGATCATTTTTATTCCTGGTATTGTATGTATGAACTGAGCTGTTTGTTGGAAAAAGAGATATATTATTTAAAACAAATTTCATTAAGGAGTAAATATACTGAGAGGCAGTAGTTAGTATACCTAGTTCTTTGAAGAGGTTTCTACAGGATGTCCGTGAATTTACTCCACAAATAATACGTATTACACGCTTTTGGACTCTAAAAACATTTGTTTGACTTGAAGAGTTACCCCAAAATATTATACCATATGACATTATGGAATGAAAGTAGGCAAAGTATGCAAGCTTTTTCATTTTTAGGTCGCCTATGTCTGCTAACACTCGAACTGCAAATACAGATTTGTTAAGGCGCTTCTGCAGTTCTGTGGTGTGCTCCTCCCAACTGAAATTATTATCAAGTTATAATCCCAGGAATTTAAGACTGTCAACCTCTTCTATCTTGTCTTCTTCATACTTTATGCATATGCTGGGTGGAAACCTCTTACAGGTTCTGAATTGCATATGTTGTTGTTGTTGTTGTGGTCTTCAGTCCTGAGACTGGTTTGATGCAGCTCTCCATGCTACGATATCCTGTGCAAGCTTCTTCATCTCCCAGTACTTACTGCAACCTACATCCTTCTGAATCTGCGAAGTGTATTCATCTCTTGGTCTCCCTCTACGATTTTTACCCTCCACACTGCCCTCCAATGCTAAATTTGTGATCCCCTGATGCCTCAGAACATGACCTACCAACCAGTCCCTTCTTCTTGTCAACTTGTGCCACAAACTCCTCTTCTCCCTAATTCTATTCAATACCTCCTCATTAGTTATGTGATCTACCCATCTAATCTTCAGCATTCCTCTCTAGCACCACATTTCGAAAGCTTCTATTCTCTTCTTGTCCAAACTATTTATCGTCCATGTTTCACTTCCGTACATGGCTACACTCCAAACAAATACTTTCAGAAACGGCTTCCTGACATTTAAATCTATACTCGATGTTAACAAATTTCTCTTCTTAAGAAACGCTTTCCTTGCCATTGCCAGTCTACATTTTATATCCTCTCTACTTCGACTATCATCAGTTATTTTGCTCCCCATATAGCAAAACTCCTTTACTACTTTAAGTGTGTTATTCCCTAATCTAATTCCCTCAGCATAACCCGACTTAATTCGACTACATTCCATTATCCTCGTTTTGCTTTTGTTGATGTTCATCTTATATCCTCCTTTCAAGACACTGTCCATTCCGTTCAACTGCTCTTCCAAAGTCCTTTGCTGTCTCTGACAGAATTACAATGTCATCTACAACCTCAAAGTTTTTATTTCTTCTCCATGGGTTTTAATACCTACACCAAATTTTTCTTTTGTTTCCTTTACTGCTTGCTCAATATACAGATTGAATAACATTGGGGAGAGGCTACAACCCTGTCTCACTCCCTTCCCAATCACTGCTTCCCTTTCATGTCCCTCGACTCTTATAACTGCCACCTGGTTTCTGTACAAATCGTAAATAGCCTTTCGCTCCCTGTATTTTACCCCTGCCACCTTTGGAATGCGAAAGAGAGTATTCCAGTCAACATTGTCAAAAGCTTTCTCTAAGTCTACAAATGATAGAAACGTAGGTTTGCCTTTCCTTAATCTTTCTTCTAAGATAAGTCGTAGGGTCAGTATTGCCTCACACGTTCCAACATTTCTACGGAATCCAAACTGATCTTCCTCGAGGTTGGCTTCTACCAGTGTTTCCATTGGTCTGTAAAGAATTCGTGTTAGTATTTTGCAGCCGTGACTTATTAAACTGACAGTTCGGTAATTTTCACATCTGTCAACGCCTGCTTTCTTTGGGATTGGAATTATTATATTATTCTTGAAGTCTGAGGGTATTTCGGTTGTCTCATACATCTTGCACACCAGATGGTAGAGTTTTGTCAGGACTGGCTCTCCCACGGCCGTCAGTAGTTCTAATGGAATGTTGTCTACTCCCGGGGCCTTGTTTCGACTTAGGTCTTTCAGAGCTCTGTCGAACTCATCACGCCGTATCGTATCTCCCATTTCATCTTCATCTACATCCTCTTCCATTTCTATAATATTGTCCTCAAGTACATCGCCCTATATAGACCCCTTATATACTCCTTCCACCTTTCAGCTTTCCCTTCTTTGCTTAGAACTGGGTTTCCATCTGAGCTCTTGATATTCATACAAGTGGCTCTCTTTTCTCCAAAGGTCTCTTCAATTTTCCTGAAGGCAGTATCTATTTTGCCCCTAGTGAGGTAAGCCTCTACATCCTTACATTTGTCCTCTAGCCATCCCTGCATAGCCATTTAGCACTTCCTGTGATCTCATTTTTGAGACTTTGTATTCCTTTTTGCCTGCTTCATTACTGCATTTTTATATTTTCTCCTTTCATCAATTAAATTCAGTATTTCTTCTGGCACCCAAGGATTTCTACTAGCCCTCGTCTTTTTACCTACTTGATCCTCTGCTGCCTTCACTACTTCATCCCTCAGAGCTACCCATTCTTCTTCTACTGTATTTCTTTCCCCCATTCCTGTCAATTGCTCCCTTATGCTCTCCCTGTAACTCTGTACAACCTCTGGTTCTTTCAGTTTATCCAGGTCCCATCTCCTTAAATTCCCAGCCTTTTGCAGTTTCTTCAGTTTTAATCTACAGTTCATAACCAATAGATTGTGGTCAGAGTCCACATCTGCCCCTGGAAATGTCTTACAATTTAAAACCTGGTTCCTAAATCTCTGTCTTACCATTATATAATCTATCTGATACCTACTAGTATCTCCACGATTCTTCCATGTGTACAATCTTCTTTTATGATTCTTGAACCAAGTGTTAGCTATCATTAAATTATGCTCTGTGCAAAATTCTACCAGGCAGCTTCCTCTTTCATTTCTTATCCCAAATCCATATTCACCTACTATGTTTCCTTCTCTCCCTTTTCCTACTCTCGAATTCCAATCACCCATGACTATTAAATTTTCATCTCCCTTCACTACCTGAATAATTTCTTTTATCTCGTCATACATTTCATCAATTTCTTCGTCATCTGCAGAGCTAGTTGGCATATAAACTTGTACTACTGTAGTAGGCATGGGCTTTGTGTCTACCTTAGCCACAATAATGTGTTCACTATGCTGTTTGTAGTAGCTTACCCGCACTCCTGTCTTTTTATTCATTATTAAACCTACTCCTGCATTACCCCTATTTGATTTTGTATTTATAACCCTGTACTCACCTGATCAAAAGTCTTGTTCCTCCTGCCACCGAACTTCACTAATTCCCACTATATCTAACTTTATCCTATCCATTTCCCTTTCTAAATTTTCTAACCTACCTGCCCAATTAAGGGATCTGACATTCCACGCTCCAATCTGTAGAACGCCAGTTTTCTTTCTCCTGATCACGAAGTCCTCTTGAGTAGTCCCCGCCCAGAGATCCGAATGGGGGACTATTTTACCTCTGGAGTATTTTACCCAAGAGGACGCCATCTACATTTAACCATACAGTAAAGCTTCATGCCCTCGGGAAAAACTACGGCTGTAGTTTCCCCTTGCTTTCAGCCGTTCGCAGTACCAGCACAGCAAGGCTGTTTTGGTTAGTGTTACAAGGCCAGATCAGTCAATCATCCAGACTGTTGCCCCTGCAACTACTGAAAAGGCTGCAGCCCCTCTTCAGGAACCACATGTTTGTCTGGCCTCTCAACAGATACCACTCCATTGTGGTTGTACCTATGGTACGGCCATCTGTATCGCTGAGTCACGCAAGCCTCCCCACCAATGGCAAGGTCGATGGTTCATGGGTGGGAATTGCATATAGTGAGTCTATTCGAAGTTTAATGGCAGTGAGTTGGCTTTAAACTGTTTATTAATATCCATGAAAATATCATTAGCAGATCTTTCTAGAACTACACTTGACATACTATTTATTGCAATACTTGTTTCATCTGCAAACAAAAAGAACTCTGCTTCTGGCAGTGTAACTGATGAGAGGTCATTAATGTACACAAGAAAAAGCAATGGCCCTAAGATGGATCCTTATGGGACACCACATGTAATTTCTTCCCATTCTGATGATGACTGATGACTTAATTCACTAGTCCCTTGCACTGACACCATTTGTTTCCTGTTAGCAAGGTATGACTTGAACCATTTTGCAGCACTGTCCACGACATCATAGAATTCTAATTTATTTAAAAGAATATTGTGGTTCACACAGTTGAATGCCTTTGACAAATCACAGAAAATACCTGCTGCTTGTAACTTGTTGTTTAATAAATTAAGTACATTTTCACTGTAGGTGTAAATAGCCTTCTCGATATCAGAATCCTTCAGAAATCCGAACTGTGTTCTTGATAATATGTTATTTGTGGTCATATGGTTGAGTAGCTGCCTGTACATTACTTTTTCTAAAATTTTTGAGAATGCTGGCAAAAGTGAAATCAGTCTGTAGTTTGATGGTATCTCTTTATCCCCTTTCTTGAATAGAGGCTTAACATCTGCATATGTTAGTCATTCAGGAAATGTCCCAGTTATAATTGAGTGGATACACAAGTAACTTAGAATTGTGCTAAGTATTTCATTGTAACCACTAGAATGCTTTGTTTTTAAAGATTTTATTATGGAAGTTATTTCTTTTGGTGAAGTGAGTGACATATTCATGTACCTGAAGCTATTTGTAAAGGCTAGTTTCGAATATTCAAGAGCATTATTTACTGATCCTGTCAATCCCATTCTATCAGTAGCGGATATAAAGTACTTGTTAAATAGATTTGCCACATTATGCCCATCGGTTACTAATGTGTCATCTACCCTTAGTGCTATTTGCTCCTGGTCCTTTCTGGTTCTACCAGTCTCCTCTTTCACTATATCCCATATTGTTTTTACTTTGTTCCCTGATATTGCTATCTTCTTCTCGCTGTGTATTTGTTTAGATGTCTGAATTACTTTTTTTAATATTTTACAGTATTCCTTGTATTTAGCTAAATCATCAGCATTGGAGCTATTCTTGGTTGGCAGATACATTTTCCTTTTTGTCTTAGAGGAAATCTTTATTCCTTGTGTAATCCATGGTTTTATTATAGAATTCTGTTTAATTTGAGTAACTTTTAGAGGAAAACAGTTTTCAAACATGGTACTAACATTGTTCATGAATGTGTTATATTTTTCATTCATGTCATGAGCACTATAAACATCTTTCCAGTTCATATCTTTGAGCAGTTTTCTAAAACACTCAAGTTTTGGTTGATTGACTACTCTCCTGTACTCAGATTCAGCAGCCTTGATAATCTGCTTAGAATTTACATTTAAAACAAGGAGCTGCATGTCATGATCTGATAGTCCATTTATTACAGGTTTTATGATATGATTTTGTTCCTTTGATTTGTCTATAAAAATAATGTCAATGGCTGTCCTTGAGGATTTAGTGATCCTAGTTTGAAAGTTTACAGTGTGACTTAGATTGAAAGACAACATTACTAACTGCAGTAAATGTTTACTGGAAGATTGCATTAGAAAATCTGTATTAAAGTCACCAGCAATCAAAATTTCTTTGTTTCTTTCTGTTAAATAATCCAAAAGAGCTTCTAGATGATTTATGAATAGATTATAATTTCCTGTAGGTGCTCGGTAAATTGTTACTATTACATAGGATCTGTTTTGGAACTCTACTTCTGTTGCACATGCTTCTAGATGCTGCTCTAAACCGAATTTATTAATGTCAATGTTCTTGAATTTATGGCAGTTTTTAATAAATGTGGCAACTCCTCCTCCATCCATATCTACTCTGCAGAAGTAGGAAGCCAGCTTAAATCCCGAAATGTCTAACATATCTATACCATTGGTCACTTGATGTTCAGAGAGGCAGATTATGTCAATTTGGTTAGATGAATTCATTTCATCGATACAAATGAGCAGTTCATCAACTTTATTTCTGAGTCCCGGAATGTTCTGGTGTAATAAAGATAACTGATACTGCATACTAATCGGATTATAACTGCTTTGGAGAAGATGAACTGGCAGTTTCTGATTACTTTCTGTTAAACATTGTTTAAATGGAGGCTGTATGCTAAAATCTGACTCCTGTTCATCTGTTTTCTCAAACTGAGCGTGTCTGCCAATCTCTCCTAAAACTTGTTTTCTTTCCCCCTTCCCTATCCTAAAAAAGGCATCCCTCTGACACCTGTGACCACTGGTATTTTACCATTTGTGACAGTGTCCCCCCTTAAGTTTTCTGCAATCAACCCAGACAGTTTTCCCTTTCCTTTCCTATTGAGGTGAAGGCCATGCCTAGTGTAGTCCCACCTATCGATAGCATCCACAGGAATCAAATCAATATGGGACCCTATATCTGTCCTAAGCAGACACTCCAACTCCTAGTTCACCCTCCCTACAGAAGAGTTCAAATGAGGCCGATCACGGCGTCTTAACACAGACACAAATCCCACACTCGTATGCTTCGTTGCTGATGCTGTCTTCACCAGGTCACTCTCTATGGAATACTCAGAGTCTCTGTCAATGCTAGTTCCTGGACCACCCACTTTAACCACAGCATCCTCCTTTGTGAAATCCTTGCATAGAGAACCTACATCCTCTGTTACCTGACCCAGATCTGCACTAGGCTTGAAAAAGTATGTGACCTGGTACCCTGGACCTAGATTTTCCTGCAGTAGTTGGCCAACACCACCTCATCCGATTCTGACTGAGGCAACAGGTCAAATCTATTTTCAAGATTTATGACAAAGCTGTCTGATGCTCTCCTTTGCCTGTTCCCCCTATTACCTGTTGCCACTTCCCACCTCTGTTCACCCTTCTGCCTCATTAACCTGTTCAGATCCTCCCTTGCCTTGTCTAGGTCAGCTTGAAGAGCTGCAATTTTCCCTTCCTGTTCCAGTATTTTCCTATCTCTACTGCAGATTCTACAATACCACTGGTGAGCCTCATTTATGACCCCATTTCCAACACCACTACATTCGCCCCAATGAAGGAAACTACAGCACCCATCACACCATACCCAGGAACTAACAATCCTACGGCATGTCCCACACTTCTCACTCATGGTTAAAACAGAAATCGTATAAATTGATTTGAGTACTGACTAAAACGTAAACAAAGGACCCTAGAAACTAATCAGGAAGATATAAATAAATTGAGAGAGTACTGAATAAAAAAACTGGTGATTACATATAAGTTTAAGTCACTGTTTACTTACGATACGCGCGCGTGAAATTAAACCTAAAATCCGTGCTATAGGCGCGAGAAGAAAAATGAACTTCTTACCCCGTTTAATCTTCTTTAACACTTCACTAACACTTCCACTAATGTTGGTATGGTATATGTATACCAACTGGAAACGTTTACCTATAAGTTCAATTCACTGCTTACTTACGATTCGCTCGCGTGATATTAGGCCTAGGCGCGAGAAGAAAAATACGTTTCTTACCCCGTTTAATCTTATTTTATACTTCACTAACACTTCCACTAATTTAACAACACTTACATTGTATTTATAACACCTGTAAACGTCTAAAATAGCTTAATAACAACGCTTTTTATAATTATTTAGTGCAGCAAATACTCGAAGAGTCTGCGTCGGCGCAGTGTTGCCAACTGCAAAGGGAAAGATAAATTGGCTGGGATGATAGCAAAATCTTCAAGGGTACACTGAAACTCATGGGAGTACCTATTTTTTTAGGCTAAGACCAGTGTCCAATGATTCAAAAATAATGAAATTAAGCTTCATGAGAAGCTCAGGAAGGTAGGTACTTGAGATCTTAAACTATCACAAGATTCCAATAAAAGTACAATAAAAAATAATGTTAGTATGTCATCAGATTCTCATAAAGTACAGTGAAAAATAATATTAGTATATTGTATCAGAATATTAAGGGATTTAAAAAACAAAGTAGATGAGCTTCTTGTTTGGTTAGAAGGCTAGGAAACTGAGGATGAAATAGATGTACTATGCCTGCCTGAACTTCATATAGTCAATGATATGGAAAATATAAATGTAGGTGGATATAAGCCTTCAGCACATATAAGTAGAGTCACTATGGAGAGAGAAGGAGTTGCCATGTACGTTAGAATTTCTCATACTGTGAAACATTTAGAAACTAAAAAATTTTGTATAGAGCAATATATAGAAGCATGTGCATGAGGGCTTAAACTAAAGAGAGGTACTTTTTTAATTGTAGCTGTGTATAAGCTCCATTGCAGAGTTTTTAGATATTTTTTAAAAACTGGAATTCTTTGTAGTGCTGCCTGTCTGACAGAGGGAAGCAAATTGTTGTTTGTGAGGATGTCAATGTAGATTTTCTGAAAGAGCCTGATACAAAGCTCGACCTTGAAGTATTACTTGGTTCTTTCTATTTGATATCAGTTATTGATTTTCCTACTTGAGTGGTACAGGAAAGCAGCACACTGAAAGATAATGTTTTTATAGACCAAGATAAATTCAGTCAAATAAAAAATTTTCCTGTTAAGAATGGTTTCTCTGATTTTTACACACAGCTAGTTATAGTATATGACATAGCTCCACACAACAATGCAAAACAGTCCTTCAAAATACTGTGTACAATTAACGATTTAACAGTTGCAATTTTGGGGAAAGTTTGCAACAGTTAGACCTGGGATGAGGTGTACAGGGAACCTGAAGCTAATTTAAAATTTAACCTGTTTCATGATACCTTTGTGCATATATTTGAAAACAGTTTCCCTAAGAAAACAGTGAAAAACAGGGTGTTCAAAAAGTCTCTCTGCAGTGCTGTACGATTGTTAGCCGCACATGCTGTATGATTGTTTGCCTGCCTGGGTTACTTCTCTTCAAATGGAATCTCCCAACATTCCACTGTTTCATTTATCTCAGCCAGCATCAGTAGTACCGTTGGTGTGTGTCGCTATGTGTTGACATGAACGTTTGAGTTTCGTTCCTTTGTTCGTTTGTTTCGTTTCTGTCACTGCCAAAATGCTAATCAATGAAGAATGTGTGTTTTTAGTCGAACAAGTGTTCAAAGCTGGTTTGTAAATACACAGTTCCAGTTCATCGAACATTTAATTCAGTTTTTCTGGAGACAACACTTGTAATGTTGTTGCATTAATTTGTTCTGATTGGGGTGCTGATATTCAAGATAATAAAAGCGGTTTAAAAGCCGTGAGCTATCTGGGGAAGTTAACCTTGCATTACTGCGTAACTGTTTCACCAGGTATCCAGTCTAGCTTACCAAATTCCCAACCAGACTAACATTAATTATAATCTTTTAGTACTCATCTTACGATAACCAGTGATATATATATAAAAAGACAATTTAAATAAAAAGAAATAAATCAGTTTATATTTGGACATTTATTTTAACATTGATCATTGTTCCGTTAAAATTTCAGCATATCAAACTTGGTTCATAACTATACTGGTGCCTTATTTAGGATTGTGAAAATGTGACTTTGTGATCTTATGGAACACATCAAATAGGGAGCCAAGATTGGGAGACTACATACAACACTGCATTCATAAAATAACACACGAAGAACGTTGAAACATATTCAAGAGGAAATTAACCACAACCAACCGATTCAATTTTCACCCAAAGATGTTACGTTCGTAGCGCAATCCTGTCCGTCATGAAATTACCGCACACTGGTATACTAAATTCATACTAACTCTCTGTGAAATCTTCCCGAAAAGAATAGCTGAGGGCTACTTTGATGCTTACACCACATGCTTGACGTGGTCAACTTGGTTTACACAAAGAGTGCAACTCCACAATAATTTTGATAATTAAAATAAATTACATCGAACGCAATTTACAAAAGAAAAACCTCAAACTGGTTACTATCGTCTTACTATTAACCTGATGGGTCAAACAATTGTATAAGCATGTGGTACTGGTCTCACAAGGTACACTCCACATGGGTTGAACATAAAGAAAAGTTGCTATATTGAAAAATATTGTCAAGACGAGACGTTATAATCTTACGCACATTCGCATTTAAGATTGATGATCTTAGAGTACTGATCAACATGTGGTTCCACTTTACTCACAAAGTAGTGACAAAGCAACTACCGGAAGATATTCTGAACTTCACACTCGAATTACACTGCGTTGCAATTTAAGATAACATTAGATATTTTAGAGCTAAACCTGAAATAAAGGTGATTAAATTTTCAGATAGGCTGAACTTAAGAAATCCATTGTCCTACGGACTTAGCAGACACGTGCTTAGATGGAGATCTTACCACTTCAGACGCTCGCCGCAGACAGACTGACCTGGGCTCCTACCGAGCGTGCTTAACAGATACAAACGGAAGTGACCAGAGGGGCAGCTTCCTATACCAACATGACAAGGGATGGACAGGACCATACTAAGAATAGAAACCTCTCTGCTTTTAGAAAGCGTAGCTACCTGTTCTGACGTTGGTCCTACTGTTCTCTAGCAGACAGGCTTGTCTGCTACCATCAAGCATGCAACTAGAAATACATTTGCTCATTCATCCTCTCACACAGAAGGGAAGGGGGATGACAGTATCTTATCATATACAGTATATAAAAGAAAGCGGATGTAGGTTCCATATGAGACTGTGTGACATGAATTACATATAAACTGTGTTTTAAAGTGTAGTAGTGTGACAGATCGTTCATGTTTATGTGTAAAAGTAACACGTTCCACTGCTCAGTCTCCTCCCAGATAGAAACACCACAGTAAGTTTAGAAGAGGAATTTATGCCGTAAATGACAACATATTTAAGAAATTATCATGAAAGGAATCCAACAGAGACCTTTCATAACCCCAATGCTCCAGGAAAAGACTGTGCAGGGAATTTTCTGGCCATGCTAGTACATTTCCAAGCAGGTTTCTCACACCCAACGTAAACAAAAAATGTAAAGAAAAGGCAAAAGGTCACCAGCTACTTGCTAAAACACCATAATTTCAACACATCTTTAGAATCTACCAATTTCAAAGAGAAAAAACCAATCTGTGACACCTATTTAAAAGATAGTGTAGACCTAATTCGGGCAGCAAGTAAAAACAATGGTTCCTGTCTCATTAATATGAAAAGAATTTCTGGTTGTTACCCTTATGGAGTTCACCAGTATTTCCTCATTGCAAGAGACAACTGATCACAGGAAAATTTATGACTGTTTATTAACAAGTAAAATTTATGAAAATAGCAAAGGGGCCACAGCAATTAAAAAGCATGAAAATAACATCAGTATTATAAAGCAGAACATTACAATGCACAATCCGCAAAAGCAAAAAAAAGATAAGAGAAAAAACATGTTTTACAAAGTGGTTATCGCAAAAAAATTCTATATCTTATAAAACTAATAATTTGTAGAATTAAAATAACTTTGTGGCACTAATTTAATCACTCTACTATATTTCAGTTAGTTAGCAAACAATGATCACTGTGTCATTATACTGAAACTACAATTAATTATGTGATTGTTACCCTTAATGGGTTCCTCACTATAAATATGCCCCATGCAAAGGCCAATCGATCACAGTCCAATGAGCATGAATAGCTATCTGACTGATAAACGAAGCAATGCCACAGGAATGAATTTACGAAACAAAATATCACAAATCTAATACAACACACAAAAACAAACATTGAGAAATAAAACAGCTCTGAAAGTCAGTAGTCAACGTCTAAAAAAAAAGACACCAATAAATAAAACACCTGCAAAATACCAGAGTCAGTCTAATAAAAAAAACACCAATAAATCGAACCCCTGCAAAATACACGATCAAAGTTTGTCTGAAAGAACACACGTATATGCATCGGATTAAGAACCGTATAATCACTGTTCACTGGCACACTCTGTAGTTCCACAGTTCCCGGGCACAATATAAGACGGGGGAGGGTTCGTCGCCGCAGCTGTCAGTAGGGATTTTTGTCCATCTGTTGGGTGCAATCCTGCCGTCTCTGCCCTCTCATGAAGTTTCTCTTGCTGGCCTGTGTCACATATATCTCGATATGGTTCCATGTTCGTGTTGTCAAATTCGTGCGGTATCCTCGTTTGACACGCCAGGTTGATATTCCTGGGCAAGGACGACGCTTAATGGCTCTTCTTTGTGCCACCCTTAGCTACCAGAGAACACCGAACCATGATTTACTGTCGCTTGGCAAATGGGCTTCCGCCACGAAATGTTGATAGGCGTCGTTGACAGTACCTGTCAAAAGGCTCCACGCCCCTTTATCCCCTGTCTTCTGTCGTTTCACCGCGGCCATCTCGTCATGGTCGCGTGCGTGTGGTGCGTTGACAGCAGATGGATTTCTGCGCGGTGGACCGCTCGGCCATATCAGCTCATCGCCTCCACGAAGGGTCGCACTGGTACGGCCGGCCATCAGCCGGGTGCAAGGGAAAGTGTTTGCCCCGCAGCCCTTCTTTTGTTGGCGAGCGTGCTCCAGAAGTGGCCCGGCTGACTGTGTGTCCTGCTGGGAAACCCGCCTGTTTACAACTAGTCCTCCTCCTCGCTGCTCCCGCTGTCTCGTAAGAGTTTAGCCGGTTCGTTTTCACGTTCTCAACTGCATTCACAGAAATTGTTCATCATAGTTATGTGATTACAAAATGTCATACATAATACCGCTTAGTATTGTCTTTCACAATTTTTAAGAACAAAAGTGAGACTTATTCTTTTTTTTTTGCAAATAAAAAAGTTACATGAATTGACAATATAAAAATAAAAGTTAAATGACTTGACAATATAAAAAAATAAAAGTGAAATGAATTGACAGAGTAAAAATAAAAATTAAATGAACTGACAATATAATACCTAAATCCACATCACTAATGTGGTTCACTTGCGTTTTAATAAATCAAATGCTACTTATTAATTCACTAAAATGAATAGGATTAAGCCTTGTGCAAGTATAGGTCAGGGCAGCATAGGGTTCACATGTTATTTATACACACACACACACACACACACACATGCACACCTGTTGTCTATACTACAAACTAACCACCCATAAACATGTATTATTCAAAATTCTACTTCAATCCGCTACTAGTTAATCCAACAAGCTACTTCAAATCTACTTCAACACAGTGTTTATACCACTACAACATTGTTCTAATTCGTCCTCTTCTTGACGCTCGTGGCATATGTCTTGTCACATGATAAATATGGAGAAACTTTCCTTAAACATACGTAGTAAAAAGAACAATGGTTATTTGCGCACCAAAACATTTATACCAGTTGTCACACCTGATAAGAGACTCGCAATTGTACATTTATCATACTCATATGTTTATACGTGAAACAGTAAGACAGTTTCATCTAAAATTACGTTATCACAAGAATTAATCACGCAGATGACTCTGAGAAGGGTAAAAATATTTTCATTCTACAGGCTACATTACATTTTCTTACCCATTTTTCTCCAATTTCGTTCCTTCTTTAAGTTACCTTTCTCTTCCAAATCAGTTATTTCGCCTGTGGTGGTTATTCTGGATTCATTTCTCATGAATGGCAAAATTGTGGTCTCCTCTATTCTGTAAAACAGTTTCATCTTAACATATTGAACTTACAACAGACACAAAAGATCCGAATCCTCCTGTAGTTTAAATGACAAATGTTTTGCTTCATCCTTATTACATTAAACCAAGCTTTCCTTCGGTCCCATAATCAAAATTATTTAATCTTCCTCTACCTTCAAGAGGGACACTTCTTCAGTTCAACTCATATAGGCTGCAGTGCATCCCGCACCAGCGAAAACAGTAAGCTGTAATGCTCACAGCATCAGCAAATACATAAACGTCACTTTTATAGGACAAGTATTAAAGCAGAATAATTTTTTAGGCTCTGGCTCAACATCAGTCAAGACTACAAAAAGGATCCATATTTCCGTTCCATTCTCCATTTGCTGGAAAACTGCTCGTCATTTGACTGACATAATACTATTTCAGGGCCATGTAAATTACACAAACCACAACTCTTCTTTCACCTTGAAGGGAATCAATCTACTTACGAAATCCACAGACAGCACTGTACGTACTCAGCTATAAAGAACAAAAAAGACATATATCATCAACATTAACATATTAGCGTATATTGGGAAGCCATTGGTTAAACAATCGTATTATCGCATCCTGTTTTCAAGATTCCAAACTTACTCATTCCTTTCTCAGAGTTCTCCTATCTTAAAATATTCATACATGACGCATACTATAGTAAGAGATTTATACTGACAGATATAGAATAGTAATAGATAGATAGTAGCACTGAAAGCAGAAAATCGGAAACAAGGCTACTAACGGCTGGGGACCTGGGTTTGCCAGACCCATAATACCCACATATCGGATATTCCCCTGAGTTTTGCATTAATTCAACACAGATCTTGCTTCCCTCAGGAGCGACTCTTTTCAATTTACACAAAAAAACACAAACATCGCTTCAATCAATCACATAGAAACATCTTCATCATTATTTTTACCAACAAGTTATTCAAAATGCATTTATCACAAATGTAAACTAATCAATTCATTCTCCTCTCTATACACCCTATGTACTCATTTGCCATGTCACTCATTTGTTCCGATTGGGCGCCTTCTGCGCTGATCATTTGTCATTGCCGGTTTTGTTCATTTCCATTTGCTGGATTATGTCTAGGGTTTGCCGGCCGAATTTCAACATCATGAGTTGCTCCGCCGACAGTCCTATTCCCACCGTGTTCACCGTAGTATTGATTCTGGTTGCCGTAACTGTTGCGTTCACGATCCTGTCCACGTCCTCGATCATTTCCGTTGTTCCACCTGTGTTCGCGACTGTTACCCCTGTTTTTATGCGGCCGGACCCGATTATTGTTCCGTTCGCGTCGCGACGACCAGTCACGCCGTTGATTAGTACTACGGCCACGACTGCAAACGCGCTGCTGTGCCCCGTAATAACTTTGTGTCTGATTAGGCGGGCATTCTGCTGTATTATATTCCAACTCTTGGAGAAGTGTCTTAAACGTTTCCACGTCCTCTTTGCATCGTCCCGCAAGAATGACGTGGCGCAAGTGCATCGGCAATTTGGTGATGTTGTTGTTGTTGTGGTCCTCAGTCCTGAGACTGGTTTGATGCAGCTCTCCATGCTACTCTATCCTGTGCAAGCTTCTTCATCTCCCAGTACCTACTGCAACCTACATCCTTCTGAATCTGCTTAGTGTATTCATCTCTTGGTCTCCCCCTACGATTTTTACCCTCCACGCTGCCCTCCAATACTAAATTGGTGATCCCTTGATGCCTCAGAATATGTCCTACCAACCGAGCCCTTCTTCTAGTCAAGTTGTGCCACAAACTTCTCTTCTCCCCAATCCTATTCAATACTTCCTCATTAGTTATGTGATCTACCCATCTAATCTTCAGCATTCTTCTGTAATCCTAATTAGTTCCGCAGGCCCGTATGGGTCGTATAGAAATTGATTTGCCTGCAGCATGTGGTCGAATAGGCGTGCTGGGCTGCCGAAACCAGACTGGTTCAAATTTGGCATCATAATTATGCCATGCTTGACCCTATCTTGTGCCGCTTCCGAGCAATAGGCGGACAGAAAGGCTTGTCGAAACTCCCGAGTGGAGTTGCAGTGACACAATGCCGACCTCATGCGAATCGCTGGTTCGCCTTCCAAATAGCCACACTTATATTCTATCTTATGTGAACTTGCCCAGTCAGGGTGAAGACAGAACTCAAATTGCTCGAGCCATGCTCGTAGATGTATTCCTTTTTGCGAATTTCGAAATATCTCAAACTTTCTCACCGTAAGGAAATGTTTGAAATCAAATCCCCGCATTTCCTCCCGGCGATGCCCTTGAATGTTTCTATTTTTCTCATGTCTGCCCCTCAAAATACATTCTTCCCTGTCGTCAAAATCGCCCTCATGGCCGGAGTCCCTCTCTGCACTGTTCGTACAGCTATTTTTAGTGCTATTGGCGAGTTCGGAATCACACCCCATGCGGCTTTCCAGATGCGCCACACGTTCTTGCAATTCGCCTGTTACAGCTTTGTGCCGCCTGTTCACTTCGAACTGTCCCTTCTGAAATCTAAGAAGCGAACGCACTTCTTCGGTCTCTACGACTGCTACCGTTGTAGTATTTTTATCGCTCTGCGTCACCTTCATCGTGCCTACGATGTCTGCTAATGCCGCAATCTTATCATGTATTTGTCTGTTGTCTTCCGCCCCAGTTTGCTTCAATTGTTCTACTTGCTGTTCGAGTGCGTGAATCGCTTGACTGTTGTCCGCTACTGTGTTGCTAACGGAAGCGGGACAATGCGTTTCCGCCTCCTGGACCCTGGAGAGTACCTGCTGGTATTCTTCCCTTTGGTATTCTTCTCTCAGCGCTTGGAAATTCCTAAGTAGATGTTCCTCGCTCTCTTTCGATTCCGCATCGCGACTCCGCTTGCCCTGTTCTAAGGCTTGCAGACGATCATCGATTTGTTCAAATGTACGGACCAATTCTTTCATAATATCACTTTTTATTTCACTTGCCAGATTGTTTATTCTTTGTGAGATATCATCGGACACTCTCTGCATCGACTTGTCGACTTTATTTGTCTGCTGGATTAGTTTTTCGTCTATTTTCTCGCCTAGCTCGCGGATCGATTTTTCAGATGATTCTTTTTGTTCTCGGAACGATTTTTGTGATTTCTCTGCGTTTTCTTTATTTTGATGCAATAAGGCTTTTATGAGTTCTGCCAAATCAAATTAGTTAGTTGGATGAAAATTAATTTCCGGATCTGCTGTGAGCCCGTTCGTCCTGTTTTGCATTTCCTCTGAAGTATTCCCCATTGCATTTTCGGAACCGTCTGACGAGTTCATATTCGAAATCAAATTATCCCCTTGATCCATGTTGCTTAAGTTGTTGGACCGCCTACTTTTGGCTTGGTTACGTGTCTGCATTAGTTCAATTTATACCCGGTATGCAACACACTAATCAGAATAAATGTATCCCCCAAAAATTACGACAGTCACACGAAAGGTAGCCAACCTAGTACACACTTTTTCACACGCAAAACAAATTTATGTCTTTGATCGATGTCAGTGCAATTTACAAGCGAGAAAAAAACACAGACATATAAAAGACACAAATATAGAAAACAAAACTAGACAAACAACACAACGCCGCTCACCAACGCCGTGAATCTTTTGAAAATCTGCTCAGAAACAACGCAGAAGTTGTTTGAGCGCTGAAGGGAAAAAAATTAAGATTATACAACGCTCGCAATCTAACGTTTCAGAGATTCCAAGGTCTAGCGGAATCACAGAACAGGGTCGCCATGTGTAATGTTGTTGCATTAATTTGTTCTGATTGGGGTGCTGATATTCAAGATAATAAAAGTGGGTTAAAAGCTGGGGAAGTTATCCTTGCATTACTGGGCAACTGTTTCACCAGGTATCCAGTCTAGCTTACCAAATTCCCAACCAGACTAACATTAATTATAATCTTTTAGTACTCATCTTACAATAACTGGTGGTATATATATAAAAAGACAATTTAAATAAAAAGAAATAAATAAGTTTATATTTGGACATTTATTTTAACATTGATCATTGTTCTGTTAAAATTTCAGCATATCAAACTTGATTCATAACTAAACTGGTGCCTTATTTAGGATTGGGAAAATGTGAGTTTGTAATCTTATGGACCACATCAAATAGGGAGCCAAGATTGGGAGACTACATACAACACTGCATTTATAAAATAACACACGAAGAACGTTGAAACATATCCAAGAGGAAATTAACCACAACCAACCGATTCAATTTTCACCCAAAGAAGTTACATTCGTAGCGCAATCCTGTCCGTCATGAAATTACCACACACTGGTATACTAAATTCATACTAACTCTCTGTGAAATCTTCCCGAAAAGAATAGCTGAGGGCTACTTTGATGCTTACGCCACATGCTTCACATGGTCAACTTGGTTTACACAAAGAGTGCAACTCCACAGTAATTTTGATGATTAAAATAAATTACATCGAAACGCAATTTACAAAAGAAAAACCTTGAACTGGTTACTATCGTCTTACTATTAACCTGGTGGGCCAAACAATTGTATAAGCACGTGGTACTGGTCTCACAAAGTACACCCCACGTGGGTTGAACATAAAGAAAAGTTGCTATATTGAAAAATATTGTCAAGACGAGACCTTATAATCTCACGCACATTCGCATTTAAGATTGATGATCTTAGTTAGAGTTACTGATCAACATGTGGTTCCACTTTACTCACAAAGTAGTGACAAAGCAACTACCGGAAGATATTCTGAACTTCACACTCGAATTACACTGCTTTGCAATTTAAGAATACATTAGATATTTTAGAGCTAAACCTGAAATAAAGGTGATTAAATTTTCAGATAGGCTGAACTTAAGAAATTCATTGTCCTACGGACTTAGCAGACACGTGCTCAGCCGGAGATCTTACCACTTTAGACGCTCACCGCAGACAGACTGACCTGGGCCCCTACCAAGCGTGCTTAACAGATACAAACGGAAGTGACCAGAGGGGCAGCTTCCTATACCAACATGACAAGGGACAGACAGGACCATACTAAGAATAGAAACCTCTCTGCTTTTAGAAAGCGTAGCTACCTGTTCCGACGTTGGTCCTACTGTTCTCTAGCAGACAGGCTTGTCTGCTACCATCAAGCATGCAACTAGAAATACATTTGCTCATTCATCCTCTCACACAGAAGGGAAGGGGGATGACAGTATCTTATCATATACAGTATATAAAAGAAAGCGGATGTAGGTTCCATATGAGACTGTGTGACATGAATTACATATAAACTGTGTTTTAAAGTGTAGTAGTGTGACAGATCGTTCTTGTTTATGTGTAAAAGTAACACGTTCCACTGCTCAGTCTCCTCCCAGATTGAAACACCACAGTAAATTTAGAAGAGGAATTTAAGCTTTAAATGACAACATATTTAAGAAATTAACATGAAAGGAATCCAACAGAGACCTTTCACACTCCCACATTGCGATTCTGTGCGAGATTTGATTAACAAATTTCGAAGTACGGATTCAGTTACAGATGCACCGAGAAGTGGTCGTCCTAACATTTTGTCTGATGATAACTACTCGAGATATCCGGTAAAATGTCCATGAGTCGGAACAAATCAATAAGAAAACTCGCACAGGATATCGATTTTAGAGTCGGAACGGCCCACACAGCTGTAAGGAAAAAATTAGAACTTTTCCCATACAAGGTCACAGTCATGCAAGAAGTGAAAAATTCTGATCATGGCAAGAGACTGCATTATGGTTCAAAATTTGGTTCAACAAAATGGAAGGGATATTCTTAATCAAAAGTTTTTCACTGATGAGGCGTGGTTTCATTTATCTGAGTACATGAACTCGCAAAATTCTCGTATGTGGAGTACTGCAAATCCATTGTGTATTTATGAGGAACCACTTCCTTCTGTGAAAATAGGAGTTTTGTTTGTAATTTCGGATTGTGGGTCCCATATTTTTCAATGAAACAATAAACACACGACGATACTTCAGTTATATTCTGTACCCATTCATAGGAGAACTTGTGTTAAGTGAAATACTGAACGGTTATTTTCACAAGACGGTGCAATTGCGCATAAAGCTCGTGTTTCAGTGTCACTGCTTGCTGATATTTTGGTGATCACATAACTTCACAGAGACTCCACCATTGCCTGACCTAACAGCACCTTACTTTTTCTTCTGGGGTTCAGCGAAAGCAACTGTCTATAAAAACAATCCAAAATCCATGGATGAGTTGAAAACAGCAATATCTACTTTCACTGCTTCTGTTACAAAAGAAATGTTACAGCTTATGTTTGGAAACATGATTAGACGAATTGAATTCTGTATTTAACAGCAGGGGGGACACTTTCAACATTTAATGTGAAAATTTGTAAGTAAAATTGAATATTCAGTAAATTAATAACTTGTATTTCACAGAATTTCATTTCAGTATATTCACTGTGGCATACGGCACGTGTGGCTAACGATCATACAGCACTGCACAGAGACTTTTTGAACACCCTGTATAATTGTAAGAAACCATCTAAAAAGACATGGCTTACTTGTGAAGAGAAAGGGAAATATATCTTATAGCCACAAGAAGTAATGATCCAGAAATAATGAAACATTTCAAAAACAATTGCACTGTATTAAGAAAAGTTATTAAATGTCCAGAAGTATGTGCAATATGTCTGAGATTAGCAACTCTGATAATAGAATTAACACAATTTGAAAAATTGTTGAAAGGGATACAAAGCAACTGAGAGCACAGGAAGACTATATTTCTATCAAACGCAATGAAAAGTTTGTTAATAATGTCAGAAGTAGAAAATATTTTAATAATAATTTTAAGTGTTGTAGAGAAAGTACGATCCAGCTACTTATTAGAAAATGCAGGGCTGTATATAGAAGAGGCAATTCCTATGCAATGTGATAAAACTGAAATTCAATACACCCCTCCGACTGAAATTATGAAAATAAGAAATTCACTCAAAAGTAAAAGCTTGCATGGAATTGATGGCGTTTCGAATGGAGTACTAAAAGCTTGGTCAGCCACCTATGCTCACTGAAACAGCAAATTTTTCCGGATAGGCTGAATAGGTCTGATGCTAACAACAACCGCCCAATCGACACTTCTGTCAGCTTTGCGAAAAATTCTTGAAAAAGTAATGTATTTAAGAGTAGCTTCACATATTTGTTAAAATTAAATTCTAACAAAATGTTAGTTTGATTTTCAGAAAGGCTTTTCAACAGAAAAACCTATATACCTTTCCACTGATCAAATATTAAATGCTCTGAATAACAGAACATCACTCATTAGAATATAGGATGTATCAAAAAGAATCATTTGGTTTAAAAAATCATAACTATTATGGTATTTGAGATAAGTGTGTGAACAACATACTGTTGGAAAGAGCAAACTCTCTAGTCAGACATGGTTCCCATTAGATAGCAGTAGTGTGCACCCATTTCAGTTCTAGTAAAAATAGCGCCGGGACAACAGAAAGCGTTTTTATTCTACGTTTTGCGTGGTGTGAGTCAGTAATAACTGTTCAGCTTGACTTTCGTACTAGGTATGGTATGGATCCTCCTATAGGACAGAGCATTAGATGATGGCATGAACAATTCCGAGAAACAGGTTGGCAACAGGAAAGGCAAATCGCCAGGACGCCCCAAGTGTCTGACAGAGATGTCGATCGCATCTGCCTTAGCTTTACAAGGAGTCGGCAGAAATCCTCTGTCTACCTCAGCAGCTCAATATGCCCCTAATGTCCTCTGGCATGTGTTGCGTCGACGTTTTCTCATGAAACCATACAAAATTCAGCTGCTGCAAGCTCTTTGTGAAGGCGACAAATAACAGCATGTGGAGCTCCATAATTTCGTTCTTGGCAAGATGGAGGATGACAGTTTCCTTCCATGCTTCGTGTTTAGTGATGAGGCAACATTCCATTTAAATGTAAAGGTAAACTGTTATAATGTGAGAATATGGAGTACAGAACAACCACATGAAGTTGTAAAACTTGAGAGACTCTCGAAAATTTAGTGTGTTTTGTACAGTTTCACATGAAAAGATGTATGGTTAATTTTTTTTGCCGAGAAAATTGTTACAGGAAGCACATATTTCGATATGCTTGAGAACTTACTTTTCCTACAGTTGGAGACTGATTCGAACAACTTCATTTACCAAGAGGATGGGGCAATGCCGCACTGGCACCTGGAAGTGCAGGAATTTCTAAATCAAAGGATTAGTAAACAATGGATTGGTTGCACTAGACCAAATTATTCAGCCTTACATTACTGGCCTCCAACGTCAGAGGACCTGACTGTATGTGATTATTTCTTGTGGGGTTTACAAAAGACACTGTTTATGTGCCTCTGCGCTGTAACTCAAGACATGCTCGCTGCAGTGTGGTAACAATTTGAATACTACATTGACATACGTCGTGTATCTCAAGGAGGGCGTATTGAACACCTACGGAAAGGTGTGAAAATCCTTTTCGAGTCTCCTGTTCATCAAAAAACTAAATTCATTGTATATGTTTATTAGTTTCAGAAATACAGACATGAGAAATCGGCTGAATCCTTTTGATGCACCCTGTATTTCGTGTTCTCTTGAAGGCTTTTGACTGTGTGAATCATGAAATTCTTCTAGATAAGCTTAAGTATTGTGTTATGGGTGGAACAGTGTGCAAATATTTAACGTAGAAGGTTGAAATTGACAGTACAGATAGTCTACAAAAATCAACAGAGTCATCTAACTCGGGATGTATCAAGAATGGTGTCCCACAGGGGTCAGTCTTGGGTCACTTATTGTTCTTAATACATGTTAATGACTTGCCACTATGTATTGATGAAGATGCAAAGCTAGTTCTTTTTGCCGATGATATGAGTATAGTAATCACACCCAACAAACAAGAATTAGGTGAGGAAATTTTAAATAATATCTTTCAGAAAATTATTAAGTTGTTCTCTGCAAATGAACTCTCACTAAATTTTGAGAAAACACAGTACATACATTTTCTAACAGTTAATAGCATAAAACCATTGATAAATACAGACTTTGAACAGAAGTCTGTTACTAAGGCAGATTATTCAACATTTCTGGTTGTTGCATCGATGAGAAATTGAATTGGAAGAAATGCATTTATGATCTGCTGAAATGGTTAGGTTCACTTACTTACGCTATTAGGGTTACTGCAAATTTTTTAAACATATTATTAAATAGGACTACTATGCCTATTTCCATTCACTGTTCTAATATGGAATCATATTTTGGGGTAATTCATCATTAAGGAAAATGTATTCATTGCACAAAAGCATGTAATCAGAATAACAGTTGGAGCCCATTCAAGATCACCTTGCAGACATTTATTTAAGAAACTTGGGACATACACAGTACCTTTGTAATACATATATTCATTTACGAAGTTTCTTTTTAATAACAAATCACAATTAAAAAACAATAGTGAAGTGCGTAGCAAATGATGAAATGTTAAATGAAACAGTGAGGCAGCAGTCTGAATTGTACAACATGAGTGTACTAAATTACTTGCCCTCTACTACATTTGTAAAGTGGATTTATAAACCTACTGGTATGGTGTTTAATATCTTACAATGAAATACATCGCAATGTGTCTCCAACATGAAATGAAAAAAGTACTGTCAGTAGAATCAGACTGATTAGCAGATGAAATTTATTTGTGTGTTGTGAGATATTTGTATCACTGCATAAAGAAATGGACTGAATCATTTAGACACTGCAAGTTGTTTCTTTGAATATGTTTGTGGCAGTAGCTCTCTGAATTGCATGTGAAACATCTTAGCGCATGTTAGTGGTCCATATTTACGTGGTTTCACTACCAAAGGCATTTGAACTATTAAAAGCCAAATATAA
Source organism: Schistocerca cancellata (assembly GCF_023864275.1). Classification (NCBI taxonomy): domain Eukaryota; kingdom Metazoa; phylum Arthropoda; class Insecta; order Orthoptera; family Acrididae; genus Schistocerca; species Schistocerca cancellata. The sequence goes on from NC_064631.1 coordinate 426,261,365, forward strand.
ATTGGAAAGGTAATCTACAAATATTTAAGAGAAAGTTACTGAGAGAAATATAACTATTGCACAAAAATTTGCTCTTGACTGGCAATGAAACATAACCTCAAAGAAACCTAGTTTTTGTGGTGTTGATGACAGGACATAACACTGTGTGCTTTTTAGTAATTGTGGATTCAGTTTGATGTAACAAATAAAAATACTTGTGCTTCGACTTCCTAAAACATTAAATGATGATTCCTCTTCCTAAGGTCTTTGTATAGCGTGTGAAATTCGCCTTCTGTAGCACTTGTGTGTGTGTGTTGGGGTTTATGGGCGCTCAACATTGAGGTCATCAGCGCCTTCTGTAGCACTTAATGACTTTTTCTGAACCATTCTCTTTTTTTTCTGTTGTTCTGCACTTCTGCCTTCCTTCTGTAACATACAAGGTATCCCTACAAACTGTTAAGCATTTGAGTCCAATAAATGTCAGTTTCGTACAGATGTGAACTCCAGCCACCATGTACATGAGCTACCACAGTTGAAAATCAGCTTGCAAAGATCTCAAAAAAAAAAAAAAAAAAAAAGATGACGAGAGCCATGTGAGATCACGTGACTTGACTGGACATGCTGTGACGTGATGGTTCCATGACATGACAGTGCAGTGACAGCCAATGTGAATAGGCCTTTATCATTTCAGTTCTCGACTTTCAAAAAGTTTTGTCAGATTTTAGAGTCAATGATAGCAGTTAAGTGGATGGGAATCTGGCTTTGCCACCACTGCTCGTCATTTCTTTTTCTTCCTAATTTGCATTACTAATAATTTTCTTTAACAATAATCAGTCTATTTCATCTACTTATTTAGTTTGGTTAAGTATTTTCTTCATCTCAAGAAATATGGTATAAGTGGGATCAAATATGTGGCTATTGCTATTTTATTGTTTATCTAAAATATTATCTAAGGAGATTGGCAAAAATGAGAAATTATAATTGATTCTTGCTGATAAGCATTTATTTGTTTTGCATGTGACCTATGTGTTTGCCCATCTGGTGAAATCAACACACAATGACTTTACACATAATCTAACATACCATCCGCGACACTCACTGTCGTAAAAGTTGTTCTCAGTTAACAGCTGGAGTGTCACTTGCGCTCCAAGTGGCGAGAAAGGAGAACGTCAGATACATCGCGAGTATATTTGTTTTTCATCCCTTTCCTAACTGAGTTTCGAAATATTTCAATTATTTTTTTGCCTCCAAGAGTTTGTGTAATATCAGAATACAGAGATGTTTTTAAAAATGATTATAAAATAAGTGCAAGTTGGGATGAATCTAGTGGCAAGCTACAATACATTCGTGAAGAAACATTTGAGTCGTTGGATAGAACTGCAGCTTACCATGTTGATATCAAAGGAATATAAACACACAGATTCACACATAAGAAGTGCACACATATAACGCTACATGCAAAAGGGATCGATGCCCCATTTGTCGTTCTGTAGGCCTGCTGTGTTTTAGTTATCTTAACCTGTTGCCATTAGTATGATCTTCATCTATACATTATTCGAAATGGGACAAGCAGCTGCCAAATAGTGGGAGAAATATGCAGTGCGTGTAAACCCCAAGTCCTCAAAGCCAATGAAATTCTCAGAAATGCTGTCATATGTTAAATTTGCCATTAGAGATATTTCATCCACTGATATATTTACTAGTTTATCGGTATTGGAGAAATGCTATACCTTCTGCTTTAAAAGATGAAATATATTGTCACTTACCCAACATTTTATTTGTATGCCTTCCACCCACCTCTGTAAGGTAAACACGATGGAAACATAAAACATTCTGACAAAACCAGTAAGCCTGAGTACTGTAATATAATAAATTTAGAGCAAACAGCTTATTTTCGTCTTTCCGTATTGCAGCGCGTTTCTCCTTCAGTGGCATGCTATCTGACTTAACAGCAACTCAAGGGCATCTGATTTTAAATATCGGGATTCTATCTATAGTCCTCAAAAGTTGTCTGTCCTTCTTCACTTGATCCTTTCTGATACAGTTTCTGTTGCTGTCTGTACTTAAAATGATAGGCACTTTCCTTGTCCTGTAATAGTTTTGCATGCAGTCTAGCGATCTTCACATCCTGACACTTCACACGCTTTTGCTAGGCAATAATAAACACACTTAATCTAACTACTTCATCGTCAAAGCAGGTCTGTGTTTACGATTCAGATGAATCTGGCATTGATCTATGTAGAGCTGCTTCTGCGCCAAAGGGCTGTTTTACAACTTTAGACTATTGTCTTGCCTTTGCCGCAGTTTCCTCTTCATAGTCAGTTGCTGTGTCTTATTTTCGATAACAAACAGTGTAGATTACTGCATTCCACACGAGTTTATTAATGTCTGCGTTTATGAACTGATTTTGTTCGAAATCAAACAAAACTTAATATTACATAAGAAGGTAAACACCGTCTTTTTTCGTAAGATCTTCTCGTCTGCTATTCACAAGCCACTTCCTGTTTCTAAAACGAAACATTAATCATTAATACACATGGTAATTTGCAAGCGAATCGTGACGATCCAGTTCATTAACATGATGGTATACGCAGGACTGCTACGGTCGCAGGTTCGAATCCTGCCTCGGGCATGGGTGTGTGTGATGTCCTTAGTTAGGTTTAAGTAGTTCTAAGTTCTAGGGGACTTATGACCTAAGATGTTGAGTCCCATAGTGCTCAGAGCCTTTTGAACCATTTCAACCATGATGGTATACACCTCACAGGGTCCTTACGAAACCAAGAGAAAGACAGATGAGGTATTTTCGTCATGTTGTTGCTGCAATTTATTGCGCTACAGACGCTCCAGTGTGAAAAAATCTTTGTACAAACAAAATAAACAACTACTATTCGTTTTCGCGATCGCGCCGAACTCAACAGTTTTACTTACTGGCCGCTTGGCGCGCTGCTGGCGCAGTAGGCAACAAAATTGATGCGAAGTGTTGCGACTGTTATGTTACACTGTGACATTCCGTTTTACTTGACGTACATCTAAGCCTCCATCCCACAGAGATATATGTCTGTGGTCCGATCCATAGAGTATCTTTCAGTGATCTCTGAACTTAGTATGGAGATCACTGGTATTTCTCCATCCAAGGATGTTCCATTTTGCATACATCGAAAAGTGTGGCGTCGGGCGTAGTGTCTTTGAGTCTCTATCTTTGCACAAAGTTTTGTTTGTTGTTCAAAAGACCCATGTGTTTCGGTGCGTGTTTCCGTGATGGGTGAAAAGAAGAGTGCCAGTAAACGCAAACATGTTATAGAACATGTGGAAGATGAAGGGGATTCGGTAGGAGGACAAGAAGAAGCCGAAGAGGTTTGTCACATAAGCTTTCCAGAAAAAACGAAGTCATCTGTTGGTAGTGCGAATGTTGTGTGTCATTTTCTTGCCTCCCACTCAAAACTATTGGAGTGAAGTGAAACGGGAGGTAAAATGCAGTATTTTGCAATTACGTGTTTTGTGTAAAAGTTTTGAAAATCGCCGATCCTTTGATCGCCGAGTCATTGTAGAACAAGCAAGTTCTTGAATATACATACTCTGCTGCCTTCGTGAAGTACTGTAATTAAAATAGTCTTCTGTTGTCGATGTCATTGCCCCTCGGTTACAAGCTTACAAGATAAGTACAGGAGTATGTCGTCGCCCTGTTTATCTATGTAGGCTAAGTAGTTTGTCATATGTACAGCTTGTGATATCAGAAGAGTCCCAAATTGTTGAATGTCCTGTGGTAAAGTTTTTCAGAAGTCTAGTAATAAACATAATTTAGTATATTCTTGTGCTGTTATTAATTTTAAACACATTTTTCTGGCCACTAGGCTCTACATCGTACACATTAGGCTATGTGCAAGTTTTCTAGTTCCTACGTAACATAGAAACAAGCGTTCATATCATATGTGAGTGACTGTAAACTGTGAAAAAGAATCCACGACCATGATATTGAGTTTCGTTTGCAAATAGATTGGAGGTCTAATATTAATGGGTTTCACATGTAGGCCTACCTGCCCACACTGAGCAGCTGCTGCCCCCACTACCACCACCACCTTTCCATACAGCACTTACACACACACAACTTAACAATATTTCCTTGAGTAAGGTCTCACAGTCAGCATGATTAAAAACATACTACAAGCAGTATTTAAAAAACTGCAAAACATTGGTATTTATAAGCACAATAGAGATTGTGGGACTGCCTACTGTACATTATCTGCTGTGATGTATTTTATCATGTTTGTGTAACATGCGTAACTGTTTGCTGGCTTTGAAACTTTCTGCATGAGGTTCAGGAAGCTTTTGGCACAGACCATTTTTCAAAAACGAATTTTTTCATACTTTTTATGCAGTGCGACAGTTTGCACATAAATTGATTTCGCTTATTGATTTGCCCAAAATCTTATAGGTCTTTGTGCGAAAATTAATGTTCAACTATTGTTTGCAGAAAAACTTTCTGACGACCATAACAAATGAAGGCGATTCTTCAGATGAGGATTATGATTCAGATTTAGAAGTGGGTACTGATCAAGAGGATGAGTTCTCAGATGAGGATAGTGAGGAACTATCATTTGAAGAAGAAGAGAGTGATGAGGAAGACAGTATCAGATCTGGTGGTAATAGTTCAGATGATGATGATGATGACAGTGATGATGACGACTATGGTAGTGGTGATGTAGAGAGCAGTGATAACGGCAATGCAGGAGAGAACAGTGAAGTCCTTAGTAGTAGTGGTAATGCTCAGGGGCCTTCAAAATCCAGTAGTGGTTCTTCTGTTTTTGAAGAGAAGCGAACAATCAGAAGCAGTAAAACTGCCACATCTAGTAAGTCAGGTAATTTAAAAAAGACTAAGAATGCCAAAAAGGAATTCATTACGTCAAAGAACGCAGTAGAACAACTCACTGTGAAAGAGAGTGGTGAGAACCAGAAAAATGAAGATGAATATGAAAATGATTCATCTGATGAAGAGGTAAGTGTTACATTTTCGTAAATTTTAGGATTATTTTATCAGCTGTCAACATTTTTATGAATGTTTCCATTATATTGTTGAAATGGAAGCAAATAGTGGTAATAGACAACCAAAATTTTAAGTTGGTTTTTAAGACCTTACAATAATCAGTTAAAAATGATGCACAAGACATTGTGGTGCATGTTAGGCTAAGTTTATGTGCTGCCGGTTTCTTAAACTGGTATGTCATATAACAAAAGTAACTTAAAGTGTTTGAGTTGGTACAGTGGTAAAACACTGGACTTGTGATCAGGAAAAATATCCTGTACATTACATTTTGGTTGTGTCATACTCATGAGGATGTTAATGCTACAGAGGAAGGTGAGTGTAAAGAATAATATTGTTTGGGAACAGTCTCTTTGAATATGATGCATCTGATTTTGTAATTGATGTAATTTGTTTTGCTTTTACATGACTTATGATTATTCATCCAGTGGTGCTTAAAAGCATGTAAAGTTGATCTGATTGTGCTCATTTGTTTACTTCTGAAGGACATAAGAAATACTGTGGGTAACATCCCAATGAACTGGTATGACGATTATCCTCATATTGGTTATGACTGGGAAGGGAAGAAAATTCTGAAACCACCGAAGGGTGATGAACTGGATACTTTCCTGAAAAAGATGGAAGATCCAAATTTCTGGTGAGTTCTTCATAATTGGTCTTTACTTACGCTAATTCAATGCTATTGTGGAAGCAGGAGTAGTGGTACCCATGCGCCAAGCATGTGTTACCACTGTAGATGATTTAGTGACACACAATTTCATTTATTTCTCTAAAGCAGTTGTTACGGAACACTTGCTCAGCAAAGAAAACAGTAGATTAGATTAGATTAATACTTGTTCCATAGATCATGAATACGACACTTCGTAATGATGTGGAACGTGTCAGGTTAATAAAAGATGTCTGTACAAGATATTACATTACACTAAATATTGCATGACACTAATGTTTAAGTTGGTTTTTTTGCCCCTCCCTTAATTTATATCTAAAAATTCAGCCAATGAGTAGAAGGAGTTGTCATCTAGAAATTCTTTTAATTTATTTTTAAATGTTGGTTGGCTATCTCTCAGGCTTTTGATGCTGTTTGGTAGGTGACCAAAGACTTTTGTGGCAGCATTATTTACCCCTTTCTGTGCCAAAGTCAGATTTAACCCTGCATAGTGAAGATCATCCTTTCTCCTGGTGTTATAGCTATGCACACTGCTATTACTTTTGAACTGGGTTGGATTATTAACAAGAAATTTCATAAGTGAATATATATACTGTGAGGATCCCTAGATCCTTAAATAGATGTCTGGAGGATGACCGTGGGTGGGCACCAGCAATTATTCTGATTACACGTTTTTGAGCCATGAATACTTTTCTACTCAATGATGAATTACCCCAGAATATGATGCCAGACGAAAGCAGTGAATGAAAGTAGGCATAGTAAGCTAATTTACTGAGATTCTTATCACTAAAATTTGCAATAACCCTAATAGCATACGTAGCTGAACTCAGACGTTTCAGCAGACCATCAATGTGTTGCTTCCAGTTTAACCTCTCATCAATGGACACACCTAAAAATTTTGAAAATTCTACCTTAGCTACAGACTTCTGTTCAAAGTCTATATTTATTACTGGAGTTGTATATACTGTATTTTATCAAAATTTAAAGAGATTCCGTTTGCTGAGAACCACTTAATAATTTTGTGAAAAACATCATTTACAACATCACTTAGTTCTTGGTTTTTGGATGTTATTACTATGCTTGTATCATCAGCAAAAAGAACTAACTTTGCATCTTCATCAATGTGGAATGGTAAGTCAGTAATGTATATCAAGAACAGTAAAGGACCTAAGACCGAACCCTGTGGGACCCCGTACCTGATAGCCCCCCAGTTTGAGGAATCAGCTGTTGTTTTAACATTACATGAACCACTTATTTCAACTTTCTGCATTCTTCCAGTTAAGTATGAATTAAACCATTTGTGCACTGCCCCCCTCAAACCATAATGATTTAGCTTGTTGTTGTTGTGGTCTTCAGTCCTAAGACTGGTTTGATGCAGCTCTCCATGCATGATTTAGCTTATCTAAAAGAATTCCATTATTTACACAATCAAAGGCCTTTGAGAGATCACAAAAAATACCAATGGGTGATGTCCGGTTATTCAGAGCATTTAATATTTGATCAGTGAAAGCGTATATAGCATTTTCTGTTGAAAAGTCTTTCTGAAAACCAAACTGACATTTTGGTAGTACTTTATTTTTACAAATATGGGAGGCTAGTCTTGAATACATTACTTTCTCAAAAATTTTTGATAGAGCTATCAGAAGAGAGATTGGGCGGTAGTTGTTGACATCCGACGTATCCCCCTTTTTATGCAATGGTTTTACAATGGCATATTTCAGTCTATCGGGGAAAACACCCTGCTCCAAAGAGCTATTACGTAAGTGGCTGAGAATCCTACTTATCTGTGGGGAACGAGCTTTAAGTACCTTGCTGGAAATGACATCAATTCCGTAAGAGCTTTTACTTTTCAGTGAGTTTATTATTTTACTGATTTCAGATGGAGAGTTTGGTGGAAATACAGTTGTTTCAAACTGCACAGGTATGGGCTCTTCTATTAGTAGCCTTGCCTCTTCTAGTGAAGATCTAGATCCTATTTTCTCCACAACATTTAAAAATTATTATTGAAAATATTTTCAATTTCTGATTGTTTCTTAGTACACTTGTCATTCAGTTTTGTGGCACTAAAGTATTCCTGTGCTCTTGGTTGCCATGTTTCCCTTTCAATAATATTCCAAATTGCTTTAATTTTATTATCAGAGTTACTGATCTCAGACATGATACACATGCTTCTGGACTTTTTAATAACTTTTCTTAGTACCGCACAATAGTTTTTATAATATTGAACAATTTCGGGGTCAGTACTCCCTCTTGCTGTTAGATACAGTTCTCTTTTACGGTTGCAAGATATTCTTATTCCTTTAGTTAGCCAAGGTTTTTTATATGTTTTCTTGGAATTATGTTTAACTATTTTCTTGGGAAAACAATTTTCAAATACCCTTAAAAATGTATCGTGAAATAAGTTATATTTCAAGTTTGCATCGGGTTCCTTATACACTTCATCCCATTCTAGCTGCTTAGGCTTTCCCTAAAGTTTGCAATATTTGTATTGTTAATTGAACGCACTGCTTTGAAATTCTGATTTGATATACTGCATGGAGCTATGTCATATACTGTAACTAGCTGTGCACCATGATCTGAAAGACCATTCTCAACAGGATAAGCATTTATGTCCTTAAACTTATCTTGGTCTATAAAAAAGTTATCTATCAATGTCCTGCGGTTCTTTGTTATCCGAGTAGGAAAATCAATGACGGAGCTCAAATTGAAAGAACTGAGTAATACTACAAGGTCATTCTTCCTATTACACTCTTTCAGGGAATCAACATTGAAATCCCCACAAATGATAATTTGCTTCACCCTGTCTGACATATAGCACAACAAAGCATCCAAGTTTTCTAGAAATAGCTGGAAATTCCCTGAGGGGGACCTATACACTGTTACAATTAAGAAAGTGCCATCATTTAGTTTTAGTTCAGTGGCACATGCTTCCATATGTTGCTCTACACAAAAATTTTTAGTTTCTAAATTTTTTACACTGTGGAAGCTTTTGACATATATGGCAACTCCTCCTCTCATCATATTATCTCTACTTACATGTGCAGCTAATTTGTACCCACTGATGCTAACCTTTTCCATATCAGTGACAATGTGATGCTCAGACAGGCATAGTACATCTATTACATTCTCAGTTTCTATATCTTCTAAACAAAGCAGAAGCTCATCAATTTTATTCTTCAATCCCCCAATATTTTGATGAAATATACTAACATTATTTTTCATTTTACTTTTGTGAGTATCTTGAACTTTTTTAACATCTTTAGTACTTGTCTGGCACAGTTTCCCATTGGACACTGATCTTACACTAAAAGAGTTTCCACCATGAGATGTAGTTCCTCCCCCCTTTAAATATCCTGCTATCAGCCCAGCCAGTTTACCCTTCCCTTTCTTGTTGAGGTGTAGGCCATATCTAGTATAGTCCCACCTACAGAGTGAATCAACAGGAACCACACCAATGTGTGATCCTGCACTGGATCCAAGTAGCCGTTCCAACTCCAAATTAACTCTCCTGACAGAAGAGCTCAAATGAGGTCAGTCGTGGCGCTCCAGAACCGACACAAACCCAACACCGGTATGACTCGATGTTGATGCAGTCTTTGCCAGGTCACACTCTATGCTGTACCCCGGATCTCTGTCAATACTGTTGCCTGGCCCACCCACAATAACCACGGTATCTTCCTTAGTAAAGCCTCTACATAGTGAACCTAAATCCTCTGTAACCTGCCCCAGTCCAGCACTAGGTTTGAAAAAACTTGTGACCTGGTATTCTGACCCTAATTCATCCTGCAGAAGTTGGCCCACACCCCTTTCTCTTTGCAGACTTCCCTACATTCTTATTCAATTTGCTTCTGAAAGCTTGTTGAGCTCTGTCTACACTACTTCTGTGAGAGGCTCATCAGTTTCTGACTGAGGCAACAGGTCAAACCTATTTTTTACATTAATAACAAAGCTGTCGGAAGAATTTCTTGGCCTGTTCCTTATGCCTGTTGCCACTTCCCACCCCTGTTTACCCTTCTCCCCCCTTAACCTGCCCAGTTCTTGCCTAGCCTCATCTAACTCAGCCTGAAGGGCAGCAATTTGCCCCTCCTGTTCCACAATCTTTCTATCTCTACTGCATAGTCTACAGAACCACTGATGAGTCTCGCTCATTTTCCCAATTTCCACGCCACTACAATCGCCCCAATGAAAAAAGTTACTACATCCATCACACCAGTCCCCAGAGCTAACGATTCTACGGCACGTCAGGTACTTTACACTCATGGTACAAATCGATCTTAGTGACGAAGACAATTAAGTTACCGGAAAACAATGAGAATACGTGTACGAAAAATTAGGCCTACTCGCGACAATGTAAACAGTGGTTCAGAAGTTTATTACTGGAAATTACTTAAGAGATGATGATACTCTACAGATATAAAGGAGCAGCAAACGTATTTAGCACACTAAACTATCAGTAAATGCATAAAATTGCGGTATGAAGTTTAATCTGAAAGCTCAAAAGTTTGGCCTGGCCGCGATATGTAAACAAAACGAACATTACGTGATTACTGTGAAAATATGTGAGTAAGACAAAAACCTTTACTGGTACGCTTGAAGAGCACTATAATTAACGTAATAAATTAGTTTAAAGATTTAAAAACAGTTTATTACTACTTAAATTACTTATCTTGTACGAGAGCTGTGACTCAGACGTCCATATAGCAGGCGCAGGGCTACCGAGCTCGAATCAGAAGTAAGCCCATTGGAAAACCTGCATAACTAAATGGCTAAAAGAACGTCATCTGTTGCCGGTTGCCTATCTAAAGGCTTCCAGGGACAGCAAAAATTTGATTTTCAGTGTTCTATACAATTACTAACTCAGTTTAAATTGCCGTCATAATCTATCCATTATTAGATATAACCGTACATTAAAGGTTTAATACAATAAATCGGATGTTGAAGTTAGGAACTGTGTATAAGTCTTGAGGCTGCGTAAATCATAGTATGCAAAATGCCCATTTTATCGTCATCCAGTTTGTAAAGTGATTAGACATTTGAAGCTAATGTACAAAAGGATAAGCCAATAAATAAGTCGCATTATGAACCATACACCTTGCCGTTGGTGGGGAGGCTTGCGTGCCTCAGCGACACAGATAGCCGTACCGTAGGTGCAACCACAACGGAGTGGTATCTGTTGAGAGGCCAGACAAACTTACGGTTCCTGAAGAGGGGCAGCAGCCTTTTCAGTAGTTGCAGGGGCAACAGTCTGGATGATTGACTGATCTGGCCTTGTAACCTTAACCAAAACGGCCTTGCTTTGCTGGTACTGCGGACGGCTGAAAGCAAGGGGAAACTATGGCCATAATTTTTCCCGAGGTCATGCAGCTTTACTGTATGGATAAATGATGATGGCATCCTCTTGGGTACAGTATTCCGGAGATAAAATAGTCCCCCATTCGGATCTCCGGGCGGGGACTACTCAGGAGGACTTCGTTATCAGGAGAAAGAAAACTGGCGTTCTACAGATCGGAGCGTGGATTGTCAGATCCCTTAATCGGGCAGGTAGATTCGAAAATTTAAAAAGGGAAATGGATAGGTTAAAGTTACATATAGTGGGAATTAGCGAAGTTCGGTGGCAGGAGGAACAAGACTTTTGGTCAGGTGAATACAGGGTTATAAATACAAAATCAAATAGGGGTAATGCAGGAGTAGGTTTAACAATGAATAAAAAAATAGGAGTTCGGGTAAGCTAATACAAACAACATAGTGAACACATTATTGTGGCCAAGATAGACACGAAGCCCACGCCTACAACAGTAGTACAAGTTTATATGCCAACTAGCTCTGCAGATGTATATGCCAACTAGCTCTGCAGATGACGAAGAAATTGAGGAAATGTATGACGAGATAAAAGAAATTATTCAGGTAGTGAAGGGAGATGAAAATTTAATAGTCATGGGTGATTGGAATTCGAGAGTAGGAAAAGGGAGAGAAGGAAACATAGTAGGTGAATATGGATTGGGGCTAAGAAATGAAAGAGGAAGCCGCCTGGTAGAATTTTGCGCAGAGCATAACTTAATCATAGCTAACACTTGGGTCAAGAATCATGAAAGAAGGTTGTATACAGGGAAGAACCCTGGAGATACTAGAAGATATCAGATAGATTATATAATGGTAAGACAGAGATTTAGGAACCAGGTTTTAAATTGTAAGACATTTCCAGGGGCAGATGTGGACTCTGACCACAATCTATTGGTTATGAACTGTAGATTAAAACTGAAGAAACTGCAAGAAGGTGGGAATTTGAGGAGATGGGACCTGGATAAACTGAAAGAACCAGAGGTTGTAGAGAGTTTCAGGAAGAGCATAAAGGAACAATTGACAAGAATGGGGGAAAGAAATACAGTAGAAGAAGAATGGATAGCTTTGAGGGATGAAGTGGTGCAGGCAGCAGAGGATCAAGTAGGTAAAAAGACGAGGGCTAGTAGAAATCCTTGGGTGCCAGAAGAAATACTGAATTTAATTGATGAAAGGAGAAAATATAAAAATGCAGTAATGAAGCAGGCAAAAAGGAATACAAACGTCTCAAAAATGAGATTGACAGGGAGTGCAAAATGGCTAAGCAGGCATGGCTAGAGGGCAAATGTAAGGATGTATACTGCCTACAGGAAAATTAAAGAGACCTTTGGAGAAAAGAGAACCACTTGTATGAATAGCAAGGGCTCAGATGGAAACCCAGTTCTAAGCAAATAAGGGAAAGCAGAAAGGTGGAAGGAGTATATAGAGGGACTATACAAGGGCGATGTTCTTGAGGACAATATTATGGAAATGGAAGAGGATGTAGATGAAGATGAAATGAGAGATATGATACTGCGTGAAGAATTTGATAGAGCACTGAAAGACCTAAGTCGAAACAAGGCCCTGGGAGTAGACAACATTCCATTAGAACTACTGACAGTTTTGGGAGACACTGGACTCGCATTCGGGAGGACGACGGTTCAATCAATGCCTAAATCGTTTCAGGCAAATGCCGGGATGGTTCCTTTGAAAGGGCACGGACGATTTCCTTCCCAATCCTTCCCTCACCCGAGCTCGCGCTCTGTCTCTAATGACCTCGTTGTCCACGGGACGTTAAACACTAACCACCACCACCAGTCTTGGGAGAGCCAGTCCTGACAAAACTCTACCATCTGGTGAGCAAAATGTACGAGACAGGCGAAATACCCTCAGACTTCAAGAAGAATATAATAATTCCAATCCCAAAGAAAGCAGGCGTTGACAGATGTGAAAATTACCGAACTGTCAGTTTAATAAGTCACGGCTGCAAAATACTAACGCGAATTCTGTACAGACGAATGGAAAAACTGGTAGAAGCCGACCTCGGGGAAGATCAGTTTGGATTCCGTAGAAATATGGGAACACATGAGGCAATACTGACCCTACGACTTATCTTAGAAGCTAGATTAAGAAAAGGCAAACCTATGTCTCTAGCATTTGTAGACTTGGAGAAAGCTTTTGACAATGTTGACTGGAATACTCTCTTTCAAATTCTGAAGGTGGCAGGGGTAAAATACAGGGAGCGAAAGGCTATTTACAATTTGTACAGAAACCAGATGGCAGTTGTAAGAGTCGAGGGGCATGAAAGGGAAGCAGTGGTTGGGAAGGGAGTGGGACAGGGTTGTAGCCTCTCCCCGATGTTATTCAATCTGTATATTGAGCAAGCAGTAAAGGAAACAATAGAAAAATTCGGAGTAGGTATTAAAATCCATGGAGAAGAAATAAAAACTTTAATGTTCGCCGATGACATTGTAATTCTGTCAGACAGAGCAAAGGACTTGGAAGAGCAGTTGAACGGAATGGACAGTGTCTTGAAGGGAGGATATAAGATGAACATCAACAAAAGCAAAATGAGGATAATGGAATGTAGTCGAATTACGTCGGGCGATGCTGAGGGAATTAGATTAGGAAATGAGACACCTAAAGTAGTAAATGAGTTTTGCTATTTGGGGAGCAAAGTAACTGATGATGGTCGAAGTAGAGAGGATATAAAATGTAGACTTGCAATGGCAAATAAAGCGTTTCTGAAGAAGAGAAATTTGTTAACATCGAGTATAGATTTAAATGTCAGGAAGTCGTTTCTGAAAGTATTTGTATGGAGTGTAGCCATGTATTGAAGTGAAACATTGACGATAAATAGTTCGGATGAGAAGAGAATAGAAGCCTTTGAAATGTGGTGCTACAGAAGAATGCTGAAGATTAGATGGGTAGACCACGTAACTAATGAGGAAGTATTGAATAGGATTGGGGAGAAGAGGAGTTTGTGGCACAACTTGACAAGAAGAAGGGATCGGTTGGTAGGACATGTTCTGAGGCATCAAGGGATCACCAATTTAGTATTGGAGGGCAGCATGGAGGGTAAAAATCATAGAGGGAGACCAAGAGATGAATACACTGAGCAGATTCAGAAGGATGTAGGTTGCGGTAGGTACTGGGAGATGAAGAAGCTTGCACAGGATAGAGTAGCATGGAGAGCTGCATCAAACCAGTCTCAGGACTGAAGACCACAACAACAACATGGAATAGAGGCAATTATAATCAACGTAGCTTCCTGAAATTGATTTTGTGTTTCTACATATTCACCCTCAAATTTTGTGACCTATCCTATCTCTTTACAAGTCCCGGATAGCTGGCAGCAGAAAAGTCTCTTGGTTACTGTTGCAGCCAATGTTTAATCTCTTTGGCTCCAGCTTCATCATTTTCAAAATATTGCTCACCCAAATTAGATTTTTGGGCCCTGAACAGACAAGTCACTGGGGCCAAGACGGGCAGATGTTTATAACAGCCCTTTTGCTTTTATTGCTGTGTCAGGGTGGGCGTTGTCATGCACAAGAATCACATCCATTGTCAGGCTACCACGTTCTTGGTGGCAAATGGCCTGTCACACTTCCTGCAGAGCAGTGCAGTAGTATGATGCAGCATTCATGGTATCTCCATGAGGCTGGAATTTCATCAGTGTGACTCCTTGCAAGTCCCAAGACAGTTAGGATAACCTTGTGGGCTGATGGATTGGTGAACTTTTTTGTTCTTTGGATGTAGACGTTCTCATTCCATGGACAGTCACATGGGTTCTAGTTGAAAGCAGTGAACCCAAGACTCATCCCCAGTAACAGTACATACCATGAAGTCCTATCTCTTCTCAGAGCACCAAATGAGGTGCTGCAAAATCTGATCTATTCTGTTCCTTCTTTGTTCCTCAGTCAACATCCTTTACCCCACCCATGCACAGACTTTATGAAAAGTCAGCTGCTCATGCATGATTTTGTGAGTAGTTCCATGTGACACAGCATGCCGCATGTGCTGCATAATTTTCACTTGCTGGTGTTAAGAATGATGTGTTCCACATGCTGAATTATGGTTTCAGTTGCAACCTTGACAGGGACACTCCCTCTCTCTCTAATGCTTTGCCTTCCTTTGTTAAACTTGTGGATCCATTTGAATACAGCTTTCCATGATAAACAGTTGTCACCATACATAGGATACATTTTGCAATGTGCTTCTTCTGTGGGCAGCCCTTTGGCTCACAAAGCACGCATTTAATGATTTACCTTCATACATGGGAGTTCAGTTCTTTAGAGAATTGGGAGTGGGGGAGGGGTTACTGGTATGATACAACTTGTTAGCTTTGAGCAGTGATGCTATTAGCTGGTACGATGATTGTGACATTACCATGCAATTCTGTGTGGTTGAACTTCATAGTTTCAGGCCTTCCATGGGAATATAGCAATAATTCTTTGAGGTGATCTTGTTATTAATATATTCAGACATTTTAAAAATATCCTTGAAAATAACAGAACGCAGTGGGAAAATAGGAGTTTTTATTGGAGATGTGAATATTGCTATAAATAGACAAAGTGTATAAGAAAAAGATTGTCGTGACATGTTCATTGTCTTTGTCAACTCACATCCATTCTAAGCTAGACATTGGGCTACACTACAAATCAGTGTCGATATTGTCCAGTGATGCCACCACCTGCATTTTTGAAGATGTGGTGACAAACTGATCTATAGTGTAGATAAGGGTCTGAATTAAATTGGAAAGTTATAATTTGAGTCTGAATTGAAATCAGCAAGTGTGTCTTTCGTTGTTATGATCTCCGGTCTGATGAATGGTTTGATGCAGCCATCCACACTAGTTACCCTGTGCAAGCCTCTTCATATCTGAATAACTCTTGCAACCTACATCCTCATAAATGTGTTTGCTGTAGTCAAGACTTAATTTCCCTGTATTACTTTTGCTCTCCACACTTCCCTCCATTACTGGATTGAGTATTTCTGGGTGTCACAGGATGTGTGCTGTAGGTACTCTCTCTCTCTTCTTCTTCTTCTTCTTCTTTTTTTTTTTTAAGCCAACTCTGCATTAGTTGTATGATTGACCATCTAATCTACAGCATCATTCTCAAGCAATACATTTGAAAAGTTAGCTTTTCCTTCTTGTCTGTCATGTTTTTCATTTTGGTATAAGATTACACTCCACACAAATATGTTCGGAAAAAAGAAATTGAATCCTGTGTATGGGGGGGGGGGGGGGGGGGCGCTGGGGCATACATAGGTGTGTGTGTTTGTGTGTGTGTGTGTGTGTGCGCGTGCGTGCGAGCGTGCGCGCGCGCTTATGCATGGTGGATGGGTATGTGGGAGCCTCCTCTGTGCTGAGTAGCAATCTGTCCTTTTCATGTTATTCCATTCTGGATTTTCCAGTGTTTTAAATTTTGTCAGGAGAGTATACCAGCCATTTGTTAGCACAAATGTTTATATTGGTGACAATTGTCTTGATGGAAGTACTTAACAGCGTCAAATTGGTGGTTTAGAGTTTGAAAACCCTTTCAGTTATGCTCCATACATTGTAATCCAGAGGATTTCAATCAGAGCTGTTGGGACACAAAAATTCCACACATCAAAACATATCAAAATAATTTTCTGACATCCTGTTTTGCATCCAGTGGCTCACATGAGTTGACTCTCTCTCTCTCTCTCTCTCTCTTTTTAATGTGGGGAGATAACATGACACCCACTGCCACAATATTTAGCAAGTGAAGGCAGGCGAAATATTTTCTTCTGGTTTCCGTGTGTGTGTGTGTGTGTGTGTGTGTGTGTGTGTGTGTGTGTGTGCAGAGTCATTTCTTTGGTTGGCTTTTTTGTCTACCATAAAAATATTCTTGTCAGAAAAGAATCTTAACCCACCCCCAACATCGTTTTTTAGTGGTCACAGAAGAAAATGTCAGCTCCTGAGTCACACTGCTCTAGCAGTCTTGAGTAGCACTTGTCTTACATCCTATGTGTAGGATTTGTATGTTGAAGATTCTCTTTGACAATTCAACACTTTGTTGGTTTGCTTACACTTATGACCCTGTCAGTGACTGCTATGGGGTATTTTAAATGAGCAGTTGAGCTCTTTGAACGACGAATTTTCAAGTGCTGCTCCTCTGCTGGTGCACTAGAATCTTTCTTACAATGTTCCGAAGCTGAATGTTCTATCACATCATCATGAACTGCAGATTTCAAGTATTTAAAGCAGCAGAATTGTATCTGCTGCTGAGCTCCTACTGCGAAGACCTTTGACAATCACAGCATTTTTATCAAACTCTGCACCTCGTTTCAACATCTTAGCCATTGACATTAAGGCCATTTACCAGTCAGTGATGAGACTGTTGATATAAACTTCTGACAGAAGAAAAATCTCACAGGAAATTAAATTTAAATTTGCCTTTATTTTGGTGATGCACCCTCCACTTACATTTAGTCCACAAACCCTGTGTTGAGGTTCTAGTAGTTTCTAGGAAGGTGGAAGCATTTCTCCATTACCTTCCTCATATCTGTTGTCAAGTGTGTGTTGTTATGTTTGGGAATGAAAAAGGGGAGGTTACAATGTATGCAAATTATTACTGCTCAAATACACACATCAAAAAAAGTTTGGCATCACCCCGGTTCCCAAAACTCCTGAAGATAGGCGTGGTCTGTGGATATTGTATCACAGACACTGTCACTTTGACTGTTCAGAGATGTCACTAAACCCGCCAAAAGATGTAAGCAACTTTGTGTGAGCAGCACCTGTTGGACTTAGGGGGTCCGACAGCCAATCAGTTCCAGTCATTCCACCAGGAAGGAGGTAAACCACTCGTGTTGTCTGTAGTTCAACCATGCCTAGAAGTTCAGTACTGCAGTTTGATCGCGTCCGCATTGTTACTTTCTGCCAGGAAGGGCTCTCAACAAGGGAAGTGTCCAGGCGTCTCTTGAGTGAACCAAAGCGATGTTGTTCAGACATGGAGGAGATAGAGAGAGACAGGAACAGTTGATGACATGCCTCGCTCAGGCTGCCCAAGGGCTACTACTGCAGTGGATGACCTCTACCTACAGAGAATGGCTCGGTGGAACCCTGACAGCAACTCCACCATATTGAATAATGCTTTTTGTGCAGCCACAGGATGTTGTGTTATGACTCATACTGTGCGCAATAGGCTGCATGATGCGCAACTCCACTCCCAATGTCCATGGCGAGGTCCATCTTTGCAACCACGAAACCATGCGGTGCAGTACAGATGGGCCCAACAACATGCCGAATGGACCACTCAGGATTGGCATCACGTTCTCTTCACTGATGAATGTCACATATGCCTTCAACCAGACAATCATCAGAGACGTGTTTGGAGGCAACCTGGTCAGGCTGAACACCTTAGACATACTGTCCAGTGACTGCAACAAGTTGGAGGTTCCCTGCTGTTTTGGGGTGGCTTAATGTGGGGCCGATGTATGCCACTGGTGGTCATGGAAGGTGCCGTAATGGCTGTACGATACATGAATGCCATCCTCCAACCGGTAGTGCAACCATATTGGTGAGGAATTCGTTTTCATGGGCGGCAGTATGCGTGCCCATTGTGCACCTCTTGTGAGTGAGTTCCTTCAGGATAACGACATCGCTCTACTGGAGAGGCCAGCATGTCCTCCAGACATGAACCCTATCGAACGTGCCCGGGATAGATTGAAAAGGGCTGTTTATGCACAACGTGATCCACCAACCCTTTTGAGGGATCTACGCCAAATCGCCATTGAGGAGTGGGACATTCTGGAGTTCCCTTGATGAACTTGTGGATAGTATACCACAATGAATACAGGCATGAATCAATGCAAGAGGATGTGCTACTGCGTATTAGAGGTACCGGTGTGTAGAGCAATCTGAACCACCACCTCTGAAGGTCTTGCTGTATGGTGGTGCAACATACAATGTGTGGTTTTCATGAGCAATAAAAAGAGCAGAAATTATATTTATGTTGATCTCTATTCTAATTTTCTGTACAGGTTTCAGTACTCTCGGAACTGAGGTGATGCAATACTTTTTTTGATGTGTGTAGCACTGAAACGGCAGACGTAGCATAGCAGCACATTCAACAGATACATCACTAAAAGTGTTGAGAGCTGTCTGTTAGTGACATGGGAAGGTATTTTTGACGTAACATATATCATTAAATACGCACTATAATATCCAGGAATTCTATGACCCTGCCCCTCCTTAAACTGCTGTTGAAATTCTTGTAATGAAAATTTATTTCCCTAACAAGATTCAAACCAACTAATTTGTGGTTGACTACCACCAAGCTGATATGTTATGGATTTGGTTAATGCAGGAAGTTTTTTAACACTTTAAGTATTGAAACAAAAATCTCCGTGGAAGAATGAAGGCTCTTAAAAATGGGATATTTTATTTTAACTGTGAATGTGTTGTACTGAACTTGTGTGAACCTGTTAGTGCATGATGAACTGGTCATCTTATCTGTGTAAAAGGTTTTCCTCAGACAATTCACATATCCAAATATGTTGTAGTGCATATTTATTAACATTTCAAAATTGTTGTGAAACACATCCTCACACATTTGATATCCACTAATGCAGGGGCGGGCAGGAATCCTGCACGTGTGTGGTGCACTTGCTCGTGTGCAGTTAATAGGTGTTCTGTGTGCACACAGGGGCAAGCTGGCCACTCGCTTCTCTCCCCTCCCCACCATACCAACTCTCTGCTCCTTCCTCTGTAATGTGTGGTCGCCCCTCCCCCCCCCCCCCCCCCCCCCCCAGCTTACTTTATTGAATGAAGGCATAAGGTTAGTAGGAGTGCTTGAAAGAAATCATGCTTTGAAAGAGTACCTATTACCTACGATATGTTTTATTTAATTATCACAGGTGGAGTTTACAATACGTTCCTAATGTCTGGAACAAAATTTCTACATACGGACAAACGCAAACAGTTACCTAAATTTTCATCACTGATGTTTGCTCTTAACCGAGACTTATTAATTTTCATAACAGAAAAAAATCTCTCACAAACATATGTTGAGCCAAACATTGACATTATCTTCGCGGCTTCATGATGGAGACGAGGAAACTCTTGCTGTGGAAAGTCTTGATAAGAGTCTATTACACGTTGTGCCAAGAGGAACTTGTCTCTCAGACGAGAATTACACTGTAGATCTATTAATTCCATTTGCAAAGTGGGATGAATATCATCTACAGAAACAGCAAATGGTCTTGAGAACCATTCAAAAGCTTGGGATAAATATGATATATCCCCAAATCGCTTGAGAAATTCCTCTCTTATTGCACTAAGTACAGAAACATACTCTTTACAATTCTCTTCCTGTACAGTAGACAGAGTAGGGAAATGCACTGCGTTTCCTGACGAGAGCTGTCGTTCCCATAGCTCTAGCTTGCTAGTGAAAGCTTGCACCTTTTCAGCCATTTCATAAATTAGCTGATTTTCTCCTTGCAAACTTGTGTTCAATGCATTCATGTGTCCGGCAATGTCCACTAGAAATACAAGGTCGACAACCCACTCTGGATCTTCTAACTTGGGATCGTACCTTCCTTTGTCCTTTAAAAACTGATTTATTGGTATTCTCAGCTCAAAAGATCTTTCTAGTACATTACCGATGCTAAGCCAGCGGCCTTCACTGTGGTATTGTATGTCACTGTACTCTTCCCCAATTTCAGCTAAGTATGTCTGAAACTGTCTTTGTGTAATCCCGTGGGATCTCCAATAATTTACTGCCTGAATAACCACTTGCATGATGTCCCCCCAGTTTTGCTGCTTTTGCACAGAGTACTTCTCGGTGCAAAATGCAGAGGATGCTGTACAATGATTCTTTTGTACGCTGAGGCTTTTTCCTTAGTAATCCAACAAATGCCATTTGTTCCCCTTTCATTGCAGGTGCTCCGTCTGTTGTCACTGACACCAAACGTTCCCAGTTTAAGCCAACTGAATCGACAGCTTCTTCAACGGTTTTTAGGATGTGCGCGCCGGTAGTCGTGCTTTTTAAAGATATCATATCCAAAAAATCCTCTGTTATGTGCACACCGCAGACATAAATCACTAATTGCACGGTGTCTGAAATATATGTGGACTCATCAAGTGCGATGGAAAATGCAATAAACTCCTTCGCTGCACTCCTTAATTGATGGTAAACGTCACCTGCCATGGCATTTATACGAAGACTTACAGTCCGCTGAGAAAGAGTGATAGCTCGAAACTGATTTGTATTCAGTGGTGTCATTGTTGCACTCCTTTATAAACTCACCTTCAGCAAATGGTTTTCCAGCTGTCACTATATTAAGCGCAATCTTATGACTTGCATGTACCGCTGGGCTATCATTGTTGTTGTCCTGAAAAATTGAAAACAGTGCTCCATAAAATGTTAAATCAGTTAGTTGAGAGACATGACGAAAGAAAGTTGCAGATCTCTTGTGACAACAGCAACTTACATTAGATTCATGTAGTATTGTCAGATCGCTCTTCTTAAGGTCAGTCAATTTCCCCATCCGCTCAGAATCCGACAGCAAATTGTACTCATCCTTGTGAAATTTATTACAATGGCTTTCAATACTAAACTTCCGCTGACCAGCGAAAATACTGCCACATACGAAACATTTTGAATTTTCACGTTTTTGCACAAAGAAAAAATGATTCTCCCATTCCTTTTTAAAAGATAATAAATTTCCACTTCTTCGATTCCTTGATTCACTCTGCATTTTCCAGTTCTGTAAATACAGTGTTCACTATGTAGTGGTCGCTTCGCATCAATGTCCACAGGTTAGCCGTAACCTGCTGGCTGTCGCCACTGCCCCGGTCGACAATAGCACGTGAGCAGCACACATGCAGCGCTGTGCGCTCGTGAGCCGCGTGCAACGTTTGCCCACCCCTGCACTAATTATAAGGATCCCATTGAGACTGAAGCATTGAACAGTCTTCAATCCCACCTATCTGTAGGTCACTTCAGCATGTCTTGGAATCCAACAATGTATATCCCTGATACATCTGTTATCCATTAAAAAGCTACATGTCTTACTCACCTCCATTTTATTTTTATTATGTCATTTCATTTTCCACTCCTGTCTGTTCCTAATAAATTTATATGTTTCATTGTAACTCCTAGTAAATCTTAATACACTTTATTCTGTTGCTCACTCAGCGGTCATTTTTTAATGTTTTTCACATTAAAATTCTGTGTTCATTTGCTAAAAGACAAAACTGACATTACACACTATTTCAACACTTTACTTTTGAGAGACATTAGAAGTGACTGTTTAATTTACTTTTGCTTTCTTGTTTATTTATATTGCCATTAACTTGCTTCATGGCTTCATTGTTAATCTGAATAATTTTCATTAAAGTTTTGATATACAAAGTATGAGACACGTGTCATGAAAATGAGTCCATGTTGTTATCAGAGACACATTGTAACTATATACCCTAAGAAATGTAGTGTTTGTGCTGGCACTTATCTCAATCATTTCACAGAGTACAAAGTGCATTCCTAAACTTAATATGTAATTCTAATTGTTCTACACCTTTTCCCAGTAGGGTATTACAAAGGGCTTGGACACTGAATCCAGAACTGTGGCAATCATGAGTTTTAACATGCTGTTCTTTCCTCTTTATGGACTAAATTCTGATTTACAATATTAGATCCCCCTGCCTTCAGTTAGGGCTCAATGACATGAAAATATTGTCGATGCTGTTCTTGTCTTTCAATGTAGGTAAAATTGTGTGTGTCAGAAAATTGGAAAGATTTCCATGGATCGTGTTTGGCATACTTTCTTCAACCCAGATAAATTTGTACTGGACCCACTACCATAAAGAACAGATTCTGTACTTGTTATTAATACTTGTGGTGGCAAAATATGTGGGAATATAATATCTGAATTATAATGCGTTAATCAAAATTATATTAACTCTCA
The DNA here is from genome assembly GCF_023864275.1 of Schistocerca cancellata. NCBI lineage: Eukaryota > Metazoa > Arthropoda > Insecta > Orthoptera > Acrididae > Schistocerca > Schistocerca cancellata. Next base: position 426,284,305 of record NC_064631.1, read on the forward strand.
GATGGCCAAAACAGTTAATTAACTTTACACACATCTATAAATGAAATGTATCGAATGTGTCAAATGACAAGCTGCAAATGCTAAATACCTGTGAACTCTACCTGTTCACCATCATGTTCAACACACAAAAACCAACAATTAACAGCAGCATTTAAAGCCCGTACACACATTTAACTGAGAATGGATATCACAACCCATATATGGTCCTTTAGGTCATTCATGTCATGAACTTTCCGATTGTAAATGTGCTCCTTTACCGAGGCCCATAACCAGAAATCGCATGGTGTTAAGTCAGGAGATTGTAGAGGCCAGCACAATGGCCTATAACAACCAATCCATTGACTTGGAAATGTTGCACTGAGAAACTAACAGTATGGGCCCATTAAATGGAGCGCCATCATTGGAAATAAGCTGAATGGCAGATTTCTAGTGGTTGTTCACCAATGGTGTAACATTACAGCATCTGTATGTACATGTTAGAAGTTACTGCTCCTGTATCAAAAAAGTAGGGTCCAGTGACTCCAACATCGGTCACAGCACACCAAACATTCACTTTTGGGCAGTCATGTTCATGCAACTGAATGACTTAATGGTTTTTGGTGGCCCAGAAAATTGTTTTATGTTGGTTCACAAAACCACTTGTTAAAAAGTGGCTTCATCACTGAATACTATTACATTCACAATATGTTGCCGGATATTTGTCATTTCAATTAAAATTGGACAGCATTTATCTTGCTTACATTTCTGTGCCAGTGTTAAAGCTTGGGGGACGTGGGTGTGGTATGGTCACATCCCAAGGTCATGTTTCATGATGTGCCACACTGTTTTTTGAGGAATTCTTGTTCCTAATTTGCATTGTACACTTGATTTTTAAGGTGTTCACATCTTCATTATCTTGGCAGCCCTGCATTGCCTTGATAGTTCTTAGTTGCCGATGCAGTATCCACAAACTTCTTGTGGGTGCGGTACTGTGTGAAACAGCTTGGTGGTTCATGTGCAGTTTGCTGCCTGAACTTCCCATGGACAAGAGTCGGCAAACGATACACTTCAATCATGCTTGCTGCAAATCTTTGTGGCTTTAGTGTCAATCATTCAGCCAGTATGTCTAACTAAAAAATGAAGAGACTGAAGATGTTACAATGATAAACTGTGCAACTACTAAAAATACAACATAACACGTTACATTACATTCAGTAGATTATTTCTGCCCTACTGCTCACCGGTGTGGGATCCGTACCAGATAGGATTGATAGAAGAGATAGAGAAGAACCAACGGAGAGCAGCGCGCTTCGTTACAGGATCATTTAGTAATCGCGAAAGTGTTACGGAGATGATAGATGAACTCCAGTGGAAGACTCTGCAGGAGAGACGCTCAGTAGCTCGGTACGGGCTTTTGTTCAAGTTTCGAGATCATACCTTCACCGAGGAGTCAAGCAGTATATTGGTCCCTCCTATGTATATCTCGCGAAGAGACCATGAGGATAAAATCAGAGAGATTAGAGCCCACATAGAGGCATACTGACAATCTTTCTTTCCACAAACAGTAAGAGACTGGAATAGAAGGGAGAACCAGTAGAGGTACTCAAAGTACCCTCCGCCACACACCGTCAGGTGGCTTGCGGAGTATGGATGTAGGAGTAGATGTGGTGGGCCTCTACACGTTTCCTTTGACCCAGAAGTTAGCCAGTATGATAAGCTTTGATGTGAACGAAATATGTAGTTGTGGAATGTTTCACAATTTGCTGATGACTGTATGTTATGTATTACAAGGGTTGTTCTGAAAGTAATGGCTCCTATTTTTATTCATGGAAACTACAGGAGATACATAATCACAACAGCACAACTAAATAGAGCAATATTTCAGCTACAGGGTGTCATTTTTCCACAATGTCACCACTATTCATTATGCACTTTTGCCATTGATGAACCAGAGGCTACATGCTGCACTTGTAAAAATTGGAACCAGCTAAGGCTAACCACTTCCTTACATCAATGACCTTTCATCAGTAACATTACCAGATGCCAAGTTTGTTTTGTTTGCCGATGATACAAACATTGCAATAAATAGCAAATCAAGTGTAGTCTTAGAAAGATCAGCCAATAAAATATTTGTGGATATTAATCACTGGTTCCTAGTCAGTTCTTTGTCACTAAACTTTGAAAAAACACACTACATGCAGTTCAGAACTTGTAAGGGGTGTCCCAAGAGTATATGTCTAACATACGATGACAAGAAGATAGAAGAAGTGGACAGTGTTAAATTCTTGGGATTACAGCTTGATAATAAATTCAACTGGGAGGAGCACACCACAGAACTGCTGAAGCGTCTTAACAAATCTCTGTTTGCAATGCGAATTTTGTCAGACATAGGGGATATAAAAATGAAGAAGCTGGCATACTATGCTTACTTTCATTCCATAATGTGATATGGTATTATTTTTTGGGGTAATTCATCAAGCCAAGCTAAAGTTTTCCGGGCACAAAAACGTGCAGTAAGAATTATATGTGGTGTGAACTCAAGAACATCCTGCAGAAGCCTGTTTAGGGAACTAGGGATACTAACTACTGCTTCCCAATATATTTATTCCTTAATGAAATTTGTCATTAAAAATATATCACTTTTTCAAACCAACAGCTCAATTCATGGAATCAATACTAGAAATAAGAATAATCTTCACAAGGATTTAAAGTCACTTAGTCTTGTACAAAAAGGTGTGCATTATTCAGGAACACACATTTTCAATAACTTGCCAGCAGCCATAAAAAGCTTAATAACCAATGAAATTGAGTTTAAGAGAAGCCTAAAGGATTTATTGGTGGCCAACTCCTTCTACTCCATTGATGAATTTCTTAGTAAAACCAACTGATTTGTATATAAGTACAACATAACTTCTGCACAATTTCAGTGCAGTAATGTGTTCATTGAAAATTTGTGTGTATGTGTGTTTGTGTGTGTGTGTGTGTGTGTGTGTGTGTGTGTGTAATCTAACTTCTGCACCATTTCAGTGTAGTAATGTGTTCATTGTAAATAAGTATTACAGTAGTTGTATTACATGTTTATTACCTTATAAATAAATAAAAAACCTTTTTATTTTAAATTCAGTGCATTATTATTTGTAAAATGAATCTTAGTGTTCATTAAAAAATGACGATCATTCCACTTGGGACCTGTGGAATGGTACATTAGCTTATTTGTTTTAGTTGTAAATATTTGTCATGTATTGTTGTTTTTCTGACATGTTCCACATCCTGGAGGACCACCTCACTACGGATCAATTGGAATGAAAGTTAAAAAAACACCCAGCATCTGAATCCTGAAAATGTTGGACACACAGTCCATCTTTCAGAAGGACAAAGAGATGGAAGTCTGAAGACGCTGAATCGGGATTGTAAGTTGGATGTTGCAAGACAGTCCAGCCAAATTTTGCAGTGAGTTACGTGGTCACAAAACTGCTGTGGGGCCTGGCATTATCATGTTGCACATGAAAGTTGATATTGTTCTCTGGCCTTACCCTGGAAACTAAGGCTTTCAGCTTGGTGTTGTCTTGTAGCATGCTGAATTGACAGTTTCTCCTGGCTCCAGGACATCCAAAAGAACAGCACCCTGGCTATCTCAGAAGACTGTGCACATCACTTCACCTGCAGACGGCTGTGACTAGAATTTCTTCTTTGACAGAGAATTCGCATGTTGCCATTCCATGGACTATCCTTTTGATTCCAGCTCGTAGTGGTGACACCACATCTCACCTCTGGTGATGATGCTTTTCAGAAAATCATCACCTTCAGCTTCATATTGGTCCAGCAGGTCCTGACAGTCTTCCATTTGATGAGTTTTTTGTTCTTCTGTAAGCATCTGCGGGTCCCATCTCACACAGACTTTGCGACTACAAAGTCGTTCTAACATTGTTTCCAAGGCATTATAGTCGACATTCAGCTTTTCGCACAATTCTCTGGTTGTTATCCGCTGATCAGCGTGCATGAGTTAATCCAGACGTTCTTTGTTGTGACAGATAACAGTGTGCAGAGTTGACCGGGCTGTGGTTTGTCATGCACACCACCTTTTCACCGCCTTTAGCAAGTGTAGATTGGTTTCAGTCAGCACAATTTGTTCAGCAGTGAGAAAATCAATTACACTTCACTGTTTTATATGTGTGTCCATATCAGACTCCATTTTGGAACACTCCTCTGCTGGCACCAACTACCACAGGACAACAGAACCACCTGCAAAAGAAAGAGGAAGGTTCAAGCATTAGCAGTACACCAATGACATCTGGCGTGGACATCCAAAGTCACCACAAAAAAATATGAGGCATTACTTTCAGAACAACCCTAGTGTGTTTCATAATCCTCATTTTATACCCCTCAAATAAGTGTTTCTAATTAATTTTTTTCCAAGCCTGCTGTGTATTTTGTGTAAACTTGTTTCTTTTCCAGTGATTAACATGTTTTTGTTCTTGTAGGCGAACTGTGAAAGATCCACAGACAGGCCAAGATGTAGTGCTTTGTGATGCTGATGTTGACCTTATTCAGAGGCTGCAGAGTTCAAAGATACCAGACGCTGAATTTGATGAATATGCGGTATGTTTTAACACTTCAGATTTATAAAGAATATGTTAAAAAAAATAACAGCAGTATTGAAAGGATAGATTGCTACTCACAGCATAGAGGAGGTGTTTAGTTGCAGAATGGCACAATGAAAAAGAATGCTGAAATATTTAGACACAACTCACTCACTCGTACATACTTTGCCACTGTCTCTATATGTTGGATTCTTGAGGCAGTGGTGTGTGTGTGTGTGTGTGTGTGTGTGTGTGTGTGTGAGAGAGAGAGAGAGAGAGAGAGAGAGAGAGAGAGAGAGAGAGAGAGAGAGAGAAGGACTTTATATGAAAGCTTCAATATTGTAGTGTACTTTTTCATGTGCCTGTCTGCGACTCAACACCACCTCTTTGTTGTTGTTCCATCCTGGACTTTTCATTGTTCAATTTAAAAATTAATCATTTTGTTATTTTTTTCTAGAGGTCAGTCTTAAAGTGTCTCTTTTTATTTGCATAGTGCAATAATGGAAGCTATTATTGTACAGTTCTGTAAATTAAGAATGCAAAAGTGATTAGTACCTATGAGGGGCATTTGAAAAGTCCGTGCAAAAATAGAAACTACTTACATGTTTCGGGTAAACCTTTTTCATTTTTTGACATAATCTCCTTTTAGACTTGCACACTTCATCCAGCACTTTTCTAATTTGTTGATTGCTTCCGAATAATAGGAATTGTCCAAGCCTGCAAAATAGCTATTAGTTGCTGTAATCACCTCCTCGTTTGAATAAAATCTTTGCCTCGCCAGCCATTTCTTCAAATTGCGGAACAAATAGTAGTCCGATGGAGCCAAGTCTGGAGAATAGGGGGGATGTGAAACGAGTTGGAAGCCTATTTCCATTAATTTCGTGACCACAACTGCTGAGGTGTGTGTTGGTGCAATGTCATGATGAAAAAGGACTTTTTTGCGGTCCAATCGCCGGCATTTTTCTTGCAGCTCGGTTTTCAAACAGTGCAATAATGATGAATAATATGCACCTGTAATAGTTTTACCCTTGTTAGATAGTCTATGAGGATTATCCCTTGCAAATCCCAAAAGACAGTTGCCATAACCTTTCCAAGCGGAGGACTGGTCTTCGCCTTTTTTGGTGCAGATTCTCCCTCGGTAACCCATTGTTTAGATTATTGTTTGATCTCAGGAGTATAGTAATGTATCCATGTATCATCCATAGTAACGAAACGGCACTTAAAGTCCTGTGGATTCTTCCTGAACAGATGCAAACCATCCTTGCGACACTTCACATGATTCCGTTTTTGGACAAGCGTGAGCAGTCGCGGAACCCATCGTGCGGATAGCTTTCTCATGTCCAAATGTTTATGCAAAATATTATGTACCAATTCATTCGAGATGCGTACAGCACTAGCAATCTCACACACCTTAACTCTTCTGTCATCCATCACCATATCATGGATTTTATCATTGATTTCGTCGAAACCTCCACAGGGCGTCCAGAACGTTCAGCATCACTTTTGCCCATATGGCCACTCCGAAAATTTTGAAACCATTTATAAACTGTTCTAATTAAAGATGCAGAATCACCTTAATGTTTATCAAGCTTCTCTTTATTCTCCTGAGGCGTTTTGCCTTTCATAAAGTGATGTTTAATCACGACATGAAAATTCTTCTTCGTCCATCTTTTGACAATCATTTGATTTCCTTGATTCACATGAATGCCAAACACAAAGAAATAGACCATTATGGCTGAAACTCGGTGTGCGTTCTTTCCAAAGATGCTACTAACTAAACATTACCTCGATAGGTGCCGCTGGTGCCATCTCTCGGACTTTGCATGGACTTTTCAAATGTCCCTCGTATTATAATGACTGCACAATTATGACCTTATAGAAATACAGTGGTCTCCCTTCTGCCTGTACACTATGTTCCTAATTATTATGCATAGCATAACAGTGCAAAAACACACACACACACACACACACACACTTGCACACAATCTTTAACCTGTTATAAAGGATGGTAGTGTCATTGGTGATTTATATTAAATAAAAATTGTTCCTTCTTTGTTCATATTTTTTGCCTCACTGCTTTGCAGCTACTTCGAAAAGTGAGCAAAACATTATTCAGCCATCAGTGGTTTCTGTTTCTACACTACATACCTTGCATCAGTGAGCTTCATTGAGCTTCATCAGCCTACTCGTTAGCAGTTTCTTCACGATCACTCATCAACAATAATACAAAATAACTTTATAAAGTAACATTTTTTAATGTACGAAGATTTTTATTTTCCTCTTCACTGAGCATTTTTGCAAAGAATCACTTTTCTCACTTGGAGAAAGTCTAAAATTAAACCTAGAATGGATAAAACAAGATGGAGCAGAAAGCTAAAATTACGAGACAAGAAACAGCAGTTGCAGAATTGCTGGACCTGACAAAAAATATTTTTTGTGTAATTGTTGAATAATATCACTTGCCATATTTGCAAAACTGTTATAAATGTCCCAAGGGTCAGCCGCAGTGAGTGGTTTGCAGTCTGCAGAACTAGCAAGTCTGTACACCCTTGCTCTGTATCAGTTCTGCAACACTATAGTGGCAACCTCGGTGCCATCTTCACCTTGTTTATCCCACCACCCTGTGTCCACACCTCAAAATACTACATGTGGAATCTTCACAAATCTCAGTCATCAGGGATCTTGTCCTCTTGGTTTTTAATCTTCTCTCACCCTATGTGTTCATTTCATATTTTTCTGTTGGTACTTGTCTTTACGTTACCTCTTTTCTCGGTGTTTCATCTCATTTCCTTTGACTTGTCACTGCCCTCTAAGTTCCCAGCTCTTCAAAATCATTTCTGTTCATATTTCAATTGACTCTTACCATCTGGCCCATGGATTAGTTGTTCCATATGTTGAACAGATGAGGAAATTTATACAATTTCCCAGTATGTAGATTTATTTTTGTTTTATTTACAAAATGTCTATCTTCTCATAACAACAATTTTTAGACTTAGTTTCTCAGATCTTTGGCATCATCATATTTTCTTATATCTATACACAAATGTATTGGGACCAAGACAAGAAGTGATTATATTTGTAAGAGTCCACATTTAATTCAGCTTTTCACAAATACAAGTCTACAGCCCAAGTCCAGTGTTATTTCTTGCAGTTTCATTAAGTGAACACGACAATAAATATGTAAAAGTGCAATATCTCCCACCTCCTCCTCTACAAAACAGTGCCCACGCAAATACCATGTTTCATGAATATTTAGCACTGTGAAGTTGTCCCACCCACTTCAGTAGTCAAGGTCTCTAACACACCTGTGTGTGGTGGCACTCAACTCTGAAGTAAAATGGTTCAAATCCTTGTTGTCAAAAATTTTCACCACCAATATTTAGCTGCATGAGGAGGATAGGTAATGGCATAAAGTTCCTAATCATCTACCTTTTTGCAATTGCTCTCAATTAAATTCCAAATGTCTCCGTAGTGTCTTGTGAAATGAAGGCACATGACACAGTTGATGGTGATCTGTCAGTCAGATGGGGACATTAAGTTCGGCAGCCCCTATGGTGCAACTCAAGAGGAGGAGACAATATGCCAGCATAGGGTTTCACTGTCTCCCGTCATCATTAACACGCACCAAACACTACACTGTACAAGGAGTCATTACAATTGCGCATATGACAGAGGTACACACTTGATACTTCATAACAGGTCAGAGGAAGGCAATGGCAAACCATGTCCATAAAACATCGCCTAGAACGACGATGTAGGATTCCTGCATCTGCTCCCATATTCTTATTTCTGCATAGGGGACTGCCTACACTTACCAGCGAAGCCCTCTCGGGCTTCCATCCAGGTGGCTCCTTAATATTCCGTGCTGTTTCAATGGATGTCACTTTCATCTTCTGGCGAAACGTTGAGATTATATGGGCATCAATTGCCCAGGGTTTTACTAAGCATCAGCTGCTGAGGTCAGTCTCTGTGTATAGCTGTTAATGAATGTTTTCATGCTGAACTTAGCCCTTGTCTTTGTTGAGGAGATTGTCATGGAGCCTGATCACAACTGATTCTTCAATAATGCTCTCCTACAAGCCCAGTAGCCCTACACAACATTTTTATTCTCTCTTATCCAAACATATATCCTTCATTGAGGCTGTTTTCTGCCACCACTGACTTCTCTCTATACTCCAGACGTACATATCTTGTGTGTTTCACATGATACACTGCTATGTTTGCCTGAGGTTCTAGAGACCACACTCACAAGGAATGCTGTGCACGCCGGGTAATTGCAGTTATGTTTGTCCTTCACCAAGTCAGGCATACCTACATGGTGAACAATGTAGGAAAAGACAGCTTGCTACTTACCATAAAGAAGACCGTTAAGTTGCAGACATGCACAATTAAAAGGCACTTACATAAAGGTTTTGGCTACAGCCTTCATCAGTAGAAGAGAGAGACACACTGTTCGTACACACAAGCAAGCATTCCGGCCTGAGATGCTAGAACTGGCAATCATATGTGCATAAGATATTCTTGCTTGTGTGTGTGTGTGTGTGTGTGTGTGTGTGTGTGTCTTTTACTAATGAAGGTCATGACTGAAAGCTTTATGCAAGTGTCTTTTAATTGTGCCTGTCTGCAACTTAATGTGTCTTCTTTATGGTAAGTAGCAATCTGTATTTTCCTACGTTGTTGATATTCCTACCTGGAGATTACATTGTTTGATTTTGTTTGTTTGTGGTGGTCAAAAGGTGGCTCTGATGATGTCCCCCAAGGATTCTTGCAATTTTGGGTAAAAGACACTCAGTATGGTGGATAGAGGTGAGCTTCTCTTTCTCTACCTCTTGTTTGCAGGTGTTTGTATAACTCACATTATTTTACCCTATCTAATCTGAATTTTGCTGTACAATTTTGGCAAAACACGTCTTCAGGGTTTTCAGCTCTTCTGAGAGGCTGTCTTTGTCACAAGTGGCATGTGCCCTGTGAACTAGAGTTGTAGAACAATGTACCACTGCACTGGGTGATGACTGCTTGTTACATGTAGGTACAGATCTGTGTAGGACTTCTTTCTCTAGACTGTATGTTGTAAAAAACTGTTTTTTATTCTTTATTTTTATTATTATATTGTCTAAAAATGTAAGACTTCCATTCTGTTATAGGCCCATCATGAACTTTATATTTTGACTGAGGATGTTCAAGTGGTCTAGGAACTCATTCAGGGTCCCTCTGTCATGTCCCCACATAACACAGGTTTCATTTACAAAATGGGAAATACCCCGGTGGAGCATGATCCCCCTTACTAGGGGGAAGGTCAGGGTGAGAGGTGAGGGAGTCTCCCCTTCTTTATATCACATGTAATTCCAAAACTTCACCAGAAGATGATGAGAGTGACACTCATTTAAACATCAGAATTTCAACACAGCCACCTAAATAGAAGCCTGGGAAGATTTCATTACACTGGTGTTTGTCCCCAGTTGGGACAACCCCTGAATGATTGTATAATTGCCCTGAATGATTGTATAATTGCCCCGAATGATTGCATAACTGTTGTTTCGCTCCAGTACAAAACACTGACACTGGTGAAATATCAGTTTACATATATATTGTATTAATTTGTATTCACAAATGTATTACATACCAATGATCTTTGTAACTGAATACAATGTAGTCTTAAATTCTTATGCTTGGTACAGCTCATTACATAGCCCCTTCCCCTCACCCAATTCCATAGCTTACGCACCAATCACTTCCCATCATTGTCACACAGGTAACCACTTGTCAACTGAAGTAGGTACTCTGCACATAGAGTGACTCAAATTAAACCCCTGACAACACACGTTGGTAACGGATTGCTTGTGAATCACTTCCTGTGTAGTTAAATAGGGCACTTCAATTTCCGATAGACCCACCAGTAAATCATTTGCAGTGCATTACAACGTGACTAGGTATCCATGTTGCCAAACAGTCTGAGAGGTATCGTGTCCTTGAACACAGCTCTCAGTCGTTTAGTTTGAAAATGAATGGGCAGGTCGTGAACATTAGCTATGTACGGGAAGTGAAAAAACATCCCATATTATAAAACTGCTAGCTCCCAGGTTACTGTAGAAAGGATTTGATAGAGGAAGCGTGGTGTGAAGTGAGGAGAAAAGTTCATATGACAGGTATGTAGCGTACTGCACAGTCATTTTTAAAATTAAATTACATCGACATCTACATCCATACTCCGCAAGCCACTTGACGGTGTGTAGCGGAGGGTACCCTGAGTACCTCTATCGGTTCTCCCTTCTATTCCGGTCTCATATTGTTCGTGGAAAGGAGGATTGTCGGTATGCTTCTGATTTTCTCTCTGATTTTATCCTCATGGTCTCTTCGCGAGATATACGTAGGAGGGAGCAATATACTGCTTGACTCTTCGCTGAAGGTATGTTCTCGAAACTTTAACAAAAGCCTGTACCGAGCTACTGAGCGTCTCTCCTGCAGAGTCTTCCACTGGAGTTTATCTATCAGCTCCGTAACGCTTTCGCGATTACTAAATGATCCTGTAACGAAGCGCGCTCTCTCCGTTGGATCTTCTCTATCTCTTCTATCAACCCTATCTGGTATGGATCCCACACTGCTGAGCAGTATTCATGCAGTGGGCGAACAAGCGTACTGTAACCTACTTCCTTTGTTTTCAGATTGCATTTCCTTAGGATTCTTCCAATGGATCTCTGTCCGGCATCTGCTTTACCGACGATCAACTTTTTACGATCATTCCATTTTAAATCACTCCTAATGTGTACTCCCAGATAATTTATGAAATTAACTGCTTCCAGTTACTGACCTGCTATATTGTAGCTAAATGATAAGGGAACTATCTTTCTATGTATTCGCAGCACATTACACTTGTCTCCATTGAGATTCAGTTGCCATTCCCTGCACCATGTGTCAATTAGCTGCAGATCCTCCTGCATTTCAGTACAATTTTCCATTGTTACAACCTCTCGATACACCACAGCATCATCCGCAAAAAGCCTCAGTGAACTTCCGATGTCATCCACAAGGTCATTTATGTATATTGTGAATAGCAACGGTCCTACGACACACCCCTGCGGCACACCTGAAATCACTCTTACTTCGGAAGACTTCTCTCCATTGACAATGAGATGCTGCATTCTGTTATCTAGGAACTCTTCAATCCAATCACACAATTGGTCTGACAGTCCATATGCTCTTACTTTGTTCATTAAACGACTGTGGGGAACTGTATCGAACGCCTTGCGGAAGTCAAGAAACATGGCATCTACCTGTGAACCCGTGTCTATGGCCCTCTGAGTCTCGTGGACGAATAGCGCGAGCTGGGTTTCACACGACCGTCTTTTTCGAAACCCATGCAGATTCCTACAGAGTAGATTTCTAGTCTCCAGAAAAGTCATTATACTATAGCATAATACGTGTTCCAAAATTCTACAACTGATCGACGTTAGAGATATAGGTCTATAGTTCTGTACATCTGTTCAACGTCCCTTCTTGAAAACGGGGATGACCTGTGCCCTTTTCCAATCCTTTGGAACGCTACGCTTTTCTAGAGACCTACGGTACACCGCTGCAAGAAGGGGGGCAAGTTCCTTCGCGTACTCTGTGTAAAATTGAACTGGTATCCCATCAGGTCCAGCAGCCTTTCCGCTTTTGAGCGATTTTAATTGTTTCTCTATCCCTCTGTCGTCTATTTCGATATCTACCATTTTGTCATCTGTTCGACAATCTAGAGAAGGAACTACAGTGCAGTCTTCCTCTGTGAAACAGCTTTGGAAAAAGACATTTAGTATTTCGGCCTTTAGTCTGTCATCCTCTGTTTCAGTACCATTTTGGTCACAGTGTCTGGACATTTTGTTTTGATCCACCTACTGCTTTGACATAAGACCAAAATTTCTTAGGATTTTCTGCCAAGTCAGTACATAGAACTTTACTTTCGAATTCATTGAACGCTTCTCGCATAGCCCTCCTCACACTACATTTCGCTTTGTGTAATTTTTGTTTGTCTGCAAGGGTTTGGCTATGTTTATGTTTGCTGTTAAGTTCCCTTTGCTTCCGCAGCAGTTTCCTAACTCGGTTGTTGTACCACGGAGGCTCTTTTCCATCTCTTACGATCTTGCTTGGCACATACTCATCTAACGTGTATTGTATGATGGTTTTGAACTTTGTCCACTGATCCTCAACACTATCTGTACTTGAGACAAAACTTTTGTGTTGAGCTGTCGGGTACTCTGTGATCTGCTTTTTGTCACTTTTGCTAAACAGAAAAATCTTCCTACCTGTTTTAATATTTCTATTTACGGCTGAAATCATCGATGCAGTAACCACTTTATGATCGCTGATTTCCTGTTCAGCGTTAACTGTTTCAAATAGTTCGGGTCTATTTGTCACCAGAAAGTCTAATATGTTATCGCCACGAATCGGTTCTCTGTTTAACTGCTAAAGGTAGTTTTCAGATAAAGCACTTAAAAAAATTTCACTGGATTCTTTGTCCCTGCCACCCATTACGAAAGTTTGAGTCTCCCAGTCTATGTCCGGCAAATTAAAATCTCCGCCCAGAACTATAACATGGTGGGGAAATCTACTCGAAATATTTTCCAAATTATCCTTCAGGTGCTCAGCCACAACAGCTGATGAGCCAGGGGGCCTGTAGAGACATCCAATTACCATGTCTGAGCCTGCTTTAACCGTGACCTTCACCCAAATTATTTCACATTTTGGATCTCCGTCAATTTTCTTCGGTACTATTGCACTTCTTATCGCTATAAACACGCCTCCCCCTTCACTGTCCAGCCTGTCTCTGCGGTATACATTCCAATCTGAGTTTAGGATTTCATTACTGTTTACGTCTGGTTTCAGCCAACTTTCTGTCCCTAGTACGCTCCTGCAGTTTACTATTAGCACATTAATATTGTTATTCCCTGTTGCATTTTGCCTACTCCTACCTTGCCGCGTCTCAGGAGGCATCTTGTCGGGCCTAGGGAGGGAATTCTCTAACCTAAAAAACCCACATGTGCACTCCACACGTACTCCGCTACCCTTGTAGCCACTTCCGGCGTGTAGTGCACGCCTGACCTATTCAGGGGGACCCTACATTTCTCCACCCGATAGCGGAGGTAGAGAAATTTGCACTCCAGATCTCCGCAGAATCGTCTGAGCCTCTGGTTTAAGCCTTCCACTCAGCTTCAAACCAGAGGACCACGATCGGTTCTGGGAACGATACTACAAATAGTTAGCTCTGATTCCACCCCGCGAGCGAGGCTTTCCGCCTTCACCAATTCCGCCAACTGCCTTTACGAACTGAGGATGTCCTCTGAACCCAGACGGCAGGAGTCATTGGTGCCGACACGAGCAACAGTTTGCAGTCGGGTGCACCCAGTGCTCTCTATCGCCGCCGGCAGGGCCTCCTCCACATCTCGGATGAGACCCCCCGGCAAGCAGACAGAGTGAACACTGGCCTTCTTCCCCGACCTTTCCGCTATTTCCCTAAGGGGCTCCATCACCCGCCTAACGTTGGAGCTCCCAATAACTAATAAAGCCCCCCCCCCCCCCCTCCCCCGTGTGACTGCTCGGACCTTGATGAAGGAGCGGCCACATGTCCACTCACAGGCAGAGCGGGCGGTGCCACACGGCCAGCCTCCACATTTACCCTCCGCCTCGTGCGCCGCGAACGCCGCTGAAACTGCCACACCCCTTGGGGAGAGGGTGGCCCAACCGCGACCGGTACCCGCGAAGATGTCTCGACAGCAGGGACAATGGGTGAAGCATGTAAACCCTGGGGTGTACCATGTGACGCACCAGACTCCCCACTGCCGCTACAATCCGAGGCAGCAGCCTGAAGACGGCAGACTGCGGCCATCAACATGTTCAGCTGTTCACGAACAGTGGCCAGCTCCTCCTGCATCCATACACAGCAGTCACACATCCTATCCATCCTAAGAAATCAATTTACTGTAGAGAGTTAATCAACTTTTAACTAGACTGCTAATTCACTAAAGGCGGCTGATTGTTGACTAAACTGTGGTTGCTAGCCACTTCTTGCAGAAAAAAATGAAAATAGCACTACCTATCTCTGGACTGTATTGAAAACAAACACTAGCACTACTGGCACTATGGCTGACTAAAGGGACTCTCTCTGACTATTCAAAACAAACATGAAATCTATGGAACACTATTACTAGCGCTCGACAATTAAAGCTTCCTAAAAGCAAAAACACACGGAAGAAGAAGTGACATGTAAGAAAAATACAGTTAATACTTAAATTAAGGTAGCTCGCTGCACAGCAGACGTGAAGCAGACGGCAGTTACGACGACACTGGTGCATTAATAGAGCAAATGTACGAAAAATGTAAGCCACACAGAGAGACTATCAGGATCTACATCTACATCTACATCCATACTCCGCAAGCCACCTGACGGTGTGTGGCGGAGGGTACCTTCAGTACCTCTATCGGTTCTCCCTTCTATTCCAGTCTCGTATTGTTCGTGGAAAGAAGGATTGTCGGTATGCCTCTGTGTGGGCTCTAATCTCTCTGATTTTATTCTCATGGTCTCTTCGCGAGATATACGTAGGAGGGAGCAATATACTGCTTGACTCTTCGGTGAAGGTATGTTCTCGAAACTTTGACAAAAGCCCGTACCGAGCTACTGAGCGTCTCTCCTGCAGAGTCTTCCACTGGAGTTTATCTATCATCTCCGTAACGCTTTCGCGATTACTAAATGATCCTGTAATGAAGCGCGCTGCTCTCCGCTGGATCTTCTCTATGTCTTGTATCAACGCTATCTGGTACGGATCCCACACTGCTGAGCAGTATTCAAGCAGTGGGCGAACAAGCGTACTGTAACCTACTTCCTTTGTTTTCGGATTGCATTTCCTTAGGATTCTTCCAATGAATCTCAGTCTGGCATCTGCTTTACCGGCAATCAACATTATATGATCATTCCATTTTAAATCACTCCTAATGCGTACTCCCAGATAATTTATGGTATTAACTGCTTCCAGTTGCTGACCTGCTATTTTGTAGCTAAATGATAAAGGATCTATCTTTCTGTGTATTCGCAGCACATTACACTTGTCTACATTGAGATTCAGTTGCCATTCCCTGCACCATGCGTCAATTCGCTGCAGATCCTCCTGCATTTCAGTACAATTTTCCATTGTTACAACCTCTCGATACACCACAGCATCATCTGCAAAAAGCCTCAGTGAACTTCCGATGTCATCCACCAGGTCATTTATGTATATTGTGAATAGCAACGGTCCTATGACACTCCCCTGCGGCACACCTGAAATTACTCTTACTTCGGAAGACTTCTCTCCATTGAGAATAACATGCTGCGTTCTGTTATCTAGGAACTCCTCAATCCAATCACACAATTGGTCTGATAGTCCATATGCTCTTACTTTGTTCAATAAACGACTGTGGGGAACTGTATCGAACGCCTTGCGGAAGTCAAGAAACACGGCATCTACCTGTGAACCCGAGTCTATGGCCCTCTGAGTCTCGTGGACAAATAGCGCGAGCTGGGTTTCACATGACCGTCTTTTTCGAAACCCATGCTGATTCCTACAGAGTAGATTTCTAGTCTCCAGAAAAGTCATTATACTCGAACACAATACGTGTTCCAAAATTCTACAACTGATCGACGTTAGAGATATAGGTCTATAGTTCTGCACATCTGTTCGACGTCCCTTCTTGAAAACGGGGATGACCTGTGCCCTTTTCCAATCCTTTGGAACGCTACGCTCTTCTAGAGACCTACGGTACACCGCTGCAAGAAGGGGGGCAAGTTCCTTCGCGTACTCTGTGTAAAATTGAACTGGTATCCCATCAGGTCCAGAGGCCTTTCCTCTTTTGAGCGATTTTAATTGTTTCTCTATCCCTCTGTCGTCTATTTCGATATCTACCATTTTGTCATCTGTGCGACAATCTAGAGAAGGAACTACAGTGTAATCTTCCTCTGTGAAACAACTTTGGAAAAAGACATTTAGTATTTCGGCCTTTAGTCTGTCATCCTCTGTTTCAGTACCATTTTGGTCACAGAGTGTCTGGACATTTTGTTTTGATCCACCTACCGCTTTGACATAAGACCAAAATTTCTTAGGATTTTCTGCTCATTCTGTAAAATTATACTGTCATGTACACACCAACAATGAAAATAATGATAAAATGACAAAATCCACAAATCTACGATATGTGTGAACACAGTAGTGTTCACGTACAAATGATTTGTAGAGCACATATCACCATCACCACATTTCTGTATATATAAATCTAATGATACCAGGATTTTCAAATTAGAAGTAATTGTCAACACATTAAAGTAAAGAATTTATTTTGTTTTCATTTACGTAATTTAATTGCAGCCAACATGAAATGAACATAGAAGTGGAGTAGTTCCACTCCCAAGGAAGAGATGCATATGGGATTATAAAATAATTTCGCTGCACATTTTCTTAATAAATCTGCTAGTGAAAAAGTACAAATTGTGACCTGTAGGTGTTATAATATTGCACTATCATTAATGGTTTCCTGATTTTCTTAAAAGCTTGTCTGTGTGTATTAGAATCTTCTTAATTGTGTATATAATTGTGGAGAACTGAACTATGGCTTTGATATCATCATTCACTCTTGCGGGATTCCTTCTACATCCTGGACCTTTTAAAACTTGAACCTTTCCTGAAACCATTCCAAATGCACATTCATGGTTTTTCTTCCTCTGCCTAAGTAGTAGCTAAAAATTCTTTTCACATATGTAAATCTTTCTTGGGGGATGTTCTTATTAAATAGTTTGGTGAGGGGGATGCTTCATCTGATGAAAAATAGTGAGAAAACAGGCTATAACTACCATCATACGTTAAACCCGATGGGAATGGAATATCAATGCCTGCCAATGTGTTATCTAGTGCTTATACTGCTGAAGCATGAAAATTCCTTGATCAGCATAGCCTACCCTGATTAAAGTAAATAACCCATCAGCATCACAGCATGCCAATAGCACAACAGCATGTTATTGTGTTGGAGCGTAAGTTCATAGCATTTTTCCGTAAGTTTAATAAACACAACAGATACACATGGTAGAGACTTTAGCCATTAATAATGTATTCTCCTTCACTAATTACAACAGCCTGCTGCTGATGGTGCGGTAACTTTTAGATTCCACGGGTGTAGCAACCACGTGATTTTGAGGTGAAGAACTCATGGAGCCACATTTGGAGCACATTTTCATCTGGAGAGGAAGTTCCTTGAAGGTTGTTTGACAGAGAACAGAAAAGGTGAAAATCTGGGGGCCCAAGTTCATGTGAATAAGTTGGGTGTGGAATGACGTCCAAGCTGAACACCTGTATAGTGTTTTTTGCCAGTCTAGCAGAATACGGAGGGGCATTGTCATGGAGTAGCATCCTTCATGCAGTCTTCGTGGTAGTTGTTTGTGGATTACATTTGCAAAACATTTATTTACAATAAATGTCAGCAGTGATGGTTACACCTTGGGGCAGCAATTTGCAATAACTACACTGTCACTGTTATACCAGATGCATAACAAGCAGGTTGTTGTTCAGGGAGTTACTGCTTTGTTTGGGATCAACCATTCCTCTTTTTCCTTATTTATCATAAAGACACCATTTTTTGTCACCGTAATGATACAGGATAGGTATGGTCAGTGTTGTTAACAAGCCAGTTGCTGATGAGCAAGCACAGAGGCACATATGACCACCCACTGATTTTTCTCCTTTTTGCCTTAGAGTATGCTTCTGTAGTAATGCTTTACCTTGCAATAAACTGTAGTAATGCTGAAATTTGTTTTGTGTTGGTTTCATAATGGAACTCTGTTATCCCCAATATACTTTACTTGCTACAGTTGTATGTTTTAACTGTTTATTTATTTTATTAATAGCCTTGGATAGAATGGTTTACCTCAGAAGTCATGAAGACACCACTACGAAAGTTTCCAGAACACAAACGATCGTTCTTGCCAAGTAAATCAGAGAAAGAAAAAGTATCTAAATTGGTTCATGCTATAAAAATGGGATGGATAAAACCAAGGAAAGAAAAAGATAAAGATCCAAAATTTTATATGTTGTGGCAGACAGACGATACAGCTGAACACATGAGACGTATTCATGATCATATACCAGCTCCAAAACGTCATTTGCCTGGGCATGCTGAATCCTACAATCCTCCACCAGAATATCTCTTTGATGAAAGAGAAGTAAGTAACTGAATAGTACTTGTTCTAGTAAGTAACTTGCAACAACAGACATAAATTTAATTATTTATGGTGACATTGCTTAACAGATATTTTCTTTATTGGCAGGTAAAACAGTGGAATAAGCTGCAAGCCACACCATGGAAGAGGAAACTTCACTTCATACCTCAGAAATACAGGTCATTGAGGGAAGTTCCAGCTTACAGTAGATATATTAGAGAGAGGTTCTTACGTTGTCTGGATTTATACATGTGCCCACGAGCAAGGAAGATGAGGGTAAGTTAAGTAATTATTTTTGTTATTACTTACAGGAAACCCTTTAAAATTATGTGCAGTGTTCAAAACCTGAGGCAGTTGGTGTGGTGAATATGGTTCTATGAATCTAAAGGTCTTAAGTCAGTACATCATTTGCTGCATTCCTGGCACCCAACACGATTTTCACCTCTTCCAAAGATTTGTGAGAATGAAAAGCAGCAAGTTGCACCAACTGAAGGAATCTACATTAAGCAGTAATGTTCCTCTGTAACTCAATAAGAATGAGTATCATCAAGGTTGCCACAAGTTCTAGAAATCAGGGAATGTCAGGGAATTTCAGATGTATCAGGGAAATTTGGAAAAAAAAAAAAAACCTGGAAAAATCTTGTTTTTGTCTCAGTAGATGAAATGGTTTGTTTAGTGAGATGTCATTCACCGCCACTGGCTGGACACAGCTGAGTACGTACGCCGCTTTCCTACTCATCCCTAATACTTTGCCCTTCTTACCGCTCCCCTCAGCTTGCAGTCAGTGCTGCCACCACTATTTGCCGCTAGCCTAGCAGCTGCCGACGAGAGGCAGGGAGGTGTGAGGTGTGGTTTGTTTGGATCTGATTTTCAGAGATTGTTGACACAGCAGCTGGAGACGGCGGTCGTGTGTCCGTGAGTTGTCTGAGTGATTTTGTGAATGTGTGTTTGCACACTATTGTTTTCCGACAAAGGCTATGGCCAAAAATTTAATTCTGAGAGTATGATGGTCTTTTCTACATGCCTGTCTTTGGCTCATCGATCATCTTTACAGTGAGTTGCTACCTATCCTCATTAGTATTGATTCCCAAAGTATTTGTTCAATTTATCTGTTACATGGATTGATCACTATGGTCTTATTTCATCAACATGGCGTCTGTGATGCATGAATAGCTGGCCACACGAGTGGATTTCTGTGACAGGCCACAACCGCTGGCCATTTCTGTGGGTATCTCTAACGGATTGGGCCTGCCAATCTGAAACCTGTAATTTCCCACTAATGTGCAGGCCCTGCCAATCGAATCTTGTCTCACCAATCTGTTCGCAGGCCAGGTCTGTCTGTGTGGCATAATGCAGCGAATTTTCGTGGTTTATCCGTGGACCCAGGACTGCGTTGCTCCTCAGCAGGCCAGAGGCCATGGGGATGAATTTCAGCCATTGTGACTGTCTAACCACAAGTATATTGAACAGTGCAGTGTTTTATAGAAATTTTATTTATTGTAGTACATTTTGACACTTTGAAAGTAGTTTATTTATTAAAAAGATGGACGATAAGAAGAAGAAAATTGTAGCAGTTGCTGGCAGTTTGGACACTATGTACTCATATATTTCTCGAAAGAAAAATCATTTGATATCAGTAAAATAATAGACATAACACGGTGAGTAATAATAACAATAAAGAACATAGTAGAACCAACATTTTGTTGCCAGTCACCTATAGTGTTGGTTTACACAACTCTTCCCTGTCTTATACACTTCTTTCAAGAGGCCTAATTTTTTCTGAGGTTGTTTCTGAGAATAGTGAAGGTATTTTAAATCTGTCTTGCAAAAGGAAAAGTTTATTTTTGTCACCATGTGTGTTTCATTTTATTGAAATAAAATAATGATAGTGGTCTTAATGAAACACACAAACCGTTTAACCTGCTTTCTCCATCTAAAAACAGTTCATTACAAAATATGTTGATGTTAGTACTTAAGATTTTGCCTCACATGAGAGAGAAATTCAGAAATCCTGACGTATTTTTCAGATCTCAAAGTTTGTCAAGGGAAGATGCTAAAACTTATCTGGAAATCAGGGAATTTCACTTGGGTAAACTGGTGGCAGCCCTGATCATGCTCAATAGAGTTCCTTTATTTTTTAACTAACATTCAGGCCTGAGTTACTTTACTGCATACTTTTAATAATAAAATAATTATGTAGCAGCTGTGTTGTCGACAGTTATTTTAACTGTCTGTTATAGGTATTTACATTCTGTGAGAACTTTCCTACTTCATTAATTTTTTGTATGGACTGTATACATTGATTTGGGAGATAGGCTGCAGCAGTTGCACCGTATTTCAGAAAGAATCATTCACATTTGTTGTTCATTGGTTGTTTTTAGTGTGTAGTATAGATTGTGATTGAATAAGAAGAAAATTGGAATTAATAGAAATATTGAGTGTAAAATAATGGTGCAACAACCATCTTGCCTGCAAAAAAAAAAGTGAAGCTCTGAGAAGGGGTGGAAGAAACTTGTTTGTGCTAATTCAACTGGGAAGAGTGACATAAAGCCATATTTCTTCTCCTGAGGCAAGCTGCTTCACAACTGTTGCCACTGATATTTGATATCATAGATACTGGCACTGGGACGGAGCTGATGTCCAAGCTGGTCCCCATAAGTTCTGTCAATGACAGATCTGGTTATCTTTCCAGCTTGGGAGAGTCTCATTGTCATGTTCACAGTTCATAGACACTCACCCCGTGTGTGCGTGAGCAGTGTCCTGTTGAAAACTTGATCAGTGATATTGTCACATAAAAGGTAACACATGAGGAGACCGAATGTCCTAGGTGTAAAATTGTGCCTACAACCTGTGACCTGAAGTTGTACCCAGTGGCTTCTCACACCATGACACCTGGAGAAACTCTGCTGTTTCTCTCAAAAACCCTGTAAAAATGGGATCTTGTCCCATGTCACCTCCATACTTGCCAAAAATTGTCATCTGGGGTAGAGCAGAACTGATTCATCACTGAACGGAACACGACTTGCTTTCCAGTCATGACACCACTCCAGATGCAGCTATTCATGTTGTGCTGTTAATGGCAGCCTACACATGGGAGGGTAATTCCGTAGAACAGCTGCTGCTCGTATCCAATCAAGTTGCAGAATGACACATGATATTAGATTTGAAGGACTTATGATGTGCTTGGTGCACAGTATGGAGATCCTTGCCTTTAGTGATTAAACTTGGTTGCCTGAAATCTTGATGAGTAGTAAACCTGCCCTCACATTTACATTCAGTGAAACATTGGGTCACTGTATCTTCCCAGTGCTCCATCAACCTGGACATTGCACGATTTGACCAACAGGCCAAATGGAGACATGTAATGAGGCCCCTTTCAAACTCTGTTAGTTGCTGACAATGATGTTTCACACAAGTACTCTGCACCATAAAGCCTTC
This sequence comes from Schistocerca cancellata, assembly GCF_023864275.1. Taxonomy (NCBI): domain Eukaryota; kingdom Metazoa; phylum Arthropoda; class Insecta; order Orthoptera; family Acrididae; genus Schistocerca; species Schistocerca cancellata. Next base: position 426,306,511 of record NC_064631.1, read on the forward strand.
ACACTGAGCATTCCACATCTGACACTGTTTACACCCCTTATATACTCAGCCAGGCTTGCTAACAACACTAAAATGACACTGATACACTCTGTTAACTATTTCATCTCTTACAGAGAATTGCAGCTCTTGATCATTTATATAGCTGCCAAAGGTATGGAGGTGCACGAAGTTACATTTTCATCTGACCATGTCTTATGGATGCTTCACTTTTTAGTTAGGCAGCGTATAGAGAAGTTGAGTGAAATTAATATAGATATATGTTTTATTTCCCTCCAGTTGACAATTCAACCTGAAGAATTAGTTCCACAGCTCCCAAGTCCTAAAGATTTGCAGCCATTTCCAACTGTTATGTCACTTGTTTATAAAGGACATACTGACATGGTTCGAACTATTGCTGTGGAACCCAAAGGGCAGTTCCTTGCCTCTGGCTCAGACGATCTTACTGTGAAAAGTAAGGATAAGAAAGTAACTGTAGCATGTATTTATTTTACTACTGAAGTGTTACAGGAGGGATACAGTTTTCTGGTTCTGTTTTTTCTTTTCAGTTTGGGAAGTATCTACAGGTCGCTGTGTGCGCACAATTCCAGCAGGTGGAATTGTGCGAAGTGTCAGCTGGTGTCCAAATCAGTCTCTCTCTCTAATTGCAATAGCTGCCGACAAGAAGGTATTACTGGTTAATCCAGGTGTTGGGGACCACATGATTGTCAACAAAACTGATAATTTACTGCAAGATCCACCAGAGCAGGATATACTGAGTATGTACTTATATTATTAAAACAGTGAGAAAACAACAGGTAATTGAATTTTCTTCATGACAGTTTTTGTTTCCAGTTCCAGAGAGAATAAAGAGTGCAGTCCAGTGGGAAAAGCCATCTGAGAGTGACTGGAAAAATGGAATCCGTATAATACTGAATCACTTCAAAGAAGTGAGACAGGTAATTTGAACAATAGAGATTTAGTTCACAGACTTCTAAAAGAACTTGAACTTTCACTTTGTGTAAGTACGAGTGAAGATAAAGAAGGCTCTTACTTGCATGACAGATGAAAATTAGATAACCGAGGATGCACAGAAGTTATAATTTTAATGGAGGCAAGAATGTGTGTAAATAATGATGCGATATGTGTAGCTCCGTATACCTAATATTACTTTGATACGTGTCTCCCTTCTAGCTGTTTGCACAAATGTCATACCAAGAATAGTGTCTGATGCAATGAGCTGTGCATTCATTATGTACTGCATAGGGATAATGGATGTGAATAAAGACTGACTGTACTGACTGCTTGTTATTGCATAAGAATACTAGATGTGGATAAAGATTGAATGCACTGACTGCATATCATGCAGTGTCTTCAGTTTTTTTAGGCATACAGGAGTGCATGGTGGGTAGATACTTGCTTTGAATTAAGCCAGTTTCTAATGTGATCAAATTTCATTTACATGGTGGAAAAATACAACACAATGTGTTCCAGGGGAATGGTAAATATTTAGGGATATGACAGGAATGCTCATTTGAAGGGAAAAAAAACTTTACACGGGCATATGCACTATTCTGAATGGTTTCCAATAAAGAACACCTTTAATGTACATCTGTTTTTGGGCTAGTGGTGCTCACCTGTTTGTCTGTCCCACCCAACCTCTGATATTTTATTCTAGCTCACCCTACCTTGTTGCTTTCGTCGTTGCCAAGGATGTCTTTCTGCCATTTTACTAACCCATTAAAGGCACTGTTACCAAGTGAAGTAGTGCAAGGAATTGAGAGTGTATCAGAGAGAATTGGTTAACTGTGTTAATACATGTGCTGCCTGAAACGCCACACACCTATTCTAATGAAGAGTATGCAGATGTGGGGTATATGTATGGCTTCTGTGATGGTAGTACTCTCTCTGCTGCCGAACTATGCTGGCAGTGCTTTCTAACACATCAGGTTCCTAATTGTAGAGTGCTTACCAGAGTTTTGAGCACATTGTGTGAAAAAGGCATTCTTTCAAGTTGTCATTATTCTTCTGAACATTTAATTCAACAACCTGTGCAGGAGGAACAACACATTTTTGAAATAGTGCAGTATAGTTCTACTTTCTGCACAGATCAGTGTCTCACAAACACATGTATGGTGAATACCACATTTGGAAAACTTGTACCTATTTCACATGCAGCACATCCACAGTGTTCACATTGGTGACAATGCCACACATCTTGTATTTTATTTGATTACAGCTTGATAATAAATTTCACTGGGAGGAGCATACTGCAGAACTATTGAAGTGCCCAAACGAATCTCTATTTGCTATGCAAATGTTGTCATAATTAGGTGATATAAAAATAAAAAGAAGCTAGTTTACTATGCTTCCTTTCATTCCATAATGTCATATGGGATTATTTTCTGGGGTAACTCATCAAACCAAGCAAAAGTTTTTCGAGACCAAAACTGTGCAGTACAAATTATTTTTGGTGTGAACTCAAGAACATCCTGTAGAGGGTCATTGCTTCCCAATGCATTTATTCCTTAATGAAATTTCTCACTAAAATGCATATCTTTCTTTCAAACCAACAGCTCAGTTCACGGAGTCACTACTAGAAACAAGAGTAACTTTCACAAAGATTTGAAGTCACGTACTTTGGTTCAGAAGGGTGTCCACTATTCAGCAACACACATTCTCAGTAACATCCCAGCAACCATTTAAAGCTTAACTAATAAAAAGAGTCTGAAGGATTTATTGATGCCCAGCTGCTTCTACTTCATTGATGAATTTCTTAGCAGAACCGATTGCTGTGTGTGTGTGTGTGTGTGTGTGTGTGTGTGTGTGTGTGTGTGTGTGTGTTAGTTATTAGAAATATCACATAATTGGAATATTTAGTACAAATTTTGTGCAGCAATGCAACCATTGTAAATAAGTGCTGTAAAATGTTTTTTATTGTATTTTTTTTTATTTGATGGTGAGTAGCTACAATAGCCTATGAATTATCATATGCACCTAAGTGTATCAATACGAGAGAAGGAAAGTTGCTACTCACCATATAGTTGAGATGCTGAACCGCGATAGGCGCAATAAAAAGATTCACACAATCGTAGCTTTCGGCCATTAAGGCCTTTGCCAGCAGTAGACTCACACACACACACACACACACACACACACACACACACACACACACACAAGCGCAACTTGCACACACTTCTGCAGTCTCAGAGAGCTGAAACTACACTACGAGCAGCAGCTCCAGTGCATGATGGGAGTGGCGACTGGGTGAGGGTAAGGAGGAGGCTGGGGCAGGGAGGGATAGTATGGTGGGAGTGGCGGACAGTGAAGTGTTGCAGTTTAGACGGAGGGTGGGAGAGAAGGTGCGGAGGAGGGAGGGGGTAAGTAGTGGAAAGGAGAGAAATAAAAATAACAATAGAAGAAATTAAAAGACTGGGTGTGGCGGTGAAATGACAGCTGTGTAGTGCTGGAATGGGAACAGGGAGGGGGTTGGATGGGTGAGGAGAGTGACTAGGGAAGGTTGAGGCCAGGAGGGTTACGGGAACATAGGATGCATTGCAGGGAAAGTTCCCACCTGCGCCATTCAGAAAATCTGGTGTTGGCGGGCAGGACCCGTATGGTACAGGCTGTGAAGCATGGCAGCATGCTCAGCAACAGGGTGGTCCACTTGTTTCTTGGCCACAGTTTGTCGGTGGCCATTCATGCAGACAGACAGCTTGTTGGTTGCATGCCTACATAGAATGCAGCACAGTGGTTGCAGCTTGGCTTGTAGATCACATGACTGGTTTCACAGGTAGCCCTGCCTTTGATGTGATACGTAATGTTAGTGACTGGACTGGAGTAGATGGCAGTAGGAGGAAGTATGGGACAGGTCTTGCATCTAGGTCTATTACAGGGGTATGAGGCATGAGATTGGTAGCAGGGGTTGTGTAAGGATGGGCGAGTATATTGTGTAGCTTCGGTGGATGGAAAAATACCACGGTAGGAAGGGTGGGGAGGACATTTCTCATTTCAGGGTACGACGAGTCGTAATAGAAACCCTGGCGGAGAATGTAATTCAGTACTTCCAGTCCCGGATGGTACTGAGTTACGGGGGGAATGCTCCTCTGTGGTCGGACTGTGGGACTTTGGGAGGTGGTGGGATACTGGAAAGATACGGCACGGGAGATTTGTTTTTGTTCAAGGATGGGAGGATAATTACGGTCAGTGAAGGCTTCAGTGAGACCCTCGGTATATATAGAGAGGGACTGCTCTTCACTGCAGATGCGACGACCACGGGTGGCTAGGCTGTACGGAAGGGACTTCTTGGTATGAATCGGGTGGCAGCTGTCGAAGTGGAGGTATTGTTGGTGGTTAGTAGGTTTGATGTGGACGGAGGTACAGATGCAGCCATCTCTGAGGCAGAGGTCAACATCTAGGAAGGTGGCTTGTTGGTTTGAGTAGGATCAGGTGAATCAAATGGGGGAGAAGTTGTTGAGGTTCTGGAGGAATGTGAATAAGGTGTCCTCACCTTCAGTCCAGATAGAAAAGTTGTTATCAATGAATCTGAACCAGGTGAGGGGTTTAGGATTCTGGGTTTTTAGGAAGGATTCCTCTAGATGGCCCATGAATAAGTTAGCATAGGATGGTGCCATGTGGGTGCCCATAGCTGTACTGCGGATTTGTTTGTAGGTAATGCCTTCAAAGGAGAAGTAATTGTGGGTGAGGATATAGTTGGTCATGGAAACTAGGAAGGAGGTTGTTGGTTTGGAATCCATAGGGCGTCTGGAAAGGTAGTGTTCGATAGCTGTAAGGCCATGGGCATTAGGAATGTTAGTGTACAGGGAGGTGGCATCAATAGTGACGTGCAGGGCACTGTGTGGTAAAGGGAGAGGAACTTCAGAGAGTTGGTCGAGGAAATGGTTGGTATCTTTTATATAGGAGGATAGGTTCTGAGTAATAGGTTGAAGATGTGGATCTACAAGAGCAGAGATTCTCTCAGTGGGCTCACAGTAACTGGCCACAATGGGGCGTCCTGCGTGGTTGGGTTTATGGACTTTAGGAAGCATGTAGAAGGTGGGAGTGCGGGGAGTGGTAGGGGTAAGTATAGAGATGGACTCTGGGGAGAGGTTCTGGGATGGGTTTAAGGATTTGAGTAGTGACTGGAGATCCTGCTGGATTACTGGAATGGGATGGCTGTGGCATGGTTTGTAGGTGGAAGTATCTGGCAGATAACAGAGCAGAGATCTAGATACAAGACCTGTCCCATACATCCTCCTACTACCACCTACTCCAGTCCGGTCACTAACATTACCTATCACATCAAAAGCAGGGCTACCTGTGAAACCAGGCATGTGATCTACAAGCCAAGCTGCAACCACTGTGCTGCATTCTTTGTAGGCATGCAACCAACAAGCTGTGTTTCCGCATGAATGGCCACCACAAACTGTGGCCAAAAAACAAGTGGACCACCCTGTAACTGAACATGCTGCCAAACATGATACCCCTCACCTCAATGACTGCTTCACAGCCCGTGCCATATGGATCCTTCCCACCAACACCAGCTTTTCTGAATTGCGCAGGTGGGAACTTTACCTGCAATACATCCTACGTTCCTGTAACCCTCCTGGCCTTAACCTTCGCTAGTCACTGTCCTCACCCATCCAGCCCCCTCTCTGTTACCATTCCAGCACTACACAGCCGTCATTTCACAGCCACACCCAGTCTTTTAATTTCTTCTATTTTTATTTCTCTCCTTTCCGCTACTTACCCCCCTCCCCGCCGCACCTTCTCTCCCATCCTCCGTCTAAACTGCAACACTTCACTGTCCGCCACTCCCACCATACTATCCCTCCCCGCCCCAGGCTTCTCCTTACCCTCACCCAGTCGCCACTCCCATCATGCACTGGTGCTGCTGCTCGTAGTGTAGTTTCAGCTCTCTGAGACTGCAGATGTGTGTGCAAGTTGTGCTTGCGTGAGTGTCTGTGTGCGTGTGTGTAGTGTGTCTACTGCTGACAAAGGCCTTAATGGTCGAAAGCTATGATTGTGTGAAACTTTTTATTGTGCCTATCGCGGCTCAGCATCTCTGCTATATGGTGAGTAGCAACTTTCCTTCTCTTGTATTGTTACATTCCATCCTGGATTTTCCATTGTTTCATTTTTGCCTGACGGCTTTTCCTCAATCCTAATCCTGAGCTGTTTTCCTTTGTAACTACATTTTTTTGCGTCGCTGTACTCAATGTCCATTGTTCTTTCTTTTCCTTCCTGTATTTCTCTTGTTGCATTATGGACTGCAATACATGCACTTCTTATGAGTCACACTGTATCAACAGACTCGGCCGCGCGCAACAGATGGTGTCAATAACACACTGATTGTTGGTGCAGCATCTTGTTGTTGTTGTGGTCTTCAGTCCTGTGACTGGTTTGATGTAGCTCTCCATGCTACTCTATCCTGTGCAAGCTTCTTCATCTCCCAGTATCTACTGCAACCTACATCCTTCTGAATCTGCTTAGTGTATTCATCTCTTGGTCTCCCTCTACGATTTTTACCCTCCACACTGCCCTCCAATGCTAGATTTGTGATCCCTTGATGCCTCAAAACATGTCCTACCAACCGATCCCTTCTTCTAGTCAAGTTGTGCCACAAACTTCTCTTCTCCCCAATCCTATTCAATACCTCCTCATTAGTTACGTGATCTACCCACGTTATCTTCAGCATTCTTCTGTAGCACCACATTTCGAAAGCTTCTATTCTCTTCTTATCCAAACTAGTTATCGTCCATGTTTCACTTCCATACATGGCTACACTCCATACAAATACTTTCAGAAACGACTTCCTGACACTTAAATCTATACTCGATGTTAACAAATTCCTCTTCTTGAGAAACGCTTTCCTTGCCATTGCCAGTCTACATTTTATATCCTCTCTACTTCGACCATCATCGGTTATTTTACTCCCTAAATAGCAAAACTCCTTTACTACTTTAAGTGTCTCATTTCCTAATCTAATTCCCTCAGCATCACCCGACTTAATTTGACTACATTCCATTATCCTCGTTTTGCTTTTGTTGATGTTCATCTTATATCCTCCTTTCAAGACACTGTCCATTCCATTCAACTGCTCTTCCAAGTCCTTTGCTGTCTCTGACAGAATTACAATGTCATCGGCGAACCTCAACGTTTTTATTCTTCTCCATGAATATTAATACCTACTCCGCATTTTTCTTTTGTTTCCTTTACTGCTTGCTCAATATACAGATTGAATAACATCGGGGAGAGGCTAAAACCCTGTCTTACTCCTTTCCCAACCACTGCTTCCCTTTCATGCCCCTCGACTCTTATAACTGCCATCTGGTTTCTGTACAAACTGTAAATAGCCTTTCGCTCCCTGTATTTTACCCCTGCCACCTTTAGAATTTGAAAGAGAGTATTCCAGTTAACGTTGTCAAAAGCTTTCTCTAAGTCTACAAATGCAAGAAACGTAGGTTTGCCTTTTCTTAATCTTTCTTCTAAGATAAGTCGTAAGGTCAGTATTGCCTCACGTGTTCCAACATTTCTACGGAATCCAAACTGATCTTCCCCGAGGTCGGCTTCTACCAGTTTTTCCATTCGTCTGTAAAGAATTCGCGTTAGTATTTTGCAGCTGTGACTTATTAAACTGATAGTTCGGTAATTTTCACATCTGTCAACACCTGCTTTCTTTGGGATTGGAATTATTATATTCTTCTTGAAGTCTGAGGGTATTTCGCCTGTCTCATACATCGTGCTCACCAGATGGTAGAGTTTTGTCATGACTGGCTCTCCCGAGGCCATCAGTAGTTCAAATGGAATGTTGTCTACTCCCGGGGCCTTGTTTCGACTCAGGTCTTTCAGTGCTCTGTCAAACTCTTCACGCAGTAGCTTATCTCCCATTTCGTCTTCATCTACATCCTCTTCCATTTCCATAATATTGTCCTCAAGTACAACGCCCTTGTATAAACCCTCTATATACTCCTTCCACCTTTCTGCCTTCCCTTCTTTGCTTAGGACTGGGTTGCCATCTGAGCTCTTGATATTCATACAAGTGGTTCTCTTCTCTCCAAAGGTCTCTTTAATTTTCCTGTAGGCAGTATCTATCTTACCCCTAATGAGACAAGCCTCTACATCCTTGCATTTGTCCTCTAGCCATCCCTGCTTAGCCATTTTGCACTTCCTGTCGATATCATTTTTGAGACGTTTGTATTCCTTTTTGCCTGCTTCATTTACTGCGTTTTTATATTTTCTCCTTTCATCAATTAAATTCAATATTTCTTCTGTTACCCAAGGATTTCTATTAGCCCTCGTCTTTTTACCTATTTGATCCTCTGCTGCCTTCACTACTTCATCCCTCAGAGCTACCCATTCTTCTTCTACTGTATTTCTTTCCCCCATTCCTGTCAATTGTTCCCTTATGCTCTCCCTGAAACTCTCTACAACCTCTGGTTCTTTCAGTTTATCCAGGTCCCATCTCCTTAAATTCCCACCTTTTTGCAGTTTCTTCAGTTTCAATCTGCAGTTCATAACCAATAGATTGTGGTCAGAATCCACATCTGCCCCTGGAAATGTCTTACAATTTAAAACCTGGTTCCTAAATCTCTGTCTTACCATTATATAATCTATCTGATACCTTTTAGTATCTCCAGGATTCTTCCAGGTATACAACTTTCTTTTATGATTCTTGAACCAAGTGTTGGCTATGATTAAGTTATGCTCTGTGCAAAATTCTACAAGGCGGCTTCCTCTTTCATTCCTTCCCCCCAATCCATATTCACCTACTATGTTTCCTTCTCTCCCTTTTCCTACTGACGAATTCCAGTCACCCATGACTATTAAATTTTCGTCTCCCTTCACTACCTGAATAATTTCTTTTATCTCGTCATACATTTCATCTATTTCATCATCATCTGCAGAAGTAGTTGGCATATAAACTTGTACTACTGTAGTAGGCATGGGCTTTGTGTCTATCTTGGCCACAATAATGCGTTCACTATGCTGTTTGTAGTAGCTAACCCGCACTCCTATTTTTTTATTCATTATTAAACCTACTCCTGCATTACCCCTATTTGATTTTGTATTTATAACCCTGTAATCACCTGACCAAAAGTCTTGTTCCTCCTGCCACCGAACTTCACTAATTCCCACTATATCTAACTTTAACCTATCCATTTCCCTTTTTAAATTTTCTAACCTACCTGCCCGATTAAGGGATCTGACATTCCACGCTCCGATCCGTAGAATGCCAGTTTTCTTTCTCCTGATAATGACGTCCTCCTTAGTAGTCCCCGCCCGGAGATCCGAATGGGGGACTATTTTACCTCCGGAATATTTTACCCAAGAGGACGCCATCATCATTTAATCACACAGTAGAGCTGCATGTCCTCGGGAAAAATCTTATGTCCCACATTACTCCCACCAATATAATGTAGCCTATACCTTCAAACCGATCACGCTCCCAGTGTCAGTTCCCATATTTTTGTGTGTTATCTCCCGCACTTTTCCGGTACCAGACGATCTTACATCTCTAACTACGAACCCCTCCCCACCCCCCACACTTTCTCTGTTCTATCCCTGTTCGCACCCACTAAATCCACCTCATCCAGTTACATCTGCCGTCCCTCTTCTCTACGCTTATCCGCCCTCAAACCTGCTACCCACAATAATATACTTATATTTATTAATTATTAGTTATTCTGTACTTTGACCTTTGTGACTTCCAGCCAATTTTAGTGTGTTTACGCCTTCCACTATTGTCGTCCTCCTCAGATTTAATTTCTTTTTTTCCCCCCTGTGCATCCATTTCCTACTTTTCACACTTATTTGGGTGTTTTTTGCGTAATTTTCTGACGCAGTTCTACTTTCTTACATATTTTTTTGCATTTTTGCTCCACCATGGATCCTTGCTCTTTCCATCTGCATCAATACAGAAAAGTGTCCTTATCCCTAGCCAGATCCCAGTCCCACATACTGTTCCTGCGTTGTTGCTTGGCTCATGAATTCCCCCCTAATGGCCTTATCATCAAATTACCCATCTCTGGTTGCCACCCCTCCTTCCGCAACGACCTCCACCTGTTCAGATTCCACCAATCCTTACCCCTCACCAACATAGTCCTGCAAAACCATATCAACCAAGCCCAATCCTCCTTGCAGTACCTTCTCTCCATCCGCAAAATTCCGCTACTATTTAATCCCATGTTCCTGGAACCCATAACACACATTGAAACTGTTGCCCTGCAGGAACTTGATCAACATGCACAACGCCACCTCAAAAAGCTCTCCATCCTGCTTACTTCCTACTCCCGCCTCGGAGTACCACTGTCCACTACTTCTACAACAACCTCCAAACCTCCCCCACGCCCCCTCATAGCTGACAAACCTTGTCTTGCAGACCTACTTCTCTTACCCTACCCTCCAAAACTCCCTCCCACCACCACACAGAACTCAAATCCTAAACAAACCCACTACACAGTCATGAACCTTTCCTCCAGAAGCCTTAGTCCCACAGAAATATCAATCCTTTCCAAAGGCCTAACTTTTTGCCCCACTCCCAAATTCAACTATGCAGGACTAGTTAAAGACCTTCTCTCCTTCTCCCGGTCCCTACAGTCGAAACACTTTTTCGCCACCAACTCGACCAATCATACTCAACCAAAGACCAACATTGAACCTTGCCTAACTCAGTTCACTCCTCCATCCAACCGTGATCGACCCCCACTGCCTCCAAACCACCCCCTGTTAACTTCCTAGAATTCCTTATCCTTGAACCTTGCCTCACCATCATTCCCCAAATCACTCAACATGCATACTAACCTTACATCCTCAGAAAGAACCGCATCTAAAAGCTGATCCGATCTTATAATCCTACCTGCAGACAAAGGCTCCACCACTGTAGTTTTGAACAGCAAGGATTACGTGGCAGAAGGACTCCATCACTATCAGATACTTTCACCTACAAACTATGCCACAGCCATCCCATTCCAGTAATCCAGCAGGATCTCCAGTCACTACTCAAATCCTTAGGCCCATCCCAGAACCTCTCCCCAGAGTCCATCTCTCTACTTACCCCTACCACTCCCCGCAATCCCACCTTCTACATGCTTCGTAAAGTCCATAAACCCAACCACGCAGGACGCCCCATTGTGGCCAGTTACTGTGAGCCCACTGAGAGAATCTCTGCTCTTGTAGATCAACACCTTCAACCTATTACCTGGAACCTATCCTCCTATATAAAAGATACCAACCATTTCCTCGACCGACTCTCTGAAGTTCCTCTCCCTTTACCACACAGTGCCCTGCACATCACTATTGATGCCACCTCCCTGTACACTAACATTTCTAATGCCCATGGCCTTACAGCTATCGAACACTATCTTTCCAGACGCCCTATGGATTCCAAACCAACAACCTCCTTCCTAGTCTCCATGACCAACTATATCCTCACCCACAATTACTTCTCCTTTGAAGGCATTACCTACAAACAAATCCGCAGTACAGCTATGGGCACCCGCATGGCACCATCCTATACTAACTTATTCATGGGCCATCTAGAGGAATCCTTCCTAAAAACCCAGAATCCTAAACCCCTCACCTGGTTCAGATTTTTTGATGACAACTTTTCTATCTGGATTGAAGGTGAGGACACCTTTTTCACATTCCTCCAGAACCTCAACAACTTCTCCTCCATTTGATTCACCTGGTCTTACTCAACCCAACAAGCCTTCTTCCTAGATGTTGACCTCCGCCTCAGAGATGGCTACATCAGTACCTCCGTCCATATCAAACCTACTAACCACCAACAATACCTCCACTTCGACAGCTACCACCCGTTCCATACCAAGAAGTCCCTTCCATACATCCTAGCCACCCATGGTCGTCGCATCTGCAGTGATGAGCAGTCCCTCTCTATATATACCGAGGGTCTCACTGAAGCCTTCACTGACCATAATTATCCTCCCATCCTTGTACAAAAACAAATCTCCCGTGCCTTATCTTTCCAGTGCCCTACCACCTCCCAAAGTCCCACAGTCCGGCTACAGAGGAGCTCCTGGACTGGAGCAACTGAATTACGTTCTCCGCCAGGGTTTCGATTACAACTCCTCGTACCCTGAAATGAGAAATGTCCTATCCACTATCCTTCCCACCCCTCCTACCATGGTATTCCGCCGTCCACTGAACCTACACAATATACTCGTCCATCCTTACACAACCCCTGTTCCCAATCCCTTACCTCATGGCTCATATCCCTGTAATAGACCTAGATGCAAGACCTGTCCCATAGTTCCTCCTACCACCACCTACTCCAGTCAGGTCACTAACATTACCTATCACATCTAAGGCAGGGCTACCTGTGAAACCAGTCATGTGATCTACAAGCTAAGCTGCAACCACTGTGCTGCATTCTATGTAGGCATGACAACCAACAAGCTGTCTGACCGCTTGAACTTCCACCAACAAACTGTGGCCAAAAAACAAGTGGACCACCCTGTAGCTGAACACGTTGCCAAACATGATACCCCTCATCTCTATGACTGCTTCACAGCCTGTGCCATATGGATCCTTCCCACCAACACCAGCTTTTCTGAATTGCGCAGGTGGGAACTTTCCCTGCAGTACATCCTATGTTCCCGTAACCCTCCTGGCTTCAACCTTCCCTAGTCACTCTCCTCGCCCATCCAACCCCCTCCCTGCTCCCATTCCAGCACTACACAGCCGTCATTTCACCGCCACACCCAGTCTTTTAATTTCTTCTATTTTTATTTTTATTTCTCTCCTTTCCGCTACTTACCCCCCTCCCCGCCGCACCTTCTCTCCCATCCTCCGTCTAAACTGCAACACTTCACTGTCCGCCACTCCCACCATACTATCCCTCCCCGCCCCAGGCTTCTCCTTACCCTCACCCAGTCGCCACTCCCATCATGCACTTGTGCTGCTGCTCGCAGTGTAGTTTCAGCTCTCTGAGACTGCAGAAGTGTGTGCAAGTTGCGCTTGTGTGTGTGTGTGTGTGTGTGTGTGTGTGTGTGTGTACTGCTGACGAATGCTTTAGTGGGTGAAAGCTATGATTGTGTGAATCTTTTCTTATTGTGCTTATCACGGCTCAGCATCTCCGCTATGTGGTAAGTAGCAACTTTCCTTCTCTCGTATTGTTACATTCCATCCTGGATTTCCCATTGTTTGATTTGCAGCTAAGTGTATTTAATATTTGATGACATGTTTTTCATCCTTTGAAATGTAAATGTGCTTAAGATTTCTGACCGATTCTACATCCATAAGGATGATTTCATTTGGGATCTGTGGCAGGTATATCATCATATCTGTTCTTATTTTGAAAATATTTATTGTGTATTCTTGTTTTGTAATATGTTCGACATCCCAGATATTTCCCTTACTATATATCAATTGGAACAAAAAGTACATCTAATTTAATCTACTGGTTAAATGACAATACTGTTTGGTTCCATTAATACTATTCGCTGATGATACCATGTTTACACGGAATGGAATCAACTATACACTTAATCATCATTGATGGTTGCAGGAAAATCTACATGCTACGGTGTAAACCAATTTTCAGGTTCATTTTTGGATTGGTGTTTGATGTGGCATGGTTGGTAACATGTTTATACATCCACTCATTTTAGAAGAGTTAATGGCAGTACACAATTAACTGCATATTTTGGAAAATTTGTTTGTTGAACCCATTGAGAGTGTTCCTTCGACGAAGTGGACTGCAATGTACTTACAGCATCATGGAGCAACTATACATTTTACCAGACATATGAGGGAACACCTCAATCGCACTTACCTTAATTGCTGGACTGCATGTGGTAGTATACTTAACTGACCACCAAGACTGACCATTAGAGTATTGTTTATGGTGTTGAATGAAGTATGAGGTGTACAAATGAAAGCTGAATATGCGAGATGAACTGCTTGGTCACGTCATGGACACTGCTGCCCTCATTAGGGAACATTCAGAGGCACTCAAACAAGCAACACATTTTCCCACGAGAGTGCGCAAATGCATTGAAGTTAATGGTGGGTTATTCGAAGATTTGTTGTGGACTATTTTCCAATTGAATCTTTGTGTAATGCATATTGTAATATGTATTTACCAATGGTTGTACATGTGGACACCTGAAAATGTATCAAATAATATAATAATAAATAACACTGTATATTAAATGTGGTACGTCTTATAAACCATTTGGAATACAGCATATGTTCATGTGAAATTTTTTGCTTCAAATGATCGTTACTGTCATATTCCTGAATACTGACCATCCCTCCTGCATTCAGCAGGAAAAGTTTTTATTCAAAAAATTCTTTCATAGTAGGTACACTGTGTGTTTCTCATGGTGATATTGTAACCAGTTTTCTTAGTCTGAGAGTGTCACACAGGGAGATTTGGCAAACTTAAAGGGAAATTGCTGAAAAAAAGTAGAAATCCATGTCTAAAATGCTGTTGGATAGATACAGAGAACCAGTATTTACCTCAAACCAAAAAATTATTTTGTTGTATGTATTTTGTATTTTTCATGAAGAGAATAGGGGAGTACAGAGGAGGGTCCTCTAAATGTATGAGTCGTGGAAAATTATTTAAAGATGAAGGTAGAAATTTTTGTTTTATTTTTGCAGGTTACATGGCATGGTCGGGGAGATTATTTTGCCACAGTTATGCCTGAAGGATTGAATAGGTCTGTACTGATACATCAGCTTTCAAAATGGCGATCACAAGTTCCATTCAGCAAATCGAAAGGCTTGGTTCAGTGTGTGTTATTTCACCCAATTCGTCCAATATTCTTTGTTGCGGTGAGTATCACAAAATTTATTTGTCGTCAAGTGCTTTTTATGTTGCTTGTCGAAATTCAGTACAGTACAATATTATCATTATTGACGCATGAACTTTACCACATTTCCGAGAAAAAGTTGTTGCACTGATTCACCTCTGTATAAGGTGGATTGTAATGTCACATTTGTAAGTGAAAGTACGAGGGGTGTTCAGTAAGTGATGCAACTCCTCTTTTTTTCCCAACCATTTTCTGTTGAAAATATTGTCGAATTTGTTGTGGAACATCGTGGAATATTCCTGCGTCAGCTCGTACAGTTTCGTGAAGTTCAGGTAGCTGTTCGTACTATACACAGCCTTCTAAATGGTGTCTGTAATGGAGGTGCTTTCCAAGCAGGGAGCTGTCATTGAGTTCCTTTTGATAGAAAACCAGAGCATTGTGGTTATTCATAGGCAGTTGTAAAATGTATACAGAGACCTGGCAGTGATCAAAAGCATGGTGAGTCGTTGGGTGAGGCATCTGTAATCGTCGCAACAAGATCGTGAAAACCTGTCCAATCCCCTGCATGCTGGCCGGTCACACACAGCTGCGACTCCTGCAGTGTTGGAATGTACGGACACTCATTCGAGGTGATTGATGGATCACAAACATCTCGCATCTCACCTGGACGTTTCTGTTGGTTGCTGACACCCTCGTCCACCATTTGAGATACTCAGAGGTGTGTGCCCACTGGTTTCCTTGCTGCCTAACAAAAGACCATAAAGAGGAATGAAGGACCATCTGTGTGGAATTGGTTGTGCGTTACAAGGCTGATAGTGAAAATTTTTCATCAAACATCGTCACAGGCGATGAAACATTGGTTCACTTCAAACTGGGTATAAAAATGCTATACATGGAGTGGCACTACACTCCCTCTTGTCCAAAGAAAAAGTTAATAGCTGCACCCTCAACCAGTAAAGTCTTGGCGATGGTCTTCTGGGACTCTGAAAGGGTTATTTTGTTTTGTCTTACTTCATGGTGCAACAGTCAGCTCGGAAGTCTATAGTTATACCCTCAGGAAATCAAGAAAACAACTTCAGTGTGTTTGTTGCCACAAAAATTCAAACAAAATTCTCTTTCTCCGTGACAATGCAAAGCCTCACACAGGTCTGTGCACCCAAGAGCTCACAGAATTTCATTGGACTGTTCGTCCTTGTCCACCCTACAGACTGGATACTGAACCTTGTAGCTTCCTGCTGTTTGGTCCTATTAAGGATGCACTCCATGGGAAGTAAAACGTGGATGATGGGGAGATTATTGATGCAGCAAGTCGTTGGCTCTGACATTGACTAGTAGAGTGGTAACATGGTCATACAGGCCCTCCCAGAAAGGTGGCATAAAGCCATTGCATTTAGCAGAGATTATGTTGAAAAATACTGTTTTGTGGCCAGAGGAGTGGGGAATAACATGGTGAATTGGAATACTGAATAAAATCAACCTGCTTTCAGAAAAAAGTGTTGCATGACTTACTGAATGGCACTCATAGTTAGTGGTAGCTCTGAAGTGAAAACAAAGATAACAGTGAGTATGCCTTTCCACATCAGATTCAGAGATATGCTATATGACCACCAGTAACAATATAAGGAACAAGCAGGCACACTCATAACTACTACATTGTAATTATTAGCTTAATCTTGGTTACAAGTATTTTTTGGATTTATTGTTTTTCTGATGTGTCAATAGCAACTTAAGTAACAAAAATTTTGTTTATAAACAAAAAACATGAATACACATTGAGAATTATTTCTGTGTTCATCTTTGTATTAATTTCTCACTGCTTATTTTTGAAGTAATGTATGTTTCCTTACTTTCATCTTATTTAATTGTCTTTCAGTGTTATATTGAAAATGAAAATAGACACATAAATTACAACATATATACTGATATCACAGATCAAATTTATTTACATTATAAAAAAATTATTTATATTAAACCCGTTAAATATAGTCACTTAACTGGAGCGTAAATTTGAACGTGAAAGAAAAGCTCCTTTCAGCACAATACTAGATATTTAACAATGTCCACAGATTTGCTGGTATGAAAAGTTCCTTTTCAGCTAAATTATGAAGGGATTTGTAACCTCTCAGAAGATTGTACACTACCAAGATATACCATTTAGTATATATAAGGCCTCATTTCACGTCAGCATCCCATGGTTGAAATAAGAAACTAAAGCTTACATGGATCTACGGCCATAACAGTTGTTAGCCTAATTTGAAGGTGCATCTCAGATTGTTTCAATGTTTCCCTCATCATTAAAGTATTTGTCCCTGTACATTTCTCAAAATGTGCTGTGTACCAACTGTTATATAAACACTGCTTGGACTTTTACATTGGCATGACTACCACCAATTTATCAGTTAGGATGGTTCTCAAGGGCTCAAATTTGTTTCCTGGGTACAAGCTTGGTGATCCTAGGGTTCCTGGACTGGGAACTGGTAAGTGCTGCCAGTCCTGTCACTGTAAGCTCTGGGCATGCTTCAGCAACCACCATGCGACGTGGCAGTGGAACTTTGTGTCAGAGGGAATGGGGATCTTGGCTGAGTGCCTGGACTGGAGGAGGGTAAAAACCTCATTAAAAAAACTTTCAATCTCAAGGTGTGCTGCACACTGATGAGATGCATGGCTGTTGAGGTGGTGCAGTCATTAGTGGGCAACCTCTAGGGAACCTGCCACACCTCAGTTGTATAAGGCTTACCTAGGTACTCGAGGCTCTGTCTAGGTGGTCTTTTAGTTCCCTAGCTCCTCATGGAACTGCTGCGACGGATCCTTCAAAATTTTTCCTTCTTCCTCACAGCAGAAAGGGTGGGCCACTGGAAGTTACCAACATCCACTCTAACTTTAGGGTTTGTGTAACCAGTCCTCCCAACTCTGAACATTTTCAGAATTCTAGTTTGTATAGTAACAGAATACATGCTGCTAGTCACAATTTATTTTTAGTGGTTAAAAGGAAAGAGGAAAGGTTTGACAAAGTCTCACCTTTTTACGTTCAAAAGGGTTTCGAGGAGATTGGGTGTACCTTAAAATTTGTTAAGCATTTGCGAAATGGGACACCAGAGGTGGAAACTGTAAGTTCCCAACAAGTGACAAAACTTGCAGACAGCCTTTTCCTTGGGGAATATCCCATTGAGACATTAAACTACAGTAAAGATGTTACAACATGCAGGATGTTGTGGACATCCCCCAAACAAGACCTAAAAGTTGAGTGTGCCCAAGAAGGCATTACGTGCAGAATATAATGAAAAGGATGGAAGGCAATCTGATTAAATCAGACCTGTTTATCCTCTATTTGAATAGCACAAAACTCCCAGAACATTTTAAGGCGGGTTTTCTTTCCTTAACACTCTGGTCCTATGTCCACAATGCAACACGCTGTTTTCATTGTCAGCGCTGGGCACACCACTATTAGATGTAAGGAAGAAGCCACTTGTGGCAAATGTGGTAAGACTGTGTACAAAGGAGTTGGATCTTAATCTTGTCCACAGTGTGTGAACTGCTCTGGGGCTCACCCTGTGTGGAGTAGGGACTGCTGTGTTTTCCTTGAAGAATGGAAGGTACAGGAGATCAAAACTATGAAACAGATCTCTTATGATGAGGTCAAAAAGATTTATAAGGCCATGCAGCCTCCCCCCCCCCCCCCCCCATCCCCCCACATATTTTACCTCCTTTGCTTTGGTTGTTCCGAAAACCAAAGCTGCTACACCAAAGGTGGTTGCTAGTGTCAGCTGTAGTACCTTTATTTGTCAGTACACTTGCACTGCTGCCGTTGTTTCAGAGCCTACACTTCCTTCCACATCATCAGACAAGGCCGTGGAAGCCGACTTGGGACTCCCTGTTCCTCCAAACATTGTCAGGTCTACCATGCACTGCTGCCACTACTAGTGTCACGGTTGTGGCCCTGGAGCCAACCCAGGGCAAAAAATCCAGGTCAAGCTTTCACCACTGATGGAGTCAAGAAGTAAACAGTATAAGAGTGAATCTTGATGTCGGACTGGGCCAGTATTTTTGCCCCAAGAATGAGCCTCCAACCATTATGGGCTTTTCTTCCTGGTGGTAAGACAGGATGAAAGTGCAACCCCTGTGATGGATGGCTCCCATATTACAGTGGAACAGTTCAGGTCTCATGTGGAGGAACTGAAACTCTTGGCACGGACACAACCCCTGTGCACATGTTAATAGGAGACACATTTCGAAGCCACTGACACCCCTGTCCTACGGATCTATACCCTCAGCCAAAAGAATAACCTGACTGGGGAAAGAGCCAGGGAAGGGGTTGCTGTGTTTATCAGTAACACACACCAGTTCTGTACACTCTCCTTGGTTTCTGACCTACAAGCAGTAGCCATTGCAGTTCATGTGGGTCAGAAGATACGTGTCTGCTCCCTGCGCTTACCTTCTCAGGATATATTAGACTCTGAGGCTCTCGCAGGCATTATTCCACAACTCTCCTGCCTATTTCTCTTATTGGGTGATTTCAGTGCCCATAATGTATTATGATGCCCGAACTGTTCTTGCCCCCGAGGATTGAGCTTGGAGAACCTCATGATGTCTCAGGAGTTGTGCATCCTCAACACAGACAGTCCCACTCGTTTCCAACTGCTACTGGGTCATAGTCAACCATTGAAATCTCTTTCTGCTCTCCAGCCCATGCCGACTAAGCACAGTGGGAAGCAACTGATGACATTCATTCCAGTGACGATTTCTCACTGTGCATCCACTTACTGCATGGAAGATTGGATGAACAGAAACCACCAAAATGGGTGGTCAGCAGGACAAAGTAGATGTTGTTCAGCCAGCTGGCTTTGTGTGAACACCGTAACAGCATCCAGGAAAGGGTGGACCACATAACACAAGTGACCCATCATGCCGCTGACTTATCCATCCCAAAGTATTCAGGTCATCTTAGGAGGCAGCCTGTACCTTGGTGGACTGATCAGTGCTGTTCGGCAATCTATGACAGTCGTGCAGCTCTTAGACAGTTTAAATGCTGCCCAACAGCTGACAAACCTTACAGCCTTTCGAGTTGGGAGAGCCAAGGCACAATGCCTAGTTATGAAGAGCAAGAAAAGGTCATGGAAAGTGTTCCTGGACTTGATCAACCATTCCACTTGTTCTGCAAAAGTACAGGAAGCCATCTAAAGGATTTCTGGTAAACACAATTGTTTACCAATAGCAGCAGTGCTGAAACAGGGGTGTCTTCAAACTAAACTCGGAGACATCACTCAGATGATGGCAGAGCACCTTGCAGCGAATACTGACAATGCCAACCATGATCTGTCATTTTGCCATTACTGTGCAACTGCAGATCCCACAGTTCTGAGTCTTAGAACTGCTCTTTCTCCTTGTGGGTGCTGGAATTAGCACTTTCTGAGACTGCACCCAGTCAGAACCAAAGCCAGTACTGCATGCTTTGACATTGGCCAATAACATCAAAGGAAATCCACCTCGAATGTTTCAATTTGATATGGCAGGTAGATCATTTCCCCAACTCGTGGAGAGAGACAATCTCAGTACCTCTCCTCAAGCCAAGAAAGGACCACATATGTCCCCGGAACTGTGTAGGAAAGACCTTGCAGCAAATGGGTAATCATTGTCTGGTCTGATTGTTGGAGACTAGGCAACTACTTAGTCGCAGTCACTGTGGATTCCAGAGATTTTGGTGCACTGTCGACAACCTGAGCCGACTTGAGGTGGATGTTCCATAGAGTTTCCTACGTAAACATTAATGTTTGAGTGTATTCTTTGATATTGGTAAGGCATACGACACTACTTGGAGACAAAGTATTCTCATGTAACACCATCAATCGGGATTTTGTGGGCACCTCCCCATCTTCAAAAAGCTTTTCTTTGCTAAGTGCTTTTTTAGATCCCAAGTTGGTGACCTGCCGTTGATTGTTTTGAGCTGGAGAATGGTGTTCCTTAGGGCAGCGTTTTAAGTATTACCCTCTTTGCCATAGCCATAAATAGTATTACTTCTACAATAAGGAGTCCTGTACAATGCTCCTTATTTGTGGACGATTTTGCTGTTTTCTGTTCCTCCTCCAGTGTTGCAACAGCAACCTGTCAATTGCAACTTACAGTGCCGGGGGTAGAGGAGTGGGGGCAAAGATGGGTTTTCACTTTTCTGGGGGTAAGTGTGTATTTGTTCATTTTAATTGTTCTCATTATATTTTTAGTTTACCTGACTTGCAGATGAGGGACACCATTCTACAGTTTAAAGACTCAGTGAGGTTTCTTGGCCTCATTTTTAGTCCAAGCTGTGATGGTTACCACACCTGAGAGAGCTGAAAGCCAGAACCCAGAAGGTACTGAATATCAAAAAGTGCCATAGCCACAGGTCTTGGGGTGCAGATAGGGTGCTTCTGCTCCAGTTTTATGGAGCTCTTGTGCATTCACGGCTAGTGTGTGAATGCACAGTGTACATGTCAGCATTACCTTCTTACCTGAAGATTATTGACACTATCCACCATGAGGGGATTAAGCTGACCACAGGTGCTTACAGGACCAGTCCCATACCCAGTCTCTGTGCTGATGCTGAGGAATTGCCACTCACCATCTGGCAGCAACCTATCAGGCTGTATCAGGCATGTAAGTTCCTCGCTCAGACCTCATCGGCATACCATTCTGCAGCTTGTCCACCTCAGGAATCCCTTTCAACAATTGTCTACGAGCAACACTGCTGGTTGGGATCTGCGTGCAGCATGTGTTGGAGTCACTTGGTGTGGAGCATGTACAACCCCAAATCCAGGGTTTTAACTGCCTTGCACCATGATTACTGGGGAGGCTCAGAGTAATTTTAAATCTGGTGCAGTATATAAGAGGTTGCAATCCTGCATATGTTTTTAATACATTATTTTATGACATTTTACCTGAGGACAACTCTACAGCTGTCTTTACGGATGGGTCTAAACAGGGGGACTGTTGGTTGCTTTGTTGTTTTCCCTAATCGTGGGTGGGCATTGGAGCAGATGAGACATGCTTCAAGTGCTAAATTCCTTGTTTATTCAGATTCTCTCAGTGCACTTCACTCTCTACAGTACTTACACCCAGCAAATAAATTAGTCCAGGATATCCAGGACACCCTTCTGCAACTACAGTTGCTGGGGAAGTAGATGTCTTTCTGCTGGATACCAGGCCACATGGGTATTTTGGGGAATGAAAGGGCAGATATAGCAGCCAAGGTAGCGTGTCATGATCCTCAGTTATTAGTGTGCCATCCCCATGCATGCTATTGTCTCACTGTAGAGGTACAGAGTCATGTGTCGATGGGAAGATGAGTGCCTGAAAGTGACAGATAATAATCTGTGTCTAGTAAAGCCCACTACATGGCCACATCATTCCTCCTTTCAACAAAAGAAGTGGGGTGAAGTTCTCCTTACTTGTCTTCACATAGGCCACACTCCCCTGACACATAGCTTCTTCTCGCTCCAGCATGATTACCCTTCAATGTGTGATACTTGTGGCTTACAGATCACTGTGCACCACATTTTATTAAACACTTTTATTTTTGGACCAGAGGCCAGTGGCAGATTTGCTGGTAGATCGGCCCTCTAGTTTAAGTGACGTCCAAATGAATGTGGTGAGACATTAAAGGTTTTGTGATGTGTCCAACTTATTTCCAAAAAATTCAGGGTTTCTTCCCAGGTGTAGTATCTTTTACTGTCTCCTTTGTTTTCCGACATGTTATATGGAGTGCTTGTGTGGGTCAACAGGTGTAAAGAGGTAGGAGTGAACAAGTGTGCCAATGTTTTTTGCCCTTCTCATCATATTCATTTCTTTTAATATTTGTAAGGGCACTTATAACCACGTCATTGAGTGCCTGTACACCAAGTGCCCCACCCCTCCCTTCAGCCACACACAGAAAAAATTACAATTAAAGAGCGTAGGTAGAGGGTGTATACCAGCAACATACAACATCCTATTGCAGAGCAAGCTCTACGACAAGACAATCACTAATCGTGCCATCTGTATTGTTCCCCAGGCACCAGTTTCTCAGAACTCCATAGGTGTGAACTGGCTTTACGACATATCCTTGGTACTCATCACCCACCTGGCATTAATTTCTTGGCTCGTAGCATTGCTTCTTGGTAACTATTCCTTTCTTCGCTCCTTTTAATCTTCTGTATCTTTTTTTCTGACCAGTCTAATTCCCCACCCACCTCTGCCACACGCAATACTCTTATTAACTGTTGCATCACATTTTTTCAGTAATCTCTGTCTTGCATATTACTCTATCTTCCAGCTTTAAGCTCTCAGATTTTCAAATCTTGTCTGGCACAGTCTCCGACAATGACATTCCTCCTCATCCTATCCGTTAAGTCTCATGTGACGTGGGGTTTTGGGTGACTTTTCTAATTTCTCCTCCCGTCCTAAACCTCATCAGTCCTTTTCCTTCACCCCTCTTCCTTACCCTCCTTCCCCTTCAACCCTTCTGCCAGGAGAAGGAGCCACTGGCTTCAAAAGTTTGCAAATTTCAGTACCATCATATTTGTTTTCTCCTGTCACCACTCGCTGAGTTGATTTTTTAATCACCCAGTTATATAATAGCAAAATTCAGTTAGCAAAAATCTCAAAAAGGTTTTGACTGATTAACTTCAAACTTTAAACATTCAGAAGTACATGGACTATTAATTTTTTAACAACGATGTACAGGTTGTCTGTTAAAATTGACTGTGAGAAAGAAACTGCTTTTCTCAAAAGTGTGTGGTATATACGAAAGGATGTCGGTTTTAAGGGAGAGGGTAAGGAGTCATTCCACTTCCGGGAGCGAAAAGACTTACCTCAGAGGGAAAAAAGGACAGGTATACACTTGCGCGCGCGCACACACATACACACACACACCCATCCGCACATATACAGACACAGGCAGACATGTGTAAATGCAAAGAGGTTGGGCAGAGATGTCAGTCGAGGCGGAAGTACAGAGGCAAAGATGTTGTTGAATGACAGGTGATGTACGAGTGGCGGCAACTTGAAATTAGCAGAGGTTGGGGCCTGGTGGATAACGAGAAGAGAGAATATATTGAGGGGCAAGTTCCCATCTCCAGAGTTCTGATAGGTTGGTGTCAGTCAGTGGAAAGTATCCAGATACCCGGACAGTGTAACACTGTGCCAAGATGTGCTGGCCATGCGCCAAGGCATGTTTAGCCACAGGGTGATCCTCATTACCAACAAACACTGTCTGCCTGTGTCCGTTCATCCAAATGGCCAGTTTGTTGCTCGTCATTCCCACATAGAAGGCTTCACAGTGTAGACATGTCAGTTGGTAAATCACGTGGGTGCTTTCACACGTGGCTCTGCCTTCCCGGTTACAGGACTGGAGTAGGTGGTGGTGGGAAGGTACATGGGACAGGTCTTACACCGGGGGCGGTTACAGGGGTAGGAGCCAGAGGGTAGGGAAGGTGGTTTGGGGATTTCATAGGGATGAACCAAGAGGTTACGAAGGTTAGGTGGATGGCAGAAAGACACTCTTGGTGGAGTGGGGAGGATTTAATGAAGGATGGATCTCATTTCAGGGCAGGATTTGAGGAAGTCATATCCCTGCTGGAGAGCCACATTCAGAGTCTGATCCAGTCCCGGAAAGTATCCTGTCCACAAGTGAGGTACTTTTGGGGATCTTCTGTGGGAGGTTCTGGGTTTGAGGGGATGAGGAAGTGGCAGTAGCTATTTGCTTCTGTACCAGGTCAGGAGGGTAGCTGCGGGATGCGAAAGCTGTTTTCAAGTTATTGGTGTAATGGTTCAGGGATTCGGACTGGAGCAGATTCGTTTGCCACGAAGACCTAAGCTGTAGGGAAGGAACCGTTTGATATGGAATGGGTGGCAGCTGTCATAATGGAGGTACTGTTGTTTGTTAGTGGGTTTGATGTGGATGGATGTGTGAAGCTGGCCATTGGACAGATGGAGGTCAATGTCGAGGAAAGTGGCATGGGATTTGGAGTAGGACCAGGTGAATCTGATGGAACCAAAGGATTTGAGGTTGGAGAGGAAATTCTGGAGTTCTTCTTCACCGTGAGTCCAGATCATGAAGATGTCATCAATAAATCTGTACCAAACTTTGGGTTGGCAGGCTTGGGTAACCAAGAAGGCTTCCTCTAAGTGACCCATAAATAGGTTGATGTATGAGAGGACCATCCTGGTACTCATGGCTGTTCCCTTTAATTGTTGGTATGTCTGGCCTGCAAAAGTGAAGAAGTTGTGGGTTAGGATGAAGCTGGGTAAGGTAATGAGGAAAGAGGTTTTAGATAGGGTAGCAGGTGATTGGCGTGAAAGGAAGTGCTCCATCGCAGCAAGGCACTGGACGTGCGGGATATTTGTGTATAAGGAAGTGGCATCAGTGGTTACAAGGATGGTTTCCGGGGGGTAACAGATTTGGGTAAGGATACCGGGCGTTGAAGAAAGTGGTTGGTGTCTTTGATAAAGGATGGGAGACTGCATGTAATGGGTTGAAGGTGTTGATCTACGTAGGCAGAGATACGTTCTGTGGGGTTTGGTAGGTACTGTGAAGTTCACCTTTATCTCTCCCCATCTATTTTTATTTTCATTTCAGCCTCATGTTACACTTTCCATCTTCTAAATACCATGTCATCCTCAGGCTTGTCTGATATTTGGCATTACCCCCAAAGGCCTCACACTTAAAGTTCCCATCTCTGGCTGTAACCCTTCTGTCCACCAGTCCCTATACCAGTTCCAAACTGAACAATCCATAGCCCTCACCCTCCTAATCCTTCACCTACACATCAACTCAGCCAATGAACACACCCGTCGACTCCTATCCCTGATCAAAGTCCTCAATCTTTCCTCTCCTACATCCACACCGGCTCTTCAGAGCATCTTCCTAAAGGCCAACCGCAAATTAGAACAGCATGCCACCCTCCACCTCAAAAAGCTATCCAATCTCCTGGTTTCCCACCTCCGGAAAGGCAACTCACTCACCCTCCACAACCTTTCCGACAAACCTCAACCTCCTCTCATTGCACACAGACCCAGTCTCTCCCATCTACTCAATCTCCCACTTCCAGCTCCACTCCTCCCAAAACCTCAAAATTCTAATCAACACAGTCTGGAACCACAACACTCGAATTCAGTAGTTAACCTTTCCTCCAAACCTCTCTCCCAATCCGAAACCTCTGTCCTATCCAAAGGCCTCACCTTCAGCCCTACTCCCAGATTCAACCAAACAGCCCTCGTCAAAGATCTACTGTCCTACACTCGTAGTCTCTGCTGGAAATATCGCTTTGCCACGAAGAAAAATAATCCTAATCCTACTCTTAATGATCCAACTCCCCAAGACACTATCCAAATTGAATTCTGCCTGGAACAATTCCGTCCTCCGTCACAGCAGGACCCACCTCCTCTTCCTCAAAATCACCCTCTCCAAACCTTCCAGGAATTTCTCACTTCCAGCCTTGCCTCTCACTCTTTCTTGAAAAACCTTAATCCTACTCCCCACATCACCACAGCTGAAGTCCAGGCTATCCGTGATCTGAAGGCTGACCAATCCATCGTCATTCTTCCGGCTGACAAGGGTTCCACGACTGTGGTACGTGATCGTCGGGAGTATGTGGCTGAGGGACTGCGTCAGTTTTCAGACAACACTACATACAAAGTTTGCCAAGGTAAACCCATTCCTGATGTCCAGGCGGAGCTTCAAGGAATCCTCAAAACCTTAGGCCCCCTACAAAACCTTTCACCTGACTCCATCAACCTCCTGAACCCACCAACACCTCGCACTCCTACCTTCTACCTACTTCCTAAAATTCACAAACCCAAACATCCCGGCCGCCCCATTGTAGCTGGTTACCAAGCCCCCACAGAACGTATCTCTGCCTATCTCTCCCATCCTTTATCAAAGACACCAACCACTTTCTTCAACGCCCGGTATCCTTACCCAAATCTGTTACCCCCCGGAAACCATCCTTGTAACCACTGATGCCACTTCCTTATACACAAATATCCCGCACGCCCAGTGCCTTGCTGCGATGGAGCACTTCCTTTCACGCCAATCACCTGCTACCCTATCTAAAACCTCTTTCCTCATTACCTTACCCAGCTTCATCCTAACCCACAACTTCTTCACTTTTGCAGGCCAGACATACCAACAATTAAAGGGAACAGCCATGAGTACCAGGATGGTCCTCTCATACATCAACCTATTTATGGGTCACTTAGAGGAAGCCTTCTTGGTTACCCAAGCCTGCCAACCCAAAGTTTGGTACAGATTTATTGATGACATCTTCATGATCTGGACTCACAGTGAAGAAGAACTCCAGAATTTCCTCTCCAACCTCAAATCCTTTGGTTCCATCAGATTCACCTGGTCCTACTCCAAATCCCATGCCACTTTCCTCGACATTGCCCTCCATCTGTCCAATGGCCAGCTTCACACATCCGTCCACATAAACCCACTAACAAACAACAGTACCTCCATTATGATAGCTGCCACCCATTCCATATCAAACGGTCCCTTCTCTACAGCTTAGGTCTTCGTGGCAAACGAATTTGCTCCAGTCCTGAATCCCTGAACCATTACACCAATAACTTGATAACAGCTTTCGCATCCTGCAACTACCCTCCCGACCTGGTACAGAAGCAAATAACCAGAGCCGCTTCCTCATCCCCTCAAACCCAGAACCTCCCACCGAAGAACCCCAAAAGTGCCCCACTTGTGACAGGATACTTTTACGGGACTGGATCAGACTGAATGTGGCTCTCCAGCAGGGATATGACTTCCTCAAATCCTGCCCTGAAATGAGATACATCCTTCATGAAATCCTCCCCACTCCACCAAGAGTGTCTTTCCGCCGTCCACCTAACCTTCGTAACCTCTTAGTTCATCCCTATGAAATCCCCAAACCACCTTCCTTACCATCCGGCTCCTACCCTTGTAACTGCCCCCGGTGTAAGACCTGTCCCATGCACCCTCCCACCAACACCACCTACTCCAGTCCTGTAACTCGGAAGGTGTACACGATCAAAGGCTTAGCCACGTGTGAAAGCACCCACGTGGTTTACCAACTGACATGCCTACACTGTGAAGCCTTCTATGTGGGAATGACCAGCAACAAACTGTCCATTCGCATGAACGGACACAGGCAGACAGTGTTTGATGGTAATGAGGATCACCCTGTGGCTAAACATGCCTTGGTGCATGGCCAGCACATCCTGGCACAGTGTTCCACCTTCCTGGTTATCTGGATACTTCCCACTGACACAACCTATCAGAACTCTGGAGATGGGAACTTGCCCCTCAATATATTCTCTCTTCCCTTTTACCC
Organism: Schistocerca cancellata; assembly: GCF_023864275.1. NCBI lineage: Eukaryota > Metazoa > Arthropoda > Insecta > Orthoptera > Acrididae > Schistocerca > Schistocerca cancellata. The sequence continues at coordinate 426,334,580 of NC_064631.1, forward strand.
ACCAGGCCTCAACCTCTGCTAATTTCAAGTTGGCACTGCTCGTACCGCACCTGTCATTCAACAACATCTTTGCCTTTATACTTCCACCTCAACTGACATCTCTACCCAACCTCTTTGCATTTACATATGTTTGCCTGTGTCTGTATATTGGATGGATATGTGTGTGTGCGGTGTATACCTCTCCTTTTTCCCCCCTAAGATGGGGAAAAGGAGCTACAATTCCTATACATATGTACCCACGTACGTACATACATATATACATACATACTTACAATTACCGTACATATTAGAAAAAAATCTGCTTTCTTTCTTTTTGATTTTTACCAGACTGAGCCATAGCAAGGTCTGGCCGGGTACAGCTAGTAAACGATAAGTTTTTACAGCTGATGATAAATATGCAATTCTTGAAAATGTGTAATTTAATAGGTGCACTACATTAAAGATCTCTCAAAAACATTTTTCTTTTGCAAGACAGGTTGTCAAAAGTGTTGGTAAATGTCTCATTGGTGGTTTCCTGTTGCTGGAACGGAGATTGTTGATAGTATGCTATTTTTGTTCTTGTCACATCTAGAGCCACAGTTCTTTTTCATGTAAAGATTATACACAATTCTCACTGCTGCGGAAAAATAAAAGTCAAAATCTAGTTTCAGCATTCAATATTAGTAAACTGTCGTCCTCAGATTACAAATTGTTTCAAGGGAACGGGGAAAACGCCAAATTTTGTGACATTTTGTAAAAACTGCCAATTTCACATTAATTTTCATGTTATCAACTGCATAAAATTTTCCTCTCCCTAATAATTGTATGTTAGGAAAGCTTACTTTGATATGTTTTGGATCAACAGGCATTACATTGCTTCCCCTTTCATTTCATGTGATAAAGAAATTTGCTCACTACTTACAGAGAAAGTATACAGGACTTTTTCAACACAAGCCATTAAAGTGTGGTGTGGTAGAGTACATTTGGGAATTCCACTTCTGGAATTCAGAAATCCTTAGAACTCTTCATGATCTACACTGTAATGTCACACAAAAATGTACACTTCACCACAACTTTCATTTCATGTGCAAGTTCCACTGTTTCATAGCACAATATTCAAAATGCCCTTTCTGGCCCCACTCTAGTTGTTAGATGACTGGGTGGTGTGTCGTCGGACCTTGCCTAGTATGGTGGTGCCGGTCTCCCACATTGTTCCCCTATGCCCTGTCAAGAAGCATGGGACTTCATTTCCATTTCAATATGTGGTTACAAAATCAAGCTCCTGCATCAGCAGATTTTTGTTTTCCACTGATCTGCAAGCAGCTTTAAAAACAACAAGCTCTGTTTTGTGTCGCAACACAACTACATCTAGGAGTTTCTCAGTCAGTTGCAACACTATATCAACACTACACACACATACTGAAGACTGTTTGCAGACAGATATATTTGTACTTTCATAAAGTGTGACTGAAAAAACCTACATACCTCTGATCCTTTTTCATGAACTATGCACTGGGCTACTTCTCTTTCATTCCTGAGGAAGGAATAGCTCCATAAGCAAGGAATAGCATTCTGATTTTCAAAAGTTTCTATCAGTAGTTTTGGAACATTGCTCTCTTGAAGGTAGTACTGGCCAGTCTTTCTGTCTTTGTAATTTTTGAGTTTTTTAGGTGAATTTTCCTTTTGATACAAGACATGTTTGTATGTACAATAGAGACATTTGACTTTCGAAGTTAGTCAAGACTGTCACTGTCACTATCAGAACACAATGATGAAAACAAATATTATGTCTATATATTGGTTTGAGGGCAATTGGTACCATCATCACATGGATTATGATGTGGGATCTACATGAATACTCTGCAGTTCACTTTTAAGTGCCTGGTAGAGGGTTCTTCAGACCACTATTTCTCTAACATTGCACTCTCAGTCAGCACATAGGAAAAATGAACACTTAATCTTTCTGTATGAGCTTTGATTTTTCTACAACGATCATTTTTCCGTAGGTAGGTGTGTTGGTAGTAAAAAACCTTTAGAGGAGAAAGTTAGCGATTGAATTTTCATGAAAGCTCTTGCCACAAAAAAAGTACATTTGTTTTAATGATTGCCACCCCTACTCATTTATCATGTCCATGACACTTTCCCCCTATTTCACTGTAATACAAAACAAGCTGCCCTTCTTTGGATTTTTCCAATATCCTCCATCAGTCCTATCTAGTAAGGATCCCGCACTGGGCTGCACAGCAGTACTCTAGTGGAGAATGGACAAGAGTAGGGTCTGCAGTCTCTTTTATTAGACTTGTTGCATCTTCCAGGTGTTCTGCTAATAAAACACAATATTTGCTTAGTCTTTCCCACAATATTATCTATGTGATTGTTCCAATTTGAGCTATTCATAATTGTAATCCCTAGGCATTAGATTTGTGTGATTTACCATGTAATCGAAATTTGATGGATTTCATTTAATACTCATTTGGATGACCTCACAATTTTCATTATTTTTCCTTGTTCAGTGACAGTCGCCACCTATAGCACCATACAAATATCATTTGTAAATCATTCTGCACTTGGTTTTGCTCGCCTGATGAGTTTAGTACATTCTGATTAAAATATTAAAATTACTTGATATTTGAGGTCTGTCCCTTGCTGCTATAGTGTTCATCATCTGCTGCCGGCTACCAATCGGACAGGAAGTGGCTGCCTAAAAGTGTAACAGTAATGAGAGATACTCTGTCGACAGCTGATTTTAAGTGACCAATGACTGAACTGTAGAAGATGACAGGTTTTGTAGCCCTGAATTTAAATGTGTGTCCTAACCTAACCACAAACTTATAATGTGCAATGTATCTTAGAAAACAGCAATGAACAGTCTGTAGCAGAACTAAAATCACAGTCACTTTGTTCGTAGTGTTTAAAGCTAACCTCTATGAGCAAACTCGAGACAGAAAAATTTCGTAATTTGTTTGTTTGCATAGCAATCTTCCGCAGCAAAATTTCAGTTTTGGTGATAAAAGCAAACTGTAATTTATCAGTGTCATTGGTTACATGAAACTATCCTCACACTGGTCACACAGGATGCCATATTACCAGCCTATGATCAATCCTGCTTAGCATTTGGTTTCAGATTATAGGCGACGCAAGCAGATTCCAAATGAAACCGATTCCAAATGACAATGAATGATAGAAAGAAAAATAAGAGTAAATAAGGAGGTTGACGATGAAAATGATGCAGCAAAGTATTAGAAATTAAAAAAAAATACATTTAAATCAATTAACAGAATAAAGCTTACAATCAGACTATTGATTAGATTTATAAAAATAAAAAATTTTCGCTACATTTGATGACATTTGAACCTTTGACCTCCAACACATCAGTTTATGTGCCTAGCACTATGCTGTGCCATTACATTCCAAAAGGTCTTCTGTATTTATGATTGGTGTTTACAGTAACAATGATTGTCAGCCTTCAAAAATTCAGTGTCTCACAGTCATGCAAAGCTTACCTTATATAAGCTAATCTCTGTGATTATAATAACTGTTTAAATGTCCTGTGTGGGAGGATTCAATTGCCAGTATTTTTTTATTAGTACTGTGCATGAAATGTGTGTGTTTCATTAGCATCGTTGTGTGTGTGTGCTTGTGCGTGTGTGTTATCATGTGTGTTATCATGTATGATGGAAAATGAAGTGCAAGGGCCAGACCCAGGATTCAAGCACACCAAGAGAGAAAGCAGAACAAGAAATTGGATGTGAACTAATTTTTGTGGCAGTTTGGCACTGATGAACAATTCGGGTGTGATGAGGAGTGCTCTTAGTGGAGGAAACCAACTCCAACGCACGAGGTTCAACTATCAAGTAATTTGAATCGACCGATAGATGGTAAATGACAGCATCATCTGCAAACAATCTAAGAGGGCTTCTTAGATTGCCTCATAAATTGTTGATATAGATCAAGAACAACTGGGGGACTATAACACTTCTTTGGGGAACGCCGGATATCACTTCTGTTTTACTTGATTTTCCGTTGATTACTACATGAACCAGGGACCTTGCTGTTGGTGGGGAAGCTTCCATACTTCAGCAGTACAGATAGCCATACCGTAAATGCAACCGCAAGGGATTGGTATCTGTTGAGAGTCCAGACAAATGTGTGGTTCCTGAAGGGAAGCAGCAGCCTTCCCAGTAGTTGCAGGGGCAACAGTCTAGATGATTGACTGATCTGGCCTTGAAACATCAACCAGAATGGCCTTGCTGTGCTCGTACTGTGAATGGCTGAAAGCGAGTGGAAATTACAGTCGTGATTTATCCCAAGGGCAGGCAGCTGTACTGTACGGTTAAATGTTAAATGATGATGGCATGCTCTTGGGTGAAATATTCCAGAGGTAAAATAGTCCCCCCTTGGTATCTCTGGGAGGGAACTACTCAGGAGGATGTCATTACCAGGAGAAACAAAACTGGCGTTCCAAGGATTGGAGCATGGAATGTCAGATCCCTTAATTGGGCAGATAGATTAGAAAATTTTAAAAGCTGAATTGATAAAGTTAGTTACAGTGGGAAGAGGACTTGGGGTCAGGTGAATACAGGGTTATAAATACAAAATCAAACAGGGGTAATGCAGGATTAGGTTTAATAATAAGGAAAAAAGAAACAGGAACATGGATAAGCAACTATGAACACATTATTGTAGCCAAGACAGACACGAAGCCCACCTCCATGCAGATGATGGAGAGATTGAAGAAATGCATGATGAGATAAAAGAAAATACACCACAATCCCTCCTTACATTCCCAGAATTAACGTTTTCCTGCAGTTTATAACATTTTCTATCACTCCCGTCGCATTTCCTGGGTCCACAATATTAATTCGCACCCAATTTTATGTCAACATACTTATAATTTTCTCTCAATTTACGCTTTATGAATAATGTTTGTGGGAAAGAAATATGACATAAAATGATGCTGGTATTATGTTGGCCATCAGGTAGTGTTTACAAACATTATGTGTTTAAGTTTCTAAATACCAGGGCACTCTACTCAGTGGATTTGAAGTGGTAAACATGTAAAAGTTGGAACAATTTGTGCCCTATCTCCTGCCGCTGCCTAGCTGTACTCAGCAAGGTAACTAGGTTCGTTTGAATAAAGATATCATGACCAATTGCAAACTGTCTCTGCTGTACATGCATAGTTTCATTATTGCTGTGATTATTGTGTTACCTTTGTCAAACCATAATTAACGTGTTTCATGGTTTGGCCACTCATAGCACTTTTTGACATATTCACTTACTTTGCGTTGCTCAAATGGGTTTTCTTTAAATAGTACCAATTATTTTTTTTTTTTTTTTTTTTTCATGCTGAGCAAAATGTGTTTCGAGAATTTATTCTCATTGTCAAGTTCAGTATTTACGTGTGTATTTTTTGTGATGTTACGCAAACAGTGCGAATGACAGTTTGCATGTGTGTGGTTTTGTACATAACTGACAAGGTACAGTACCTGATAACTTGAAAAAGATAACTACAGTGCAAGAGACATGGAACAATACAAATGCAGGCACTTAAGTAAATATTAGCACTTGACAGCGCGAACAAATTGTCCAAACGCGTTGTGCAAAGCATGAAAAAAATGTGTTACTGATGAGTGATTTTTATTAGGTAGTAAACCATTAGTAGATAATAAACAGGTCCATGACAAGTATTTTGATGCCTACTAGGTACATATATGTGCATAAAGTGTGAAAATGCGAGGGAGTATCCTATATGTAACTTTTACAGCTTAAAACATTATTTCCCAAATTTTACATTTTCCCGCATTTTAGATTTCTTGTAGTCACTGGAAAAGTGTAAAAGTAGGGTTTCACTTTATTCACATAGATAAGGGACATGGAAGATTGGATAATCTTGGGGGCAGGAATTTGACAGTAAGAAAAGGAGAAGAAGGAACTGTAATAGGTGAATATGGACTGGGTGAAAGGAATGGAGGAGGAAGCTGTCTGGTAGAATTTTGCACAGAGGATAATTTAAGCATAGTTAATACATGGTTTAAGAATTATGAAAGAAGGCTGTATTTTGGAGACACTTGGAAAGCTTCAGATTGATTATATAATGATAAGACAGAAATTTCGGAACCAGATTTTAAATTGCAACACATTCCCAGGGGCAGATGTGGAGTCTGGTAACAATTTATTATGAACAAGCTGTAGGTTAAAACTGAAGAAACTGCAAAAAGGTGAGAATTTAAGGAGGTGGGATCAGGTCAAACTGTAAGATCCAGAGGTTTTAGGGAGTTTCAGAGGGAGCATAGGGAACAATCGGCAAGAACGGGGGAAAGGAATACAGTAGAAAAAGGAGGGGTAGTTTTGAGAGATGAAACAGTGAAGGCAGCAGAGGATCAACCAGGTAAAAAGAGGTGGTCTAGTAGAAATCCTTGGGAAACACAAGAGATATTGAATTTAATTGATGAAAGGAGGAAATATAAAAATGCAGTAAATGAAGCAGGCCAAAGGGAATACAAACATCTAAACAACAAAACTAATAGAAGTGCAAAATTGCTACCACCTTTCTGAATATCAAGAGCTCAGATGGAAAACCAGTCCTAAGCAAAGAAGGGAAATGAAAAAGGTGGAAGGAATATATAGAGGGAGCTGTACTTCAGGGTAGTATTGTGGAAATGGGAATGGATGTAGATGAAGCTGAGATGAGAGATAAGATACTGCATGAAGAGTTTGACAGAGCATTCAAAGACCTAAGTCGAAACAAGGCCCTGGGAGTAGACAACATTTTGTTGAAGCTGCTGGTAGCCATTGGGAGAGCCAGCCATGACAAAACTCTTCCATCTGGTGACCAAGATGTATGAGACAGGTGAAATACCATCAGACTGAGAAGAATATGATAATTCCAACTCCAAAGAAAGCAGGTACTGACAATTGTGAAACGTACCAAACTATAAGTGTAATAAGTCACAGTTGCAAAATATTAACATGAAATTTTTACATAAGAATGGAAAAACTGGTAGAATCTGACCTCGAGGTTTTTGGATTGTGGAGAAATGTAAGAACATGCGAGGCAGTACTGATCCTATGACTCCTCATAGAAGATAGGTTAAGGAAAGGCAAACCTACATTTATAGTATTTGTAGACTTGGAGAAAGCTTTTGACATTGGTGACTGGAATACTCTTTCAAATTTTGAAAGTGGCAAGTGTAAAATACAGGGAGAGAAAAGTTATTTACAATTTGTACAGAAACCAGATGGTAGTTATATGAATTGCGGGGCATGAAAGGGAAGCGGTGGTTGAGAAGGGAGTGAGATGGTGTATCCCAACACATACATGATAAACAGTTTAGACAAGAAGAGAATAGGACTTTTGAAATGTGGTGCTACAAAAGAATGTTGAAGGTTAGGTGGGCAGATCATGTAACTAATGAATAGAACTGGGAAGAAAAGAAATTTGTGGCAAAACTTGACTAGAAGAAAGGATCGATTGATAGGATACATTCTGAGACATCAAAGAAGTATTGGAGGGGAGGGGGCAAAAATTGTAGAGGTAGATTCAGAAGGAATAAAGTAAACAGATTCAGAAGGATGTAGGTTGCATTAGTTACTCGGAGATGAAGAGGATAGAGCAGCATGGATAACAGCATCGAACCAGTCTTCAGACTGAAGACAACATTACACTACATACTGTGAATTTTCTGACAGGAAATCATGAATCCAGGGGTGCAACTAAAGTGATACTGCATACACATACAATTTGATTAGAAGTCTCTTGTGAGGAATGGTGTCAAAAACCTTCTGGAAATCTAGAAATATGGAATAAGTTTGTGATGCCCTGTCAGTAACACTCCTTACATTGGAGTTAGTTGTATTTCACAAGAACATTTCCTGAATCAGTGTTGACTGTATGTCAATACAGTTCTCTTTGAGGTAATTCATAATTTTCGAACACAATATACTGTCCAAAATCCTACGGCAAATCGATGTTAGTGACATGGTCTGTAATTCATCAGATTACTCCTATGTCCTTTCTTGAGTATTAGTGTGATCTGTGCAACTTTCCACTCTTTCGGTGTGGATCTTTTGTCACATGAGGTGTTGTCTATGATTGCTAAGTATTGGACTATTGTATCGCCATAGTGTGAAAGGAACCCAACTGGTATGCTATCTGGGCTGGAAGACTTGTGTTTAGTAAGTGATTTAAGCTGCTTCGCTACACTGAGGATATCTACTCCCAAGTTACTCATGTTGGCAGTTGTTCTAAATTCAGTTCTATATATTTACTTCTTGCTCATTGGTGAAGAAATCCCAGAAAACTGTGGTTAACAAATCTGCTGTAGTGGCACAGTCATCAGTAATGTTAACCATTGGTATTGTGTTGTGTCAGTATTGTACCTTACATAAATCCAGGATCTCTTTGGATTTTCTATCAGATTTCAAGACAGAGATTTGTTGTAGAAACTTCTACAAGCATCTCACATTGAAGTCCTTGCTAAGTTCTGAGCTTCAGTAAAGCATCACCAGTTATGGATATTTAGTGTTCTTTTAAATTTGGCATACTTTTTTTATTATTGCTCCTGCAGCAGTGTTCTGACCTGTCCTGTGTACCATGGGAGATCAGTACAGTCTTTTATTAATTTATTTGGTATAAATCTTTCAGTTGCTGCCAGTACCTTTTCTTTGAGTGTAAGCCACATTTGTTCTACACTTACGTAGGTTAGCTGGGAAGGATTGGAGATTGTCTGAGGAAGCTGTCAAACAAATTTTTATCTGATTTTTTTAGAAATGGATATATATTGCGTTTGTTTTTGGTGGATTTGTATGTTACGGAATTCAGTCTTGCTACAATGACCTTGTGGTCATTAATCTGTATATACATCATGATGCTCCCTATTTGTCCAGGTTTCTTTGTTGTTAAGAGGTCAACTATGGCTCCTTAACTAATTGCTCAAAATATTTTTTGGAAAAAGCATTTAGTACAATTTCTAACGATTTAGGGTGGGTTGAAAAGTAATGCCTCTGAATTTTCTCTGTAAAACACCCTTAAAGCTTTTTAAATAAAACAAACATTATTAATACTCTACATCTTTATACTTTGCATCTGTGTATTTATTTCTCAACACAGTCCTGGCAATGAACACATCTTCCAACGAGAGACCAGTTTGTTGATACCGTCAGTGTAGAATATTTGACTTTGTTTCTGAGCCACAACCTCATCTCTGCTTGTACTGCTTCAAAAATCAGTATCAAAGTGAAATTCTTGAAGGTGTTCTTAAAGTTTTGGAAACAGATGGGGCCAAGTCGGGACTGTCCAAGATGATCGATAACAGTGAACTCAAAGCATCAAAGGAGAGGGTGCTCCATACGAGGACAGACTCTTTCAATTCGAAACTCGATTAATACACGCTGTTCTGTTTCTCATATGCCAACATAACTATTTACAAATGACCTAACAGAGTTCAGGAAGGATAGATTAAATATAGTTGGTGGCAGCATGTTTGTTGCTGTTAGTTGTGGTTTACACATTATATTTCAGAGCTCTCTAGTGCAAAAGTCACGGGATCGGTAAAAGGAACCAATTGTTAATTTGCTCCATGTGTCAAGTATAAATTCTACCCATACTAACTCACAGCAACTATCGTCGTCAGTTTCTCTTCAGATAAACTACTTCTGATAGTGACAAACATGCCACCAACTGTATTTAATCTATCCTTTCTGAACTCTTCTGTCATTTGTAAAAAATTTGGCTTAAATTTTCTCCTGCTTCAGCTAGCTTTTGGTAACAGTTTGAGCTGCAGTGCTTTAATTAGTACTTGGAGCTTGAGTTCTTTCCCAACACAGCTACAACAATTTGCAACTATAATACTACAATAATTTGCAACTATAATATTGATTGTTGCTAACAGAATAACCATAAAAACAGTTATTAAAATGTTACCACTGGTTATGTAGATTTTAATTGTATTCCTTCACTCTGTTCTCTGCTTAATAAGCTGATAAAAATTAATCGCAAGCAGGTAAGTTAATGTGAAACTGTCATAATTTTGTCTTCTTTTTTCTTGTTGTAGACCCAGCGTAATGTGAGGGTGTATGATTTGGTAAAGCAAGAACTTGTTAAAAAATTGCTGTCAAACTCCAGATGGATTTCATCAATGGCTATACATCCAGGTACTATTATGTATAACATGAATTTCCTGGAAATTGTGTATTTAAAAATCAAGTATACAAACATGGAGCAGAATTATGCAGGACTGCATTGAAATAATTCTTAACAGCACAGCAAAATTTACTACATGGCATTTGAAAGTATTTATATATGCAGTTAAAGACAGATACAGTGCTTTGAATCTCAGCCTAGTTATTAAATTGAACTACACTTACACATAATAGTTTTTCTGGCTGTCAAAAGAATTTCCAAGAAAAGTATGATACCTATACAGCTGATACAACAGAGAGGTCGTCCTCAGTATTGTAGTTTTGTTAGTTTGTGTTTTGACCCATTTCCAGCAGGAGGTTAGAGTTCTTAACAGCAAAGCCAGTGGGCAGAATTGTGAAGGCAGATGAAGTATATAGAGTAATCCTGTTTAGTACAAGACATCTATTGCATCATGCTGTAGAATGAGAACATTGTTGTGGCACACAATAGTTGCATCCTTAGTAATGGTTATTACTTTTCACAGATGCATGACGTGACTCTAGAAATAAAATCTGTGAAAACTCTGGGGATGGAAATTTAGCTCCAAAATTTGTAATGTAATGAGCCATTATTTACAATAATTATTTTTTTTCTTTTTTTGAAAAATTACATGGAGACAGAATTAATTTACCAGTATGACTGATATAAACACCTAAAGTAGAAAATACTAGTGTTTGCTTTCAGGAATTACATATTTCTTCTTCAGGGTAGAAAGATAAACTGATAGAGAAAGGTTGGAAAGACGAGCAGGCCACTCAGAAACACTACTTTACCATCCCATCCCCATCTCTTTTTCCTCCCTAAAAGTTGAAAATGGTAGGAAAGAAAGATAGAAAATCACTAATGTTATTTTAAGTGTTTATATTGATAGTAGTGGGGATGTAGATTTTTAACTTGAAACAGCTTTTCTATTATTGTAGCAATAGTGCCTTTTTCCTAATATACTTGCACTGGAAAGATTTTCAGGAAATTAACACAGAGCTTTTATGATACACTTTGTCTCCATTTCCTTTATTATTTATTTATCTTACAGCTCGAAACATGTATTTAACATGCACGGGCAATGTTATAATAATTACATTTAGATTATTGATACACAATATAAATAGATTACATGCTACTAAGTAAAATATCATTTAAGTATATTTAATATAGCCTTCCTGAGGTCAAATCATGTCAGCACCATACTGTATGGGAACTTCAATACAAGCCATTTTTTAACTCGTTTTTAAAAATTCTACCGGAAAGCTGTTTCAGGTTGTTTGGCAGAGAATTATAAAATATTGCTCCCTTAATGAATGGGGTATTTGTTGTTAGATTCAATCGTCTGCTCACCATATGAAAGTCTGATTTTTGTCTTGTATTGTAATCATGGATTTCCATATTCCTGTTTGTCACTTTTTTGTCTTTTTTCACTAATAATATTGATTGAAACATATATACTGCATAGATAGTCATAATATTAAACTTAATAAACAGGTTTTTACATGAAGTTCTGGGTCTTACTTTTGCCATAGTTCTTATTACTCTTTTCTGCAATACAAATACCCTTTTTATATTGTATTGGCTACACCCACCCCACAATACAATTCCATAAGATAGATGGGGATACACCAACCCAAAATACGCTATTTTTATTGCTTCGATATCTAAATATTGAACTAATCTCCTTAGTAAATACAGACTAGATGTTATTTTACCACAGACATGATCTATTTGCTGATTCCACGAAAGTCTGTCATCTATATATATCCCGAGAAATTTACATTCTGAACAGGTATTTTCCTGAATGTCCTCATTTAGAACAGTATTTTTATTTGAACTACTTGTCTTAAAATAAATTAAATTAGTTTTGTTAATATTGACCCTCAGGTTTTCTTTTTCAAAATGTGTTTGGGCTTTTTCAACAAAATTCTGTACCACTGAATTTAGGTCGTCATTACTACGTGCAAACCCCAGAGGTGTCATCAGCATACATAGTAATATGATGACTGGTGTCTAATACTTTTGGGAAATCATTCACGTAGCAAATAAACAAGAAGGGGCCGAAGATAGAGCCTTGTGGCACACCAAAATTTATGTTCCTTATCTTTGATCTTCTTTTTGCAGTTACCTCTCCATTATCATACACAACTTCTGTGCATTGTTGTCTATCTTTAAGGTAAGATTCTATTAAAAGCAACAGTTTCCCACTGTCACCATTATAAGCAAGTTTACTTAAAAGAGCGCCATGATGGACTATGTCAGACGCTTTGGAAAGATCTAAAAACACTCCTGCCGTTTCGTAACCCTCATTTATTTTCTCCATCAGACGGTGTACAAACTGTACTGCTGCAGATATGGTGCTCCGACCACTTCTAAAGCCGTGTTGGAAATCTCCTATTAAGTTATTCATATTATAGTGCTCAGTTAGGATTTCTAGCATTATTTTTTCAATTAATTTACCAAACACTGATGTTAAGGCAACTGGTCTGTAGTTCTGTGGTTGTTTTCTTTCCCCTTTTTTATATAAAAGGTTTAACTAAAGCAAGTTTCAGTTTCTTCGGAAACACACCTTCTTCAAGTACACAATTTATTAGATGGACTAATGGTCTGGCTAACTCACCCTTGCATTTTTTCAGTAGAAAAGGAGAGAATTCATCCCATCCAGCTGATCTTTTATTTTTTAGGTTGTCAATTAGCTCTGTTACGTCCTTGATGGTTACTGTAGGTAGCATACAAGAGTCCCGTTCCTTTTCCTTATCATATTTAAACTGCCTCTCCTGTTTCATGCAAGTATCATTTTCAATAGCATCTATAAAGTAATCATTAAATATATTGCTAACTATATAAGGATCAGAAAAAAATATCATTATGTATACTTAACTCTATATTATTAATTTTAGTTTTTGAATCAGTGTTCCTCATATCATTAACTACTGCCCAGCACGACTTTGAGACACAGTCAGAGTTTCGGATCTGTTTACTAATATGTTCTACTTTCCTTCTCCTTACTTCCTTGTGATACTCATATTTATATTTTTTATAATCCTCTTTATATTAATCAAGACTGGTTTCTCTGTGTAGCTTATACATATACTCCATTCCTTCTTTGAGTCTTTTTGTTTTTTCATCAAGTTTTACACGTTTGACTACTGGAGGTTTATTTTTATTTACATTGATCTTCTTTGCCAGGATAGTAATATCAATATGTCTAGTTAAAATTTTTACAAATACTTCCCCATTTGCTGTCAACTCCCCTTTCTCTATAAACTGATTCCCAAGATTCTTGACCCAAAGTTTTCTTTAGCAAGGTGATGTTGTATTCAGAAAATAATCTTCTATTCTCATATTTTTTGTTTTGTTTAAGTTTAGGATCATATAATTAAAAGGAAATACAGTCAACAGAAACTGTCAGTTTGTGTAACATAAAATTAAAGTACATGCTCACATCCTTGAATGTATAATTCCGCTCAAGGTATCTTGCTGCAATTAAACTAGCATATATCTCAATAACTGCTTCTCAACTTTTTCAAGTGAGAAGAATGTTGTGAAAATCTCATGTAGATCTCTCATAAAAGTCCTACAGAAACAGCACATTGTCCAACTGTAATTGTCGGCACACAAGAGTTACTCCAGTTGCAAATCCGTGTTGTCAATGCTCTCCTATGAAACTGGGAAAAATCTGTCTCTGTTTCACTGTCCTGGACATCTTTCGTCTGTATGAGGCTGCTATCTACTTCGTAAATAAAAAACTGTAGTTGAGCTGTATGAGAAACAGCAGTCTTACAGCAACAAAAGGTATATGTGAAATTTGTGTGTGTGTGTGTGTAATGTGGAGCCTACCTTACATTTTGTGTCATACTGTTGACACAGCATCTTAATAGAACACTAAGCAGCATCACAACTCATTCGACCTACCAATGCATTTCTTAATTTGTTCTGGAAACACATTTTCACAGTGAAACTCTTGGGGGAAAATATGTACATGTTCCCATGTCTGTTTCTCTGTGCTCTCTTGCCACTATAAAAAGAATTTTTCATAGTATTTATAATTCTAAAGTGCACAAAGTATCTGGAGTCAGTATCACATACCATATAGGTTTTTATTTTGCTGGGATGTATTGTAAGGGGATCTTGAGGTGTCGGACTTTTAAACTGAAAGTTCCTATCATACTTTTCCTTGCATAAAAAGAACAACTCTCCACAATAAGCACTGTGCTGTATGTATCTTTCCTAACATGAAAGGTTACAGTGAGACTAATTCATGGGCTTACCTTCAAAGACAGCAAGTTGTTCGTGCTTCAGACACTCACTGTATTGTCACGTGCTTGTTTTCAAAGCACCAGGACACTTCCTGCACAGTAATATTCATTAATATCTCACTCGACTTGCAATGCCACTTCATGTCAGATGAGACACGGGTTTATACTTTAAAGAAGATCAGGTGATAGTGACACTGCGTGCATGCCACCGATCTATTCTTGGATGATAATTTGTGTATGTTATATAGCGAACTCTTACCTTCACTGCTGCCACAGATGTCATCTTGGGAGATACTGTTAGACATTGCTTCCACCTACTGTTTCAGTTGAGCAAATAATGCCTCTGGTTATGTAGAGTAGACTGAACATAATTATTTCTCATAATTTCCCAGTGAGGTATGGGAATGTTTATATGCTGGCCAAATAAATAAACATTTTGGAAATTGGAATAACTGTGTGACATTTCCCTGTCAGAAGAATGCAATATAGGAATGGGCTAAATTTTGCAAATATGCTGTTTCTACCTACATCATTTGAACTATTTAGCTTTTGCTGGTCTATTCTGCAGTGCCACCAGTTTATATAATTAAAGTACAGCAGGGTCTGAAACATAATCATTGCTTTTTACATAGCCATACAAGATTTTTAATTGCCTACTTAAAAATTGATCATCAAACAATTAAGTCTTCTATGTGTGCATCTTCATGTTTTCCTAGTGTGTTTTATGATCCATCAAATTTCAGTCAAGCAGCTGTAGTAACTACATTTCTTTTTCCCCTTTGCCATTAACTTTCTTCCATCTCCAGAGTAATCCCAGTGATTGAAGGTACAGCATATGCATCTGTCCATTTAACTCTGATGGCTGTCTTACAGCAAATGTGCCACAAGTGCTTATGCCCCAAAAATATTTCTTTTTTGGACTGCAAAAAGGTTTATATTTGCTTCATGTTACTGGCTGAGAATGAAAACTGATCAGATGCTCAAAATATGCTTAGATATTGATAAATCAATGGAAAGAATGCTGTGACAGTGTCTTTAATAGCTAGCTTCCGTGATTTATCCAGCCTGAATCCATCATCATTAAATTTGTATTCTCTTCTTTCATAACCAAGTAACAAAAGGATAAAATATATCTAAAAAGAAAGATGATGAGACTTACCAAACAAAAGCGCTGGCAGGTCGATAGACACACAAACATACACACAAAATTCAAGCTTTCGCAACAAACGGTTGCTTCGTCAGGAAAGAGGGAAGGAGAGGGAAAGACGAAAGGATGTGGGTTTTAAGGGAGAGGGTAAGGAGTCATTCCAATCCCGGGAGCGGAAAGATTTGTGTGTGTGTGTGTGTGTGTGTGTGTGTGTATATCTGTCCTTTTTTCCCCCTAAGGTAAGTCTTTCCGCTCCCGGGATTGGAATGACTCCTTACCCTCTCCCTTAAAACCCACATCCTTTCGTCTTTCCCTCTCCTTCCCTCTTTCCTGATGAAGCAACTGTTTATTGCGAAAGCTTGAATTTTGTGTGTATGTTTGTGTTTGTCTGTGTGTCTATCGACCTGCCAGCGCTTTTGTTTGGTAAATCTCATCATCTTTCTTTTTAGATATATTTTTTCCACGTGGAATGTTTCCCTCTATTATATTAACAAAAGGATAAAGTTAATATCAGTATTCTGTTACTGCACTAGAAAGGCTGGAGTCAGTGCAATGTGACACAGCCAGTTTACTGGGCTGTAAAAGCTGCTTGTATTACCTGTGTTCCATGCATCTTGTGAATTGTTCACATCCTCTGCACTATGTGTAAAAGGCGACATTCATTTGAGATCTTGCAGAGCATCATATCATCCTTTACAAAACCAATAAGAGCTACTGTCTTCAGTGGAGGATGAGAGATCACTAACTTTGTGCTTGTCTGGACGAGACTTATTTTTAACAAAAGACTTCTGATCTGTGGCAGATTTAAACCTCTTTTCATTAACTTCCTCGTTCCTTAGGTCCTTGGCTTTCATCTGTATTGCCTTGCAAAATACGTCACAGAAAGTATTTATATTCTTCAAATAACCCTTTTTTAATTTCATAAGCTCAACCTGCAGACTGTCCTTGTCAGCAACATGTCCTATACATTACCATTATAAGAATGTCCTCAGTCTGGGAAAGATTTGCTTGTTGATAATCCATGTAGGGCAACTTCTAACACACTGCATGCCTCAAGGCGCCATCAGTTTTTGACAAACACAGATGTTGAAGAATACAAAGCAGTCATCCATTTTGTTTTCCATAGCAAATGCAATATTTTCATGTATTTACCAAACTATGAAGCCAAACTGCAAAAAATCAGCAGGTTTCAGACTTACAGATTCCAGTACCTTTTCCAAAAAGTACACTGTAAACAAATTGGTCACAAAGGACTGTCTGTGCTGATATAGTCAATCTTTTTTTTCCCATTTATCAATTAATTGTTTAAATTCAAGGTAAATAACATAACTGAATAAATCTGCAACCACTGTATCAAAATATTCCCCAGTAAAAAATAGTAAATATGCCAGTTGAACTTTGGTGAATAACGGTACATCAAACCTGGCTTGTTCATAGTGTTTAGCATTGACCAATACGGAATGTAGCTCTTTCTTTAATTAACTATCAAAGGCATCTTTAGTGTGCCATTCCCTTTAATATCTGAGACTTTGGTGAGGCTGATCATGGTTTTTTCCCCCCAACCATTTACAAGCAATCTGTATAAACATCTTTGCTACCTTTCATATAAATGCCTCTGGGTGGGATTATTTGTGGCTGCATGTGCTGTGGTGCCGCTCTTAGATTTTAAATGGGCACACACATGAGCTGTAGCTGATTGGCCTATTTCGAAAGTATATGGCTGAAATATTGGTGGAAGAAATTTTTCTACAGTGGCTAACTTAAAATCTAATGGATCAGTCATGTGCAGGCAGACAGTCATCAAACTAATGCCTTGTATGACAGGCTTGTGGCTGTGAAAAAGGAAACAATCGACAAGGAGAACATTGAGGACATTTATCTAAGTTACTCCTTAAAAAATTTTGTTTGTTTTCTTACTGATAAGGGACAAAGCAGTAATAAATATGTTGTGACTTTCAGTCCAAAGACCGGTTTGAACGATTCTCCATGCTGTACAAGCCTCTTCATTTATACATAACTGCTACAACCTACATACATTTGAATCTGCTAACTATGTTCAAGCCTTGGTGTCCCTCTACAAGTTTTACCCCCACACTTGCCTTCTTTACCAGTTTGACAGTTCCTTGATGCCTCGGGATCGGGATCTTTTAGTCAAGTTGTGTCATACATTTCTTTTTTCACCTATTACATTCATTACCTGCAATCTAGGAAAAGATAGATTGCTACTTACCGTAAAGAAGAACATGACATGTCAGGTTGCAGACAGGCATGATTAAAAGACATTCACATTTAATTTTCTGCCACCACAGCCTTTGTTAGTAAAGACTCTCTCTCTCTCTCTCTCTCTCTCTCTCTCTCTCTCTCTCTCTCCCCCCCCCCCCCCCTCTCCCTCTCTCCCTCCCCTGACGAAGGCTGTGGCCGAAATATGAGTGTGTCTTTTAACTGTGCGTATCTGCAACTTGACGTGTCTCCTTTAAAGTAAGTACATTGTTAATATTCCCACCTGGAGTTTCCACTGTTTGAAATTCATTATTTCCTCATAGTAATTCTATCTATATAATCTTCAGTATTCTTCTGTAGCACCACACTTCAAAATCTTCTATTCTGTTCTTGTCTGGACAGTTTACTATCCATATTTCACTTCCTTGCTCACTTGCTCTTGAATATGGTGCTGGAAAAGTTTGTGATGGTGCTTGGTGAAGAAACCAACTGAAATTGGAACAGCTTTCTTGAAAGAAATGCTACAGAGAATTTCTTAAGTGAAAAACTGTACAGAGGTTGTAGTTTCTGAAAAAAAAAGTGAGATATTGTTCATGTGGTTTATTCTTTTCAACATAGTTGCATTTCTTTTTCTGACATACATTTCTAGTTGCTTGAGATAGTCCTGGTCCCGTTCATCTTGAACTATCAAGCCTCTACTGTAATGGTGCTGATCACATGATGTGTATTAGGGTGAGGTCTAATAACAAGCAGTTTAGAATGTTTTTGTAAAACGTATTCATCCTGTTTCTTCAGGATAGATACATAAGTTTCTTGAAACCAAGTTAATTAACCAGTCCAAGGCAACTGAAAAGGGGGGATTGTCATTAGTTTCCTGTAGTGCACACCATTTACCTTGTAATCTTGCAGGTTTTATCAGTGTGATTGATTATTGGTAAGCTCCAGGTGTTGTTTCCAGTTGAAGTACAATATTTTGACAACTACTCACTGCCTGAACTATTGTCAGTCTAGCACTGCTATTTTGTAGCGGGGCTTATCCAACTCACATATATTGTGAAGCACTTCTCCCTGTAGAGCAATTTGATGCTGCAGTTTTCACTTGACTAGCAATAGTTCATGTTTGGTAGGCAGCATGCACATACAACAGCACTACACATTGCACCTGAAGGAGATGATAGGTTTGGTCTTCGAAATATTGTGCATAAAATGGAAACAATAACTTGGCTGACCATCCAGAAGCATACCATTAACCAATATGCCTTTCTTGTTGTTAATCTTGAGGCTAGCCTAATTTTTCTTTCAAGGTTTTCAGCAGTTAACACAGTGTTTTTTCCCTTTCTTGTATTTTTTCGCTGTTTTTAGTTTTTTGCAAATTCCTTGGACTATAATAGCAATAGCTCACCATGATATGGAATATTGCAGTAGTTTTTACAGATAATATAATTTTCTCTGTGTAAACATGGCGACAATGCTGGCCATTCACAAAACTGCATTTTGTTACTGTTAATATACAGCAAAATGTTATAAATGGAATGCATTCACATACATAGGATGAAAATTCAAGGAGCTGCTAAGTATCAACTATTTTCTTCTTCTTTAAATTTCGTTATGTTAGCATCTTTGATTTAAAAGGGAAATGGTAAGATTGTTTATGGATGCGCAGTTTGCTGCTTTCTGCACAACGGGTACTAGATCTTATTTTCGTTGTAAGTAATGTATTTGTGAACGCTACTATTGTGCCTGATTCCTTGCAACCAAATTCATAGAAGTGTAGATTACTGAGGTTATGTCATTAGTATGCAAAATGTGTAACCATTTTCCCCAAAAAATTAAACCATTTGACATGGGAGTATAAAAAGGATTAATTTTTAATACTTTTATCAGTGATGACACAGAGGAAATGTGAAAAGATTTAAGTTCACCTTCTTCCCATGTGCTGTAGAGTTGTTGTTGATATGCAACTGTTTTTTTCCTACATGATTGGCCAGTTACTAAGAACAAATCAACAATCTTTTTGGATATTTTTTTGTTGAAGTATATCATAGGCCAAACGCACTATTTCTGTTTTATGAGTAAGATACATGATTTATTATAGCAGTAACAGAAGTGGCCCTTGTGGAAAGTAGTTTGTCCCCCTCAGAAGAAGATTCATCATGAGAGCTGCAAGAGCTAACAAACATTACCTTTGCCCCGTGTTAGCTTTAAACTTTGTTTCTCTAAAAGAATGTTATGATTTGCAGTCAATTCCTTACACACCACAAAAAATCCTTTGAATTCGTAGATGGCTTGTTCAGTAGCGCGGGCCCTCTACAGACTCATCCATACTCTGAACTTCTGTGATACGCATGGCAGAGTGTACTCCCCAAAGCACCAGTTATTATAGCGTCCTCCCATTCCAGTCACGTACGAGCATAGAAAGTATGACTGTTTAAACACCTCTGTAGACACTGTAATTAATCTTATGTTGTCCTCATAATCCACACAGGAGTGCTACACAAAGGGTTGTAGTATTGTAAGTAGACCAGGATAATTTGTACCTGGTTCAAGTATCTGCTAGTCCAGTTTCTTCAACATGTCCACGATGCTCTCCCATGGGTTGAACATGTGACCACTCATTCTGCACTTCCCTGTGTACTGTCGATATCCCCTGTTAGTCCTATTTGGAACAGATCTGACACATCTGAGCAATACTGTAGGAAGGGTTGCACAAGTGATTTGTAGGCAATCTCTTTTGTTAACTGACTGCATTGCCCTAGTGTTCTCCCAGTGAATCTAAGTCTGCCACCTGCTTTACCCACCACTGAGACTGTGTGATTGTTTCATTTCATATTCCTACAAAGTGTAGTGCCAAGGATTTTGTATGCATTTACCAATTTCAACTGTGACACTTTGATACTATGGTTGTTGGATTGTCAGTTGCACAATTTCACATTTCTGCACATTTAAAGCAAGTTGCCAATCTTTGTGTAGATTCTTTCATGCAGTCTTTTGTTATAGGTAAAGGCATCATCTGCGAAAAGTCTTAGGTTATTAACATACATCATTATCAGTGAGGGTCCCAGCACGTCTCTGGGACACACCCGAAGTTACTTCAACATCTGTTGACTTTCCATCCAGGATCACATGCTGTGTCCTCCCCAGAAAAATAGCATCAATTCAGTCAGATTTTGGTTGGTACCCTCTATGATTACAATTTTGATAGTAAGCATAGGTCTGGTACCGAGTCAAATGCTTTTTGAAAATCGAAAAATATTACCTTCACTCGCAGCTTTCAGGATGTTACATGAGAAACATACGTGTTCTGACATGATCAGTGTTTTCGGAATCTGTGCTGGTTGGAATGGAGGTTGTTCTGTTAAAAAATACCTCATTACGTTTGAGTTCAGAATATCTCAAAGATTCTATAACAAATGTTTGTCAAGGATATTGGGTAGTATGTAGTGGCTTTTGGGTGTGACCTGTGCTTTCTTCCAGCTACTGGACACAGATTTTTGTTCAAGGGACCTACAGTGGATTACAGCTAAGTTGAGCTCACTCAGCCACAAATTCAGTGGAAAATTTGATAAGAGATTTTTATTGGGCCCACTAAGAATCTTATATTTGCAGATATGTTCACCCTAAGTTTCTCGAAGCTTTGGAAACGGAAGTTTATAGTGAAATGGGTTGATAGATGTTAATAACCATCAAGCTATCCTCCTTAAAAAAGAGGTCTGAGAATGGCATATCTGGCTGGAAAGATAGCCCGTGAAAATGGTGCATGGTTGGGTATATTAATTACATAACAAGAAAATATCTTTGATTTTCCTTGAAGAGTTTGGAATGATTGAATGCTTGTGGTACTTAAAAAGGTGTAATTTATATATGTGCCTTTTTTCACATCAGAATCTATAATTATAGCTCTTGGTCCCTATTCATAGCCTTCTTTAGATTTGTGTTCT
Organism: Schistocerca cancellata; assembly: GCF_023864275.1. Lineage (NCBI taxonomy): Eukaryota > Metazoa > Arthropoda > Insecta > Orthoptera > Acrididae > Schistocerca > Schistocerca cancellata. The sequence continues at coordinate 426,356,291 of NC_064631.1, forward strand.
CTTCAGCAAAAACAAAATTATAACTGTATATTGTTTGGCAAGGATTCTGATCAGTCTAAATGTGTGTAATCTGAAGAAAGAGTATAAGAACATTTAATAACCTTCTACACTGATCAGGGGGGAAAAAAATACGCAACCTCAAGGAGGAGTTGTGTTGGTTTCTACATCTGAAAGATGTGTGTTCAAATTTCACACTATGTTTGCCTTAAATACATGCTGAAATGAGAATGTATGGTTGCAAGAAGACCAGACTTCATATGGCCACTTCCAATAGCCCCAAAGCACCGCCATTTGCAACTTCAGTTGTTTTAAGTGAGAGCTCATGGGAGTGTAAGTTAAAGGTCTGTTGTATTTTCTGATGAAATCTGTTTCTGTGTCAGTGACAGCCGTTTGTTAGTTAGGAGGGCAGTTGAGGGCCTGCAGCCAATCTGTCTGCATGCAACACACACTGGACCTATATCTAGAATTACGGTCAGGGGTCCAATTTTGTAGGACAGGAGCATTCTCCTGGTTATCTCATGCAGCCTGACATACAAATTTGCATGTTAATCTTGTAGTTTGACCTGTAGTTCTGTCATTCATGAACAGAGGGGGTTTTTCCCGAAAGGATAACACTCACCCACATACCACTATTGTAACCCCAACGTGCTCTACAGAGTGTTGACATGTTGCCTTGGCCTGCTTAATCAATAGACTCTGTCTGAGCACATGTGGGACACCATCTAACGACAACTCCAGCATACCAAGCAGCTGCAAAAGGCTTAGAACACCATCGCACAAATGTACAACATGATGCCTGTATGTTTTCATGATAGCATTCAACTTTTGGTGGCTATATCAGTAATTAACATACCAGCATTTCAAATTTGCAATGGATTGTCTCTTGCATACATTTAACCTGTGATCTTGCAATGTTAATTGCTTAAATATGTTGCCTAGAGAAAAGTATTCCTAAAACTTCATTGTTGTTGTGGTCTTCAGTCCAAAGACTGGTTCTTCATGCCACTATACTGTGCATGTCTTTTCACCTCCAAATAACTGCTGCAACCTACATCATTCTCCATCTGTGATTTTTACACCCCACCACCACATACACATACACTTCTGTCCATTACTAAATTGGTGATCCCTTGATGTCTCAGAATGTATCCTACCAACTGATTCCTCCTTCTGGTTGAGTTGTGCCACTAATTTCTTGTCTCCCAAATTCATTAGTTGCATGATCAACCCATCTAATAGTCAACATTCTTCTGTAGCTCTACATTTTGAAAGCTTCTATTCTCTTTTTGTCTAAACTGTTCATTGTGCATCTTTCACTTCCACACATGGCAACACTCCATAAATAATTTCAGAAAAAGACTTCCTAACACTTAAATATATATTCAGTGTTGACAAATTTCTCTTCTTCAGATTCTTGCCAGTGCCAGTCTACATTTTATATCCCCTCTACTTTGGCCATCATCATTTATTTTGCTGCCCAAATAGCAAAACTCACCTACTACTTTAAGTGTCTCATCACCTGCTAATTCCCTCAACATTACGTCATTCATTTTGACTGTATTCCATTATTTTTGTTGATACTGATCTTGTAACATTTTTTGAAGACCCTGCTCATTCCATTCAACTGCTCTTGCAAGTCCTTTGCATTCAGACAGAACTATATCACCATCAAACCTCAGAGTTTGTACTTGTTCTTCCTAAACTTTAATTCCCATTCCAAAGTTCTCCTCAGTTTCATTCAAAGCTTGCTCAATGTACAGACTGAATATCAAGTTATAGGATACAACCCGTCTCACTCCATTCTCAACCACTGCTTTCCTTTCATGCTCTTTGATTCTTATTAGTGTCTCATTTTTGTGCAACTTATACCTTTGGTCCTTGTATTTTATCACTACCACATTCCAAATTTCAAGTATTGTAATCCGGTCCATACTGTGAAAAGCTTTCTCTGAATCTACAAATTCTATAAACGTAGGGTAAGTATTCCCTCATGTGTTCCTACATTTCTCTGGATCCCAAACTAACCTTCGCCAAGGCTCGCCTGTATCAGTTTTTCTGTAAACAATGTCAGAATGAAACAACAAGTTACTTTTGCCATTATTTGTTTCCAAGGTTTAAAACTTCATTGAGTGTATGTAAGTCGATTATTATGGTATGTTTATGTTGTGGCATTGAGGGTGAAAGTCACAGAAAGAGAACAAAGGTCTGATTATGCTACCAGAGCTGTGGGTTGTTAATATCACATTTCTGTTCATCTTTGCAACTGGAGATCTCAATAATGCTTTGCTCTATAATTGTTTTACTTTTCTGTTTGTTCTTTGCATTAATTTAGATTCTAAATGCCATTTTGTTCCTTCAATATTTACATATTTTACTTTCACATTTATATTTTCATTCATTCTTCCAGTCACAGACATCCACAAAACTAAAATCCCTGTACTGAAATGGTAATTTGTTTTTCACTACTGGACAGTGGTACATGTTACTCCAAAGTCTTTAACACCACACAAACATTCCACATGATGGAGGTTAAATCCTTTGAAACCCAGTGTGGAAATAAATAAATAATGACTGGTGACAGTAATATTTTTTTTTTTTTTTTTTTTTTACCCATCCTCCATGAATGCAGTACAAACTATTTTGGCTTTATAATGGAAAATTTAACTGTAGGTTCAGTGTTCAAACTTAGCTTCATCACTTTGGCTGAAAGCGTATCTTGTTGTGCTATACATAGTGTTTGTTACTGCTTATATATAACCTTTGATCATGACCATTCAGCGTACTAGAAAATTTTTATAACTAATTGAAAAGATAAGTTTCATTGCACTAGACATATTTTACTAGACCCATGCAGCATCGGTAACATAACATCTTTGAAAATATAATGTTACTCATCATGAAACTGGGTCACACTGTGTGGGTTGGTGTTGTCATTAAAATGGTGTGGTGTGAAGTGTTTTCATAACAACCATCTGAAGATGGGTTTGTAAGAAATACGAACCTGGTCAAGGTTTAGTTCAAATAAACCTTTGTAAACCATGCAAGATAGAAGTAAACTCATTGTTTCATTCAGTATCAATAAAAGTCATTGTAAAGCCTAATCAAAATTGTTCACATTTAATAGATTTGTGTCAGTATTTTGGAAGCATGATGTATTGAACTAACTGACTTGTAATATTCACACTGTCAGTGCTTCCACTTCTCTCTCACTTAGTTAATTGTGCATAATAACAAACTATTTCAGATTGATGCTTGATCACTTTTATGTCACTATGTGTCAAAATATGTCAATTATTATTTACCTTTCCACATATTTTATTTCAGGTGGCGACAATGTATTAGTTGGAACTTACGATCGTAAGATGCTCTGGTTTGACTTGGACTTGTCAACTAAGCCTTATCAAACATTGAGGCTTCATGGTACTGCTGTACGGGGTGTCGCATATCATAGGCGTTACCCACTCTTTGCATCTGGCTCTGATGATTGCAGCATAATTATATCACATGGCATGGTTTACAAGTAAGATTAATTTTTCTAGTTTGAAAATGTGAAAGTATCTTTTGCTTTAAGCAAAGCTAATCACATTAACTGAATCTTTAAAATATTTTCCAGTGATTTACTTCAAAACCCATTGATAGTGCCACTGAAGAGGCTAAGCCATCATCAGTCTACAAATGACTTTGGTGTCTTTGATGTTGTATTTCACCCATCACAACCATGGGTTTTTTCAAGTGGAGCAGATGCTACAATACGCCTGTACACGTGAAGTTGGAAGACAGCTGTTTCAAGAAGGTTCTGTGGTGAACTACATCTTTTTTATTGCAGTAATGGTTCTAAACTGATACCATTAAATCAGTCTTTAATGGTTTTGAACAAATTGATTACTTCCTCAACTTTGCATACATTATAACTGTGGATCACAGGCCAAAGATGTATCATCTTTGACCATCATATGACTACCTAAGATTGTAAACAGTAAAAAATGTAACCATCTGTAAGCCATGTAAATTCATTTAATTTAACTATAACTTTATATAAAAGAAAATCCTATTTTTTCCTGAGCAGTGATGACAGTTAAGTAATGGAAGTCAGGCCATTACATGAAATTATTAGTTTATGACTATAAATAAAGAACTGAACTCACCAAACTGTTTACTCAAATGCCATGCTGCAAGGACAGAAAATATGAAACCATGCACACTTCTGCACTGAAAATGTTCACCTAGGAAGAGCAGAAGACCCAATACTGACACTTGTTAATGGTGAGTACAGTCTTGTCTGTCTTTTACCGCACATACTTATCACAGAACAGCACTAATGTGTCTAGTTACCAAAACACATTCTCGGACACTATCTATTGTAGGACAATTTTTGAAGGTTTTCCATCAGGATCTCGTGGTAATCCATTATTCAAGTAGAATTCTCTCTTGATATAAGCAAACAAAATATCTGTTATGAGGAATATCTGAAAAGAAATTGATATTTAGAAAAAAATTTATTGCTAAGATTCTAGAACAGTTTACCAATAAGATGTGACATAAATATCCTACTCAGTGTGTGGATGAAAAAAGTACAATGATTATTAATTGTATAATGATGGAACCACAGAGGATACTTAAGGGAATGGTCTATCACATGGTGGGCACCAAAAATGTTGCATCTGGCTAGAACAATGGAAGTATATTTAATTTCAGGTGAATCCATTGTCTGTAGAAGGAGAGCCATACACAAAAATATTTTTAAGGCATTCTTGGGAAGTGTCATCTCAGAATAAAATTTGTGGTTTAATATTCTGATAGTGGCAACGCCATTAGAGACAGAGCCCAAACCTTAATTAGACATGGATTTGGAACAAAATATAATATGGCATCCACTCATAGCAAGTTAGGTGCCACAACCTAAATTGGGATAGCCAGACAATGACTTTAACTACTGAATGAATACAGGTTCCTAACTGTCATGCCACTTCATTCAGATAGACTTTGAAGAGAAATTAATGCTTGATAATTTCATGTGTTCAAATCTGAGATACAACTCTTCTATACAGGCTGGCAGATTTTATTGCTTTCTAGTTCTATTGTTATATGGAGTGTTGCCATTTGCCTTATTTTGAAACACACGAAAAAGCAAGAACTGTACATGCACGCTCTCCCATTGTATGTCATGTGTCTGACAGATGCCATATGTATTATACATTCAATCACACATCATTTAATGAGGCTTGGTAAAATGTGCTACTTTTTGCTAGTGAAATAGGTATGTATCGCACACAACAGCAGCAGCGTGTTTAAGTCCTGTATTGATTTCTCTGAGTGCAGTTGTTTTACAGTATGGTAGCTAACAAATACAAGTTATTTACTGGTAACTATATGTAACATTACCATGCTTTAAAGCAGTTTTTGTACCGTCAAAAAGCACAATAGCAACATAAGTTATTGTGCTAAAACTGGAGGACAGTGAGAATCTGCCAGTGCATGGTTCACTATTCATTTCAACTATTGAAAAACCGTTAAGTAAAAGCATGTTTCCCTTTTTAAACAAACTACATTCACATACGAATGAATATCTGCATAGTTCTGGGTTCGATAGGATTCTCATTTTGCAACTAAACTACAAGCAGGGATTTATTACTATTGAACTAATAGTGTCTGGCTGTATACTGCATCCCTTCAATGGCCACTGAAGTAGTATCAGCTAAAAACTGTGATCTCACAAGTCAAATAATTGAAAAAATTTTCATTGTAATTAGATAAAATGGGAAATGAATCCAAAAGTTAATAATAATCTAGTATATGAATGAGAAGAGGAAAATGCAACATCTTTTTTTATAGAGGAACTTAACAGTGTCATTTATTCATTTTGCTGTAAGTGAATTTCTTGCTGTTACATACATCGGTCATTTTATTTCACCAGAACTCCAATGCTAATAAACTAAATAAAAAGTAGGTTTGATGACACAGAGTTCTGTAATGATCAAAGCTTTTGAAATACATTAGAATACCACTTGGTATACAGGAGGAACTGCTTTGGCTTCAAAAAGCCAGGAAGGGAATAACAGGTGTTTAACAAAGAAACTAGCTAGTATTATACAGACATACTCTACTTTGAAAGTTTTTACAGCTTCTCTGATTAAATTTAATTTCATAACTTCTACCTTTGATAAATGCATTAAAAAACAGGAGGCAGGCAATTTTTAAGCTGTACATAATTTGTATAATACCAAAAGAAGAGTGTGTTAAGATATTGGTCTTCATTTTATTAAATATTACTAATTGTTATGAGTCCCTGAGAAACTATTTTTCTGACATGTATTGCCCAAATAAAGAAAAAAATAGAACAAAGTCAGAACACAAGATTTCAATGTGAAAACAATTTGGCTATCAGGGTGACACTAAAGTTTTCATACATAGTATCATTCTGCTCAATGAAGTCATGTTAATGAAACACACAATGTGAGACTACATCAATGGAGCCCATTTTCTGGAGAAAATTGTAGTGACTAATGTAGGTTCCATTGCTGAAGAAATTACATGCTATGCCTAATCTGATAAAACTGTCAACAAGACAAAATGGCCACAACTATCTGCTATTGTCCAACAGACAATCTCAATTTCATCTGGGAGTAAAGCCATAGGCATTAAATTAAATTTATAGGTACAGGTCATTAATGAAAACATCAATTTCACACAGTTTCAACAGCGGCGCATTCCAAAGGTTGTGATTTATCATAACAGTTGAATCACTTATGTGTCAGAGGTAACTGGCACATAAAAACCAATTCCTTTTAAATCCCCAAGACATCTACCATGGCAAGTGTACATAACAACCTATTTTACTGAAAAATTGAGTGCAGAACAGTTATTTAGTGTTATGTAAATGTAAACTTTTCATGTTGCAGACCACGTCACATTGTCAAACGAATCAATGTTTCAGGCAGGCTTTCAAGTGGCTCAATATTTGCTTTGTCATTTCACAATACGACACTGACTACAAAAGAGAAGAATTTTATGGAAACTGTACTCAGAACTGTCCATGACCACATCTGTTCTTTGGAAAATTTATTTGTTTAATAATGTGTGTTTGAGTGTTCTGCCATGTCGTTTCTTCCATTTTATGCACAATATTTTGATGGCCGGCTCATTAGTCTTCAGGAGGTACGAATTTTGCTCCTGTGTGTACTCATTGCCTGGACTCCAACCAGACTGAACTATTGTTGTCACACCACTATTTATAGCAGAGTTCAATTGCTGACACCCACTATGCCTTTTGATGCTCTTGTTTCTCAGAGCTCACACTGATAGTGTGTGGGAACACAAATTCTCTCAGTGTTTTCCAACTCTGGTGGAAACATCATGCATAAAATTGAAAAGGTAACTCTACAGAACACACAGAAGCACACGATCAATTGCACCATGGAAACCTGAGAGATATTTCAGCTTACTTGTTGGTCTCATTGACTGCTCTCCATCTTTTTCCCTCATACTTTCTACAAATTTCAAATGATGTATCATCTCATTCACAACAGTGGAAACTAGTTGACCCAGATTGTTGATTTGTAGTTATACACTCAATGCTCCAGAAGGGTTACAAGAAAAAAACATTTGTTGTTTCACTTTTCTTATCAAAAGTGGACACTCGTGTTCAGACTTTCACACAACTGTTCCCAAGTTTATACAATACTGTAAATGATAACAGCAGTGTACTGACGTAAATAATGAAAACTGAATGGAGAGGGGGAAAGCATAGCCGGTTCACAAGAGTGAGCAATGGTTGATTCCAACAGAATAACAGATTAAAAGGCCATTTCAAACCTGTGAATCACAGTATATTTCTAATCTAAATGCAGAGTTGCTGTAAGTCTGGTGACAATATTTTTAACATTGAGTGTTCAGGAATTTAAATATGTATTTAAGGCACACACTTCAAATCTTGTCCTCTTGGTCTGCTAAGTCTTTTTGTAGGTACTAATGCCAAGTACAAGTGAAAAGCAATTACCAAAAATTGACATTTGTGATTAAACTGAAGCATTATTTAAGAAAATAACACATTTGTTCAGCTGCATAAGAAACTTAACTATATGTATACAATTTATCATTTAATGATATGGATATAATAGAGGGAAGCAACCATTGGTTGCGAAAGCTTGAATTTTGTGTGTATGTTTGTGTGTGTATCGACCTGCGAGCGCTTTCGTTTGGTAAGTCACATCATCTTTGTTTTTAGATACAATTTATCATTTATTTAAACATACGTAATCTACATTTGATTATACATAAAAAAGCATTAGTCATTAGGATAATTGACCTAATAAAGAAGGCAGAGATATGAACCTGAATCAGCAGCACTTTCCAGTAACTTTAGTTTCAGAATACAAAATGTTATTTTTTCATGAATATTTTATCAACTTATGGAGCATTTTATGATTGCACCAGAAGAATGGAGCTTATCTTCCAATTACTTAGCCTTCTTACTTTGATTACCAGTTTCTGAAATTTTCTTAACCAAAAGCAGTTTATTTTGACTTGAAGTCAAGAATGAAGAAACAATTTTTGGCACATGAATTCTCTTCCCACTCACTAAAAACAGGGATGTCTGAAGCAGATGGGCCAACATACAAATTAAAACTGGGGCTGAATACTCACCTTTTTGATTTTGTTAATGGTACTTTCTACAAACCTGATAGCTAGATATTCCAACAAATTTTAATTACTGACTGTCAGACCTGCTTAATTGTCATTTTGATGGCCAGTAACAGACATTTAATTTATGCTATGGATACTATTGATATAAAAACTGTCAATTAACTATGCCAAAATAATCTACTTTGACAAGTTTTTTATTTTTTTAAGACTATTTTTACTACCGAACTACATGCCTCACAATAGTTTACAAAGGGACATACGAGGGTCACTCCAAAAGAAATGCACACTTTTTTTTAAATCCATCTTTTATTCTACATGTTTGAAAGTTTTACAGTGTGTAGATACATCCTTTAGGAACAACATTTTCATTTCTCTACATAATTCCCACCCCTCTCAACTGCCTTAGGCCATCTTGGAACCAGCACCTGTATACCCGCACCGTAAAAGTCTGGACCAACCTGTTGGAGCCACTGTTTGGCAGCGTGCACAAGGGAGTCATTATCTTCAAACCTTGTTCCACGAAGAGTGTCTTTCAGTTTCCTAAAGAGACGATAGTCACATGGAGCCAGGTCAGGAATGTAAAGCAGGTGTTTCAGTGTTGTCCACCCGAGTTTTGTGATCGCTTCCGTGGTTTTTTGACTGATATGTGGCCGTGCATTGTCGTGCAACAGCAAAACATCCTTGCCGATGTGGTCGAACACGACTCAGTTGAGCTTAAAGATTCTACAGTGTCGTCACATATGCATCAGAATTTATGGTGGTTCCACTTTGCATGATGTCCACAAGCAAGAGTCCTTCAGAATCGAAAAACACCGTAGCCATAACTTTTCCAGCAGAAGGTGTGGTTTTGGATTTTTTTTTCCTTGGGTGAATTTGCATGATGCCACTCCATTGACTGCCTCTTCATCTCTTTCTTCCAAGAAATTCATCTCCACCATTCTCGTACTGTTCCAAAAGTTTGCTGCATACCGTTTTTCTTGTTTCTTTGTGAGCCACTGTCAACAACCTGGCAATCCACCTGGCACAAACCTTTTTTAACACCAACACTTTCAGTATTCTACAAACACTTCCTTCCCCTTTCCCAACGTAGCGTGACAATCCGTTCAAAGTAACGCGTCTGTCAGCAGTCACCAATTCGTTAACTCTCTGCACATTGTCTGGACTGCATGCAGTACGAGACCTGCCGCTGTGAGGACAATCCTCAATATTGCCGTGCCTGCTTTGATCACGTAACCTGCTTGCCCACCGACGTAACTGTACTGTGATCGACAGCAGCATCTCCATACACCTTTTTCAACCTCTTGTGGATATTTCCCATGGTCTCGTTTTCACAGCACAGGAATTATGTGACAGCACGTTACTTCTGAGGAACGTAAAGTGTAGCAGCCACTTTGAAGACATGCTGTGACAGTGCCACTCACGGGAACAGGTTGAACTAAGTTTGGAAACAAGTGGGAAGTATGTATCTACACACTGTAAAACTTTTACACATGCAGAATGGAAACTGTATTTTACAAAAATAGTGTGCATTTCTTTTGGAGTGATCCTCGTACAACAATGTTATGAAACTAATCTAGCTAAATATCAACTGCCACAATGAATCCAGACTATAATGATTACGATTACTGAGACTCCCACAATAACAGGTGAGAAGCAAGTAAAACTTGTGCTCTGAGGGTTCCATTATACTTGATGATGATGATGATGATGATGATGATGATGATGATGATAAAAATAGTTTAATATGGCTCAATGGCCTGATGCAAGTCTTCCTACTACCCTTGTTATCTATCCAATTTATAGTTTAATGTGGAATCCAAACCACAAGTTGTTTCTGGCAACTCTTTACACTGTTGTGGGTTAAGGCTAGGTTAAAAACAAGACTGAATACTCCATTAACCAAGCGAGATTCAACTGCGCAATCTTTCAGTCTCCAAGCACATGCTTTACCGCTAGACTACCATGTGTGAAATGTATGTAGATACTTCATCTATAGGATTTGATGAATCAAGTTTGCTTATATCAAAATGAGACATAAATGGTTGTATATTTTCATTACACTGACTAAAAGCTTTAATTTTTCACACCACCAAGGGACCACAAACCTTAGTGTGTGGCAAAAATTTCAACTTGATACCGCTAGTCATTGCTGAGAAAAATGGGTCTTAACCGACAGATGGACGGACAACAAAGTGATCTTATAAGGGTTCTGTTTTTACCAACTGTGGTACAGAATCCTAAAAAGGCAATTAACATGAGCTCCAACAATAATAGAACACCATACATTCCAGTTTGATGCAGCACCCACTTGAGCCAAATTTCCATCAAACTTAATGGCAATACTCTGTCACAATAAAATAAAAAATAAAATAAAATATGTCATTAGTTCATATAGGGTACTAATGTGCTTCAAGAATCGTTACGTTTCTTCAACTATGGGCCCAAACTTAAATTGCCTAAGCATTAACATAGGCTTGCATGCTGTCATGACCTTTGAGTGCAAATCAGTCCGCCTTGATGCAAACAGAAGTTGATATTTCAGTCTATATTTTGGACTATCAAACACTTTCTTTGATTTGTACTGAGTTAAAATTTCAACTTGTAATGGAGAAAACAGAGGACAGAAATCACAAAGCTGAACTTCTAATCTTAACTTTAAGAGAGTAGATACAAGACTATCTTTCAACACAAGTAGACCTGAATTTATAACAAACATAACTCTGCCATCCTTTCACAATCACCTCACTGTGCTAGTCTCAGCTGTGGCAGAGCTACGTGATGAATAGGTATCCCAAGTTTTGAAGTGAAATCTGGTTTGTTATGCACTATCCACACACACAATTCATTTAATTCTAAAATCATCACACAGGCAGACAGACTACAGATTACTGATAAGTAATCAAACGGTTAGCCTGTGCAGATGAGATTGTATTGTTTAGACACAATAAGAATGGTCTGAGAAACAGCATGAGAGAAAAATGTGCTTACACAGAGTATTTGTAGAAAAGATATTGATTTGTCTTCTTTTCTGACACGACTATACATCCCAGGGTGCTTGCTCCAGGCAATTTCAGTGAAGGGGGAATTCACTTTCAAAACACAACTAGTGTCATTTGTTTATGAGTTTTCATGCAATGTGCATCACCACCTTACTGTAACCCCGTCTGTAGGCTCAGTCAAAGCTAAAAAATGCAACATTCTGTCAAAATCTGTATAAAACTCACGAAGTAGGCTATGGGGATGCTGGCTAAGATCCAGCAAGAAAGCTTATTGTAAGCTGCCATTTTGAGATGGCCATAGTGCTTCAAAGATGGTTGAGAGAGTGCAGCAGACCATGGTGTGTTGAACTCAGAGCAGTGGAAAAATGTTTGACCATGGTGGACCATGTTGGAATTAGATGAGAAACATACATGAAAAGTTAAAAAAAAAGAAAAATCGCTTTTTGTCCTGAGCTTTGTACTAAAAAAAACCGAAGTGCTGAATAACATACACCAACTTCCTCTTGCCAAAAAAGCAGGCAAATTCAAAGCTATGCTCACTGTCTTCTTTGGAGCAAAAGGTGTGGCCTACCATGAATTTTTACGATATTGAAAATGCTGAAAAGATTGAAGGGGAAAAGTCACGTGTGTGAGGTCAGGTATCGCTGCCAACTAGACACTGTATCATGATAATGCACCAAGCCACACCTGCTTTGTACTGCCTGGTGTGGAACGGCATCACAACACTTTCTCAGACCACCTACAGTCCTGGTGTAACCCAGGTGGATTTCTTCCTGTTTTCTGAAATGAAGCAAGTCCTGAAAGGACACGAGAATGTAGCAGAAGTCAGAATGGCTCTAATGTGCTGCTTGAAAGGTGTTTCTAAAAGGGACTTCTAAGTGCAGAAAACTTGTTGGCAGGACTGCAACAAAATGACTGAGGTCAGAGCAGGACCAGGTCCCACTATTTGTTGGGAGATTGACACTTACATTAGCTAAAATTAAGAGTAAAAGACCATGGAGTACTATGCATGTCCGAAAGAACACTGCATTGTAATTCTTCAGAATATGGGCTCTGAAATTTCATATTTATCGGCAAATACCTGGGTTGTGACTTACAAAAAAGTGTTTCCCCTGTATGAGAACAACATCAATAGGATATATGAGCACGACACACGGATGACGACATACGGAAGTTTGGGTCTGGCTGTGAGTCATGTTTGGACAGCCAAAGTGGTTAAGGTGACCACTCACATAAAGCACAAAATACAGGTTCAAGTCCGGGTCTGGTTCAAATTTTCATTCTCTCACTCCATTAAGCAGCTGGGGGTAATTCATATTCACAATTGTGAATACAAATGTCTTTCATAGTAACTGTAATCTCCACAATGCCTGTTCCTACGGACATGGCACTGTACTACTTCACAAAACAGACACTGCAATTTTTTGTAATTACATTGTGGTCTGAGCAAAATTCTACTAGATGGCTCCCCTGCTTACATTCTCTTCTATCTGTTATGTCTTCCCCCATTTTATTTTGCTTTCCTTTTCATCCAGTCCCCTATTACAATTCAGATTTTTGTCTCCCCTAACAACCGGCATGATTCCTTTTATCTCATCTTTCATTACCTTCATTGTTTGCAGAGCTGTAAGCATATATGAACTTGCACTAATGTGGTGGGTGTTGGCTTAGTGTTCATCATAGCCATGATACTGCATTCAACTATGCTGCTCGTAACATCTTGTCTGCATTCACATTTGCTTATTCATTAGTAGACCTACTCCTGCAGTACCCTATTCAATTTTGTACTTATAATGCTGGTCTCACTCTACCAGCAGTCCTTCTCTTCCTGCTACCACATTTCACTAATTCCCAGCAGGTCTAACTTCAAATAATCCATTTCTCTTTTTGAATTCTCTGACTACTTGCCCATTTATGTGCATCTAACATTCTCACCTTCTGTACACCAGTTTTGTTTTCTGGTCATATCATCATCCTGAGTAGTCCTCACCTGAAGATCAGAATGGGGGACTGTTTTATGCATGGAATATTTCATCCAAGAAGATATCATCATCATCATTGCCATATACAAGGCACATTCAGAAAGTGAGCTTCCTGAGGTTGTTTCCTTTAAAGTAGACTTATTTAGTTGAGAAAAATGTGTGTGCACAACAAATCTATGGTGTATAGTCGAATGTCGGCCACACAGATCTTACCTGAAGCCAGTACCATGGCAGCAGTGCCCCGACATGGCATCTCTTACTTGCTCTCCCACCACCTGTGAGGTTCGGTCAGTAATAAGGTTCTTCAATGCACAAAATATAGCATCCATTAAAATTCATCATCAGGTCTATGGGCAGAACCTCATGAGCAAACAGGTGGTGCTTTGTTGATGTAAGCTTTTTTCCGAAGGCCATCGAAGTGTCCATGATGAAGAGCACAGTGGGCAACTGTCCCTGATCAATGATCACCTGGTTGAGCTCTTGTGGCAGCACATCCTAGAGATTATCGCTTCACAATTAAGGAGCTCAGCGGCCATTTTCTGCAGATCAATCCTTGTTGCATGAAATTGTCACTAACCACCTGCTGTTCAAGAAATTGTGTCAGGTGGGTGTCGAAAAACTTGACACCTGAGCACACAATAAAACGCTTTGGAACAACACTGAATTTCTGCAGTGGTATTGTGATGATGGTGATGAGTTCCTCATCAGGATCGTCATGGGTTATGGGATGTCAATTTCCCACTTGTCCCGGAAACCAAGCAGCAGTCAATGCATTGGCATCACATTGGATCTCTGCTCAAGAAAAAATTCAGACTGTGTGGATGCAGACAGCGATGTGCACAGTGTTCTGGGTCATAAAGGGCATTCTGCTTCTTGATTTCCTGCCTAGAGGTGAAATGGTGAATGTCGACCATTATTGTGATTATTGTGAAACAACACCGAAACTGCAATGTGCCACTGCTTACTGCAGGTGTGCTCTCCATGACAATGTTCATCCCCATATGATGTGCCACACAGTGTCTATTTTGCAGAATTTCAGCTGGCAGCAGACCGCCACATCCTCAGGGAAATATAATGGTTGTAGTATCACGTTGCTTTCAACTGTTCACAGTAAAGCCATGATGGTTAATGTTACTCTACCAGAACAATCATCTAGACTGCTGCCCATCTTTGGGACCCGTATGTCAGTTGGCCTCTCCATATGAACGCATATGTTTTCATCAACATTCAACCAGATGTTCCCTAGGAAACAGAAACATGAAAAGCCAGGAAGGGACTGGTGGGAGGGATTGGAGAAGCTACACATCTCTGAAAGAAGTGTCATGGAAAGAATAGTAGTTACGGTCAAGTATGGGGGAGAATGAAGACAGCAGGCAAAAGGAGAGAAATTTGATGTAATGGGAGATCAGCAGATCACAAATATGAGAAACGGGAGTGCTGGTCATGTGGCAAGAATCACCAAGAGCAGTATGTGCAGAACTGTAATGTAGGAACCGTGACAAAAAATTCAACCTCTTGGGAGACCCAAGAATATGATGACATGGAAACACACTTTGACGAGTAAGCCATTTCAGACTGATGGAGTGAAGAGGCTCTACATTGACAAAAAGGGAATAACTTGTCAAACAAAACTAGGTCTTCAGGACTTGAGTAATAGGACCTGAGTAATATGATGCTCACTACTGACATTGTTGTGTCCCTCTTGCAAGACAGCAGCCTGCCACACATTCATGTCCCACAGGTGACCATGCTTCAAACATCAACTGCTGTGAAAAGTACAAGTGTGTGCAAGACAAACATTGATCCATGCTCATCCCATATGTCGGTAAATGTTCCAGACATCACCACCACCACCACCACCACCACCACCACTACCAACAACAACAACAACAACAACAACAAACCAATTTGTTGTCCCACAAAACTGACAGCTACTAAGAGAGGTGCGTTCGACCATTTAATAATTTTTTTTTTCTTCGAAATCCACAAAGGGGAGACGTACTTGAGTATTCAAATAAAAAAACAATTCTATAACGTTTACCTGGGCAGTGTTCTTATTGCGCTTCTAAAGGCGAAAGGCATACGTAGTACTGCCACAAGGAATTTTCCAATGCTATGCCATTCTATTTTTGCCCCATTCCAGTTTGGTGACGAATTTTCTGCCACAGTACAATCAACCCCCCCCCCCCCCCAATACATATGTAGTACCTGTCTTCAATATGTTTGGTCTCCTTGCAGACTCACTCCATATCGCTTGTTCCTTGGCAGCTGACTGTCTTGCCAGCTGCTCCAGATCTGCCAACATCAGACTCGTGGGGGGTCAAAGATACCAGCCTCTGGGCACAGCTACTACAAACCTCTGATGCTACTTCCTCAGGGTCAACACCACGATGGCTCCTTGCCCTATGTCTCCCAATGGTAGCACCATCATTTTTCCAGATGGTGGGAAGGAGGCCCGATCGTTGCAGATGGCTTCACCATCTCTTTCCTGGGAGAAGAGATGCTGTGTCCAACCTACAAGACAGCAATCTGCAAACCTGTAACACACTTGTGTCCCATGGGTGGTCACGTTTCAGGCATCGTCTGCTGTGACGGGCACAAGTGCCAAGCTAAATAATGATCTGCACTTGTCTCACATGTTGGTAAATGTTCCAGACAACAACCACAACAATATGTTGATTTGTTGTACCCACAGTCTGCAGCTGCTGCAAGGGGCACTGAGTCAACTGCCAGCAGAGCACACTTCTATGAGCACAGTGCTGCAATCACGGGTACTATTTTCCTATGACATGTCACCTGCTCACCAGCAAATCACACCGTGACAGTATTTAGGCCAGTGCTCAATCACACATCAGCACTTCGATCTCAGCTATCAAACTATCTATTCCTTCAAGCTCTCTGGGCCACATATCGGTTGCAGAGTCTAAAGAATCATCATCGGACAATTACTATGCAGTATTTATCTTCGGCCAGTTAATCAGTATTTGTCTTTATTTCAAACTCCACAAAGGAGACTTGTGTCCTTTAATATTTGAATAAAACTGTTCTACGAGAGTAATCCCAAAAGTACGGTCTCCTATTTTTTCTATAAGTACATAGATCTGTTTATTTCTACAATGGTTTCTATCAGTTTACAGCTTGAACATTTAGCTATTTTTCGACATAATCACCATTTCTGTCGATGCATTTTTGTAGATGCTGTGGCAGTTTTTGTATGCCCATGTCATACCAGCTCACCGCCATACTGTTCAGAAAGTTATAAACCTCTTCTTTCACCTTGTCGTCAGAGCTGAATCGCTTTCTGGCCAAACCTCAGGAACCAACATGCAGAGATCACACAGGGTGATCCTCTGATCTTCATGCATGCCACCTTCAACCTTGTCTCCTCAGAAATTGATGGTCTCCCACTCCTTTGTTTGTCGTGAATTTCGGTTCGACCAGCTGCAAACTCTATACACCACTTAAACATTTTTGACATCCATGTATGACTCACCATACACTTCTGTCAATTGGCGATGGTGCAGCGCCCTTTGTGTTCAAAAACCGAATAACTGCGCGCAGCTTATGTTCTTCCCGTTTCTTCTCATCCAAGTGTGTATATTGGCGACTTCAACAGCCATCACAGCAATTGGAAATACAGTGATACTGACAGAAATGGTGAGTACCTTGCAAATTGGGCTCAACAGAACAACCTTAGCCTAGTTTTTGACTCAAAGGACAAGGGAACATTTAAATCTGCAGCCTGGAACAAGAATTCGACCCCTGACCTATGTTTTGTAACACAGAACTCCCAGTGACAACCTCTACATACAGTAACAACAGTCCTTGGAGGTTTCCCAAAAAGCCAACACCAGCCAGTAATTCTAGACACAGGAATTCAAATTCCTGTAATCAGATCAATGCCTAGTCCAAGATGGAACTTCGGAAAAGCCGACTGGACTAAATTCTCCAAAGAACTTGATAAAATGATCAGATGGATCCCCCCACTAAGTGAAAATTATGAAAGATTCGTTGGGACAGATCTAAGAACAGCAAAAAAAGTACATGCCTAGAGGATTTCGGAGAGAATATAACCCAGACTGGAGTAATGACTGCGAAGAACTGTAGCAGTTCTATTTAACCACCAATGACAGCAGAACTGCTGCAGAACTTGTAAAACACCTTGATAAAGCTTGTAAGGAGTGCTGCGAGCGAAAAACAAAAATTCTGGATTTTAAGAGATCAAACAGACAGGCGTGGAACCTCTTGAGAAAACTGGGAGGAAATTGACCACCCACCCGAAAAGATCCTGTAGTAACACCATACCAGATGCAAACAGAATAAGTTCTCTCTCCAAAGCACCCCCACATGAGCCACACATAAGAATGGTTAAGAAAAAGCTCAGAAATGTGAAGCAGAAGGCACCCAACAAATCAGCGTCCTCCAGAGACTTCACTACAGATGAGATCACTGCCGCAATAAAAAAAAAAGCTCCACGATTTGATTGGATACACCCAGAGTTCCACATCAATTGTGGAAAAAGGACTCGTGCATGGCTTGCAAGTTTCTCCACTAATGTTATGCTATCAGGGAACATGCCAAAAGCCTTCAAAAAAACAAAAATCACAGCAATACTGGAGCCAGGTAAACCAGCAAACAAAACTGCTAGCTATCACCCAATCGCCCTCCTGAGCAGCTCCTACAAGCTTTTGGAAACAGTCGCCCTAAACCAAATTGGTCGAAAGATCCATGAAGTTATTCTCATCCAAAAGGCATGATTCAGACCAAACAGAAGCTGAGCAGACCAAGTGCTCAGCTTAACTAAACACATAGAAGCTGGATTCCAACGTTGCCTTAAAATGTCAGTGGCTTTTATTGATCTTACAGCTGCCTATTATACAGTATGGAGACAAGGACTCTTGTACAAACTCACCAACGTCATACACTGCCAAACCACAATCAGGCTCATAAACAACATGTTGTCTGAGAGATACTACCAAGTAGTCCTTGGCAACCAACTAAGCAGACAGAAGAAACTTGATAACTGTCTTCCTCAAGGCTCAGTTTTGGCACCAATCCTGTTCAACTTGCATACATCTGACCTCCCTGAAACAGAGTCAAGGAAGGTCATCTATGCAGATGATCTGGCCTTGGCCACCCAGCAGAGAACTCTTTAAGCTGGTGAGGAGATCCTATCCTTCGATCTAAGTACAATAGATGAATACTTCAAAAAGTGGAGACTGATACCAAATCCAACAAAGACTGAAGTCAGCTGCTTTCACCTTAACAACAGAATGGCCAATGCGAAGTTTAATGTCACCTTTAGTGGTCAGATCCTTCACCACCAAGACTCTCCAAAATATCTATAAGTGATTCTTGACAGAACCCTCTCTTACAGATAGAAAACACAGCAGCAAAGCTGAGATCACGCAATAACTTCATATAGAAGCTGAGTGGTAACCTCATGGGGTGCAACAGCTATGACATTGTGATGTGCTGCCTTAGTGCTAGTCTATTCTGTTGCTGAATACTGTGCCCCAGTGTGGTTCAGTAGCACTTGTGAGAAAAACTGACGTGGAGCTAAATGACGCAATGAGGACAATGACAGGCTGCATCAAATCTACTCCTCTGTACTGGTTACCACCTCTTAGCAACATTGCACCACCAGACCTCCATAGACAGAATGCCCTCAAGGAATACCAAAAATTACTTAAAATCCTTGAGCTTCCAATGCAGTCTGATGTTCCTGCATTCCGAATGAACCGATTAACATCTAGGTAGCCATCTGTCCTACTGCCAGAATCGCTATAGGCAGCTATTTTCAGTATCAACAAAAAATGGACAGAAATGTGGAACACTATTGCCCATGAGGAACATCAGACCCTCCAAAGACCTGACAAGACCAGCCAGTATGGAACTAATGTGACGTGCCTGCACAGCAGCTGTGCTGGAAACCTCTACCAATGGGGAAGGGCTTCATCTTCTCAGTGTGACTGTGGAAATGAACACCAGACAATCCATCACACTGTAACAAGCTGTAGCAGAAGAGCCTACCCTGGAACGTTGGAAGATTTCTTTGAAGTGACAGAGGCAGCCCTTGAATGGATCGGCAAATTAGATATTAATTTATAGACTTATTTTTAAAACTATAAATTATGAAATTAATATATTTTTGTAAAAACTATAAATTATGAAATTAATATATTTTTGTAAAAATTATAAATTATGAAATTAATATATTTTTGTAAAAATTATAAATTATGAAATTAATATATTTTTGTAAAAATTATAAATTATGAAATTAATATATTTTTGTAAAAATTATAAATTATGAAATTAATATATTTTTGCAGAAATTTTGTAAAACTATGTAATCCACAATTGCTAGTCACTGTTCACATGTAATGCCATACGCTAAACAAATAATACCAAAGACATAATCTTTAATATGTTTTTGTTATCACGAATCCTTACCTGTGCAGTACCAAATGCAAGTGTGACACCAAAATAAAAATTTGCATTTGCTGACCGAGAATATATCCAGAGGTGCCAAAGCACTGGGCCTAGCACTGAAGTAGTTATGAAGAAGCATGCAACAATGAAACCTTGTTGCATATCTGCAATGTAAAAAAAGCTGTTATTCCTCAAATATTTAACTTACAATTTCCAACCATTAATGTGTTAGGTGAAACTATCAAAAAATTAAAAAAAAAAAAAAAAAAAAAAAAGAAGTTGTTACTTACGATTGTATAGATGCTTCCACATGGGCAGAAGTGCCAGATAAAATCCTACATCCCCAAGACAGGGGTATGACTTAAATACACTAATAAGAGCGCAAAAGCTTGTAGCTAGCAACATGGGTTCTTCACGAAGCCTTAATGTGAGTGGCAGCATGTACAAAACAGTTGCATTAATTTGGAAAGCAGCTATGAACAGTGGCCGGAAGTGTTCAAACATTTCAGTGAAGAAATACCAAAATAATCCAATATTTGGTTTAAGATCAGGAACAGTTAGTCTGCAATGGAGAAAAGGAAGAATTTATCTCAAATCACATTTGAAAGTTTCACTTTATATAACATCAAAGTAACATGCAAATGAAAAGGCTAATAAATTATGGGGCAGAATTCTTGGCCATCAAAAATGGTTCAAATGGCTCTGAGCACTATGGGACTTAACATCTGAGGTCATCAGTCCCCAAGAACTTAGAACTAATTAAACCTAACTGACCTAAGGACATCACACACATCCATGCCCGAGGCAGGATTCAAACCTGCGACCGTAGCAGTCGTACGGTTCCAGACTGAAGCGCCTAGAACTGCTTGGCCACTCTGGCCGGCGTTGGCCATCACTTACCTTTAAGAGCTGTAATCAGTAGCATTTCCAATAGGCACATATATAAGTGAAAGAGACATTCTACCTAGCTCTGAAAATGAAGACAATTATCAGAGCGGAAACAGGAGCAGGTTGAGAAAGAACATGTCACTCGGACCTCAAGATGAGAGACAAACACCTGTAGTACAGACAAGGGTAGAAAGAGATCTTTTCCTCCCTAACAGAGGGACTATTAGCTCCAAAAGCTATGTCTTTTACTTTTATGTGTGTCTACTGGCAGAAGTACATATTTTGCCTTCTGAAGGTAAGTACTTGCCAGCAATCCTGTCTCATAATTGGACCTAGTTTTGCAATAAGGATCCAACCACCATTATCTGGATTTTTAGATTTATATTGCAAAATGTGCTTGAAGGTGTGTACCATGTTACGCAAAACTGAAACAATTCCTTTTTGTAATGTGCTGCCATCTAGAGAGTGCAGAACCAACTGCCAGCACTAGAATCAAAGGTGCAGTGACTTGCAATACAGAACCAAATCATGTCTTCATGAGCTGTCTATGTGTAAGTGTTTCTGTTACGACTGAATTGTTGTTATATGGGATATAAACGTACATAATGATTGTATACAAAATATCGTGTGTTCGGTCTGAGGGAGGGGGGAATATATAGTGCTTTGAGAATTTCCGTGTAAATTCTAGAACCTCTTGGCCTTTCTCCATCTTGAACCCACAATATTTTAAATGGAAGTGTGAGAGAGACGAATCTGACCTACTGCGCTTTGCATGTTTGTGTGTGCAGGTCTAAAAACAGTCACAAGATAAATGTGGATGCAGCGGCGGACAAGTACCTGCTGTACGATCCATAGAGTTTCTGCGTAAGTGTAGAGAAGAGCCTGTGCTATTCTTTGTCACTGTGATGATTGTTAAGGACAAACAAAGAAATGAGATTAGCCTTTTAAGTAATTCATGTGTTGGACTTACTAGAAGCATGACATGTTCATTAATTATGTGGTTGTTAAACCAACGCTATAGTAAATGTATTTAATCGAGTCTAATGCAAGATGGATTGGTTGGCTTACAAACTTTTGAATATTTATGTGTGAAATGATGAATTTGTTCTTTGTGGAAGTTGAAATATACCAAGACTAAAGTAAAAGTATTCTGCGAGTAACCACTTATTTCATGAAGACAGACAGACAGACAGACAGAGAGAGAGAGAGAGAGAGAGAGAGAGAGAGAGAGAGAGAAATTCCCTTAACCAGCTTCAATGTTCAGAGAAGAGGTTTTTGGAGATTGACATGGCCGACTACCCAGTGTGCGTACCAAGTAAGTCAACTGATGTGAAAGAGGTGTGAAGTTTGCAAACCAGTTCCACATTGCTTTGTCATCTAAAGCGTTAGAGAATCCATACTGGTAAATGTAATGAAGCACACTACTATTCTTGGATTGAAAACACTGCTGGCTATGGGGCTCAAAAAGTTGTCTTCAACACCACATACTGGACAATTTAAATCATGGAGTGAAGGAATTGGTTTTGTGGTCAGATTCATGTGGGGGACAACACCATAATATAAAAATGGTTTTAATGTTAAAAGCAAGTCTAGAAGAGCATAGTTCTTTGAAGACAATTACATTGAAATACCTTATCTCATTCTTTTTTGCCTAACTACAGTGACTTTGGCGATAATAGAATGCGCTCTGAAGATGCAGGATAAATTCTATATGCCAGGAGACTACATCCGTGTAATGCAGAAGGCAAGGAAAAAGAATTCCCTACAGGTCCATAGGGTGCCAAAACATGACTTTAAAGGAACTGCATAACTTGAATAGAGTATTTTCAATAGGAAACAAGACATACATCAGAACGATGTAAGCTGGCTGCAACTCCATCAGATTAGAATCTTAAAGAGCAAACCTTTCTCTGTATACATGAATACACAATTAGATGAGAATTTTGTAGAAGATGTCAAGAAAAGAAAGTCTGCAGTAAACTTCTCATCGCTCCTGTTACCATTGTGGCCAAATAGAAAGCCTATACCACAGCCACAATCAAATGACATCACGTTTATTACGCATCTCATTCCAAGTGAAGCTACCACATTTTACAGTAGTGTTTCAGTAGATTGTGGTGCTGTGAATGATATTGATGGGGTTTATGGGGTGCTGGACTTTACCTTGGAATAACAATGGATTCATTGTGCAAAATATATTATTTTCTTGCCATTGCATTGTATTATGTTAATATTGTTTGGTAAATAATTGAAGGTTAATATATTAATATATGCAAACATCACTATAGCCAGGTTTTTCAAGCTCCTGATGCACACTACCCAGTCCCTCAAAATACAACACAAAAGATCCGAGTGCCATTTTAACTTATTGTGGTAAGCAATATGGAACCAACTCCTGTTTAGGCTCTTTCCACCAACGGAAATCTATATTTTATACCTTTCTTTATTTTAAACATTGGTATCTAAAATGTACAGTGTAATAACATTCTCACTTTGTCTATATTGTACTTGAATTTTATTTTTAATGCTTTGCAAAACATGATCTAGTTCAAAACTATAAATTTGGAGTTGATTCCATATGGCATGACTGGGCCCAATTTATCATTACAATATTATGAAAAACATAAGATTGCTGCCCACCATATAGTGGAGATGCTGAGTCGCAGAAAGGTAAAACAAAAAGACTACTAAGTAAGCTTTCGGCAAAGAAGTCCTCTCCTGAAGTAAACACACACACACACACACACACACACACACACACACACACACACCTGACAATGTCTCTGTTCAGAGACACTGTGTGTGTGTGTGTGTGTGTATTTCAAAAGGCCTTTTGGCCTAAAGGCTTTTTGGCCAAACGCTTACTTGTTTAGCAGTCTTTCTGTTGAGCCTCTATATGAGTCAACATCTTCACTATATGCTGAGCAGAAATCTACCCTTCTCATAACACTGTCATTCCATCCTGGAGTTTCAATTGTTTCAAATCTTATCATTTTATATTATAATATATGAACCCTTCTTACATCTAATAGGAAAGCTTTATCACAAGTAATATACTTACATGAAACCATATACTGAATTAAGAAATAATAAACTTCCAGTAATCTTGTATGACAAGAAAAGTAAACTTCCAACAGCCAGTGAAAACACAACAAATGTGTATATGAAAGACTGTTTCCATGTGTAATGTTTATTTTGTACAGTTGTCTTTGCTTCATTTTTATAAATATAAAGTGCTGCTGGCATCACAAGTATTGCTGGATACAATGACTGAAGAGTGAGTAATGCAACCGAACAACAGGATGCCACCCGCTTTCCTGGAGAACAAAAAGTTTCATTACAGTCAATCAAATCTGACGCAAAGTGACAGTCACAGAAAATTAACAGAATACTAGGTACATAAGCAGTTTTGGAATTCTCAAATTAATCACTTGTTGCATAAAAACTATAAGTCTCTAGGAGCTGATATGATTTTGTCAGTTGACCATTCTATTTATGTGCATCCAAATAACACTTCTGCCATAAAAGAAACATGTGAGAAACTTTGAACATCTAAAGGACTTTGGAATTCATAAAACTCTTAACAAGTAGCCTGGAGCATTGTTTGTGGAAGAAAATGTGTCAAAGATCACTTCAACATCAAACTAACTGAATTATGTTAACTTCAAAGTAAAAGAAATGTGTGTAGGATGCATTTTACTAGAATGGATGTCAAGTGATTACAAACCAATGATAACGGGTTTTAGAAAACTTCAATATGTCGATATCACGAGAATCCATTAATGACCAATTATTGTTATTGTTGTTGTTGTTGTTGTTGTTGTTGTCTTCAGTCCTGAGACTGGTTTGATGCAGCTGTCCATGCTACTCTATCCTGTGCAAGCTTCTTCATCTCCTAGTACCTACTGCAGCCTACATCCTTCTGAATCCGCTTCAAGGTCACCGATTTCCATGGCTGTGTGCAGTTAATGTATGTAGCCGCTTAAGGCGGGTGACCTTGAAGCGGACTTAGCCGCTGAGCAAGGCAGCCGCGCGACACGGGCCCTAGTATTACTAAGCCCGTGTTGCTGGAAAATTCAGCTTCCGGTTGCGCAA
The DNA here is from genome assembly GCF_023864275.1 of Schistocerca cancellata. Classification (NCBI taxonomy): domain Eukaryota; kingdom Metazoa; phylum Arthropoda; class Insecta; order Orthoptera; family Acrididae; genus Schistocerca; species Schistocerca cancellata. The sequence continues at coordinate 426,381,330 of NC_064631.1, forward strand.
TCGAGACTGATAAGGCGCGCTGGCGCTGTTATCACGAGGGACCCCTGGAGGGAGCCTTTGGGGGCCCTTGACGCTCGTGAGGCAACAGCATGTTCAGTCGACTCGAGGCAGCCGCACTGTGCACACAGCCATGCCGTACTGACACAGAAGATATTCAAGGAGGAGCAGGATGACTGTTTATAAAACAGTTGACAGTTTCAAGATGACTCCAAACAATGTTTCTCAACAAGAGCTTCTCACAGGACCTATTTCTTTTGTTGGAGCAAAAATTAATTTCACCTGCACCACTAACGAGGTGGTTAGTGGTAATGGATGGTTGACTATTGCTGTTGTGAGAGGTGGTGACGCTGCTTTACAAGGACTTGAAGCCTATTATGATCGAGATATAATTGCTTATCGCACCATAGCAATTGGTGTTCCATGACTGTGTGCAGTTAATGTACGTAGCCGCTTAAGGCGGGTGACCTTGAAGCGGACTTAGCCGCTGAGCGAGGCAGCCGCGCGACACGGGCCCTAGTATTACTACGCCCGTGTTGCTGGAAAATTCAGCTTCCGGTTGTGCAATCGGGACTGATAAGGCACGCTGGTGCTGTTATCACGTTTCCTTGTCTTCCTTTTCCTACTGTTGAATTCCAGTCACCCGTAACTATTAAATTTTCGTCTCCCTTCACTATCTGAATAATTTCTTTTATTTCGTCATACATTTCTTTAATTTCTTCGTCATCTGCAGAGCTAGTTGGCATATAAACTTGTACTACTGTAGTAGGCATGGGCATCGTGTCTATCTTGGCCACAATAATGCATTCACTTTGCTGTTTGTAGTAGTTTACCCGCATTCCTACTTTTTTATTCATTATTAAACCTACTCCAGCATTACCCCTATTTGATTTTGTATTTATAACCCTGTATTCACCTGACCAAAAGTCTTGTTCCTCCTGCCACCGAACTTCACTAATTCCCACTATATCTAACTTTAACCTATCCATTTCCCTTTTTAAATTTTCTAACCTACCTGCCCGATTAAGGGATCTGACATTCCACGCTCCGATCCGTAGAACGCCAGTTTTCTTTCTCCTGATAACGATGTCCTCCTGAGTAGTCCCCGCCCGGAGATCCGAATGGGGGACTATTTTACCTCTGGAATATTTTACCCAAGAGGACGCCATCATCATTTAATTATACAGTAAAGCTTCATGCCCTCGGGAAAAATTATGGCTGTAGTTTCCCCTTGCTTTCAGCCGTTCACAGTACCAGCACAGCAAGGCCATTTTGGTTAGTGTTACAGGGCCAGATCAGTCAATCATCTAGACTGTTGCCCCTGCAACTACTGAAAAGGCTGCTGCCCCTCTTCAGGAACCACACGTTTGTCTGGCCTCTCAACAAGTACCCCTCCATTGTGGTTGCACCTACGGTATGGCTATCTGTATTGTTGAGGCACGTAAGCCTCCCCACCAACGGCAAGGTCCATGGTTCATGGGGGAGGGAGGGGGGAAGAGGGGGGGGAGGTGGGGGGGGGGGGGGGAACTAATTACTATAGGAAGTAAAATATGATGCACATGGAAATTCAAGCTTTAATGATGCAGCTCTTCAAGCAAATGGGACAGGCAACTGCAATAACCACACTACATTCCCTGAGGTACAATATGTTTAAATGCAACAAATGTGAGCACGTAGCAAAGAATTGTTGCAGTAAAAGCAAGTGGAAACTCTTTCTACCAAAGTTATAAATTATTCTCAACAATGACATCATTGGATGACGCTATACACAAAAACTTGTATGTAGACTCAGGTGCAGCAACACATATATACATCGAAGCACCCATGGGCTCAGTTAACAAGTATTCTTGGCTAATGACGAGAACTTAACTGTATAAAAAAAAACATGTCTTACACATTCTGAAGCACTAGCAAACACAAAAAAGACATATACCAGGAGGACAGATATAAATATAAATTTACTTTCCGTACTCAGAATAATGGAACAGCCCACTAGTCATTTTTTATGATAGACGCTGTAGCATCTGTGGTAGAGAGCAAACATTGATAGCCATAGCATCATTAATCAACAGAATTTATAAACTGGATCAACCATGTGATCACACTGTTGCATGTAAGTCTGCAACCTTTCATAAAATATCTATGACATAGAACATTTAGCAACCTCACATTCAGACGTGATGGAATTATTATGAAAAGCATTCTTGGTGATTTTTATTATGTGGGCATTACATTGTGGTCCATGGCAGGTTTCTGTGTCTGCTCTATCATATCCTAATGATGGAGACATCACTGGAGGCTATAAAGATTCAGATAGTAGTATCAATGTTAAAGAATTTCAACAGGCTTGCTGAAATTGTTTACACTTGATACTGTTATCTGAGTCTTTAAAGCCTCTGGTGATGTCTCCAGCATTACCAGATGGAAGCTGGGCACACAAACAGGCCTCGGACCATGGCCTAATGCACTTATAACAAAAATCACCAAGGATCCAAATACTAGCCGGCAAAGCCTGCATCACTTTACAAAAATGCTTTATCTTGGAATTCACACAAAAAGGATCTGCTGATAAGCCTTGGGTTACATACCTATATAAACCAAGCATACTAGACTTTCCTTCTCACATTTAACTCCTAAGAGCTGATATGGTTTTCAAATTAGTATGTTTAGATTTATGTGGCCCAATGCAAACTATATCAATCAGAGATTGAGGATCTTTTTGAGATTTTTTCACACATTCTAATCTTTAAATTTGAAGATGAGATTATTCACAATTTTAAAAAGCATGTGGAGAATCTGACAGGTGAAAGAATTTGCATCTTACATATGGGATCATAAACAAGAGATGGAAAAAATTCATGAAGATTGAAGAAGTTGAACATCATTTCACAGGTCCAGAAATTGAGTAGCTGAAATATACAATAAAATACATGAAAGGTAACTATTCATCTGTAGCAGTCTGGTGTGTGGTGCATAGACACCCACAACAGAAACAGCTTTTATAAAAGCTTTTGACTTCTTGTTCTTTCTCTAGCAAAATCAGTCTTACATATTCACAAACACCCAAATGTAGACATCCATGGCTGTAGTGAGCCTGACTGTTGATTATCAATTATTGGAAGTAGTTGCCTGTCGTGTGATGGTGGGGAAGTGGTAGGAAAACATGCATGAGGTGCAGAAGGGTAGTGGCATAGAGTGAGGCAGGCCTTTTGAAAGATAACTCAGCAGCTGCACAACAAGACGAAAGGTGTTCAGAGGGTAGAGCATGTAAGAGGTGGAGAGAGAGAGAGAGAGAGAGAGAGAGAGAGAGAGAAAGAGAGAGAGAAAATTCTCAAGTAATGTGAGGCAATGGGAAATAGGTTGCAGAAGGTTTGGCGAGTGGGACGGCAAGAGCGCAGAATATGCTGGAAAGAGAATTCCCACCTGTGTAACACTTCCAGCATTAGTTTCTCTGAATTATAACAGAAAGGCTTGCCGTGGCCACAGGTGTGTACATTTGGGTGTCTATGTGGTTTGGGAGTGAATGTGTGTGCTAGAGAAAGAGCAAGAGCTGATGAAAAGCTTGTGTAAATACTGCTTTCTGTTGCACGTATCTATGCACTACATGTCCCTCACCACACCACATTGGTAGCCTTTCCTTTATTCTACATATTATTCCAAGCAGGAAATTACATTGTTGTTATGAAAGATATAATACACTGATAGTGGAAATGTGAGATGTCTGTGTTCTGATGTGAAATTATCTATGAATTTTTGGGAAGAAGCAGTCTTCCCTACAACTTATCTTACTAACAGATTCCCTTAGAAAACTCTGAACAGCATTACACAAGAGGATGCCTCATGGAAGAAACCAGACCTTTGACATTATTTGGTAGCAAGACGTACAATTGTGTAAAAAGAGCCAATACTCATAAAGGGGACAAAAAAACACAACAAGTGTGAACTTGTCATAAGCTGCATAGAAAGCAAGGCATATCATACGTCCCATCCTATTCAACAAAGCTCTGAATGTAATTTCCAAAAAAGAAACAGTTCAAAAAAGTAATATGCCAGACACCCCTGCTCTTTTCTAAACACATACCGAATATTTATTTTAGTTGCAGACAAGGAGGAGACTTGATTAAATCAAACAGGATCAGAAGAAACTGAGTCAGAACTAAAGAACAACACATTGGATATAACAGCACCTCACAAGAATCAGGCTCAGTCAAAATGAAACGTGATCCTGAACCATCTCAACAAATCTGAGTACTCAGAAGATCTCCCCAAGTACCAAGACTAAAGAAGATGCATGATCGTGTGCTCTATTACACTACAGCTTCACAATAATCATCAGAACCATCAACTTCGGAAGAACTGTTGCAATCCAAAGACTTGCAGAAATAGTCTCATGCAATTCAAGAAGAATTAAAGCAAATCAAACCTGGCAATCAGTGAAATGAAAAAATTCAGTTCATTCAAGTGTTTATTTAGTGAAATATGGCTTGGACATTGATTGATTCAACATATTTACAGCTTTTTGGAAGGTGACTTTAATGAAAAAAATATGTTAAAAATTCCCGTGGTTGATTATGTGATGAAAGCAAAACAATATAAAAGCACCAAAAGACTTCAGAAAGCAGTCTATGATCTTTAACAGTAGCTGTTGGTACACCAAACTCGATAATGCTCTACTAAATTTAAATTTCAACAGTTCCACAGCGGACCAGCGTTTTTCAGAAAAATAAAGAAAGAGAGATATTCAATGCCACTGTTTACATAGATGACTTTGTTTTTTAGGAAAAACCTGCAACAAAAAACTGATTTCAAAGATAAACTAAGAGAACAATTAAAATAAAAGAACTTTGGAGACAAGGGTTCTGAGTAATGAGAGGTAACATGTGTGGGCTCTAATGGCTGAATCAGACCCATTAGAGAAATCTCGAATTTTAGAAAAATATAACATGCAACACTGCATTCTTATATCCATACTGCTAGACAACCATCTACATCTACATCTACATCTTCACTCTGAAAACCACTTACAGCTGAATAGCAGAGGGGACATCCCATTATACCAGTTATTTGGGTTTCTTCCTGTTCCATTCACATATGCAGTGTGGGAAGGAAGATTGTTTGAATGCCTGTGTGTGTGTGTGTGTGTGTGTGTGTGTGTGTGTGTGTGTGTGTGTGCAGTAATTAGTTTAATCTTGTCCTGACGACCCCTATGCGAGCAATACGTATGGAGTTGTTTTATTTTCCCAGAGTCATCATTCAAAGCAGATTCTTGAAGCTTTGTTAACAGACTTTCGCGCGATAGTTTACACATAATTCAAGAGTCTTCTTGTTCAGTTCCTTCAGTGTCTCTGTGATACTCTCCCATGGATAAAAAACCTGTGTCCATTCATGGGCCCTTCACTATAAATGTTCAATATCTCCCGTTAGTCCTATTCGATACAGGTCCCGAACACTTGAGCAATATTCCAGAATAGATTGCACGAGTGACTTTTAAGAAATCTTCTTTGTAGACTGATTGAATTTCCCCAGTATTCAACCACTAAACCAAAGTCTACCACCTGTTTTACCCACGACTGAGCCTATGTGATCATTTCATTTCATATCCCTATAAAGTGTTACACCCAGATGTTTGTATGAGTTGGCTGATTCAAACAGTGACTCACTGATTTTATAGTTATAGGATACTTGTTTTTTTTTTCATTTTTTGAAGTGCACAATTTTAAATTTCTGAACATTTAAACCAAGTTGCCAATCTTTGCACTACTTTGAAATACTACCAAGAGCTGGCTGAATATTTATGCAGCTTCTTTCAGGCAGTATTTCATCATAGATAACTGCACCATCTGTAAAAAGTGAGGTTACTATTAACACTGTCTACAAGATACTTGACACACAACATGAACAGCAAGCGGCCCAACACACTTCCCTGGGGCACACTTGAAGTTATTTCTACATCTGAAAATGACTCTCCATTCAAGATGTCATGTGAGAAATGTGTGAGTTGGGTCGCACATGATCAAGGTTTTTATAATACAAGCTGGTTGGCAATGAGAAGGTTATTCTGTTCAAGATATCTTATAATGTTTGAGCTTAGAATATGTTCTAAGATTTTACAAAAAATCAATGTCCAGGATATCGGATGGTAGGTTTGTAGATCACTTCTATTATCCTTCTTGTAGATGGGAGTAACCTGCGAGTTTTTCCAAGAAATAGGCACAGTTTTTTATTCAAGGAATCTATCACAGATTATAGTTATAAGAGGGGCTAACTCAGCCACAAATTCAGTAGTATAAAATCTGATAGGGTTTCCATTGGGCCCTGGAGCTTTCTTCAATTTTAACAATTTTAGCTGTTTCTCAACATCACTGACACTAATACTTATTTCATTCATCTTTTCGGTGGTACAGGGATTAAATTGGGGTAATCCTCCTTGGTTTTTCTTTGTAAAAGAACTTCTGAAAATGGAGTTAAGCATTCTGCTTTTGCTTTGCTACCCTGATTTTCACTTTCTGTATCATTCACTAGGGACTCGACACTAACAATGGTGCCACTAACAGCCTTTACATACAACCAGAATTTCTTTGGGTTCTGTGAAATATCATTTGACAATATTGTGCTATGTTAGTCATTGAAAGTACCACACACGGCTCTCTATCTACAGCCCTATTCTCTGTTTTCCACCTACTATGCAGTAATCTCTGTTTCCTTAGAAGTTTCCTTACCGTGACTGTATACCATGGAGGTACTAACTCATGAAATAGTCCAAAGACAAAGGGCTGCAATGAAGAATGTCCATATTGAGAGGCAGTAGTCAAGCCTAATGGTGGACAAATGAATAGAAGACCAGACTTTGTGTACAAAATTGGAATGGTGGGCTTATTTAATAACACTCCAGGAATAACTCACTGGCAAGCAATAAAAAGAATCATGTGACATCAGAGGTAATTAAAGATTTCGAACTACATTTTCCTAAATTACAAGGATCACGACATAAGAACAAAGTGTTGCTGACTGAACTGTAAGCACTGAAGATAGAAAATCGATCACTAGTTTCTTATTTAACTCAAAAAGAGTAAGGTGCTGCTGAGTGCAGCAGGAAGCACCACATTAAATGCAATAGCATCTGTCTCTCCCAACAAAGCTTTGACAGGATTATAAACAATTGCCCGTTTTCCTTTGCTGTTTATATTCTTCCTCCACAATTAGTCCACGTAGCACATGCCACATGCTACACTCTCATTTTTGGAATGTCCATTGTAGAGTTCCAGGCATTATAGAAGGACTCTAAAAATCTGACACAAAACTTTAGGGAAAATCTTCCCATTTTTCACTGTAACATATTGAAAAATCACGGACAACAATCATTCCCACTGAAGATAGGAAACGCACAAGGGAAATCTTTTATGCGGTTGTTTAATACCAGTAACGTAATGAGGTTGAAACCACAGTTGTTTATCCAATGAGTAGCATCAATATATACACATTCATTTCCACACTTCAATATTTCACCTTGTGTAGTGCTTATTATCACTAAAACAATATCTGAACATTTTAATTGTGGATGGAGTTAACTTATTGTATCTTGTTGTTTCTAGAATAACATGCATGGACTGTCACTGGAGTTTATTTCTTATACCCATACCTGACCACATCCCATCAGTCTCATTTCTGACGAAGGTGGAGCACATTGTGTGTCACTGATCAACGTCATAAAAACCCTTTCCAACTGCAAATAAATCCCGGAGTCCTGAATTTAAAATGGAATTTTATTTGACGTATCTGCAGCTATATTGTCCTCCTTTTTCCTAATAAACTGTAATGACTAAGCTCAATTTTATGTGCAACGTGAGTCAAGATAAATTTTACTAGGCATGTTCCTTCTTCCACTTGATGTACTATTACCCTTGTTGGATAGACTCTTGAGATTTTATTGCTGGCTTACAGCTTTAAATGCCTGACAGATTTATCTCTAAAGCTAAAACAGCTTGAACTACACTATAAATAATAAGATCTTACATATCTATGAACAGCAACTTTAAATGCACTGCTCTTGATATACAATGGATATGTGGACCTCATTGTTTTGTGCTTCCAGCTCTAAAGATAGTCCAATGTTGAGAAATTCAGTTTTTTGCACTTTACCTGTATTTCATGTGCCAGTCCTAAATGTTCTGTTAAAACACTTTTATGTGGGTGTTCCATGATTACAAAGACGGCATTTTAGCAATTGGTTTTCATCAGCTCCCTCAACTTCGTTGATGGTTTACCAGATTTTTTTTCATAATTAAAATTTTTGTCGCGTGTAAGACATTGGGGGATTTAAGTTTGTCAGTTTCTTATAAGAACTGTCATTATGTTCAGCTTTCCTGCATGAACTTTACGGACATTGTGTCTCAAAGTTTTGTTCTAGATATACACCTGTCCACACTCTCAATACTTAAACTGCTCATTTGCAGTTATGCTGGAACACGTAAGTAACTTATGAACATTGCAATGAAAATGAACACACTATGCACAGAATACAATAAGCATGTCACAAGTCCCCCCACCAACCACTAAGTACTTGATTTCTAGCTGCAAACAGTTAAATTCGGAATGAAGCTACACTTTCCCTCTTGTCACAAAGGTCGAGCGCAAAAAGTAGTCATTAGATGGGGAATCAGGTGGCTGTAGACAGAGACAATAACATGTTGTTGACATGCTGTGTGGCAGCTGGCAGTGTCGTGATGAAGAACAATAAAATAAATTTAATCACTTTTCTTAATTTCATTGATGACTTGTGGTAAACAAATTGTTTTATACCACTTAGCGTTAAATGTCTATGACCCTCTAAAACAATTTTCACATGTCCAGCATAATCAAAGAAGCAAGTGATCATTTTCTTGGAGATGATTCACCAATGAACCACTTCTGTTAGTTTTGATTTGCCTTTGAACACACAAAAAGCCAACAGCTGTCTAGTTTCCAGCTCATATCAATATAATCAAGTTGCATCTCATGTTACAATGTTGTGTATGGCTTTTGCATTTTAACAGTTGAATGTTTCGATAATTTATTACGCCAGTTGACAAGTCTGTTTTTGAGCTTTGCTCAAATTTTCTGGAATTCTTGGTAAAGCACTTGTTGACCTCCTTCAATTATCAAACGAAACTATATGGTTCCAGAGAACTTTTTGTATTTCAAATATCTATGACGTATATATGCAAAACGAAGTGGCAAATGAAAATCTGTACCAAGGCCGGCCTTTGTACAAAATTTTCATTTGTTGCTCTCCAATTATGTTCCACACAGCATTTTCTTTTTAACAACAATCAATTTTAGTTGACTTCTGGAAATTTGTCACTGTCAGAAACATAATCACAACAAACTTCTGCAAACCAACTATAATTAATCTTTTCTGAAAGTGAATGATTATCACATATTGTATGTGGTGATTTGAGGATTGTTGTTGAAATAGGCCTTCATCAAAATGGTAAAAAATCACCTAACTGAAACCTTCAGTGTGAATTTGAATTTTTCACAACGTGTTTTTAAATTTTAACTATAATGAAACTACTCAGCTTTGTGAGCTGTCATTGTTTTAACAACAGATGACAAATTTTAAAACCGTGCCGTCTAGTGATTGTGTGCAAAGCTTTGAAAGATGACCCTTGTATTGCTTTCACAGAAACTAAATGTGTGTGTGAATTCTTAAGGAGCCAAACTGATGAGGTCATTGGTCCCTAAGCCTACATACTACTTAACCTAACTTATGCTAAGGACAACACACACACACACACACACACACACACACACACACACACACACACACAGATATAAATAAATTTTGTACAGTAGCAGCATTAATTCTGGACACCTTACTGAAATGTTAATTTTAACGTCACAAGGTGTATATAAGTTGCAGCATATTAAATCAGTGAATCATGCTTCTATTTTTTGTTTACACTATAAACACTAAATACTGTCTTTTAGAAAATGGGACATGTTATGTTTTTTCATTAAAAATAAAGAAACAGACTTCATTGCCAACAATTTAAAACCTTCACTATTTTACATGCTTGTGCAGGTACAAAGCAAGTTTGCCATTTGTTCTGTTATGACAAATCAAACAATGAATGGACATTATTACACTACTGGGCATTAAAACTGCTACACCACGAAGATGACGTGCTACAGATGTGAAATTTAACTGACAGGAACAAGATGCTGTGATATGCAAATGATTACTTTTCAGAGCATTCACACAAGGTTGGCGCCAGTGGCAACACCTACAACGTGCTGACATGAGGAAAGTTTCCAACTGATTTCTCATACACAAACAGCAGTTGACTGGTGTTGTGTGGTGAAACGTTGTTGTGATGCCTCGTGTAAGGAGGAGAAATGCGTACCATCACATTTCTGACTTTGATGAAGGTTGGATTGTAGCCTATCACGATTGCAGTTTATCGTATCGCGACATTACTGCTCGCGCTGGTCGAGATCCAATGACTGTTAGCAGAATATGGAATCGGTGGGTTCAGGAGGGTAATACGGAACGCCGTGCTGGATCCTAACGGCCTCGTATCACTAGTAGTCGAGATGACAGGCATCTTATCTGCATGGCTGTAACAGATTGTGGAGCCACGTCTCGATCCCTGAGTCAACAGAGGGGGACGTTTCCAAGAAAACAACCATCTGCATGAACAGTTTGACAACGTTTGCAGCAGCATGGACTATCAGCTCAGAGACCATGGCTGCGGTTACCCTTGACGCTGCATCACAGACAGGAGTGCCTGTGACGGTGTACTCAACGACGAACCTCAGTGCATGAATGGCAAAATGTCATTTTTTCGGATGAATCCAGGTTCTGTTTACAGCATCATGATGGTCGCATCCGTGTTTGGCGACATCGCGGTGAACAAACATTGGAAGCGTGTATTCATCATCGCCATACTGGCTTATCACCCGGAGTGATGGTATGGGGTGCCATTGGTTACATGTCTTGGTCACCTCTTGTTTGCACTGACGGCACTTTGAACAGTGGACGTTACATTTCAGATGTGTTACAACCCGTGGCTCTACCCTTCATTCGATCCCTGCAAAACCCTACATTTCAGCAGGATAATGCACGACCGCATGTTGCAGGTCCTTGTATGGGCCTTTCTGGATACAGAAAATGTTCAACTGCTGTCCTGGCCAGCACATTCTCCAGATCTCTCACCAATTGAAAATGTCTGGTCAATGGTGGGGGGAATGCCAGATTTTTCCTGGATTTCCCAGCAAAAACATACTTTTTCCTGAGTGAAAATACTCTTCTTCTTGATGAAAACACTTTTTTTTCCATGTTAAGTGACAGTCTACTTTTCCTCAGAGCTGTAAAACTTACCAGTTCTTTTAATGGCAAAGGTCTTATACACTGGCACAGAACTTCGTTGCACTTTAGGAAATGACACACAGTAAAAAAAAATAATGTATTTTGGAAAGATCTTTGCTGCGCAGCAACATGCACATTAAGTATCTTCTTATTACAAAAGAACAAATTCAAATTCCACATTAGTTTCTGAAGCACTGAAATTGAGTTTGTGATGCACTTGTATCAGCCAGCCATAGCTCATGTCACGTGATCTCACGAGCCAATGATAACAGATATTCACAGCGTAGGATGTAGTCAGCCAATAGATATTTCACTGTTTAGTACCACGAACATGCAAATTGGAAGAGTTAATGGTTTAAATTAACACGCATACAGTGTAGCTACAACCGAAGCTAAGCTTAATGAGTGTTGTCTTGTAGATTGCATTTGTCCATGATGCATTGGCCTCACCCTAGGCACTAAGCAGAATGTAATTAGACCCATTCTTTTACCATTCTTGCAATAGGAAGGTGATGTGTTGTTCTAAGAGGATAATGTTCACCTACATACTGCCCATGAAACTCTTATGTGCTCTGCAAGATGTGGAGAAACTTCCCTGGCCAGCGTGATCTCTGGACTTGTCACCAATCAAGCATGTGTGGGATATGATGGGACGAGAATTGGCTCCTGAACCAACAACTCTTATGGAACTATGTGAACAGGTCGAGCAGGTGTGACAATGTATCCCAGAACAGTACAGGGTGTACATAAAGTCTGGGAACACTTTTAATTATTTACTGCACATGAACCAAACATTGTACAGATATCATACATATGTCATTTTGGAAAGAAACCCTGAGAGTTTTTTTCATGTATACTGCCGTATTGTAGTTTGGTAATCCGCCGATAGGCGCGCGCGCGTGTGTGTGTGTGTGTGTGTGTGTGTGTGTGTGTGTGTGTGTGTGTGTGTGTGTGTGTGTGTGTTTTACATAAATGAAATAAAATTATGCTTAAGTATCTTTGGAAACCTAGACTGCTTGGTTTTAAAAAGTATTTCCTAGGAAATTTGTTGGTCTTATGGCCTTGAAATGTTGTAGCAAACTGCAAAGAGTTTTCTGTCTCCCTTAAAAGGTGATATCATAAGCATTATTATACTAGTACAGATTAACAGGAAAGACTAGACATGTCAGATTACAGAGTTGTTATTTCTCGAGTTACATAGGAGAAACAAAAATTAAGCATCATTGTGCCAAATAATGCTTAGTTTGAGTCGGTCAGCCATTTCCAATTCACGAGTAGTAATTTGAAATTAAAGAAACCTTTGATAAGCTACTATACAGGACAGCAACATTTGTGCCTTTGTTACACTGCTTACACAATATATTTATTGACAGATGAACACACAGTCTAACAAATAAAACAAACATCAAATCAACATGCAACTCTCATGAAAAAAATTCAACAAACTGGAGTGAAGAAGTTCTTACTGTGGTGTATAATAAATGTTGAGCACTGCAGCCGACATTAATGTTAATGAAAACCACCTCAGCTATATTATTACACATTACATATTTATTATGTTCTGGCCAGTTTCGTTCATGGAACATCTTCAGATTACCTGCAGTGAAATAAACCACTAAATTAGGCTAAAGCTACAATGCCTTAATGAACAAAATAGACAACTCACAGTGATAATAGCCTTATACTAAATCCTCACTGAGTTCTGCTCAAGTCATGAGACAAATCATCTGGTTGTCATATGTAATGTTAAAGAACAAGTCCATAAACAATGCTCAAACATTTTTCCGACCGCCTGGCAGAAGTATAGTAAGCAGATACAGCTACTCCATGACATAGGTAAACATATAAACTTAATACTTGGTCTCAGACGAGTGCAATACTCAACTGTGTGATCTTAATCATTACAAGCAATGATGAAACCTTAAATAATGAACTGACATCGAAGAGTGCACAATCCAAACAACTAAAACAGAGAAACAAACAAAAGTTAGCAACTCAATTATGCACAATAACAAGGAATCAGGTGATAGTACTTACACCCAACAACATCATCATTAGACAGCTATGACAGTAAGTGAGTAATTGCAAAACACAGTTGTAAAATAGTTATGTAAAACATATCAGGAATGGTAATTATGGTTTCTCAAATGATCATAAGTCATGAGTAACATATTTACAAAAATTCATTGTCTCTGAAAAATGTAAAAGAGCTAAAGCAACCAAACTGGTATTTTTTGCTGTATATTATAAGTTTAACTACAAGTGAGCTGTGTTGAACTTACTATAATTATTTACAATGGAAGAGAACATATACCAATGGTTACACAAATACAGTATCGCCATTAGCTTGATGGTGTCATACAACTAATTGTACTATCGTTTGTGGAATAATTACATACAACAGAACACTAATTTTGATCATACAACCCTTTGTATAACCAAAATTAGTGATCATGGTTACAGAATAAAAGCAGTTATAACAATCATCATCTTGTCACTGAACGTATAAAAGAACTGAAAATAACTGAACTGGGTAGTTCTTGTACTTTGGTAACTTACTATAAGGGAGCTGGGCTGAAGTTGCTACATGCCTACAACTACCCAGTTCATTTCTCTTTTTTGGTTTTTTGGATTAATTGTGCACTCTTTGATATCAGTTCTGTACTTAAGGTTTTGTCATTGCTAGTAGCAATTATGGTCACACAGTTGACTATCATACTCGACTGAGGCCAAGTATTAAGTTTACATTTTTACTTCGGTCGTGGAGTGGCCCCATCTGGACAGCTTACTGTACGCATCAAGCCGTGCATGCTCACCATACTTTTGCCAGGTGGTTGGCAGAATGTGTATGAGCACATTTTTTGGATTTGTTCTTTAACATTACATACGACAACCAGATCACTTGTTACACATTTAGCACAACTTATTGATGATTAAGCAAAAGGCTGTTTTTTGTCAGTTGCCTACTTTATTCATTAAGATGCTGCAGCTTTGACCTAATTCCCTGTTCTGCTTAATTAGATGCAACTGATCAGCTGAGATGGATTTCATTAATCATTAAGAATAAACAGAGATATATTAGAGTGATGTGATAGTAAATTCCTTTCACATATAAATGATGCAGAAGGACATTTTGAACTACAAAAATATTCCAACGAAAGCTGTTGTTTGTTTGAGTCTTTCTTGAGTTAGTATACAGTGAGGCACACATGGAGAAGAGCAAGTATTAAAGGGTGAGTAGCCATAATGAAGCACTGAGCTACTTAGATAAATCAAAAAATGCACATTGTTTTTGTCACAGGGTACTAAAATTCTGTCTATAAACTTATTGAAATGACATAATTATCAGTTGAGAAAATTATTTCAATCACCGAGTCTATGTAGAGAAGCTTTGAAAAGCACGAAGTGTCCAAATACATATACACTCCCTATATGTATGTTACGCTGAGGTAACAAAAGTAATGGGACAGTGATATGCAAATACACAGATGGCAGTAGTATCGCATATACAAGGTATTAAAGGGCAGTGCACGGGTGGAACTGTCCTTTGTACTTAGGTGATTCATGTGAAAAGGTTCACGACACGACTGTCTGCACAACAGGAGTTAACAGACTCTGAACACAGAATGACAGCTGGAGCTAGATGCATGGGACATTAAATTTCGGAAATTATTGGGTAATTCAATATTTCGAGATCCATTGGGTCAAAAGTGTGCCGAAAATACTAAACTTGAGGCATTATCAGTCACCACGGACAACCAGTGGTGATGACTTTTACTTGACAACCAGGAGCAGCCCTGTTTGCACAGAGTTGTCTGTGCTAACAGACATGCAACAATGCAACCACAGACATCAACAAGGGATGTATGACAAACATATCCATTATGACATTGCAGCGAAATCTGGTGTTAATGGGCTATGGCAGCAGACAATCAACATGAGTGTCTTTGTTAATAGCACATCATCACATGCAATTCCTCTGCGGGGCTCGTGACTATATCAGTTGGACCCTAGAAGACTGTAACACTGTAGCTTTGTCAGATGAGACCCGATTTCACGTGGTAAGAGTTGACAGTAGGGTTCAAGTGTGGCGCAGATCCCATAAGAAGGTGCAGACCAAGCTGTCAACAAGGCACTGTGCAAGCTGGTGGTGGCTCCATAATGGTGTGGGCTGTGTTTACATGGAACAGAATGGGTCCAATGATCCAGCTAAACCCATCATTCACTGGAAATGGTTATGTTTGGCTACTTGGAAGCCATTTGCAGCCGTTCGTGGACTTCATATTCCCAAACAACAATGGAATTTTTAAGGCTGACACTGCACCATGTCACTGGACAATAATTGTTCACAATTGGTTTGAAGAACATTCTGGACAATTTGAGCAAATTATCTGGTCACCCAGATTGCTCGACACAAATCCCATATAACATTTATGGGACATAACTGAGAGGTCAGTTTGTCCACAAAATCCTACAACGGCAATGCTTTCATAATTATGAACTGCTATAGAGATAGCGTGGCTCAGCATTTCTGCAGGGGACTTCCAAATACTTGTTGGGTCTATGCCACACTGAGCTGCTGCAGTATGCCAGACCAAAGGAGGTCCGACATGATATTACGAGGTATCCCATGACTTTGGTCACCTTAATGACAAGGCACTTAGTGGGCAGGTAGCTGGGTTACCAATAATGACATCACAGGCAGATGAGATAAACTGTATGGCACAGGTGAATTTACATTGAAAGAAAGGTAATTTCATGTGCCCTTGTAGGAATATAAAACCTGTTCCTGGTGTTATAATGTCTTTGGTGACTGGTTACATCCAAACAGAATGCATTTGCCCCTGGTATCAATGAAATCTTGCATTGCATCAAATACAACCATTGGACAACATCTGTGGTCAAATGATATTAAGCACAAGTTGTGAGTTTTCAAATATTCTCCCTCAACTCAACAGATCTGAATTAGGTTGAGCACCTGTAACACTTCCACAGGTCACTTAGTGTGACTTTATATCAATATATCAATATCTTTACTTTATATCAATAGTGAAGACTGCATTACACTTATGCACATATCACGTAAAACGACCTTTAGATAACTATATGGAAGAGACAAGGGCACCCAATGGACATTATTCATCAACGATACAGCAAATATT
The DNA here is from genome assembly GCF_023864275.1 of Schistocerca cancellata. NCBI lineage: Eukaryota > Metazoa > Arthropoda > Insecta > Orthoptera > Acrididae > Schistocerca > Schistocerca cancellata. The sequence goes on from NC_064631.1 coordinate 426,397,839, forward strand.
CAAAAAAGAAATATGAACAGATAGGTAACATAGTTTCTAAATTGCAACACACAATAATTTATTTCAATTCCTAAGAAAATTTGAATCAGTTTTTAAATCGTGCACTGACTACTGCAAATCTTGCATTTTCTTAATATCAAATGAGTTACTGTTTATTGATGAATAGCTGAAACACTTGATGCATTCCAATATCTATCTACAATTACCTTTATACACTAAGGAAAAAAAGTTTAGACATAATTAGACATAATCAAGGTGCTACTAACAACAAAAATATTAGTCAACTGTAACTGTAAGCAGGTTATGTTTTGAGAAAAAAAGTGTTACATACCAGTGCACATTGATGCTAAAGCATATGCCAACAATAAATTTGAAAACACTGTAGTTGTTTGACCTACACAGTTTAAAATAATATATGGGTTAAACAGGTACGCTGAAAGAACGTAAAAAGGCACTATGTGGAAGTCATACGCCTTAAGGAGAAGATTCTTTGTGCCTGCTGCATATGTGTCTTTTTTTTCATTCTGTTTTAATTCCTGAGAACAAAAAATTGCAATAAGACAAAGTTCAACACAACTATCTAAAACCACATACAAACTTGACATATGGAGGACAAAAGTTATTAAAATAGAAAAGAAATTTTGCATTTATTTCTGTAAGTTAATTTACATACTTGGCATTACAAGGAAATCACAATAATTCACCAGTTCCAGAAGGAAAATTCACTCCAACAAACCAAAAAATTATGAGAATCACTGGCCAGTACTTATCTTTAAAAGATGAAATATTTAGTACTGCCAATTAGGCACATAAAAGTACACGACATTATCTTATCTTTCAGAAGCACGCACAAACAATCAAGCGTGTTCCCCCCCCCACACACACACACATTAATAACAGCAATAACAAATAGCAAAATACATGCTAGGGATATGTACATAGGTACTGCGTGTGCTCTGGCAGTGAACTCAATTTTATAAGGTGAGCTACAGTTTTAACAACCTGTTTATTAGCCTTTAGTACAACACTATGTACACAATATAAATTGTTCTCTTCTCAACCCAAATATTGCATCCAACATTGGATATCAAACAACTGTAAGTGCAGGATGGAATAACAACAATATTATGGAACGCATAGACTGCGACTCACCATATAGAGGTGACATTGAGCCACAGACAGGCATAACAAGAAGATTGCTGTAGAGTTTAGCTTTCAGTCAAAAGGCCTTCTGAAAAAGAGCGCACATACAGGGTTTCGACTACCTCTCGTCGTGCCCTGATATGAGGAATATGTAACTCACTATCCTTCCCTTTCCTGCCATAGTGGTATTCCACTGCCCACCAAACCTACACAAAATCCTTGTCCATCCCTACACAACCCCTGCTCCTAACCCCTTACCTCATGATTCATTACCCTCTCATAGATGTAGATGGAAGACCTGTCCCATACATCGTCCCATCACCATCTACTCCAGTCTGATCCAAACATCAACTATCCCATTAAACTCAAAGCTACCTGTGAAACCAGTCATGTGATCTACAAACTAAGGGTCAACCACTGTGCTGCATTCTACATAGGCATGACAATCAACAAGCTGTATGTCCATATGAATGGCCACTGACAAACTGTGGCGAGCAAACAGCTGGACCACCCCATTGCTGAGCATGCCGTCCAAGACATTCTTCATTTTCACGACTGCTTCAGAGCCTGTGTCATCTGGATCCTTGCAACCAACACCAGCTTTTCTGAACTGCACAGGTGGGACCTTTTCCTGCAACACATCTTATGTTCCTGTAACCCATCTGGCCTTCAGCTTTTCTGAACTGCACAGGTGGGAGCTCTTCCTGCAATATATCGTATGTTCCTGTAACCCTTCTGGCCTCAAACCTTTATCAGTCATTGTCCTTACCCATCTAGCCCCTTCCCTGTTCCCATTCCACCACTACACAGCCCTCCAATGCACCCTTAGTCTTTTCACCTCTTTTCCACTACCCCCCCCCCCCCCCCCCGCTCTCTGTCTAACCTCCTGACTGCAACTAGCTCTAGCTGCCCTACCCTCTCTCCAACTCATCCCTGTACATTCCCACAAGCAGAACTTTACCATCCTCCACCCCTAACCAGCTATCCCTCCCTGTCCCCACCCCAGCCATCTCCTTACCCCCACCAAATGGTTGCTTCTCCCATCACGCAGTGCTGCTCGCAGTCTGGCTTCAGCTGCCAGACACTGTGGTCGTGTGTGTGTGTGTGTGTGTGTGTGTGTGTGTGTGTGTGTGTGTGTAAGTTGTCTATTTTCAACAAAGGCCTTGTTGCCCAAAAGCTCAGTCTTTTTGTTGTGACTATCTGCGGCTCAGCATCTCCACTATATGGTGTGCAGCAACTATCATTTTCATAACACTAACATTTCATCCTGGATTTTCGATTGTTTGATAAAGCACTACACATTCACACAAGCATAATGCACACGCACATGACTACTGTCTCTGGCTGCTGGAGTAGACAGTGGTGGGAGGATTTATGGCACAGGTCTTGTGTCCTGGTCTATTGCAGGGAGGCAAGGGGCTGAAGGCAGGGATGCAGTAAGGATGGACCAGGATATTGTGTATGATTCTACTGTGGGAAGGGCTGGGGAAAATAGTGGGAAGGATATTCATTTCAGGACATGATGAGAGGTATTCAAAACACTTTCAGAGAACGTGATTCAATTGCCCTAGTCCTGGATGACACTGAGCCATGTGCGGTGCGCCATTTGGTGGCAGGATGGTGCATGTGTGGAAGGTGGGAGGTGAAAGGAGAGAGAAGGCACAAGAAATCTCTTTCTGTACAATGTTGGGTGGCTAACTTCATTCTGTGAAGGTCGCAGTGAGGCCTCTGTTTTATTCGGAGACGGACTGATCATCACTGCAGATGTGCCCAGTAGTGTCTGCGCTGTACAGAAGAGACTTCTTGGTATGGAATGGGAGACAGCTGTCAAAGTGAAGGTGTTGCTGGTGGTTGGCATATTTAACACAGACGGAGGTACTGATATAGCCTTCCTTGAGGTAGAGGACTACATCACTTGTTGGATTGAGGAGGACCAGGTGAAGTGAATGGGGAGAAGGTGTTAAGGTTCTGGAGGAATGTGGATGGGGTATCATGCTCAGTCCATATCTCAAAAATGTCATCGATGAATCTGAACCACGAGAGAGGCTTGGGATTCTGTTGGTTTGGAAGGATTCCTCTACATGTCTCATGAAAAGATTAGCATATGATGGTTCCACACGAGTGTCCATTGTTGTAGCACAGATTTGATTGTCGTAATGCCTTTAGAAAAGAAGTAATTGTGGGTGAGGGTATTGTTAGGTAATGGTGAACAGGAAGGAGGTTGTAGATTTGGAGCCAGTCAGGTGTTGCGAAAGGTGATGTTCCACAGTGGCAAAGCCACAGGCACTGGGGATGTTAGTGTAGAGGTAGATGGCACTAACAGTGGCAAGCAGGCTGCCGTGTGGAAAAGGAATAGAAACTGTGGAGAGTTGATGTAGGACACGGTTGATGTCTTTTATGCATGAGGGTAGGTTACGGGTAATAGGGTGAAGGTGTTGGTCCACAAGGGCAGAGATTCTCTCAGCGAGGGCGCAGTAACTCGCTACTATGGGATATCCTGGGTTGCTTGGTTTATGGAAATTGGGAAGATAGAAGGTAGGAGTGCAGGGAATGGTAGGGGGTGAAGAGAGAGGCGAACTCAGTGTAGAGGTTCTGGAATGGGCCTAAGGATTTGAGGAGGGACTGGATATGTTCTCGGATTTTTGGAATGGTGTCACTGAGGCAGGGTTTGTAGATGGATAAATCTAACAGCTGGCGGAGTCCCTCTGCCAGGTAATCTCAGGGGTTCAAGACCACAGTGACAGAACTTTTCTCGGCCGGTATGACTATAAGGTTGGGATTAGTTTTTAGATGGAGATTTGCGGTTCTTTCTATGGATGTAAGGTTGGTCTCCACATTGAGGGATTTGGGGAATGACTGTAAGCCAAGGTTAAAGGTTAGCAAAATATGGAATGTTAACAGGGGGTGATCAGGCAGCAGTGGGGATGGATCACAGTTTGATTGAGGAGTGAACTGAGTCAGGCACAGTTCGATATTGGTTTTGGATAGTGTGATTGGAAGGATTGGTAGCAAAAAGCTGTTTCCACTGTAGGTACTGGGAGAAGGACAGAAGTTCTTTAACAAGTCTAGCATGACTGAATTTGGGAGAGGGGCAAGAGGTACAACCGTTGAAATTACTGTATTTCTGTGGGGTTCAAGCTTTTGGAGGTAGGGTTCATGACTGTGTTTCAGGTATGTTTGGGTTCTTGGTTGTATATGGTGGTAAGTTGGAGTTTCTGAGGATATGATAAATGTAGTAGGTCTGTGAGGCAGGGTTTGGCTGCTAGGAGTGGATATGGGGGAGGTTTGGAGGCTCTTATAGAGGTGGTGGATAGTGGTAGTCCAAGGCAAGTGTAGGAGGTGAAACGTCGGAGAATTTTTTGAGATAGTGGTATGCATGAAGTGCTAATTCCTGGAGGCAAGAGTTTTAGTGTGAGAGATGGGATGTAGGAATTTGGGATTGCAGAGTAGCAGTATTTTATGTATGGAGAGAAGGTACTGCATGGAGGTTTGGACCTGATTTACATGGTTTTATAGGAATAGTTTGGTGAAGGCTATGGACTGATGGAATTTGAACAGACAGAAGTCATTACGAAAAGGATAGATTGCTACTCACCATACAAGGGATGTCATGAAATTTTATTCACTTCTGTAGTTCAACTTGTACTAACAAATTAGCATCACTGGTGCAAGGTACATCCTATTTTCATCTTTGAACACAATTGTAGGCTGAGTGATAACTGGTGTGAGAGGAAGCATGGTGACCAGTACCTTTGTACATTGCCCAGTTTCTTGCAAATGGTCCCAGATGATCCTAACTGATACCCTAAGTGTAAGAACAGTATTAATTTGTATTGCAGCCACTGTGTGCTCATCGCTGGCTACTCATTTAAGGTAGTAATACAGGTGTGTGTGTGTGTGTGTGTGTGTGTGTGTGTGTGTGTGTGCGCGCGCGCGTGCGCTCGCGCTCTTTTGTCATCTGCAATCAGGATAACAAGCATGTAATTTAGACATTGGTACCACCATTCAAATGACCTGAATGAAATTCAGTAAATTGTTTGAATCCTGCTTGCTGATGTCATACTGGCATACCAGCAATGCTTATCAACCAAGTAATTGCTCAAAACAAGAAACTTCTCTTTCAAACAATGGAAAATCCAGCATGGAATGTACCAATATTCTGAGAAGAAAAGTTGCTATTCACCATATAGCAGAGATGCATTTGCTTGAGACTGCAGTCATGTGTGTGAGTTGCATTTGTGTGAGTGTGTGTGTGCACGCGCGTCTGTGTGTTTATTGTTGACAAAGGCCATTAGCCGAAAGCTTTAAGTGTGAAAATCTTTTTGTTGTGCTTATCTGTGACTCATTATCTCCGCTATATGGTGAGTAGCAACTTTCCTTCTCATAATATTGTTAAACTCCTCTTTCAGTAACTCAGAAATAGTTGGCATAGGCTTCACATTTTCTAGTCCCACACCTGTTTCCAATGGCACAGTGCTTAGAACCATTTATCCCAATCAGTGTTCTATTGTAATATGATGTCTACTTCACACATTAATGGATGGCCATTCATTTTCTACTGATACATATCAGTGACAGCTATGTCAACAGGAGACAGTTATGTCACCAAAACCTAAAACTGTTGCTTAAGTGTTCTTATATTAGTATTTTCAAATCTAGCTTATCTCCAAGAGCCATTTCTGCTGTTAATCTGCTGTACAATGTAAATAGTACAAGAGGGGCGTAAGAAAATTTCTGTAACTGTCCACAAAATGAGTTCACTTTTTTACTTCATATCATACTCCTGGCTGTGTTCTTAAGAGTTGAAGACCCTCAGCATAGCCTGAGACCTTTAGTAGGTTGGAATGTGGCAGAGTGGCTGTGAGTTGGCAAACTCAAGGGACATGAAAGCAAAAAATCTGGCTGTGGTGCACGACTGATCTGTTGCTTAGATCAAGGTCTAGGTTAGTTGGAAGGTAACAGGAAGTTTGTGAATTTGCTAAGTCAATGAAAGTGAAAGTGAAAATACAAGATCTGATTGTGGTGACAGATTTACCTGTAGTTTGTGACATGGCAGTGAGATGTATAATCTTGCTTGTCACGAATATTTGGCTCTTTTCCAGAGTAAGTCACAATTTCTGAGTGTGTGGATAGGTTGGTGAAGCTAACCATTTGTTATAACCTAGATTATAAACTTCTTGTTTCATGAAACTGTCAATCTTTAATGTGACATTACTGTTTGACCAGTGCTGATACCATTGATACTATAACGACCACTGTGATTTATTGTGAAATTTGGCCCATCTGAAGGCTAGTATCGTTTGCCTAGTCATAGTTCAGTCTTGAAACTGGAGTGCTGCAGGTTCCTTCTAGATGAAGTTCCATTCTACAACTTAAGTAAAGCTGACATATACCCATGGTTGGTGGAACACAGTCTACCATCACAAACAACTGGTTGCCCAAAGATGCTAAGCGCCACATAACTTTTTGCTGAATGAGGGCTCTTCCTGATGCCAGTGCCCACAGAAGGTGCAGCAGAGTAGTCGCACGGTCAGTGTGCAATGCAAATTCAAGCAGAGTGCTCAAGATTAGTACTTGGTTCAGTGATTCATGAAAGATGGTCCAAAAAGTCTCTGACGTCTGTGTCATACTGGTTGTTACATGTTAACCAAAGATGGCAAGATTTGTCACAAATTTCGGCATGTGTACACATGATGTACACATGGTCTTCCTCTTGCCATAAAGAGTGTATCGACTGGATGATAAACAATTCACTATAGCTAAGAGGACCAGAAGAGGTGAAATTTGGGAAAAGGAAACACAGCAAAGGCCTTGAGGATCTCAAAAGTTGGTTATTCAGTGGAATTCAGTGAGGGTAAAACAAATTCTTCCTTGAGCCCACCGATTTTTGGACCAAGGGTGTCTTGGCAAGAATAATCAAAGAAAATATCCTTCCTGGGATTATGATCATTAGTGACTGCTTCAGCTCATGCAACACTCTAGGTGCTAAAGGTTTCCAGAACCTTACAATGAATCACAGTTTGAACTTTGTAGATCTGAAAGACCATTCCATTCACACACAGAACGTGGAGAGAATATGGTGGGACATCAGAAGTTCCATCCCATGATATGCTAGAAAGATCAGAGCATTTCCTGTGTTACCTATCAGAGTGTGTTCCGTCAAGCATACTGCTTGAAAGAAATATTACATAACTTTCTCATTTCAGCATGTAAACTTTACCTGCGTGACAGAACTGTGGTGCAATAATTCTTTCGAAGAATGCTGCAAGCACAACAAGCGACTACAATTCTGTGCCTTTAGAGGAAACTGATGCCTTCACTTTGTTTGCTGTTCAAGGTACATGATAGGATCACTTTGCTTGATACTGTACACTTTGTACATTACTTTGGAACATCTGTTTTATTCCTGTTTCATGCATAATATTTTTTGTTTGTTTGTGTGTTCACACACTGAAAATGTGGTGATGTGATGTGTCTTGTGCACTGATTTTGTGTTGTGACTGGTTAACGATATCACATGTCCTGTGCTCTGATTTTCTAACAACAGCACATTTTACAGAGTGATTTTGTTTTAACAGTTTCTAATGCTATCAATGCTGTATTTGGCAGATTTTATATTTCCACCTGCATATTTGAAAATATACAGTTTCAGTAGCACATTAAAGAATTCTCCAAAACACATCCTCTTCTTTCTGATTTGTTGTGCTACAGTGGCAGGAAATCCGATACAAGAACACAAAAATGCTACCAAATACACTAAACCATTGTTCACGTATTTCCATTTAACTTTCTTGCATCTCTATTTTATTTCTGCAGCCAACAAACTGAGTATCTAATTTTCATTTTGATCAATTAACTACAGAAGTATTATTTTATTAGCTGTCAAGTCAAGAACAGGAAGATGTGGATTATGATGATGAATTACTCTATGCAGAATGCTTTATAAAGGTATAAACATGTAAGAGCACATCCAGGCAATGGAACACATACTAGTGTACCTGCAGGGAGAAAGAGCGTGAAGAGAAAGGGTGTGACACACACACACAGAGACAGAGAGAGAGAGAGAGAGAGAGAGAGAGAGAGAGAGATTGATTATCTGTAACCATGCACAAAAGCTGTTTTAAGAGAAGGTTGTTTACACTGGCCAGATATTACTATGGCAGTACAAGAGAATAAAATAATAATAATAACAATAATAATAATAATAATAATAATAATAATAATAATATCACAAAATACATTAAAGCAACTCACCAACTCCAACATGAAAACAGTTGCTGCTTTATTCAAGAAATATGCTGTCAAGAGGTCACATGCAACAAAAATTATGTTCAACCATGATGACGCAAAGCTAAATACCCAGCTGTATATCAACAATCCAACTGGCGTGTCATGGAACACATCACCAGAATATGGGTCTGTGCCTTCATTGTACAGGAAAACACCCTCTGTAACTAAAATAAGAAATAAATAATTCAAACAACTGAAAATCCAGGATGGAATGTAACAATATTATGAAAAGGAAAGATGCTACTCTCCATATAGCAGAGATGCTAAGTCGCAAAAAAAAAAAAAAAAAAAAAAGAAAAAAAAAAAAAGGCTCTCACAATTAAAAGCTTTCGGCCATTAAGGCCTTCGTCAACAATAGATGCACACACACACACACACACACACACACACACACACACACACACACACACACACGCGCGCGATTACAGTCTCAGGCAACTGAAACCACATTGTGAGCAGCAGCAGTGAAGTGCTGCAGGTTAGACGGAGGCCATGGGTGAGGTGGGGGGGGGGGGGGGGGTAGTAGCGGGAAAGGAGAGAAATAAGATGACTGGGTGTGATGGTGGAATGACAGCTGTGTATTGCTGGAATGGAAACACGGAACGGGCTGGATGGGTAAGGACAGTGACTAACGAACGTTGAGGCCAGGAGGATTACACGAATGTAGGATATATTGCAGGGCAAGTTCCCAGTTTTGCAATTCAGAAAAGCTGGTGTTGCTGGGCAGGACCCGTATGGCACAGGCTGTGAACCATGGCAGCATGTTCAGCAACTGGGTGGTCCACTTGTTTCTTGGCCACAGTTTGTCGGTGGCCATTCATGCAGGCAGATAGCGTGTTGGTTGTCATGCCTACATAGAATGCAGCACAGTGGTTGCAGCTTAGCTTGTAGATCACATGACTGGTCTCACAGGTAGGCCTGTCTACGATGGGATAGATGACGATAGTGACCGGACTGGAGTAGATGGTGGTGGGAGGATGTGTGGGACAGGTCTTGCATCTAGGTCTATTACAGGTGTAAGAGCCAAGAGGTAAGAGATTGGGGGCAGGGTTTATGTAAGGATGGACAAGTATATTGTGTAGGTTCAGTGGACAGCATAATACCACAGTGGGGGAGGGGGGGAGGGGGGGGGCAGGATATTAGGCACGACATTTCTCATTTCAGGGCACTGCAAGAGGTAATCGAAACCCTGGCAGAGAATGTAATTCAGTTGCTTCAGTCCTGGATGGTACTGAGTTACAAGGGGAATACTTTGGGAGACTTTGGGAGGTGTGGGACACTGGAAAGATAAGACATGAGAGATTTGTTTTTGTACAAGGTTGGGAGGATAATTACAGTCAATGAAGGCTTGAGTGAGACCCTCGGTATATTTCAAGAGGGACTGCTCATCACTGCATATGTGATGACCACAGGTGGCTAGGCTGTACGGAAGGGACTTTTTGATATGGAACGGGTGGCAGCTGTCGAATTGCAGGTATTGCTGGTGGTTAGTATGTTTGATATGGATGGAGGTACTGATGTAGCCATCTTTGAGGTGGACGTCAGCATCTAGGAAGGTGGCTTGTTGGGTTTCTTAGGACCAGGTGAAGCAAATGGGGGAGAAGATGTTGAGATTCTGGAAGAATGTGGATAGGGTGCTCTCAGCTTTGGTGCAGATAGCAAACATGTCATCAATGAATCTGAACCAGGTGAGGGGTTTAGGATTCTGGGTTTTATGATGATTCCTCTAGACAGCCCATGAACAGGTTGGCATAGGATGGTGCCATGAGGATGGCCACAGCCATATCCCAAATTTGTTTGTAGGTAATGCCTTTGAAGGTGAAGTAATTGTGGGTGAGGATATAGTTGGTCATGGTGACTAGGAAGGAGGTTCCTGGGACTTGACTGCATTGAGGGCATTTAAGAAGCAATAACCATATTACCTTATAAAACAACTGTAGCTAATGCCATTGAGTCTGTTTTTATTCTCAAATTATGTGGGACCAACATTATTCAGGAATTACATCAAGCACACAAATTCCTATTCACCAGGACTACAAATATATTTTATTTTCCTTCGTTAACATCTAACCATATCATATTTATGCTCAATATATGTTATACTAGGTTTCATCACACTATCTTCCATTCCTTGGACCCATAAATTTGTGGGCTTTCTTATTAAAAATACCAAAGCATATACCGGGTGCTCAGAAAGTCAATATAAATTTAAAAACTGAATAAATCGCGGAATAATGTAGATAGAGAGGTACAAATTGACACACATGCTTGGAATGACATGGGGTTTTATTAGAACCAAAAAAATACAAAAGTTCAAAAATGTCTGACAGAGGGCGCTTCATCTAATCAGAATAGCAATAATTAGCATAACAAAGTAAGACAAAGCAAAGATGATGTTATTTACAGGAAATGCTCAATATGTCCACCATCATTCCTCAACAATAGCTGTAGTCGAGGAATAATGTTGTGAACAGCACTGTAAAGCATGTCCGGAGTTATGGTGAGACATTGGCGTCGGATGTTGTCTTTCAGCATCCCTAGAGATGTCGGTCGATCACGATACACTTGCGACTTCAGGTAACCCCAAAGCCAATAATCGCATGGACTGAGGTCTGGGGACCTGGGAGGCCAAGCACGACGAAAGTGACGGCTGAGCACACAATTGTCACCAAACGACGTGTGCAAGAGATCTTTCACACGTCTAGCAATACTTTGTTTTTTTCTTTGGTTCTAATAAAACCCCATGTCATTCCAAGCATGTGTGTCAATTTTTACCTCTCTATTTACATTATTCTGCGGTTTATTAAGTTTTCAAATTTATACTGACTTTTTGATCACCCGGTACTTTTGAAATTGCACTAAGACTAAGTGTTTTTATTTATGTGTCCAGACTCTTAAAATTTTTGCTTCTCTGCTGGTCTTTAATTCAAGTTCATCCATGAAAGAAGTGGCTTAAAAGGCACTCATTTAACCAGTTCTTGAGTACTGTTCATCAGTATGGGAATCTTACCAGGTAGGACTGATAGAAGAGAAAGAGAAGGTCCAACAAAGAGCAGCATGAGGATGGTTTAGTCAGTGCGAGAACATTACCAAGATGCTCAACAAACTCCTTTGGCACATACTGCAAGAGAGGCATTGTGCATTAAGGAGAGGTTTACTAATGAAATTTTGAGAGAGTGCTTTCTGGGAAGAGTTGAACAGCATATTCCTTCCTCCCTCATACATCTCGCATAATGAACACAATGAGAAAATTTGAGACATTAGAGACATTTTACCAACACTCACTGTTGCCACGCACCATTCACAAGGGGAACAGTGTAGGGAGGATTAGTTAGTGGTACCAGAAGTATCCTCCATCACACACCATGAGGTGGTTTGTGGAGTATGATGTAGATGTAGATGAAACAGTTACCGCATAATTATGAAAACACTTTTTTGTATCTGTTCTCAATCTAATCCGTATTTGCCCTGGTACATGATGAGACTAACAGCAGGTGTGGTTTTACTAGCTTACGTGACACCTAAACAACATCTGCATCCACATACACACTTCACAGACCACTGAAGTGGCTAGCAGAGGGTACTCAGCACTGTACCAAATTTTAGGGTTTCTTGGCGTTCCATTCTCATATAAAGAACAGGAAGAAAAACTGCTGAAGTGCCTCTGCGCACGCTATAATTGGTGTAATCTGAATAGTGTGCTTCCAGGTATTCTACTGAGTTGTTGTTTCCATTTTCTCCGGAATATTTCAACTTCTCTAGGTGCTGTAAATATTGTTGTTATGCATGCTCAGCACCTGGGCTTTAATCAGGCCTGCTGGAGTCCTGCAGTCAGTACACGGATGATTAAGGCTATCTTCAAGCATCTTTTAAATAAGGTTTTTCAGCTTTTAGTGACACTCATCCTTGAATCAAACAAATCTGTCACCATTTCAGTTGCCCTTTTTGAATACATTCAATGTTCCCCATTATCGTATCTGGTGTGAGTCCAACACATTTGATCAATATCCTAAGATAGAATGCCTAAGTGTTTTATAGGCAGTCTACTTTGTAGATTGACTCCACTTTCCCAGTATCCTGCCAATGATTCAAAGTCTGTCATCCGCTTTAACTGTGAATGATCCTATGTCGTCATTCCACTTCACATCCATGAAAATCGTTGAAGAGGGGTAGCACCATTTTCATCAGCTGTAGGGTTAACTGCCTAGACGATTGACTGATACGACCCCATAATATTAGATAACATGGCTTTGCTGTGTTGGTACTGGGAATGAGTGGAAGCGAGTGGAAGAAAGTGGAAATTATAGGCTCTGTTATTTTCCCCAAGGGCATATATCTCTGCTATGGGGGTTAATGATGATGGCATTCCCTTGGGTAAAATATTGTGGCAGTAAAATTACCTTCAATTTGAATCTCTGAGTAAGAAATACTGAGGAGGATGTTATCATCAGAGAAAAAACAAAACTGACATTCTACAGGCCAGGGTGTGGAATGTTAGATACTTTAACCCAGGAAATGGATATTCTGAAATTAGATGTAGTGGAAATCGGTGAAGTGCAGAGGCAGGAAAGACAGGACTTCTGGCAAACACAAAATCAAGCAGTAAGGGTGATGCAGGATTACATCTAATAATGAATAAGAAAACAGAAATGCAGGCAAGCTACTATGAACAGCATAAAGAATGCATTACCACAGGCATGAACAATATGAAGCCAACACCAACCCCAGTTGTACAAGTTTATCAGATTTATATGTGTACTAGCTCTGCATATGACAAAGAGATTGAGAGAATGTATGATGAGATAGAAGACATTATTGAGATAATTAAATGAGAGAGAAACTATATTGTAATGGAAGACTGTAATTCAATAGTAGAGAAACGAAGAGAAGGAAAAATAGAAAGTTAACGTGGATTGTGAAAAATACATTAAAAATGAGATGCTAAAAGTAGTAAATGAGTTTACCCATTTGGCAGTAAAATAACCTGATGGCCAAATTAGAGAGGATATAAAATGCAGACTGAAAAGAGGAATTTGTTAACAACAAATATAAAATTAAATGTTTCTCTCAGGCATTTGTCTTGAGGGTAGCGTAGTCTTGTACGTAAATGAAATTTGGACAATAAATAGCGCAAACAAGATGATAACAGAAGCTTTTCAGATGTAGTGCTAGAGGAGAGTGTTGAAAATTAGAATGGTAGAACAAATAACCAATGAAGAAGTACCGAACTTAATTGAAGAGGTGATAGATTTATGGCACAACCTAACTAAAAGAAGGGATTTGTGCATTGTCCTCTAACCCAAAAATAATAATGGCCGAGATTTTTGCTGCTAGTAAACCATTGTCGTGTGTCACCTAAGAGCCTGCCACAAGCCTTTTGACATAATGCTATGAAGTTAGGTCAATAATTATCAGTGATTTAGTTATATTTTTGTTTATTTTGGTAGTACTGTCGTTTTACATTGAAGACACATGCTTTGTTTATTTGTTGTTATATCTTTGCAATTTTCAAGCTGCTAGGTTAGTTTCATTATCACTGCCGTGCTGTTAATCATGGCTGTTCCGCTGTCTATTTGCACCAAAGAAGAGCAACTTTCAGTGATCTGTTTTTTGTAGTCAGAAGGCATATCAGGGGCCGAAATTCATCGAAGACTTTCGGCACAATACAGGAACAGTGTTTTGCCACAACGGAGTGTCTACGAATGGATTGAAAAATTCCGAAATGGTCGCACAAGTATTACGCACAATGAAGGAGCTGGACGATCGTTCATCGCCACAAATTGAGCATTCACGTGAAATGATTCTCTTAGACAGATGATTAACTATTGACAAAGTAGCACATTGTCTGCAAATTAATCACAGTTCTGCCTACAAAATCATCCACAACAGACCTGGGTTTGTGCAAGATGGGTCCCGAAACAACTCACACAGTTGCATAAACAAATGCGCTTGGACATCTGCAAAAAACATTTGGATCGCTATGGTAACGAAGAGGACAATTTCTTACACAGGATCATTACTGGTGACGAAACATGGATCCATCATTACAAGCCAGAGAGTAAACGGCGTAGTATGGAATGGAAACATACAATTTCACCGAGCAAGAAAAAGTTCAAGACCCAACTGCCCACAGGAAAACAGATGCTTATGGTTTTTTGGGACGCACAAGGTCCAGTACTGGAACACCATGGGGAAAGGGGCACAACAATAAACAGTGTACATTACAGTGAGATGCTTACTGCCAGGCTAAAGCCTACATTTCGAAACAAACACTGAGGATTGCTGTCATATGGTGTTGAGTTGTTGCACAATGCCTGTCTACATACTGCTGCCCACACTGCTGAAACGCTCCAGAAACTCAGATCTGAAGTACTGGACCATCCTCCATACAGTTCCGATCTTGCCCTTTCTGACTATCACTTGTTTGGTCCACTCAAACAGGCATTAAGGTGCCATCAATTTCTATCAGACGAAGCAGAGAAAGAAGTGGTGCATTCCTGGCTTGCAGCTCAACTGAGAACCTTCTTTTATGAGGGCATCAGGAAGCTTGTACAACGATGGACCAAGTGTGTTGAAACACAAGGAGACTATGTCAAAAAATGACGTTCTTGTAAGTTTCCTATTTGATTGCAATAAAATTTTATAACTACTTTGCAGATAATAACTGACTTACCCTCGTACTTTGGAGGCTTCAGTGTCAATTCTGTTGCTTTTAGATTCAACCAGCTTTCCGGTTAGCCTCGTAAGAGTGAATGGCCCTTCTTCTAGACCTTTCCACCAGAAATAATTTGAAACAGGTACTGAGAATCACCGAGTGTTATTAGAAATAAATGCGAAACATCAGATCACTTGGTCAGTTTTCTAGTGTCACTGTAACATTAGAATTTACCGTTGTGACAGTAGGTAAATAGATGTGCTGATCATTCCAAAAATGGATGTAAGCAGCCAAGGTGAGATATACAGCAAACAGTGTTTCTGCTCTTATTCTAAATAATCAATTAATTCAGTCACACATACAGGTGCGTAGCATGCGACACTGCTCCACTTCTAATACTGGAGTGTACACTACTCCTGTTTCTCTTGCTTCTAGAGTAAACATGACAGGGATCAAGAGGAATATCTGATAGAAGCTGTTGTCTTTGACTAGTGACAATGTTAATGGCTGCTGTGATGTTACATTTTGGTGTTTATATTCGCAGCTTTGTTGTTAGTTGGCGAAGCCAATGAGTGTGAAAGTTAAAGTCCTGGTTGTGGTGCAGACTGATCAATAGCTTAGGCCATTTGAAAGAAATCAACTCTGATATCACATTATAGTTGTCATATTGTTTACACAGTTGATATAATAGAGGGAAACATTCCACGTGAGTGTTTGTGTGTCTATCGACCTGCCAGCGCTTTCGTTTGGTAAGTCACATCATCTTTGTTTACACAGTTGGTTGCACATTTCCTACTCACTGGTCAAAGCCGATGACTTCTAAGGAATATTCCTTTTTATACACACGACAGTGCTTTGAACCCAGTAAGGGTTGCCACATAATTCACCCAGATTTGACTGACTCCAGTTGTGCCTCATTAATATTGTAGTCATCAGATACTACTTTTCTGTGTTTTGTGAAAAGCACATTTTATATTTCTGTAAATTTAAAGCAAGGCGCCAAACACTGCACTACTTTGAAACCTTATCAATGTCTAATTGAAAATTTGTGCAGTTTTTCTTCTTTTCTTTTCACTTGGTTATAAATAACTCAAACATCTTGTCAAAGTCTGAAGTTACTATTAATATTCTCTGCCAGATCATTAATACAGAACAAGAATAAATATTGGTTGGTTGGTTTGTGGGATTGAAGGGACCAGACTACTAGGGCCATTGGCCCCTTTTTCTGCGAACTTGAAGCACCCACAAAGAATAAGAAGAAACAATGGTGATGACAAGAGACGTCACAGGACAAGAAAGACACAGACTGAGACAATAAAAAAAGGAATTAAAATCACACCGAGTGTGACAGTGGTTGGCCGACCACAGAAACAAAAAAGGAAAAGCCAACCACCAAGAAACTCACTAAAAACCCCAGTCTAAAATCGTCGGCCAAAGGCCAGACTCAACAAAAAAAAAAAAAAAAAAAAAAAAGGACAAACACTTAGATCAAGCGATAAAAACCCCCTGCACGAATAAAACTCAAAACTAAATTTGCCATCGCAACGTCATCTGATAAAAGTGCAGGAAGTGTATTAGGCAGCACAAATGTCTGCCTGAGAAGAGTTAAAAGTGAGCAGTCCAACAAGATGTGGACCACCATCAAAGCTGACCTGCAGCGACATAAAGTTGGGTCCTCGCAGCGCAATAAATAGCTGTGTGTTATCCAGGTGTGGCCAATGCGCAACCAGCACAGGACAACAGAGTCCTTGCGAGAGACCCGCAAGGAGGAGTGCCACGCACCGGTAACCTCCTTGATGGCCCGAAGTTTGTTGGTTGAAGGAAGGGTGCGTCATTCTTCACCCCAGGTGCAAAGTACCTTCTGTCGCAAAACTGCCCTGACGTTACTCTCTGAAAGGCCAATCTCCAAGGCTGGTGCTCCCGCAGCCTGTTTGGCCAGCGTGTCAACATGTTCATTTCCCGGGATGCCAACATTACCCGGGGTCCATGCAAAGACCACAGAACGGCTGCAACACGCTAGAGTATGGAGGGACTCCTGGATAGCCATCAGCGGATGAGAGCAAGGGAAACACTGGTCGATAGCTCGTAAACTGCTCAGGGAGTCACTACAGATAACGAAGGACTCACCTGAGCAGGAGCGGTTATACTCTAGGGCGTGAGATATGGCGACCAGCTCAGCACTGAAAAAAACTGCAGCCAGCCGGCAATGAGTGTTGTTCATAATGATCCCCTAGGGTAAGAGCATAACCGACACGACCAGCATCCATCGAACCGTCAGTACAAACAACGTCAGAGCCTTGAAACGTGGCAAGGATTGAAAGAAAGTGGCAGTGGAGCACCTCAGGAGGAACTGAGTCCTTTGGGTCTTGTGCCAAATCGAGCCGAAGGCATGGGCGAGGCGCACGCACCACGGGGGTATACACAGAGGGTCCCGGAAAAGAGGTGTAAGAGGGAAAACCTCAAGCCCAGAGAGAGGAGCTCTGACGCGAACTGCGACTGTGCACCCTGACCGGGGCCGCAGTTCTGGAAGATGGACGACCGACTGAGGGGACAGGAGACGATAATTGGGATGCCCGGGCAAGGTACAAACGTGTGTAGCATAAGCGGCCAGTAATCATTGGTACAGGAACCGCAATTGAGGGACACCTGCCTCCACAAGTATGCTGTTGACAGGTCTTGTCTGTAAAGCTCCAGTGGTGAGTCAGATCCCGCTGTGAAGGATGGGGTCCAGTAACTGCAATGTGGAAGGTGATGCCAAACCGTAAGCCAGGCTCCCATAATCTAGCCGGGACTGAATTAATGGCTGGTACAGCCGTAGAAGGGTAGACCAATCGGCACCCCAGATGGTGTGATTCAAGCAACGAAAAGTGTTAAGATGCTGCCAGCACGTCTGTTTAAGCTGCCAAATATAAGGGAGCTAAGTCAACCAGGTATCAAAAACCAATCCCAAAAACCAATGCGTCTCAACCGCAGCAAGAGGTTCACCGTCAAGATAAAGCTGTGGCTCAGGGTGAACAGTGCATTGCTGGCAGTAATGCATAACAGGTCTTGGCAGCTGAAAACTGGAAGCCATGCACTACAGCCCAAGACTGTGCCTTGCAGATAGCACCCTGCAGCTGCCATTCAGCAGCTACAATGCCAGTGGAGCAGAAGTATAGGCAGAAGTCGCCAGCACACAAGGAAGCTGAGACAGACATTCCTACTGCCACAGCAAGCCCATTAATTGCAATTAAAAAGAGGCAGATACTTAAGACACACCCTTCTGGTATCCCATTCTCCTGATCTCGGGAGGAACTATGGGAGGCCGCAACCTGCGCACGGAAGGAACGAAGCGACAGAAAATATTGTATGAAAATTGAGAGCGTACCCCGAAGACCCCAACCATGAAATGTAGAGAGGATGTGATGTCATCATGTCGTATCGTATGCCTTCCGCATGTCAAAAAATATGGCGACCAGATGCTGATGGTGGGCAAAGGCCGTACAGATGGCAGACTCCAGGCACACCAGATTATCGGCGGCAGAGTGACCCTTATGGAACCCACCCCGAGACGGAGCCAGAAGGCCGCGAGACTCAAGTAGCCAACTCAACCTCTGGCTCAACATGCATTTGAGCAACTTGCAAAGATTGGTGAGGCTAATGGGGTGGTAGCTGTCCACCTCCAGGGGGTTCTTGCCACGATACAACACAGGTATTATGATGCTTTCCCGCCACTGCAACGGGAACTCACCCTCAACCCAGATACGGTTGTAAAGGTCTAGGAGGTGTCGTTGGCAGTCCACTGAGAGGTGTTTGAGCATCTGACAGTGGATGCGATTTGGCCTGGGAGCCGTATCAGGGCAAGCAGCTGGGGCACTTTGGAATTCCCACTTACTGAACGGAGCACTGCACGATTTAGGGTGGATGTTTATAAGATGATATTTGACTTTCTTGTGTTGGCTTCAGTTGTCTAGTGAAAGTATGATTCCATAATGCTGTTTCGTCACCTGCGGAAATGTCCTGGTTCAATGCGTTTGCCTCATTTTTGGTGCTTCAAAAACCATTTTTCCGAATGAGCTTCCTTCTTGATGTTTATATAAAAAAGTAGTAGAATAACTCATTTTTGCTGGTCACTTGCAAATTATTATAACGGGGACCTGTACATTGTTCCACCGTCACACACTGAGTGTTCACTGCTGACTGACTACGGTCAAAGAAGACTCCAGCGTCAAAGACATTTCACACAACACACAAGCTTCCACTTGTAACCAGTCTCTTTGATATTAGTCATCACATCTACTAATATTAATCAATATATTGTCACTCTCGAACATATAAGCAAATTAGCATAAAATAAGGCAAATTACAATTCACAAAAAATATTCTGACGAAAACAAGAAAACATTTATAACCTCCCTCATTAGATCTGGTATCGACAAATCCGGTAGAAAATAACACATCTCCCAGATCCATTACACACCCCACAAAGGGTTATGAGCGTTGATGTCGTCCAGTAACAGAAAAGGTGGCGGCGCAGCCAGGACACGCTGCAGGACATCACCATCCGGTGGAAGATAGAGATTGCAGACTGTAACAGCCAGAGGCATCCACACCTGAACAGCGACAGCCTCTAAAGGTGTCTATAGAGGGATAGACTCGCTGTAAAGGGAGTGGAGGACACAGATGCAGACGCCACCAGATACCCTCTCATATGCTGCCCGGTTCCTATAATAACCCCGATAGCCACGGAGGGCAGGGGTTCACATCACCGGAAACCAAGCTTCTTGAAGAGCAATGCAGAGGAAAGAGTGAAGGCTGAGAAGTTGTCGGATCTCAGCAAGATGGTGGAAAAAACCGCTGCAGTTCCACTGGAGGAAGACATTGTCCATGGCTGAGAAAGGCATGAAGGGACCGGGGAGGCAGATAACGCAGCTGGGTCACCTGATGCCACTGACTGAGTACCTGTGGAGTGACATCCATTGTGTCTGAGAGTCCGGTGAGATCTAGGTCCTCAGCAGACGCCAGAATCTCTACCTCGCCCTCAGACGCAGAGCTTGTAGGTTGCGGTGGGGTGGGTGCCACCACAAGTTCCTTTGTCTTAGAGGTCTTCTTGAACTTTTCTCGCTGCTCCTTGGGTTTCACTGGCTGGAAGGGCTTCACCGATTCAGTCTCGGAGACGGAGGAGGATCGCGAAGCCCTACAACCAGCTGCTTGTAGGCACTTATGCCACTGCATCATCCTTCCCACTTGTGGAAACCTGGGAAGGGAGGGGCCCAAGGGACCCCTTGTGGGCAAGAGGAGCCAAAGAAGTTGGACACTTCTCCGGCTTAGAAGTGGGGACGGACGTCCCCGATGGGTGGGGTGGTGGTGCTCCTGAGGTAGGTGGTGCAGGAAACAGGGTGGGTATTGACCCCCCCCCCCCGGTGGGCTAGGGGGCATGCGGAGTTGTAAGGCTTGGTGAGCCGACTTGAATTCGCTGAACTGATGGGGCTATCACGGTTCTTGTAGCAGCGGCATATGAGGAAATCGTTCACACAGGACGGAGTCTTTCATATTTCCTCTTAGCCTCAATATAGGTCAGTCGGTCCAGGGTCTTATATTCCATAATTTTCCGCTCTTTCTGCAAGATCCTGCAGCCTGGCGAGCAAGGTGAATGATGCTCTCCGCAGTTGACACAGATGGGAGGCAGGACACATGGAGTATTGGGATGTGATGGGCGTCTGCAATCTTGACATGTGAGGCTGGAAGTACAGCGGGAAGACATATGGCCGAACTTCCAGCACTTAAAGCACTGCATCAGCGGAGGGATATAGGGCTTGACATCACAGTGGTAGACCATCACCGACCTTCTCTGGTAATGTATCACCCTCGAAGGCCAAGATGAAGGCACTGGTAGCAATCTGATTATCGTTCGGACCCCGATGAACACGCCAGACGAAATGAACTCGACACTCTAAATTGGCACACAGCTCATCATCAGACTGCATTAGGAGATGGTCCCTATGGAAAATAATACCCTGAACCATATTTAAACTCTTCGTGATTGGGCAGAGGATGCCGTTTTTATCAATACTGACCCAGAGCACATTTTGGATAAGCCCTCCACCTCCCCAAACTTGTCCTCTAAATGCTCTACGAAGAATTGAGGCTTTGTCAACATGAAAGACTCCCCATCAGCTCTCCTATAAACTAGGAACTGGGGTGAATAAGTGTCACTGCCATCCTGAGCCTTATGCTCCTCCAACGGTGTGGCCAGGGAGGGGAACGATTTGGGATCGTATTTCTGGGTGTTGAATTGAGCCCGAGAACGCTTGAGGACTGCTGGCGGCTGGCCACCAGCAAGAGATGATGTACCACGCTTCATTGCGGGTTATCCGCCTTGATGCCACCCACTCCGACCAAGGGCCCTCCCCACGGGCACCACCCAGCCTCAGCAAGGGCCACCTGGTAGGATGGCCATTGCCGGGAGTCCCGATGCCCCAGGGAGATAGGCATCTACTCCTTGGCATACGTGGGGAGTTAACGGCGCAGGCATCAGCAGAGCGATCCCTGTGTTGTCAGGGGCTACAACCAACAGGGTATATGGCGGCCCCATCACAATGGACTGGCTACCATGATGGATATTAGGTGCAAGGAAGTCCATGGCTGTCGTCTCCGGAAAAGGCAACACTGCACAGTGCATGGTGGAAATTGCACCCAGGAATGTATCCTCGCCCAAGAGATGGAGAACGAGTGGGACGGCAATGCGACGACGAGAAAGCTGGCTAAAGGTCTCAATGCACCATGGACACAATGCACCATGTAAGGCACCCTTCCCCAATTGGCTCGCTCTTCGGAAGAATCTGGAAATATGGAGGTCAAACCCGAGAGGGGACCATCACATATAGGCCGAAACATTTGAGACTCATTTTAGTTGCCTCTTACGACAGGCAGGAATACTGCAGGCCTATTCTAAGTCCCGGACACGCAGGGGGGACAGAACAAGAATAGAAAGAGTCCCAACGCACCTCCCAGGCAAAGTCCAAAGTTACTGGACCGATGACCATCACAGTCTGGTCCCTTTAACCCCCACAAACCAACCAACCAACCAAAATTACTTCTAGATTTACAAATGATGGA
This sequence comes from Schistocerca cancellata, assembly GCF_023864275.1. Classification (NCBI taxonomy): domain Eukaryota; kingdom Metazoa; phylum Arthropoda; class Insecta; order Orthoptera; family Acrididae; genus Schistocerca; species Schistocerca cancellata. Next base: position 426,420,025 of record NC_064631.1, read on the forward strand.
TCACTGGTGTATGCAATGTTCTAAAGGTTGCCAAAGTGTCATATTGAAGAGGGTCATGGAGGACAGACCCTTATCAATGATGACCTTGTGGAGGTGGAGAACTTCCACTCTGCAATTATGGATTGCAGCAACCATTTCTCACAGATATCATGATCCTTAACAAATGAGATGTGAAATGCTCAGTGTAGAAGTACTGATCCATGACAATGGTCACTCACATACAGCTCAGTGCACAATAAATGTTAAGGAGGAGTTCAAATGGAGTTTTTGTTCATCCTCAGTACAGGCCTGATCCTGCTTTCACGATTTCCGTATTTTCTTGGATTTCCTCTCACTAGCCTTTTCACTACGATGAAGAGCTGAAAATACTGTCATACTGCACTGTTCCATTCCCAGGTGACAGACACTGACACAGCAATACAAAGGCTGATCCCATAAAATGACAAGCATCTAATGTCTGGTGGTAATTATGTCAAAAAAATAGCCAAGCCGTACTTCTATATCTTCATTTGTACAGTAAAATTTGAAAATGGAGTTCAGCATTTCTATTTTTACCTCTGGTACCTTAATTTCAATTCCTGTATCATCCACAAGTGCTTGGACATTAACTTTGGTGCCACTGACAGCTCTTTTTTGTGTCTGTGTGCATGTCAAGGCATTCTGAGTAACTACTGAAAAGAAAAGGAAGTAACAAGAGCAGTGCAAGAGGCATTGAGTGCTATGCAGATTTAGGATTGGATTGGATTGTTTGGGGGAAGAGACCAAACAGCCAGGTCATAGGTCTCATTGGATTAGGGAAGGATGGGGAAGGAAGTCGGCCGTGCCCTTTCAAAGGAACCATCTCGCCATTTGCCTGGAGTGATTTAGGGAAATCACGGAAAACCTAAATCAGGATGGCCGGACGCGGGAGCAGATTAAGGACTAGTTTAATTATGTTCTCAGAAAATTGCAATACTTAGAAGAAGAGCTCCAGTCCTACATATTAGGCAGAACTGCAGAGCATTGGTAAAGGGAAACCCAGATTATGTATGTAATTGTATCCTTGTGTGAAACAACAAGCAGTATTGTTCTACAAAAACATATGAAGAACTGAGCATATGTGGTAAAAAGACCCTCTTTAACTGCTAAGAAATATACCTCATTGCTACAACCAACCTTTCGTTAAATGATTTTTTTGTTATGATATTGAAGCTTTCGACACATGTATCCCAAAATACTTTTTCTGTGCGTTTTCCTTTATGTATTATGTCAGAAGTGTTACAAAGAGCAGCAGTTGGGCCAAATGAATTGGCATATAAATTTATTTTTCTGTTATTAGTAGGACTGGTCAGTGTTATCTCCTGTTCAATAATGCCTTTATTTCTCTTTCTGTGAATCCTATTTTCAACATAATTTCCCCCACAACTATATTTCTGTTTCTCATATGTGCCTGATAGCTTGCTTACGTGGAATTTAGTTGCTCTTAAGCAGCACAGTTCAAATAAAAATATTGCAGACATCCTTCTCTGTATTGAATTTTCAGATATTGTTGCTCAATAATGGTTTTTATCTCATAAGGGCATTTTTTTTAGTACACTGTTGAACATGTAATCATCATTGGTGATTATGTTTCCGAGCAGGTCGATGCACTGTGTTACTATCTGATGTCAGAGTGAATCCATTTCTCGCTTGCTGACAAAATATTTGATTACAGGATTTAAGTGTGAGGGTCTTACTGCCTTTGTGTTTAGATTTAAATTCTTTGGCAGCATATTCTGCAAGAATCATTATGATAATTTTGAATGTGATAAGGGAGCAATAAAATCTGAAAAGGGAAATGCAAAGGCTGGATTTAGGTGTAAATGAGGTCAGTGAAGTGAAATGGAAAGAAGATAAAACAACTTGCAGACAAATACGGGGTAATATCAACAATATCAGAAAATTGTACAATGGGAGGATTCCTTATAAATAAGAAAATAGGGCAAAGAGTGAACTATGGACAAAAGACATGTGATATAACTATTCTCAACATAATCGGCGGCAAATCAATGCCAAAAACTATAGTTCAGATATACATGATGCTGTTACAATACACTTATCGTTTTCCATGGATCCCTTGGAGAGGAGTCTCTCTGGGATGTGGAAAGAGTCAAAGGTGTTTTTTCTTAACTCAGATACATGGATATTGTTGTAAGTAGAAAATGAAACAGTGCACACGAGGAAAAAGAAATGGTAACTCAGTAATAGAAAGGGAGACGAAAATATAATAATCGTGGGAGACTGGAATGTTTGTTACACCTACATACATAGTCTGCATGCTAATGTACAGTGAATTATTGAGAGCACTTCATTGCAATGTTATCAACTTTCTATCCTGTTCCATTTGCAGAATAAATGAGGAAAAACTGAATATCTACATCCCTCTGTTATTCTCATGATCACTACATGAGGTTGTGGCGATGGCAGCATAATGCACAGTCTTCTTCAAATACAAAGTCTCTAAATTTACCGAAGTGGTTTTTTGAAGAACTACATTGTCTTTTTTTCCTCCCCCCCATGAACCATGGACCTTGCCGTTGGTGGGGAGGCTTGCGTGCCTCAGTGATACAGATGGCTGCACCGTAGGTGCAACCACAACGGAGGGGTATCTGTTGAGAGGCCAGACAAACGTGTGGTTCCTGAAGAGGGGCAGCAGCCTTTTCAGTAGTTGCAGGGGCAACAGTCTGGATGATTGACTGATCTGGCCTTGTAACACTAACCAAAATGGCCTTGCTGTGCTGGTACTGCGAACGGCTGAAAGCATGGGGAAACTACAGCCGTAATTTTTCCCGAGGGCATGCAGCTTTACTGTATGGTTAAATGATGATGGCGTCCTCTTGGGTAAAATATTCCGGAGGTAAAATAGTCCCCCATTCGGATCTCCGGGCGGGGACTACTCAGGAGGACATCGTTATCAGGAGAAAGAAAACTGGCATTCTACGGATCGGAGCGTGGAATGTCAGATCCCTTAATCGGGCAGGTAGGTTAGAAAATTTAAAAAGGGAAATGGATAGGTTAAAGTTAGATATAGTGGGAATTAGCAAAAGGAAAAGGGAGAGAAGGAAACATAGTAGGTGAATATGGATTGGGGGAAAGAAATGAAAGAGTAAGCCGCCTGGTAGAATTTTGCACAGAGCATAACTTAATTATAGCTAACACTTGGTTCAAGAATCATAAAAGAAGATTGTACACATGGAAGAATCCTGGAAATACTAGAAGGTATCAGATAGATTATATAATGGTAAGGCAGAGATTTAGGACCAGGTATTAAATTTCAAGACATTTCCAGGGGCAGATGTGGACTCTGGCCACAATCTATTGGTTATGAACTGTAGATTAAAACTGAAGAAACTGCAAAAAGGTGGGAATTTAAGGACATGGGATCTGGACAAACTGATTAAACCAGAGGTTGTACAGAGTTTCAGGGAGAGCATATGGGAACAATTGTCACAAATGGGGGAAAGAAATACAGTAGAAGAAGAATGGGTAGCTCTGAGGGATGAAGTAGTGAAGGCAGCAGAGGATCAAGTAGGTAAAAAGACCAGGGCTAGTAGAAATCCTTGGGTAACAGAAGAAATATTGAATTTAATTGATGAAAGGAGAAAATATAAAAATGCAGTAAATGAAGCAGGCAAAAAGGAATACAAACGTCTCAAAAATGAGATCGACAGGAAGTGCAAAATGGCTAAGCAGGGATGGCTAGAGGACAAATGTAAGGATGTAGAGGCTTATCTCACTGGGGGTAAGATAAATACTGCCTACAGGAAAATTAAAGAGACCTTCGGAGAAAAGAGAACCACTTGTATGAATATCAAGAGCTCAGATGGAAACCCAGTTCTAAGCAAAGAAGGGAAAGCAGGAAGGTGGAAGGAGTATATAGAGGGACCATACAAGGGCGACGTACTTGAGGACAATATTCTGGAAATGGGAGAGAATGTAGATTAAGAGGAAATGGGAGATACAATACTGCTTGAAGAGTTTGACAGAGCACTGAAAGACCTGAGTCGAAATAAGGCCCCAGGAGTAGACAACATTCCATTACAACTACTGACGGCCTCGAGAGAGCCAGTCCTGACAAAACTCTACCATCTGGTAGAGATGTATGAGACAGGCAAAATACCCTCAGAATTCAAGAAGAATATAATAATTCCATTCCCAAAGAAATCAGGTGTTGACAGATGTGAAAATTACCGAACAATCAGTTTAATAAGCCATAGCTGCAAAATACTAACGCGAATTCTTTACAGACGAGTGGAAAAGCTGGTAGAAGCCAACCTTGGGGAAGATCAGTTTGGATTCCGTAGAAATATTGGAACACGTGAGGCAATACTGACCTTACGACTTATCTTAGAAGAAAGATTAAGGAAAGGCAAACCTATGTATCTAGCATTTGTAGACTTAGAGAAAGCTTTTGACAATGTTGACTGGAATACTCTCTTTCAAATTCTAAAGGTGGCAGGGGTAAAATACAGGGAGCGAAAGGCTATTTACAATTTGTACAGAAACCAGATGGCAGTTATAAGAGTCGAGGGACATGAAAGGGAAGCAGCGGTTGGGAAGGGAGTGGGACAGGGTTGTAGCCTCTCCCCGATGTTATTCAATCTGTATATTGAGCAAGCAGTAAAGGAAACAAAAGAAAAATTCGGAGTAGGTATTAAAATCCATGGAGAAGAAATAAAAACTTTGAGGTTCGCCGATGACATTGTAATTCTGTCAGAGACAGCAAAGGACTTGGAAGAGCAGTTGAATGGAATGGACAGTGTCTTGAAAGGAGGATATAAGATGAACATCAACAAAAGCAAAACGAGGATAATGGAATGTAGTCAGATTAAGTCGGGTGATGCTGAGGGAATTAGATTAGGAAATGAGACACTTAAAGTAGTAAAGGAGTTTTGCTATTTGGGGAGCAAAATGACTGATGACGGTCGAAGTAGAGAGGATGTAAAATGTAGACTGGCAATGGCAAGAAAAGCGTTTCTGAAGAAAAGAAATTTGTTAACATCGAGTATAGATTTAAGTGTCAGAAAGTCATTTCTGAAAGTATTTGTATGGAGTGTAGCCATGTATGGAAGTGAAACATGGACGATAAATAGTTTGGACAAGAGGAGAATAGAAGCTTTCGAAATGTGGTGCTACAGAAGAATGCTGAAGATTAGATGGGTAGATCACATAACTAATGATGAAGTATTGAATAGAACTGGGGAGAAGAGGAGTTTGTGGCACAACTTGACAAAAAAAAGGGACCGGTTAGTAGGACATAATCTGAGGCATCAAGGGATCACAAATTTAGCATTGGAGGGCAGTGTGGAGGGTAAAAATCGTAGAGGGAGACCAAGAGATGAATACACTAAGCAGATTCAGAAGGATGTAGGTTGCAGTAAGTACTGGGAGATGAAGAAGCTTGCACAGGATAGAGTAGCATGGAGAGCTGCATCAAACCAGTCTCAGGACTGAAGACCACAACAACAACAACATTGTCTTTACTCCAATGATTTCTATTCACGAAACAAGCATTTCTGTTACACTTTCATACGGGCTATACCAGCCTATTACAATCCTAGAAGTGCATTTCCAAATTAGTTTGATGTCTATTGTCATACCTACTTGACAGGGGCTCCAAACATTAGAATACTATACCACTATTCATCACACTGGCATCTTGAATGCAATTTCCTCTTCGGATGCCTTGCACTTTCCAAGAACCCTTCCTACAACTGTATATCTTCCATTTGCCTTCCGTGTAACTTCTTTTACACAATCATCCCACTTCATAATGCTTCTTTTAAATTATGTTATGTTATGGTGTACTCAAGATCTTCACCATTAATCTTGTAATTTGATTATACTGAATTCTACATCTTAGTTGTATGAATTATCTTACATTTGAAAAAAGCTGCCTTTCACTAAACCGAGTAGAAATTTTGCCCATGTCTCTCTGCAGTTCCTTATGATCATCCAGCTACTATACTTTCTTAAAGACAACAGCATCATCAGCAAACAACCTTATTATGTGGCCGATTTTATCTGATAAAATGTGACATATGCTCAGAACATTAGAGGTCACATTATGCATCCTCAATATCCACCCTATATAACTTTCATTTATGTAGAACATTAGCTCTCCAGAACAATATACTAGGTTATATTCATCACATGTTCCTCAAGCTAACAGATATTCCAAATATTGTATCATGGGCAGTAGTCGACAATGTGGTACAATGTCTAACGCCTTTCTAAAGTCTATGGAGACAGTTTATGCCTGTTCACAAGAATCTATTTTTTGCAAAATGCCAGACATGAATAAAACAAGCTATGTACCACATGAGCAGTTTCCTGAATTCTTGCTCATTCTTCATGACAGCACTGGTACCCCCCAGGAATTTTATGTCATATACACTATAGGATGCTACAACAGAGGTACATCAGTGACATCAGTCTGTTATTCAATAATCCAATCTTTTACCTTTTTATACACAGGATTGATGTGCTTTATTTTCTAGCCATATGGGGCTATTTACCACTCAAAGAGATTCTTGGTAAATATGAAAAGGAGTTAATTCAGCTTATGTTCAATGTAAAATCTAATAAATTCCATCAAGGCCTGGCACACTGTTCTGTTTCAGTAATCTTAATTGTTTTTCAACAATGAAGGTGATAATGTAAATTTTGTGAATGTGTAGTAGTAAAATATTTGGTACAGTACTACCCTCATGCACAAATACACATTTTAAATGCAGTACTTTATATTTATGTCTCTTCTCTCATATATTTGTTTACAACACCAGACAAACCCATGAGAGATTAAATGAAAAGTTTGGGCCCATTCATTGACTGTACATGTGACCAGATCTTCCTAGGGCTTTCTGCTACAACTTTTGGCACAATGGCTGTGAAAATTATTGTGCGGTTAACACATTGCTGTTCTTATGGATGAATGAGTTCCTATTTAAATTTCCTCTATCCACGTTCTTCCAGTCGACACCATATTGGGAAAAACAATGGCATTATGGAAGAATCCATGTTCATTTGCACGAATGATAGAAGAAAGTCTTTTTGTGTTCTATCAATTCCAGGGGTAAAGAGGAATACTCAACAATAGTCATTTAAGCCTGAACTGTGATGTAAGAAAACTTACAACAAACACTATAAATTACATGGTAGCTATAAAGTGATATCAGTGGCAATTTTTCCAAATGGGCTAAGTTACAGATCAAGTCGGTCACCACATCCACATTTTTTGTTATTACAGTCATTGCCTCCACCAACTCACAAGTAAACTGTCACATTCCAACCTAACCAAGACCTCATGCAAAGCTACAGGTAAGTCTGTCATCACAAACAAGTTTTTTTTACTTTCACATGTGTTGGCTATGCCAACTAATGATCGACAGTGAAAATACACACCAATGTGACATCACAGCAGCCACTAACATTATGTCACTGGTCAAAGCCAATACTAGTACCGAATGTTCCTCTTGAGCCAATTTCAGCTAATAATCTTGCAAATATACTGTTGAAGGATCACAAGGCAAAGTGGTATACTTGGGCAAGGTCCGCATATGTCAAGGTACCAGTGGGATTTCATTATGCCAAGACAGAGATACCAAAATCCAATATTAGACTGTAATCACAGATGTTCTAAGTTATCTATGCCCGTAGATAGCACACTGGGGTTGGCTGCTTAGTTATTTAAATATCCCATGGACCATAAGTGTCATCTCTTGTATTTTGTGGAGTGAATCAGCTTTACATATCAACATGAATGTCTTATGCTACCAGTCAGAGAGTGTTCTAAGGAGTAGATTTAGTTGTCAATAACATTAAAAACAGGCCTACTTCAGTTTGTGTTCGAAGTTAATTTTATCTTCCATTAGATTCTTTCCATTACTGGGTAAGAGGCCAAGGATTTCTATGGCTGAATACATCACATTAACACCAAATGATGGATAGAGTAAGTCATTTTTGTATGTACTATAGCATTTATGAATGTTGCTGTGGTTTTCAAACTGTAACTGGTTGGAGAAAGCAAACTTCGTAACTGAGTACATGTATTGCAAGGCTGCTGTCAGATGTTAGAGAGATGTCTAAAAGAGGCTCTAGAGTGGCCATCCCCTCTTATCCTTATTACCACTTCTACACATGAAACACTTTTCTTCCAGAATGGTGAGTTGCTCCAGAATATGATGCCATAAAATAATAGCAAATGAAAACAGGAAAAGTAAATCATTTTTCTGACATTTTCATCTCCAAAACATGGTGCTATCCACAACACAGACATTGGAGAGCTTAGATGTTTAAGAAGTTCTGGAGGAACAGAAACCTCAAAAATGATTCTTTAATAGAGAAGTTGAACAGACAAATATAACTGCAAGAAATGTGATCATGAAGAACCTTTGGGTAACTGAAGAAATACAACAACTGACCAAAAAAAGAAAAAACAAATATACGTCCATAAAAAGGAACAGCAGAAAAAAGTAAAAGGAAGGAAGGCTGAGTTTACCTGCTGACATCAAGGTCATTAAGAGATGGAACATAAGCTCAGATTATGTCAGGCTGGGGAAGGATATCGGCTGTGCCCTTTCAAAGGAACCATCCCCGCATTTGCTGCAGTGATTTAGGGAAACCACAGAAAAGCTACAACTTGATGGCCTGACATGGGTCTGAACCATCGTCCTCCCAAATGAGAGTCCAGTGTGGTAACCACCAGCAAAAAATGGTATAATAGGAGTAGGAGTTGTGAATAGGAAGATAGGGCAAAGAGTGAATTACTGTGAACAGTTCAGATCTCATCAGAACTGACAGCAAACCAACATCAACAACGACAGTTCAGTTATACATGCTGATGATGTGATCTGAAGGTGAAGAGGAAAAGGACACTGAACAGGTAATGCAGTATGTACAGGGGGATGAAGATCCAATAGTCATGAGGAATTGGAATGTAATTGTAGGGAAAGGAGTAGAAGAAAATGTTACAGGAGAATATGGGCTCCGTTGCAGGAACGAGAGAGGAGAAAGGCTAACTGAGTTCTGCAATATATTTCAGATGGTAATAGTGATTACTCTGTTCAAGAATCACAAGAGAAGGCTGAAGTTAGAGAGACGAGTAAGGAAGAATCAATGTCAAAGCCTTCAGTGAAATTAAAAGCAATGGTAGCAAAATTAAGCGTGCAATGGGAATTCCACCGTTAAATGCAAAGGAGGTCAGATAGGTAGAAAGAACACAGAAGGCCTCTGTGAGGGGCAGAACTTGACCGATGACATGATGGAAAAGGAAACGGGAGTCAACAGAGGAGAGATAGTGGATCCAGTATTAGAACCAGAACTTAAAAGAACTTTGGACAACTTAAGATCAAGCAAGGCAGAAGGGAAAAAAAATAACATTCCATCGGAATTTCAAAAATCACTGGAGAAAGTGGCAACAACACAATTATTCACATTGCTGTGTACATCGAATGAGACTGGCGATATACCACTTTCAAAATAACATTATACACACAATTCCGATGATAGCAAGAGCCGACAAGTGTGAGTTTTACTGCACAAGCGACTTGACAGCTCATGTGTCAAGGTTGCTGACAAGAGTAATATACAGCATGGAAAAGGAAATTGATGAACTGTTACACAATGATCAGTTGGATTTTACAAAACATAAAGGTACCAGAAAGGCAGTTCTGATATTGGGGTTGACAACGGAAAACATGACATATTTATAGGATTGTCGAACTGGAAAAAGTGTTTGACACTGTCAAATGGTGCAACGTGTTCAGTAATGATGCAGAGTAGGGTGAAGTTTAAGAGACAAGTCAGGAAGAATCATTGTGCAAAGAAGTGGCATACATAAGTACAATTGTGGGTAAAATAGGGGTAAGCTACAAGGAATGATGGGAATATACAATGTGTACAAGAACCAAGAGTGAACAATATGGATGGAATACCAAGAACGAAGTACTCAAATTAAATGGTGTAAGATACGGATGTAGTCTTTTGCCACCACTATTCAATATGTTCATCAAAGATGCAATGACACAAATAAAAGAAATGTTCCAGAGTGGGATTAAAATTCAGGATGAAAGGATATCAACAATAAGCTTCACTGATGACATTGATATCCTAAGTGAAAGTGAAGAAGAATCATAGGATGTGTTGAATGGAATGAACAGTGTACTGAATACATAATATGGATTGAGAGTAAATAATAAACTTACCAGAATTGGATATCACGAAGTAGACAAAGTTGGAATTCTGCCACCAACGCGGCGAAATAACGAATGATGGATGGAATAAGGATGGCATAAAAGGCAGATCATTGGCAAAAAGGGCATTCCTAGCACAGACAAGTCTGATAGTATAAAAATACGACTTAAATTGTGAAAGAAGCATCTCAGAATGTACGTTTGGAGCAGAGCATTGTATAGTAGTGAAGCGTGGGCTGTGGACAAACCAGAAGAGAATCGAAGCATTAGAGATGCGGTGCTGCAGAAGACTGTTGAAAATCAGACGGACTGATAACGTAGGGAATGAGGAGATTCTCTGTCAAGTTGGCGATGACAGGAATATACGGAAAACACCGACAAGAAGAAGAATAGGTAGATAGGACACGTGTTAAGACATCAGGGATTAACTTCTATGGTACTAGAGGGAGGTGTAGAGGGTAAAAACTGTAGAGGAAGACGGATATTGGAATACATCCAACAAATAATTGACGGCGTCGGTTGCAGTTGCTTCTCTGAGACGAAAATGCTGGCCCAGGTGAGAAATTAGTGGCAGGCCACATCAAACCGGTTAGAAGATATACAAAATGCGCTCCGTTACGTTGTCAGCATGGTAACCTCTAAACTGATTTACGGACAAATTTTAAAACAGCTCTCTTCACACCCAGGGAATAGCTTTTATTATGTTTCACTTACTACGCAATTAAAACTTCTCTGACAACAGTACTTTCTGTCCACAACACATTTTTCGTTATGTTTACAACAGCATAGTGCAAATACTAGCACAACTTACCGGTATAAGTGATAATGTCGACTAGTATTTTTTTCAGAAATATTAATCACACAGGGCCAAGAGTCTTAAAGGCCATTTGAGCTTACCTTTCTTCCACGAGTTCAGAGGCGTTGATATCTCAACACGGTCTGCAATTATTTGCCTATAATCTGAATTTAAAAACCAAAATCTTATTGCTCCAGCTACAGCATACACCACTAATGTTGAAATTTTTAAAATATCCATAGGAAAACAGTATCCTGCTTTGAGTAGCAGGAAACCATACAACGTGTCCTACAACCTTTAAAGCCGACTGATAAACGTTTAAACCCAATCATTTAATCGCAAACAAACACTACATTCCACACGCCCTCCATAACCAAAGATGTCAAATCAAAACAACCAATGGGCGTAACAAAGTAACATCGACGCGCTCAACGATACAAACACGATCTAACTCATGTACTTTACCAACAGCGGCGCCAGATGCATTCGCTTCGATCATGATTATTATTTCCGCACCTGGCTGGTAGATTACCGGTGTAAAATCACATTATGGAGCCCTAGAAAATTCTTATTATATTCATACTCTAAGTATACAGTATTTCATACTGGATTTATGTACGGTGCTAAACAGGTGATTTAATGCAGGTTCCCTGCATTCTTACCAATACATACAGAGGCTGTGGCACTTTATTCAGGGCCCCCTGAGGTACAACTCGTTACTAGTAGTTGCCATGTTTCTGAACATCATTCTACGGTAGTTCTGAAAGTTTACGAGTTTGTACGCTACTACGCACTGTAACATCTCCGAAATGTCATGAACATCAAATTGCAACCTTTTTTTGTGACTGAAAACTTACTTCGTGGTTCGAAGGTATGGTCGATTACGTCCTTTTCTGTACGATTTACTTCGTGATAGTTCCAATAGCTCTACTCCAACAACTGTTTCTGTTGTTGCAATGCAAAGTAAAAAGTAGAAATTACTCTTTGAATCATTCTTGGTATGATATGTGCACGATCAATTTTCAAAGCTTGGATCTACAACATATTTTAAATTATAACTTCCAATAACCGTGTAGATGAAGTGTAAATTAATCTGACACTGAGTCTTAGAAATCGCAATGTAGAAAGGTAGTCATGGGGCTAAAGTGAGATATTGGACCATCTGGGGTTACAGTATTTTAATGAAAGTTGCCGATACTGAGAACAGATGGTGTATATAAAGTGTTAGTACACTACGTTCATAGGAAATATTGCTAATAAACGCTGACAGTTGCAGTTTCGTAATTTCCTTATGCACTGTCACATACCATATCCCTTTCTTTTGACTTACGAAAACTTGGCGGAGGGTGTTTAATTTGCCTTACTCTGTGCCAGTGTTGCCCCTCTCTGGCATTTTATCTCTTTGAATCTTACATACACAGGTTCTCAGTTTGGAATTACAGTCCCCATGACACTGGAATGAAATATTGCTATTGAAGATAAATATACGAATCGAACAACGGAAAATGTGTCACTTCAACACTGATGTTTTTAATGTGGAAATTTAAATGTTTTAGAAGCAGAGTCTTCAATAGTTTAGAGACACAAAGAAAAATTAAAATTTCATAAATGAGAACAGTAGCATTCTCATAAATATTCTTCAGCGATTTGTCATGCTCCTGTTGGTCACTAGTGCAATAAACCAATAAGGATGAGTGCAGTGACTGCGTCAGTGATCGACCAGGTGGCCACAAATATGGACAGCGAGAGGTATAGTCTAATTATAAAAGCTCTTGGGTTCTCAGACCATTTCTGTCACAAAATAATAGGGAAAAATTACTAAACTGCAGGCCTACAAAGACCGTTTATCATGAATCAAAATACTATTCAAGATTTTTCAAGGGAACAAACAAATTAAAGTTGTGATGAAGTTTATAGACAAATCAATGTAAATTAGAAATTCTCTGCATTAGTGCTTCCCAAACTGTAGGTCGCCCCCCATGACTACCCTTCTACATTTCGATTTCTACGACTCAGTGTCAGATTAATTTACACTTCAGCTACACAGTTATGGGAAGTTATAATTTAAAATATGTTGTAGGTCCAAGCTTTGAACCTTACACATCCAGTACCAGTGTTCATGTAATACACCTAAAGGTGGCAGTGTTAGTGAAGTTAGTTAACTGAACTCCTTCCAGAAGAAGGTGAAATTTTGCTTTCATAAATACCAAGATGATTATTTGAAATATGGGTTTGTGTTTTCAGGCACAGATCAAGAGACGCTTCCTCTGTGTATTGTATGCTTTGAAGTACTTGCTGACATGAGTATGAAACCTTCAAAACTGAAAAGACATTTATCAAAGAAATGTCCAGATACATAAACAAGTCAATCGATTTTTCCAAAACAAAAACGGAAGTTTTTGAAAATCAAAGTTAATGATGACAAAATTGACTCTGGGGAACAAATAACCAAACTACAATCGTTTCATATCGACAGTCATTACTGATAGCTCACACTGTAGGAGAGGGTTTTGTTTTACCAGCGGCCAAAATAAAATCTGATGCTTTATTTAGCAAAAAGCACACAAGACTAATTGACGAAATACCCTTATTAAACAAAATGGTAAAGACAAGGATCTATTAAATGCCAGAGTTTATAAACCAGTCTATGGCCACAGTTTTCAAGCAAAGCTTGATGAAAACACAGATATAGTCAGCAAGGATATTCTTTTAGCTTTTGTTAGGTTTGAATTTGGTGGGAGTATAGAAGAAGAAATGGTCTTTTCTACATGTTTGCCAATGATAACAACAGGGGAAGAAATTTTTAAATGTCTTGATGGCTTTACGGTAGAAAATGAAATAGAGGGTACAAAATGTGTTGCACTGATGACTGATAGTCTCCATGCTATGTCTGTCGTTTACTCAGGTTTGATTGTTAAAGTTAGGGCAGTTTCCCCTTCTGTTCAGTGGACTCACTGTAGCCAGCACCGAGAGGCCCTTGCAAGTAAAGGTCTGTCTGAAAGCCTAAAGAAAATCATTAATGACACAGTGAAAATTGTGAATTTCATTAAATGTGGACCTAAAAATGCAAGATTGTTTGCCATGCTGAGTGATGAGATGGGCAGTGAGCACAGAACACTTCCCCTGCACTATGTAGTGCAGGTTGTCAAGCTGGCTGTCAATAGGGCAAGTGTTATCAAGATCATTTGAGCTTCGAGATGAGTTGAGAATCTTCCTGTTGGAGCACAAAAGTGATGTGAAATCTGTGAGCAGTTTTATGGACCTGTTAAATGACGAAAACTGGCTAATATGTCTTTCATATTTGGGTGACATATTCAGTGCTCTCAACAGCCTCAGTTTATCGCTACAAGGAAAGGATGTCCACAAGTTCTATGTTCAAGATGAAATAGAGGCAACTGTTTAAAAACTTGAAATATGGTTCAGTAAATTGAAAGAGAGCTGCTATGATGCATTCCCACTGCTCAATGATTTCTTAGAAACATATGGAATCAAAGTTAACAAGAAAACAGCAGCTGGAGGGAAGGAACCTCTTGAAGTACTGGCCTCTAGTTTCAGGTACTTATTCTGAAATAATTGTACTTGTAATCACTTAGATTTGATGTATTCCATACTAAACATATTTATAATTTTCATGTTATTGTTTTTCACCCAATACAGAAAAGTAACAATTAAGTTCAGCCACCTTCATTTTGAAAATGATAGTTACGCTGTCCCCACATAGAGAACTCAAAAGAATATGATAGTTTCATGTTAATTCCACTAATAGTTGTTTGCTTATTCAAGAATGTTACTTAATGTTGATTTCTTGTTGTAGGTATTATTTTCCAAGAATTCCTGATGAACTGCTGTGGATAAGAAATTCGTTTGAAGAGGACAATCTTAAAAAGTTAAAACTGTTGGCACCTGCGGATGACTCCCTGGTAGAACTATTGTGTGACTCTTCTTTGAAAAGTTTATTTCAAGAATGAAGCCTAATCTTACTTTGGATAAAATTAAACCAAGAGTACTGAGTGCTTGCAAATATAGCTATGAAGGAGCTAATGGAATTCACAACTACTCACTTACGTGAATGTGCTTTTCTAGCTTGGTTTTTTTAAAAAAAGTACGGAAACAAATGATTTACAATTAAAACTAACAAGTTTCAGTCCAGACATAGAAAGTGTCATTAACAACAAGACTAAACAATACCACAAATCTCATTAAGTTCACCATTTAATTTGCATGAAATAAAATTCTTATAGACCAAAATTGTGTTTCTTTTCTTTAATTATGTTCCCTTCAACATTTTCAAAATTATTACTCAGAAAAGCATTTTTCCATACAATACTAAGTTCAGTTTCATATTATACATAATTTTTTTATTACTATTAACTACTGCATAGTGACTGTAGTGGTAGAGTATACATATGTATATATTGGGTCGCAAAAAGGTTTCCAGAAAAATAGTGCATCACGTTACAAAAAAGGTTGGGAACCACTGCTCTGAATTATCGACATAATTTGAACTGAACTTTGAAAAGTCATTGCCTAAACTACTTGCATCAGTATCAGAGTTTCACAAAAATAAACGAAAAACAGAAGATATTACAAAATCATCCTGAATCATTAAAGACCTCACTTCCATGAAAAGGAGTCATATTGAGACAAAGTTTTTACATTTCTATCACAGGTACAAAAAGATTTATAAAAAGTTGGTGACTGCTGCAAGAAGTCACTTAACAACAAAACAATATACGATGCAAAGAACTAAAAAGCAAACAGAAGTAGACACACAATAAATGATCCTCACCATCCAGAAAACTATGTGAATCTTTCAAGTACTGTAGAAAAATTACAAAAAAATTAACAAAACCAATTTATCATCTGTAAATAACTATACGCTAACGACAATGATGTTACTAGCAACCACAGCATATGAAGTCAGAAAAACTGTACAAAACCAAAAAATAAAGTCAGTAGACTTACGGTAGATGAAGTACAAATATGTGTGCTGAAAGAATGTATAGAGAGTAGCCAAGCATGCCTAGAAACCATCATAAATGAATCATTCAAATCAGGAATATTTCCAGAGTATTTAAAACAGACAAGAGTTGTACCTTTGCAAAAGAAGGGTAATATAGGAGATAAAGAAAACTACTGACCATTTCCCTGTCGTTACCATTCTCAAAAATTATAGAACAAATTAAGAAAGGTGGATTTATAAATTTTTCAATAAGTACAACCTTTTAGTTGAATGACAGTTTGGTTTCTGAAGTGGTAGAAGAACAGAATTAGCTGTAGTTGAATTCACAAATGTGGTACTTCAAGCTCTTGACAAAGATGAGTGTCACAGGCATATTTTTAAATCTTTCTAGGTCTTTTAATACTATTGGCCATAAGATTCCACTAACCAAGGTAAAAGCAGTACAAATAAGAGGCATAGCTAACAACTAATTCCGATCATACCTAGCAAACAGGGTACAAAGAGTTGAGAGAACACATACCTCACATAATTTTAAACTTTTAGTAAAACATTAATCATAACCAAAACACAGGGTGCTTATAATTAAAGTTCCAGTTTCAAAACGCTGTAAAAATCGAACCATTGGTCGGAATGATGCCAAATTTGAACAGAATATTGTCGAAGAAAGGGGACACGTTATGGAAACGAAAATATTTAACGAAAATTTACCACTAGATGGTGCTATAAGTGGTAGAATACGCAAAATAAAAGACGAAGGGTCCATGGCTGTTCCTTAGTTTGTGAATTACATGTCAGAATGACTATTTCAATACAGAACTGTGTGTAGCTGGCAAAGCTCTTTTATGAGCTGTGTGCTAGTAGCCTCTTCAGAAGTTTCTGAGACTCTAGGGTATGAAAAATGGTGTTGGTCCAATGCCCACCAAAGGGTGGAGAAAATGATTACGAAATTCGAATACAGGTTCATTTGATTTGCATTACAGCAGATGGAGGAAAACAATTAATTCGACATCAATAGAAGATGTAACCACAGCATTGTAGGAGGGGTCGAGTGGTGGTGTGGAAACATCCAGCGCACAGAGAATTGCCCAAACTTTGAATAGAGCCGTGAGCATGGTGCATAAAATTCTATGAAACATCTTGCATTGTTACCATACAAAATTATACACATTCATGAGTTGCTTCATGATGACATACCATTAAACAATCGTATACTCTAGAATTTCTTTCTTGCATGTAAGTGGCCAGTGAGTGACCATGGAGCATTCTGTGGACAGACGAAGCCCACTTCCATCTCAGGGACCAAAACTCAAGAATATGGACAAATGAAGATCTGCTCAAACATCGACTGGTATGACTCTATTCTCCATAAGTAGCTCCGTGGTGCGGCACCATATATTTGTTTGGAGGAAATTGTTTATATGGGTCCATTTACTTGTACCATCACTGATACACACTATAAGAATCCTTATCGAGAATGTATGGATAGGATCATTTTCATGTAAGATGGCGCTCCTCCACACATTGCACAGCCAGTAAGCAACTCATGAGTAGTATGAATAAAAGGGTTCTGCTGCAAATCTCTTTTCTGAGACAAATTTCCAGAATGCCAATCAAGAATCGAATTTTCCAGTTCCCCCAACCAAAATATCTCATTTCCCTATTTTGAAAAATCAAATTCTATATAAATACAACGAAAACAAAAAATTTCGAACAAACCTGAGGTATTTAAAAGAACTTAGAAAATTATAGCAAGGGAAACCCTAGTTTGAATAAAAGAAAAATACAAAATACTTAAATTTATTCAAAATCGATAACATGAATTGGACGATCTGTAGTTACCTTTTTACTTTGACAAACAAAATGTAAATTTACAAGTTTATCTAATTTATCATCATCGTTTTTAAAGATTTTAGTGTGTCGATCTGGTAGAGTAATTTTATATTTTTCATCTAAAAGTAATAAAATTTTATACCCAACTTTAGTAGGTAAAAGTTCAGCTTTTGAAATGGCTTAATATTTATCTTTGTTTTGTTCTAATAATTTAGTGAATACTTCTGAACAACAATTACTATAATTGTTATGTTAAGTTAACAGATTTTTAGTGCAGTGGGAAACGTTTGAAGAATATTTTACTTTTTGAAGAACTACAGTTTTTTGTTTTTATCTTCCCTAGTTTTACGAAAATATTTCAGAAGGAAATGAAAACAAGAAGTTAAATGATCCTTAAATTCTTCTATTTTTTCATTCATTTACTTAATTAAAATTTTTCAGTAACATTCTTTCCTAATCTAAACATCATTAGCGATAGGAAAGAATCTGTAACAGCAAATGTGAATGCATTAATCAAGGCTAGTGAAGATGTAGGTCTAAGGATAAGTAAAGACAAAACTAAATACCTGGTTACTACTAGAATGCCAACAGCAGTAGATCAGGAAATATTAGAAGTTGGAGACATGCAGTTTGAAAAAGTGAACACATTTAAGTATCTAGGCATGGACATCACTTCATGAAATGAGATTGAATCGTAACTGAAGAAGAGATTAAGGGCGGTAAATGCATGCTACTTCTCACTGAATAGTTAACTTTCACCACGTATATTGTCTAGGAATTTAAAGATTAGAATATACAAAACTATTATTCGACCAGTTATGCTGTATGGGTGTGAGACTTGGTCTCTCACTGTACAAATTGAAAAGAATTTTGAGGAAAATTTTCGGAGCAAAAAGGGATGACATTAGCAGAGAGTGGCGAAAACTGCATAATGAAGAGTTTCACGAACTCTATTCAAGCCCTGACATAATCAGTATTATTAAACCATGTAGGCTGCAATAGGCGGGTCACGTAGCTTGAATGGATGAGGGCAGGGCAGCACGCAGAGTACTGGTAGGGTACTTAGAGGGAAAACGTCCTGTGGTGAGACCAAGACATAGATGGGAGGACAATGTGAAGGCTGATTTGAGGTCCCTAGTTACTGAAGGTGAATAGAAGGAAATAGTCCAAGACAGGGACAGATGGCGAAAATATATTGCTGCAGTAATGGACTCTCGAGTCTGGTATGACCAGTGAGTGTGTGTGAGTAACCATTCTATGTTGGAAATCGTAAGTTAAATTCTTTTTACCACGCATAATAGCATATACAATAGTATTAATTTTAAAATTTCCTTAAAGAATGCATATAATTTCATTCTTGTTTTTTGATTAGATAAAATATTCTAGTCATATTAATTACATAAATTGGATAATTTTGAATAAAATTAAAAGGACTTACTTTTACATCAAAATTTAATTTCGGAATTATTTAAAAATCTCGAAAAGAAACATAGGCTTTTAAGAAGTTATTTGGCGGATCAGGATTCGATAATTCTTGAGGAAAAACCGTTTCTTCCATTTTGATCAAAGATATTTTGTAATTTAACATGATCGAATAAAGAAGAATCAGATAACAAATTGTTCTTTCAATTGCTGTAGAGAAGAAAAATAAAATAAAATAAACCTTATCAAATTCTGTAGCATTATAGTAACTAGTAAATGTATTTCAAAATTTCTTTTCCCTGTAAACCAGAAAATTGCTTCATTTGGAGTTACAGAAAGAATTTGGAGTTTTTGGATTTTTAAGTCTTTCTTGTCCTAATTGAAGTGAATATTCTGGTTCATATTTAACAACAGGAGCAGGAATTTCCATCGTTTTAACAACAATTTTACCTTCTTTAGAAAGAGCAGAATTTTACCTTCTTTAGAAAAAGCAGATTTATCATTATCAGTAGTCCAAAGAAGAACGGAATCTTCTTGATCTTTTCTTGAACTGCAGGTAAAAATAACAGTTAATTCAACTTCGAACACAATCTCTTTATAATCTTTACAAAATCCACAAAATAATTCTAAAGGGTAAAGAACTTCATTCTGTTTAGTTTTAAATATTCCATTGTTAAGAATATTTCCTTCCATATTTAATTCATTCGAAAGGCAAGAAGTTAAATGAATAACAGTTCAGGACGTTTAATACCAATTAAAATATGGCATTTTTAAACTGTAATAACATTGAACAATTTTCAAACATAATTATCAATTACTTTAATATTTGACTTACCATCATATACTGAAAAATAAGTTCCATCTGTATGAATAACATCAAAAGTCATACAATGTTGCAAAAAAATAGGATATATCCAACCATGACCCATATTAATATTAATTTCAGATTCTTTGTCAGGAATAGTTAAATGATTTTTGTCTTTTCATTAAGAGCAAATGAGTGAAGTTAATAACTTTTGCTGCAGTTTGTAAATTAATAAGGAAAAATTCATTAACTTATTTTTAAAATTAGTATTACATCAGCACCACTGAAGTCAATTAAATCATCATTTTCATCAGTTATACTAATTTCTAAATTTTGAATAGTATTAAAAATTCGACTTTTTGTAGAAGGATTTGGTTCAAAAAATTATTGGCCCACCAAATTCAGAATTAGCTTTAACTGAAACAATAATATTAGTTTCTCAGTGGAAATGATCATTATGTTTAACAAACATCCCATAAACCAAATTACAATTTCCATTTTAACAAAAGCTTTTACTTTAGGTTCAATAAGTTGGTTATTAAATTCTAAAATCTTACAACATTATTTTCTTTTATATGCATTTAAATTGTTTATCACTTTCAATTACACTTCTATTTCAAATTTCTACTCCTTCAATATGAGTACTTGGATTTTTCGAATGAATATTTCTAAAATTTGAAACTATATAGGCCAACAGGAATTTCTGTTGTTTCTCCATCGCAAGATAATTTATTATTTTTTGAAGTAATATTTGGAGTTAAATACGTTGAATAAAGACCTACTAGTGAAACATATTTATAAGTTTCTCTTACAGTAACGATTAATCGTTTTTCAGGAACAGAAGAATTATCATTCAATTGAAATAATCTACTCATGTATATTAGTAATAATTATGTTATTAAATGACTGATTGGGAAACAAAAATAAGAATTTTATAAAAGAAGTAAGAATCAAACATGGTTAACTTCTACCAAATTCTACTCAATGTGCAACTACAGGAGCAAAATAAACAGAGCTCCAAGCCCTAATAGAAAGCACTGAAGCACAAATAGTTATACGTACAGAAAGCTGGGTAAAGCTGGAAATAAGTTCAGGAGAATTTTTTCAGACTAGCTAACAGTGTTCAGAAAGGGTAGATTAAATACAGTTGGTGGTGGAACATTTATTGCTGTCAGAAGTAGTTTGTCTTGTAGTGAAATTGAAGTAGATAGTTCTTGCAAAATAGTATGGGTAGAGGTTATACTTCACAATCAGTCTAAACTATTAATTGGATCGTTTTACCGACCCCAAAATCAGAAGATCTAGTTGCTGAACAGTTCAAAGAAAACTCTTTTCGAATAGGTACCCCACTCATACAATTATAATTGGTGCTGACTTCAATCTACCCTCGATATGCTGCAAAAATTACACATTTAAAGCCAATGTCAGGCATAAAACGTCATTCGAAATTGTACTGAATGCTTTCTATGTAAATTGTTTTGAACAGTTAGTTCATGAGCCCACTCAAAGCGTAAATGTTTGCGATAGCGTACTTGACCTCTTAGAAACAAATAATCCCAGAAAACAGGGGGTACCATGACAAAAACAGGGATCAGCGACCACAAGGCAGTTGCTGCTAGGCTGACTACCTTAATACCCACAACATCAAAAAGAAACGCAAAGTACATCTATTTTAAAAAGCTAATAAAAATGCTCCTAACGCATTTTTAAGAGACAGTCTCCACTCCTGGCGATCTGACTATATATATGAGGGTAAGTCAATTATTATATATTAGTTATATTTTTGTTTATTTTGGTAGTGCTGTCGTTTTACGTTGATGATGCATGCTTTATTTATTTGTTGTTATATCTTTGCAATTTTCAAGCTGCTAGGTTAGTTTCGTTATCGCTGCCGTGCTGCTCCAGTATCTATTCGTACCAAAGAAGAGCAACGTGTAGAGCTCCAATTTTTGTGGTTGGAAGGCATATCAGGGGCCGAAATTCATCGAAGACTTTCGGTATAGTGTGGGAACAGTGGTTTGCTACAACAGAGTGTCTACGAATTGATTGAAAAGTTCCGAAATGGTCGCACAAGTGTTATGCATGATGAAACAACTGGACGACCATTTACCACCACAAATGAAGAAACCATTGAGCAGTCACATGAAACGATTTTCTTAAACAGAAAATTAACTATTCACGAAGTGGCATATCGTCTGAAAATTAGTCATCATTCTGCCTACGAAATCATCCACAACAGACTACAGTTTCATAAAGTTTGTGCAAGATGGGTCCCAAAGCAACTCACACAACTGTATAAACAAATGCGCTTGGACATCTGCAAAAACATTTGGATTGCTATGGTAATGAAGGGGACAACCTCTTAGACTGTATCATTACAGGTGACGAAACATGGATCGATCACTACGAACTGGAGAGTAAACAGTGGAGTACGGAATGGAAACGTCCAAATTCGCCATGCAAGAAAAAGTTCAAGACCCTATCGTCCACAGGAAAACTGATGCTTATGGCTTTTTGGGATGCACCAGGTTGAGTACTGGAACATTGTGGGGAAATGGGCACAACAATAAACAGTGTATATTACAGTGAAGTGCTTACTGCCAGGCTAAAGCCTGCAATTTGAAGCAAACACCAAGGATTGCTGTCAAAAGGTGTTGTGTTGTTGCACGACAATACCCGGCTGTATACTGCTGCCCACACTGCTGAAACGCTCCAGAAACTCATTTTTGATATACTGGATCATCCTCCATATAGTCCCGATCTTACCCCTTCTGACTATCATTTGTTTGGTCCACTCAAGCAGGCATTAAGGGGCCATCGATGTGCCTTGGATGAAGCAGTGAAAGAAGCGGTGCATTCGTGGTTCGCAGCTCAACTGAGAACCTCCTTTTATGAAGGCATCAGGAAGCTTGTACAACGATGGGCCAAGCACTCTGAAATGCAAGTTGACTATGTCGAAAAACGATGTTCGTGTAAGTTTCTTATTTCATTACAAAAAAATTTTATAACTACTTTGCGGATTATAATTGACTTACCCTCATAATATGTATTAATGTTTGTCTGAACATTTATTGGAGTATGTTATTTTGGTGCCCCTTGTTATGTCATATATATATATATATATATATATATATATATATATATATATATATATATATATATATATATTATTTTTAATTTATCAGCATGAATATTTCTTTTGTTAGAGAATGATTCTTTCTCTCAGGGACATGATTTTTCTTATCACTTATACTTACATGCATAAGTACAGGGCTATTACAAATGATTGAAGCGATTTCATAAATTCACTGTTGCTCCATTTTGTCATATGGTCACGACACACTACAGATACGTAGAAAAACTCATAAAGTTTTGTTCGGCTGAAGCCGCACTTCAGGTTTCTGACGCCAGAGCGCTCGAGAGCGCAGTGAGACAAAATGGCGACAGGAGCCGAGAAAGCGTATGTCGTGCTTGAAATGCACTCACATCAGTCAGTCATAACAGTGCAACGACACTTCAGGACGAAGTTCAACAAAGATCCACCAACTGCTAACTCCATTCGGCGATGGTATGCGCAGTTTAAAGCTTCTGGATGCCTCTGTAAGGGGAAATCAACGGGTCGGCCTGCAGTGAGCGAAGAAACGCGTGCGGGCAAGTTTCACGCGTAGCCCGCGGAAGTCGACGAATAAGGCAAGCAGGGAGCTAAACGTACCACAGCCGACGGTTTGGAAAATCTTACGGAAAAGGCTAAAGCAGAAGCCTTACCGTGCGGTTGCAACAGCTCATGGAAGAGGATGCGTTCAGTGCGAAACTTGTTTTCAGTGATGAAGCAACATTTTTTCTTACTGGTGAAGTGAACAGACACAATGTGCGAATCTGGGCGGTAGAGAATCCTCACGCATTCGTGCAGCAAATTCGAAATTCACCAAAAGTTAACGTATTTTGTGCAATCTCACGGTTTAAAGTTTACGGCCCCTTTTTCTTCTGTGAAAAAAAACGTTACAGGACACGTGTATCTGGACATGCTGGAAAATTGGCTCATGCCACAACTGGAGACTGACAGCGCCGACTTCATCTTTCAACAGGATAGTGCTCCACTGCACTTTCATCATGATGTTCGGCATTTCTTAAACAGGAGATTGGAAAACCGATGGATCGGTCGTGGTGGAGATCATGATCAGCAATTCATGTCATGGCCTCCACGCTCTCCCGACTTAACCCCATGCGATTTCTTTCTGTGGGGTTATGTGAAAAATTCAGTGTTTAAACCTCCTCTACCAAGAAACGTGCCAGAACTGCGAGCTCGCATCAACGATGCTTTCGAACTCATTAATGAGGACATGCTGTGTCGAGTGTGGGAGGAACTTGATTATCGGCTTGATGTCTGCCGAATCACTAAAGGGGCACATATCGAACATTTGTGAATGCATAAAAAAACTTTTTGAGTTTTTGTATGTGTGTGCAAAGCATTGTGAAAATATCTCAAATAATAAAGTTATTGTAGAGCTGTCAAATCGCTTCAATCATTTGTAATAACCCTGTAAATATGAAATGGGTTCTTGAAGGGCCGCTGTTATTCATGTACCAATTTTAGTTTTTGAACATGATGACTAAAATATAGTCGCCGTTAACTGAATTGAATGTAATTTTGTTAATTTCTATTTATTGATTGCAAAGCAAGGCTTGAGAAAATTTCGATTGTTGCCATGGAGCGGCCAAAATAAAACTTACTGAACTCATGGAATCTGTATAATTAAAAAAAATGAACTTTAACGTAAATTAATTATCTGTTACAATGTAGAAAGGTTCTTACAACGAAGCCTCTTGCATTTACAGTTACTGTTAATACATTTTTAAAAAATAGCTTAAGGGTATACGGAACGCCCTATGCTTACAATGTTACATTGAGCTAAAAGTTAGGAACATTTTCTCATTTGTTATTTGGATGATACTCCTGATTTTTTCACAGAACGCAGAGATATGTTCTGCTTTTATGCTGAATTATTAATTTTGAAAAAATAATGTGTAGTTTTTCAGATATTTTATTTTTTGTAAATGTTAAAAACAGTTATACATTTTAACAAGTATTCTAAAATTTACATCCATTAATACAAAATAATTACACATATCTTTTAATTCAGATATATTAGAAGGTCTTGAGGAACAACTACAGAAAATTTCATCTTTCTACTATAAATAGGCCCTGAGAAAATGTACCTTATACACAAAAAAACTAAAGTTACGGGAAATTAGCTTCAAAGTTTTTACTTCAGTACAAGCCTGCTCCATAGCTTGTATCATCAGAATCGTCCAACAGCTTCCTCTTGATGGCTCTACTATGGTATCTAGCGATCTTTGAATATACTTTTATGGCATTATCTGAAGACCTGAGCCGTTCCTTGTCCAAACAAAGCATAGCTGCGACAGTTCGTAGTCCTACACAGAGCCCCAACTTCTGCAGAACTTTGCACTTTATTATATTGCCCTGATTGAATGATGAAACAACATCATAAACGCCAAAGTGAAGTGTGTTTATACCCACAAACACAGTTTTAGGTAGTCTATTCCATATCACATGGTTCACACACTCATTTGGATTTTGAGTCTGGCCATGAAGACATTTCTTTAGTAGACTAATATCTGTGAGGTCTCGGAATATTGGTTTTATTTCATCCATTATGGCAGGTGGCGGGTGATGAGGGTGATTGTATTGTTTCTTAGTTACCTTGCCTCTGTTGTAATTGCACCAACTATCGTCTCCTTTTGGACATAGCCCATGTTGGGGATTCTCATTGTTTGAAGCTGTATGAAAAAACAGAGCCCAGACTGCTCTTCTCATTAATTCTGCATCTGCTGTATTCTGTCTTATTGCTAGACCATAGCACTTCTGAATATGATCTATTGTAGCATCTGTCAGTCTATTTTTCTCATCTAAAGTTTTTCCATCGCTCAATTTCTTGCCTTTCATGTTAGCCTTGAGCCATCGAAGTCTTGATCCCATCCTTTTCTGAACATGGCCAACACACTTCAGTTTGGAAATTTTCACATCGTTGCCATAGGGTCTCAGTTCCTCAATTTCTTTGAAAGCCTTTGAGTCACCATCTCCAAGATAATTTATGTATCTAACGTTGTACCATTTTACTGAGCGTTGATAAATACTTCTTACACCAGCAACTTCCATACCTCCACTTGACCCATAGTAATTTGCCATGCACTCCTCTTCATGTTTATTTTTCATTTTCTCCTTGCATATGCAGTGCTTGGAAAGTATTGCCACATCAACTACCTTACCAGTGTCCACACTTGTAGCTGTTACTACACCATTCAGAGATGTGTGGTCTCTCTTCTGCCAGCTTCCATCAAAAGCTATGGACAAGTCTCTGCTATTATTATTTTCAACAACTGCTTCCTCGACAGCATCTTTCATGTTTTCCTGTGCCACATCTTCTACAGCAGAGCCTATTGCAATTATGTGTTTGTTAAATTTTGAAGGTGGAGGAGGGAGGTTCATCACACCACACAACATGGCAGCTGCAGCCCTGCCCTTTCCTATACACCGTTATCCATAAACCAGTCTAATGTTTATGTCGTATAGTTTACCTGTATCTGCAGTAACATGTGAGGAATTGAAGAAAGTAACACTGTGTTTCCAATAACTGCATATCAACTCTAATTCACAAGCAAGTCCTACATGTAAGTTTGTTTTCAATAAAACACCACATTTTCCACATTGTTTGCAGCACACATTGTTCTCCAAAAAGTCTGATAATAAAGAGATGTTAATTACCTCATATTTTGTAGTCCCAGCATTTAGTTTCTTGTATTCTTCTTCAATTCCAGCCACTTTTCTTCTTGAAGCACTTTCAGGTGTAGTGGCAGCAGCATCACTCAATGTATCACTACCAGTGTTGAGGTTAGTCGCTACTGGGACATCAGATACTGATGAAGATGAATCAGACGAATTTTTAGTACACTTTACTTTCTTGCGCCAATGTACACGCTTTCTAAATACCTTCAGACTAGGTCTTGGCATGTTGAAGGAAAGAAAACTCAATGACTTCTCCACATACGACTTTCACAACAATGACAAAGATGTACTCACAAAGGAAACAATACAAATGGTGCAGAATCTATTGTCAACTTTCTAGCAGTGTTGCCAACAGAAAAGCTAACTCTCTTGTGCTCAATTATATCTCTGGCAAGGCTGTCTATATCAGGTATATTTCGCATCTCATATACAAGGTGCGGAACATCGTGTGTCGCAATTATTTTAAAAAATTATTTAAAATAGTTCTATTCACGTCATCCAAATAGTTCATACATGGTATTAAACGGGAGAGTCTAAATTTTTCGAAAAAGCATTTACCCAAAAATCGATTTTTTCATCGAAAAACTCATTCCGTATACACTTAATACTTTGGCGCGTAATGGCCGACCAGAGGCTGCATCGGAAGATGAGCTTCTCGCAGCACAAATTACTGAAAAAATGCTTATTAAAAATAATTAGCCACTGTGAGCATTTGAGGTGGCAACTAGTACAAAGAAATTAATTTTGTGATAACAATAATTAGTTTATTTTAGCAGAATACAGAATAACTTACATAAATATGTGTAGCCACTCAATGGCTGCCTTCTGTATTGCAAAACAAAACAGTGTGTGTACCATAAAGTACGCCCTTCCTCCTCAGCCATACAATTGCATCTGTTTTCGATCCTTTTTTATTTTCATAGACATGTATTACATAAAGATACTAATTTTAAATTATCGCTGCATATCAATTGTTTCAAGAACATTAACTGCATCTTTTACACTAATTATATTCGTAAAATACTTTAACTATGGTTTACAACAGATAAAAATGTCAATATTTATGTGACATACCGTCGCAAGTAGTGTGTAAAAATTTTAACTAAATAGGTGAAGAACGTTTCGAAATTTTTGCTAACAATCTTTCACTTATATGGTACAAATATACTTACATGCCATACATATTTAAAAATGAGTAGCTTAAGTCCATCTCAACATTTAAGAAGGGATTGCATAAAAATCTGTAAAATTGGTAATAACTTTTCAAGCTTTTTGGTAACAACATTAAATTACAATTTGTCTTCATTTGAAAATATAGATTATACATATATATTTATTTATTGTATACATTAAAATATGTAGTCTGTATCCCTCTGAAATTTGATTGGTGTATCATGTAAATACTGAAGTAAATCAGTCAAGAAATTTCAGAGACTTCTGCTAAAAACCTTTCTCTTTATGTAGTATGTATACATATATCTTATGCCATATAAATTGAAATTATATAGTCTATGTCTGCTCAAAAATTTGTTAGAGTAATGTGCAAAAATCTGAAATAGATTCGACCAGAACATTTTGAGAGTTTGATAACAATGTTAAACTAAGAGTTGTCTTTATACAGTAGTATAGATTACATTATTTTTGTTGTTCTGAAGTTATAATATGAAGACATGTCTAGTTTCCTTTAAAGTGATCTACAGATGAATAAAACTACTACTACTAATACTTCAAGTAAGGAGGCTATATGTAAAGAATTTTGTCAGTATAGTAAATTTGTTAATTTTTCTTAGTAACAAATTTTACATAAATACTTTATTAGAAAGTTATCTTCTTGGGTGTGTGAAAGAATTCGTCAAACTAATAAAATGAAAACAGTGCAAAGTTTCCTTAAACTACTTGACTTGCATACTTAGGAGTAATAGGAGAAAGTGTTACACACTTTGACTGCTGTATAAAGAAGGCTGTTGTTAGTTTTGCTAATCTGTTTTGTGGTAAGTCAATAGATATAAAGATTCTGGTGTTATACTGCATCTTTGATGTGTTACAATTAGATTACATAGTTCAGAAAGAATACGATTTACACTATCACAAATATACATATTAAATACAGATAATATCTTGTATTTAATGAATAAATAGTTCAGAAAGAATACAATTTACACTATCACAAATATACATATTAAATACAGATAATATCTTATATTTAATGAATAAAGGCCTCTGAAATGTTCTGTTATCTACCCCCATAAAGAGGCAGTAGTATCACATCGTAATATACAAATTAATTTTTATTAAAATCTTACTTTTTTGAATAAGGGTTTACAAAATGTACTGTTACTCACCCTGATAAAGAGAGAGTAGTATCACATCTCAAAACAAAAATTAATCACTGTTAAGATCTTATACTTAATGAATAAAGGCTTAGAAAATGTTATGTTGCCTGCCCTAGTAAAGAGGCAGCAGTATCAAATCTCACTGAGCAAACTGAAACATTTATCTCTGAACAGGAGCATGTGAAATAATTGTGACTCAAGTTTAAAAGAACAATGGGTAGTTACTTGACAGATATGTATCTATAGAACAGTTCTTGATGGAAGGGACCGTCTATGGTGTACAATAGCTCTGAAGAAATAGAAGCAATTGGATAATAGTTTTAAAACAAAGGATAAG
Source organism: Schistocerca cancellata (assembly GCF_023864275.1). Classification (NCBI taxonomy): domain Eukaryota; kingdom Metazoa; phylum Arthropoda; class Insecta; order Orthoptera; family Acrididae; genus Schistocerca; species Schistocerca cancellata. The sequence continues at coordinate 426,449,530 of NC_064631.1, forward strand.
GCTTTAGCTAGAGAGATGCTAACAGTAACACGTTTGGCTGACAAGAGGCTATGCATGAAGCTTTCAACTATTACCACAGTAGAATCCTATCGAAAAATCTCTCACGAAAGCGACGGAAGTTCTAGTTTTACGTAAAGACTTTTAGAGGCATCAGAGTTAGTGCCCATTCACAAATGGATAAGATAGGAAATGAAATTGAGAACAGAAAAGCTAAAGCACAAACGCTGAAGTCCATTGTCAAATGTTTCTTTATGAAGGAAAATCGAGAAGTATTCCTCCAATGTAATTGTCACTCCACTGAGATGAGTGAAACAGATTTAGAGTTTGTGGCCGTGACAAACAGCTGAAATCGTTAAAAACAAAGCCTCAGGACCTGAAGGAACATCTGTCAGATCCTATACCGATTTTACCTCTGAGTTAGCCACTGTTTTAAACATAGACTGGCATAATTCCCTTGAACATAACACTGTGCCCAGTAGTTAGAAGAAAGCACAGATAACACCTATCTACAAGAGGGGTAACAGAAGTTATGCATGAAAATACCATCAAATGTTCTTGACGTCCATTTATTGCACAATACTAGAACATATTCTGAGTTCAAATGTAATGAAGTATCTCGAATATAATGACATCCTCTAGCGTGATTTCCAAAAACATCCATCATGAATCGTCTAGTAGATGTGACATTTCCTGACTTCTGAAAAACGTTTAATTCAGTATTACACTTATTAATGCAAGTATGACTGTATGGTGTACCAAGCGAATCCCCTACATAACACTCACATAGGGATGATGCACATGCAAAGAGATTCAGACAATTATTCTTCCCATCCTCCATACCTGAATGGAGCAAGAAGGAACCCTAATAACTGCACAATTTGAAACACCCTCTGCCATGTACCACATGGTGGTTTGCAGAGCGTAGATGTAGATGCAAAATTTGTACTGGATGATTGGTTTCTTAGTAGGGAGGCACATTATGTTATCTTCCATGGAAAGTCATCTACAAATGTATATGGAACATTAGGTGTGCCCCAAAGAAGTGTGATGGTACCCATGCCGTTTATGTTCAGTTTTAATTATCCTACAGACAATACTGATAGTTATCTCATACTTATAACACATGATGCAGTTATTCATAATGAAGTACTCTCTGAAACATTCTGCAAAAATAATGCCATGGAAGAGTGTCCCAGACATAATGAAGGGACAAATTGGCAAACACTTGAAGATAGGTGCAAACTATCCCCTGAAAGCCTACTTCATAAATTTCAGGAGCCATTTTTAAATCATGAATCTAGCAACCTATATAACCTCCTGCAGATTGCTCCTCTAGGAGTCATGTAGACGGAGTTGGACTAATTACAGTGCAAACACAGGGGTTTAAGCAATAACTCTTCCCATACACCATACGTGAATGCATCCTCCCCTAATAACTGGTACAACTGGATGTACCGTATGGCATCTACTACACAGTGGTTTTCGAAGTATGGAAGTCATAGTGTGTAGTACCAATGCAAAGTGTCTTAAAAATAAGTTACGAGATGAACATCAACAAAAGTAAAACAAGGATAATGGACTGTAGTTAAATTAAATCAGCAATCTCTATGGAAGTCAATCATAAAATAACACATTAAAAGTACCAGAAGAATTTTGTTATTTAGGCAGCAAAATACCTTATTATAGAAAAATCAGAGGGGATATACGTACTCCAACTGCAACGTAATACAGTCTGTTTAGTTTGTGGCTGTGATGTAGTGTCTGCTTTATTATACTTTTATTCATGTTTCTTTCGTTATTGATCATGCCCACATTTAAACAAACAAATCTGTACTGACAACTTACTTTCGTTTGTCATTGATAACAGAAGGACTACTAAAAGAAGCTGTAATATCATATTGCCATTTATTGTGTCGACTGACCCCTTTCGTTGACAACTGACTATTATAATGTACCACCTCGATTAATCATGCACCCTATACTACTGTTCTCATGCACTTGTCCACATCTGATGTATGCCAGAATATAGCCTGAAAAAATTCAAATACGCCATGTTGTTAATATGTATAACCAACCTGTGATGCTGCCATTGAGGACTCCATGCCAGAACTATCTCTCAAAAAGACACATATTATCTTACCTTAGCCTCACCAAAATAATTTAATGCTTTGCTGATGCTGCTGTAGGACCTATTCGGTACTAGACTCACTCCTACCTTGATCTGGTACTGATTGTTTAAGACACTAACATATACACTTACATGAAAGAGCACAAAATTAACAACATCAGAATGGCTTATGTATACAGGGTGTTACAAAAGGTACGGCGAAACTTTCAGGAAACATTCCTCACACACAAATAAAGAAAAGATGTTATGTGGACATGTGTCTGGAAACACTTAATTTCCATGTTAGAGCTCATTTTAGTTTCATCAGTATGTACTGTACTTCCTCGATTCACCGCCAAGATTTCATACGGGATACTCTACCTATGCTGCTAGAACATGTGCCTTTACAAGTACGACACAACATGTGGTTGATGCACGATGAAGCTCCTGCATATTTCAGTCGAAGTGTTCGTACGCTTCTCAACAACAGATTCGGTGACCGATGGATTGGTAGAGGCGGACCAATTCCATGGCCTCCACGCTCTCCTGACCTCAACCCTCTTGACTTTCATTTATGGGGGCATTTGAAAGCTCTTGTCTACGCAACCCCAGCATCAAATGTAGAGACTCTTCATGCTCGTATTGTGGACGGCTGTGATACAATACGCCATTCTCCAGGGCTGCATCAGCGCATCAGGGATTCCATGCGACGGAGGGTGGATGCATGTATCCTCACTAAAGGAGGACATTTTGAACATTTCCTGTAACAAAGTGTTTGAAGTTACACTGGTACGTTCTGTTGCTGTGTGTTTCCATTCCATGATTAATGTGATTTGAACAGAATTAATAAAATGAGGTCTAACATGGAAAGTAAGCGTTTCCGGACACATGTCCACATAACGTATTTTCTTTCTTTGTGTGTGAGGAATGTTTCCTGAAAGTTTGGCCGTACCTTTTTGTAACACCCTGTATACAGCTACTTGAAAGACAGACTGTTCCTCTAGATTCTCTTGAAAATTGTTGTCATGTACAAGTATATTTAGTATGCCTAGTACAGTATGGAGCGACAATACTGTAAGTAAAAGTGATATATTAACATTTAATGATAAATCTTAAACCACTTAATATCCTGAACTTTTAAAACTCAAAGAGCAAACAGTAATGAAAAAGATCTATTACAAAACTCCTTTATATGTTATTGTCTGTGCAGCTTTCATCCTGTTTTCAGTGAACATAAGAGAATCTTACTATTTACAAAGAACTCTGTGACTAAACTGTTGTATGTTGTAGTAACTGCCCATGTAGTATTTTCCATTTAAGCACTAAAGTTTCATCCCTTCAAGTACTGCAAAAACAAATTGTAACGATGAGTAAGTTCTAAACTCATGGGAAACAAACTGCATTTAATCTTAATTCATTCCTATTGGCTAAATGATTTGATCCTATCATTCTTTGACTTTCATAAAGGTCTGCATGAGACTTTGCTGTAAGTTAGCATTTTCTTGATGTTGAACCAATGTGTTGGATCTCCTTGTTTCACCTAGTGCCATCACTGTTGCAGATTATCTCTGGTATCGTCATATGCAGATGTTTGTCTATTTGTGGGAATAGAATAGGATAGCAGATGCTATCTTGTCAACGTAAATTAATTTGAAAAATATCAACACTATCGCTTCAATACAGCTGTGGTATTCTCACTGTTAAATCTTAGAACTATTTTAGAGGTCATAGGAGTGGACTGTGCTGTGTTGACATACTGAGACAGTATTTTGAAGCCTAACAATGATTGACTGCTTATTACTATATTTCACTGGCGAGTTGTAACTATACTATCTTTCACTCTCAAATTAGATCTATTCAGAGGTCAATATACCAAATAACTGATGGCAGCCACACATCACAACACAGTCCTTAGTGCTGAAGTAATTTATGGCTCCTCCTCATACTAAACCAAACTGAATTGTTCAGTACTCTGCCATGGTGAGATTACAATACACTGATGTTTCTTGGTGAGACTACTTCAGTTTATTTGCTCATTAACATGTAGTTACTCCCAACCTCCTGTTGCCATCTGCCCTGATTCTTGATAGATCTTCTGTCTTGAAATCCTTGTCTCTTGCTTTTCTTCTTTCTTCCAAACGTTTCCTTCTTGCTACATGTTCCATTTGCTTCTATCAAGCAATGATATTTTCAGTTGAAGTGTTCTGAAAGGGGTGACATCAGATAGCAGTTCATGAAATAAAATGATTTTGTGAAACTGCAGTGACATGGAGACAAGCTTAATTGATAACAGAGAATAATCTCTTTTAAGGACACCATACAGCGCAGCTCACTGGAATTTGAGTAACTCGAAATTTTTATCTGTACTGATCCATCATCTTATTATTTTTCGAGTTAATTGGGGGTGTATTAGGTCAATGAGTAGGATGGTAGGAGCCATTTTCCGAAGACAGTAACCAATGAAACCCACTCAGGGGGGCTGTAGCTTCCAATGGAGGAACTATTAATGAATATTCACGAATAGTGATCAGTTTTTCACTGTAGAACAGTTCCTCCAACCTTTCCTATCTTGGCACTGAAAAACATTCAAAGAGCAATACGAGTTTTATGTATAATAAGAGGTCGGGATGGTAATTCTTTATAAACAGTTGCTTCTATTAATTGTTGTGAAGTAAGTAATTATTAATCTAGCGTATTTCAAATGAATCGAAATTACATGTCAGTACAGGCTCACATGGCAAAAGTAAAAAATGGTAGGCATATGACAAGTGAAGAAGCCTTTATCACTTTTTTTCCAGTAACATTACTTTATCATCTTCCACAGCTCTAGACGTTTCGCCAAATGTAAATGTTCATACAACTATAAAAGTTTACAAGCAACACATTTTATCAAATGCATTTAGGATTGTCTTTTTTCTATGAAGGATCATTTTGAACATCAGTTAAACAAGAAGAAAACAGAAAAAAATTAAAGTTAACGCTTTAGACTCCTCTACTTCCGTAAATCTTTAGTATCAGATTTCTTCTCCACAAATTCATTGTTTTATTCCAGCAATGTTAATGCAACAGTTTTCTTGGTACTTCTATATCAGACAGTCAAATGAAAACGAAACAAATGGGAAAAAAGTAAATAAATTGTTTGGTATGAGGGCTAATTTCTTCTTCAATCGCCGATCGGTTGCGAAATTAAAACTACAGTGAAAATCCAATGAAACTTTGTGCAGACGTGTTGCACAGCGCCTCTGGTATGGCCATCTTTAGCGTCATGTCGCACTTTTCAGTTCTGAGGTCACTGTTAGCATATAAAGATGTCCGAAAAATGTTGTTTCGTGGCAAGTGTGAACTCCTGATCATGGTTTTTGCCTGATTCCATACACCCTACATAACATAACTGTCATAACTTCATGATAGTTCTTAGCCACATGCTGCAGGTGCAAGAAGTCGAAAGAAAGTGTTTGTCACCCGCCACATAGCTCCCTCTGTTCCCTCACATGAACTGCTGGCCGCGGTATAGCATTTTGCGACAGAGACAACGAGCAGCAGACCAGCATGCAGAAGTTCCGCTGAGAAGTCCTCACGCATTCTCCATTCAGTCCCAATCGAGTTTCTTTAGGTGAAGGTAGGAACAATCATGATTCCATGAAGGCACTGACCATCTTGTCTCACAGTGGTATAAATGTGTTAACTCCTACAACGATTATGTTTGAAATAACAAACCAGTTATTTACTTTTTTCAGTCTATCTCATTTTCTTTTGACTTTCACATATATGTTCTGCCTGTGTCCACATATTGATACTACATCCTCTGTCTCACTATAATACTTTCTTTTTTTTCTTAGAGTGCTCCATCTTCCATAACAACAAAAACCTCTTCTCTTTCGATGACAATATTACTTTTCAATTAATTAATGCCATATTTACATCTGTCTGTCATTATGTGATCCAGTCCCAGCACACTGTCACTTCTTCTGCTTGTTATTTCCCAGTAACAAAATTTTAGCAGAGACGAGATTTTTGCTATTGGACCAAAGCATACACATTTAACACATAGATTACATTCAGTTAAATATACACAAGATAACACAACAAATTCATATGATATATTGCATTTAATTTATACTAAAACACAAAACAAGTAAATGGAATTATGAATGAGTGAACAATTACAATCTCTATTACATATTTAGCTAAAAATTAAAATAGCATTATATTGCTCTGTGATACAAAATGACTGTTATACTTATGTTCCAGATTTTATTACTAACTAATTATTATTGTTAGGATTTCCTACAGTTACAGTAATATGTATTATAATTAGGTGTGTTTGTTTGGCACAAATAATAGAGTAGAATTAAGACACGTACAAGTACATTCACACATTCATTCCCCCATTCATTCACATCACAATGAGAGGCAACTGCAACACCTCATTTCTTGTATGCTGTTTGCTTCAGTGTTTGTAAGCAGTGCATGATGAAATAACCTTCAGTTGTTCCCACGAGATTGTGGTGGTATGTGCTTCACAGGTCACACTGCTGTGTTTATCAGCATTCCTGCAACACTATTTCTGGTACTTTTGCAAACAGATAAAACAGTGTTTCATTTTCAACACTCAGATTTTGAGCTTCCAACAATTACTAGCTCTTGGCATCAGACTCTCTGTCTTAACTTTAGTTTATCTCACAGGATTTCATTTATTCTCTTATGTAACCATTAATATATTTGCTTGTTGCAAACATGAAGAACAAACTGACAAGATAACCTCGTATAACGCTTGTTTTTAGACAAATTTCTTACTCAATCATCTTCTCTCCTAGTTTCTCCTTTCATAATGTTACATAATTCACTGATGTTTCTTGTACCAAATTTTTTCGTTCGAATTTGGTCCACTTATCATGCACAGATTTCAACCAGTTTTCCTGAAACTGCAAATCGTCCCTCAAAAAAGAAAAAAATCTTTTTAATCTGTCCTGCTTCCTCAATAGAATTCTTGTGGTGTTGCACCAGAATCCAGTATCCAATTCAGAATTCTGTATCATTTAACTTTTTCCTTCATACTGACCCCCTCATGTGGTAGTTCTTCCTTCACTATTAAGTAATGTGTGTACCATGCAGTTGATGACTTTTATAAATAATGAGACACATCTACCCCAAGTGGTGTACTTATCTCATGATTTGTTTTCATACAACATTCTGATGGATTATTCACCACATTGTAGGGTGTAGTATGTATTGTTTTTACAACAAGAGCAGTTACATTATTCCTCCATTCCTTTGATATGAATTGCAGTCTGTTGTCTGATAATTGCTTTAACTGTACCTGTATCTTCTACATATCAACCAGTTTTTGCTGCAACTGTCCTCCCATTTGCTCCAATGTTTATAAAAGTTTATGAATTCAGTAAACATATTAAACACGAAAAAGATGAACCAGCCTCCTCCTATAGGACCAAACAAATCCATATCTATGAACTCCAGTACTTCTCATTCTATAATGTTTTGTATGTTTCCTTGAACTACTCTGGTCATGCTTTTCATCTTTCAGCACCTTTCACTAATATTAATTCTCTGCTTTGTCCTCTTCCTCAGACTTTCGAAAATAATGGTTTCCCTCGACTTTTCCAACCACTTCTGCACATCAAAATGGCAATGGCTGATATGGGTGTTACCAATTAATTTATCAAAAACTTTTTGGACCAACAAATTTTCCCAGTGGAACCTCTCTCCCTTTCCTACATAGGATTCGTCTGAGAATGAAGCAATGCTTTAATATTTTATTATCTTCTTTGTGAATTTTATCTCATATCAGTTTCAAATGCAGGTCCTTATCTTGTAACTCCTTTAAGACCTTGCTGATCTATTGATGAATACCTTTAATATACACAATTTTGAATTTTGCTTTTCCACCCAGTACATCCTGTTCAGTGTCTATGGACATTCAAGAAAGTGCATTTGGTACCACATTCTATTCTCAATATCTATATTGTAACAGTTGGCTTTATTTCAGAAATAATTATGCTTTATGAGCTGTAATGCCTATGGTATGATGTTCAGAATAGGTAACGAAAAAACTTCAGACTCTAGACAACTGCTGGAGCTTATTTCTTGCTGATGCTGTAATTTATTTCTCAGTTTGTTAATTTATAGCTTTTGAAGGCTATCTATTTTTCTTTGTTGTTTCTCCCCATTCCCTTCTATTTCTTTAAACTGGTAGCACCTATCCAATGCAAGATATGCATAGCACGATACTGAAGCTTTGGCTAACATTTCTTTGATTAGATCAAATGGTCGCTGCCATTCAGGTATCCATATCCAGATGCTGTTCTTCTTGCATAGTTTTGGTAAATCAGGATCATCCAACTCTTGATTAGAATGAGTTTATGATAAAATACCCACACTCCAAACAGTAATTTCAACTGCTTCTGGCCTTTTGAAGGAGATGTTTTCTTAATTGCTCTTGTCTTCTCCAGACCATCCCAGTTCCTTTATGTGATATGTACAGTCCTCAAAAGTCGATTCTTTTTTTAAAAAGTCCAATTTTGCAATTTTCAGTCGTTCAGCGCTTAATGAGAGCCTTGAATAGTTCTTCTAGTATCTGAGAGTGCTGTTCCAATTGTCCAATAGCTATCAACATGTCATCTACATAGGCCGTGAATTTTGAATGTAGCCCACTTCCCGAAAGTTTGTATGAACACAGTATAATGGCACACCATTACGCTCATAACATTTTCCATTGAAGGGAAATGGCATGTATTCATTTCATGAGGGGCACTTGTCAGTATCTGCAGATTAAAGTGGAACTAGTCACACATCTAAACCTCTGCATAATTTCTGACACGTTTTCTGGCCTATTAGTTTAGTGTCCTTTGGCATCTTGATCATCTCACACTACTCCAACTCTCTAAGTTCTTCTTTTGCGATAGTTGTTTTGACCAACAGTGTAGGTTAGGGGTTTGCTACAAATGGATGATGAAGTTTTCCTTTGAGCTTATATTCATAATTACGTATTATCTCAGGCTGGTTAGAAAAGACTTGCTTATTATTCATTGGTAATTCCTGCAACACTTTGCATTGCATGGTAGTAATGTTTTCAATACTGTTCATTTCTTCTGTTATCTGATTCACTAGTATCCTGTTACCTGTTGCTGCCGCAGTGTTTCAATACACTTTAGGAACTGCAAAATCATTTCGTTTACACTCTCTGAATTTTAATTGACTTATTCATACTCCCTTTCTCGACACAATTAAATGAAAGAATAGTCTTTCAGTCGTTGCAGCCCTAGTAAAGTCCATACATCTCTGTCTACAATCTATTTTACATTTGTACCCATTCGCCATGTCCAATTCTAGTACAGCATCCATGTTAAGCTTACGCACCACTAAAAACATCACTCTAAATCAGAACTATCCAGATTGATAGTTACAAATATTTCCTTAGTTATTGGTTTGGGTAATGTTCTGGTGACACTTGTAAGTAGGCTGTTTAGATTTTTATATGGGTAATGCCACGTAGCGCTCTGTATGAAAATCACTGGCTGTGCTGTGTGCAGTCTGTGGCTAGTTTGCATTGTTGCCTGCCATTGTTGTCATGAACTGCTATAGCTGGATGTGAACAGCGCGTAGCATTGCGCAGTTGGAGGTGAGCCGCCAGCAGTGGTGGATGTGGGGAGAGAGATGGCGGAGTTTTGAAAAATGTCATGAACTGCTGTATATATTGTGAATATTGAGGTAAATACAGTGTTTGTTCTCTATTAATATCTTTCATTTGCTAACTATCCCTATCAGTAGTTAGTGCCTTCAGTAGTTTGAATCTTTTATTTAGCTGGCAGTAGTGGCGCTCGCTGTATTGCTGTAGTTCCAGTAACGAAGATTTTTGTGAGGTAAGTGATTTGTGAAAGGTATAGGTTAAAGTTAGTCAGGGCCATTGTTTTGTAGGGATTATTGAAAGTCAGATTGCGTTGCGCTAAAAAAAAACATTGTGTGTCAGGTTAAGCACAGTCGTGTATAAGTTGTTCTAAGGGGACGTTTCATACACTTACAGTCCTGTCTTTAGATACAGGCATTATTACTATTTTGTTCTCCTACTGATGATTTGAAACAATGTCTCCAAGGTAATTGTAACTGCCCTGGCACGGTAAAAGAGCTGTCCTCAGTATAATGCTCAATTCAATTTATATTAGAAACCGAAAACTATAATTTTCCAATTTCATCTTCTCTTAGCAAACATTATTTTATTTCTTTGAATGTAAAAATCGTTAATACCTTTTGCTTTCCATTTTCTTCTTGTTTGTCTGTTTTCTTGATGGCTGGCTTCACAGATAAGGTCAAGTCACTTCATTTTACTGTACTTCTAAAATTTCTCTCCCCTTCCAACTGGCATGGTTTTATATTAACCACACCACTGCTTTAATTCCTTCTTCTCCTGACTCTTCTCAACCACTGTCTCTCCCCTGTCCTTTCCCATTCTCATTTTTCTTCCCTCTTTCCCTGGTCTTCTACCACTTTACAAAAGTTTTCTTCTATTCCATCGTTAGTGTCACCTTCTTTCTTATTTTCTTCACCTTTCTTCCTTTCCACATCACCTATTGTACCTGTCAAACATCCCTGAATTTGTTTCTCCTCTCAAAACTCATCGTCTTCCTCTCATAATAATTCTACTTCGTCACTCCCATTTTCTTCTTTCTGATGATTGATGCATTCATCCTTTCCATGTTTATTTTCTTCAATAGTAATTTCTTTTCCTACACTTTCTTTATGCCTTATTATTGGTCGAATCAATGCCTTGATGATTTCTTCCACCGCTTTAACCCAATATATTGAACTTTGTTCATCTCTTTTACTGTATTTATATCTCATTTCATCCACAGTCTCCCTTCCTCTAAAGCTTATTTGCAATAAGTCTGCCTCCTACAGGTTATGGCATGTATTGCTCTATCTGTCCAATTCCATGCACTCTTTATTCCACTCTGTGTCGTCTTGAATAATATCTCACAGCCTAGCAATGATAATGGGCTTTCCACTGGTTCGTTCATTTGTCTGGTGCATGTTTGTGATGTCAGCCCTACAAGATGCTGTCTTTCCTGGTTGTCACCTACCAGTTTTTCTCAGTGCTGGTGACATCAACCCATGTGTTTACATTTTCCCCACACTCCTTACTCTTCCTGTCGCTTGTGGTATCATGAATTTTTCCTCTGTGTTGTCAGGAATGCTTACAAACAATTTCTCCTCCTTACTTTCAGGTCATTGTATCTGTGCATGTCTTTGGATCTGTAGTATTCTTTGCTGCCGACACCAAATAGCTGGTTCAACGGCCACTTTCTTTGTGTTAAAACCTTTATATAAGCATTTCCCAGTTTTCCTATTGGCTTGTGTTTTGATCTCATTCTATCTCTTTTCCTCCTGTTCTTCCATTGTTCCCTTCATGATTGGGCCTCCCGCAGACACTTTTACTGCATGCTCCTTGTGTGTTGTTATTATTGTTCTTAGCTGAGTTATTCATATAATTTATGTGTGGTGTTGATGTTGTAGAGTTGTTAAATTGTGACTCAACTCACTGCACACTCTTCAAAATACCTTCATCCTTCCGTGGGCTCCCTCCAATCAAATCTTTTACCACCTTCATCAATTTCTTCCATAATGCTAAAATTCTTAAGTCATCATCTGCAAACCTGTCAGTGCAATGATATTTTCACATTATCCATATACAGTTCCACCACTTTGGCCTGGATTCCATATAAACTCCATAACAGCATCATATTGTATATCAAAAGATTTTTTCCGTAAACTTTTTTTCCATAAACTTTTGCTATTGATTCTGTACACTGAACACCCAGTATCGACTATTGCATTACATCAGACTACATGCCACATAAGTTTTCTTCATTTCGTTGTATTGGGATAGTGTATTCCTCATTAATTTGTTACAGAATTCTTTGGGATGTAGAGATCCTCCTTTTCTTAATTTTAGATTGCTGAACTTCGCTTTCTCCTAATACCATTCGAAATCCTCTTGCAGTGACACATGTATGGCAATGTTTCTGGAGCCTACTTGTATTTGCTGACTGATCTTACTTATTTCTTCTTCTTCTTCTGCTACTATGGTCCATTCCTGTAGCTTGTCTACCTTAATCCTGGTATCCTCATACTTTTCAGTAACCCCTCTCACACTGTTTTCCACAGGCTTTAAGTGTTCAGTGATATTTCTTTACACCTGTTCTACAACATTGGCGATTCTCTCCTTACCTGTCTGCTCCTTTACACTCTTGATATATTTACTTTACTCTTGTCCAACAGTTTTCAGTTCATTTTTCAGTCCTAACTCTACTGCAACAGTGACACCTTATAATAGAAACTGCTTTGCTTGAGTCTTATTTTCAAGTTGTATTTGGTTAGTTCGAAGTTCTACTTAGAGTTTTTCTTACTTCACCTTTACTCTGCTTCGAGCTTGCTCTGTCCTGGCTGCATTTCAGTTTCCCACTTGGTATGAAGTGATTCAGTTTCGTTTCACGCTGACAGCCTTGTCATTGAGAGACCATGAGCTCCTCGTTCTGTTTCATTTCTGTTGCATCTAGATCATCTAACTTATTTTGGCGTACCTTCAATCTATTCATCCAGTTTCCCTAATTTACAGTCGTTTATTTTGATAATATTAAATTTTTGAGTAAGCACGAGATTGGTATTTGCTTTTTTTAATGGCTTAATAGGTCTGCTTCTACAGTGGTGTTAGTATCTTCTGGTTGAACTCCTAATTTGATTGTTTCTGCCAACCTCTCTTTCTTTTGTACAGCAGTGTTTCCTACAAGCTGCTCAATTGTTTCATAAACTGAAGCTAACCTAATGCCTCTTAACTTAACTGGAACCCTGGTAAGCATTAACTGTCATCTAATTTGTATGCTGAACTGGTCCAGTATGGGCACTGTAGCTATGGTAACAACAGTGTGTGTCACAAGTCACCAAGTAAAACAGTCTAGAATATAATGGCTATTTCAGAATGAATATCAGGTTTTTAAGGCTTTGTAGCATATATAGATTATAAATAATAGGTCAAATGAAAGAGCAACTTTAACGGTTTTGTTTGTATACCAATACAGATGCACTATTTCCAGTGTATTCCGTTAGAATGCACTAGTAGCGAAGGTGGTGACTACTGAACAGAAAGCTTTTTTTTTATTTTACAGTCTGCAACGACTGAATCTGCTGTTACAGTGAACATGCATTCTATAACAAGTTCCATTGTAATTCTCCAACATACATAGATAATATCATTAGTCTGAAGACACTGACTGCCTTTGCAAAGGGAAGAGCACAGGACAACCAAGAGTGACTGAAGAATGTCTTGAATGGGTGAGAAAGTCTTTCATACATAGCCCCAAGAAATCAGTTTGGAAGGCTAGTCATGAATTAGCAATTCCAGTGAAGTCTATGTGGAGATTTTTAAGGAGACATTTACAACTATATTCTTATCGTTTGCAGCTGTTACAAGTCCTAAAGCCTACAGGCTATGGTTTACATGCCAACTATGCAAATGAAATGTTGCTATATGACAATGTTTCCTGTATCATGTTATCTTCAGTGACAAACCGACATTTCACCTAAACAGAAATGTGCACACACATAACATGTGCATTATGGGTCAGCAAATACCTATGAGGTGGTACAGATGCTGTTGCTCCTAAATTAAATGTTTTTTTGTGCTATATTCTGGCAAGTGCAGAGTTTATGGGCCTTTTTTCCCATAAAGCAACTGCAACTGGTGTTTCTTATCTTGATGCACTAGAACTATACGTCTCCTCTTCAACTGTTGGAAACTGATCCATAGAAATTTGTTTTGAAGCAAGATGGTGCACTGCCTCACTGGCATAACACAGCACACTGTTGGTTAAATGACATTGTACCCCACTGGTAGATTAGCCTCAAGGGTCCAGATGACATTGCTTATTTTGCAAGGCTTTCACTTTCATCCGATCTGACATAATGCTATTTTTACCTTTGGGGGTTGATAAAAGGTCAAATGTATGTGCTTCCACTACCAACTGATCTATTTGACTTAAGAAACAGGATTGAAGCAGTTAAATGTATGTGTAGGGTTGGTTCTACAGCCATTGTCACTGTTAATAAAATTCTTGTGGACTATTGACCACACTGTCAATATATAAAATTGTTTCATCCACTATTACAACTGGTCTTCCTCAGGGCAACTGTGCTGAGCTGATTGCTGAATGAGAGAGACTATCCGTGAAGCCAGCATACTGACACAACAAGCATTTATATTGAGGAGGAAGATTAGTGAGGCGATAAAAATAGCCAAGCAACCCGCCCAAAAGGTGCAGAGGACGACTATGCAATATTGGCGTGCTGGCTGCCAGCAGTGGCAAACGCTACAGGTGGGCAAAGGGTGCAATGTAAATCATAAAGGCGAACGGGAGACCCCAGTGGTCGTACGTACATCGGGCACATGCACCTGGCAAGAAGTAAACAACACTATGTGACAGATACCACCCGTTTCAACTCTGCCTGTTTGCACCAATGGCAAGAAGAAATGTAAACACCAATTAAGCATCTCCTCATCTACCAGTGACAAGGAATAATATAAAGACCAATAAAGAACGCTTAACACCCCTCACTAGAAGGTCTAGGCCGGTGCCACTACACATTCCATTGTTGCCAGATGTATCCAAGGTGATGGAGATGACTTCATCCAAGGTGGCGCTGTGTAGACTTGGCAACAGTGCATGACGTCATACATGATGGCGGCCATGACGTCTTTCAAGATGGCTGGTTTGGCAGGAAGATAGGTCAATGACACTATGTCCACTAACCTAACCACTCCCCCAGAAAATGGTGGGAAGTACAAATTCCAACAGGTTAATGCATCACACCACAGTTATCTCTACTGACTTAAGAAAATCACGGGAAAATGCGTCACTTGGGCTACTTCCAGTAACCTAAGTTATTCGACCACCACCTCTTCCTAGGAATTGGTGGGAAGTTCAAATTCCAACAGGATAATGCATCACACCAGGGTTATCTCTACCAACGTAAGAAAATTACGGGACACAAAGCTCACTTCCACAAACTTGTCACCTGACCACCTCCTCTTCCTAGGGATTGGTGGGAAGAGGTCTCAGCCTGCACAGGGCTGCTGGAGAGAGGACGGAGTGTACTTTATTTATTTTGGAACAATTTATTTAGGGATGGAGTATATTTATTACACTGATACAAAACACATGCTCTGACATTCTTATGGGCACTCCATATAGCATACAGACATCCAACCCACTGAAAGTCTCTGCAAACATGCTTGCTAATCGTCGACTGTCGAAATCATGCACAACTCTTTAATTAAACAATTTGAGCCAGTACTGCAATAAAGTGTATTCGCCACGAGGTCCTGAGCCCAACTGACCTTGTACACAGTAGCACCACCAGAGGGTGCTGTTGTCCATTCCATGATGTAATCCACAATGGCAGCCATAATGTCAGCTGATGATGCAACTACCGTTATCCAAGGCGGCGGCAAACAGTGTGTTTACCACGAGGTCTGGACCTTGTTCACCGCACCACCACCAGAGAGCGCTGTCGTCTGTTTGGTGACTAATCCAAGATGGTAGGATGAAATGGTGGGAAACGATTCTGCCTTGTGCTGGACATGAGTTTTTACTTTGCAGGCAGTGTCTCCACCATGAGATCTAGAGTCCAACTGCCCTACAACACAATTCTGTCCCCAGAGGGTCCTGTCATCCCTTCTGTGACATAATCCAAGATGGAGGACTCAGGTGGGGGAAGATGGTGGGAAAAGGACTCTTCCTGTACTGGACATAAGTCTTTATTGTGCAGGTAGTGTCTCCACCACGAGATCTAGAATCCAACTGACCTAGTACACAGTACTGCCACCAGAAGGTGCTCTCATCCTTCCTGTGATGTAATATGAGATGGTGGACTGGAGGGGGAGAACGGCCCGAAAAATGACAGCTTGCGCTGGGCTGTGGCAGGGAGTGAGGAAGAAATTTACTCTATTTATTTTGGAACATTTTATTTAGGGATGGAGGATATTTATCACACTGACGCATAACACTCTTATGATCTGCTTGGGGTCACAATACACAGTCTGCAGACCTGTAAACTACTTCTAAATAACACTCTCCAGACATACAAAAAACTTCTAAATTTCCGAAATAATTTCAGTACAGACCTGCAAACTGCTCCTAAATAATGCAGTACACTGAAGTGCAGGCACAAAATCGTAAACTGTCCAAATAATGCATAGCACAGCCTACAGACCTGCTCGCAAAATAATGCAACACACATGCAATCAACGCGCACAAACTTTGCTCCCCACACCCTGTCCACTGGACAGCACAGGAATTTAGCGGCATACCCCGTAAAGTGCCGCGGCCGTCAGCTGTCAAACACCACACATACGCCTGTTAGGGTCCCGCACGCATGAGGCGGCAGCATCCCTTTCATACTTGACACCTGAGAAATTCCTCTCGAAATATGTGTTCACCTAGGCACCATTGCTCACGCGACCAGGCGAGGGTACAGATGCTCCAGGGGCGTGCGAGCAATCACAGCCGTGAGCTGCCACCAGAGGCAGATGAAAGTTGTTTCTATTTTCGAATATATAGTAATTGTTATACTGACATCACAGAACTCAAAGGCACGCTCACGTCGTGTCATACTCTAGACACCTCTGGGCAGCACGTGTCTTTACCATTGATGACAGAGTAGCACAGCGCACATTGTTCCTACTGCGTCATGATAAACGCATCGAACACTGCTTAACTGCCCAGAACGACTGAGGCAACACCACAAAGTATGCGTGTGTAGCTACAAACCTTCGCAAGTGCATCTGACAAGGTTCTCAATCGTATACTGATGTCACATGACTATGTAAAAGTAAGAACTGAGTCGACCTTGTGGAAATTGTATAGTGTCCCGGAAATAGTTAATACTCGCTTTCTTGATGTCTCGGCTTGTACGGACGAAAATTCTTGCCCTAACAGAACCTGTTTACGAAAGTAACTCAGTCCTCCTCGTGGATGTAACGAGCTACCCAGTCCATCAAGTGTCACCCTTCCTGCTTTCGAAACACACAAACGTTCCCTCCGCTATGTGGCGGCTCCTATATCCCAGCACAAAGGATGTGATTGAATCAAGCATTCTGATTGGCTCTTTTCGAATTTACCAGCCGTGTTACTGTCGCCGCTGGAATATATGCACCATACACCTTTTTTCCTTCTGCAGACAAGAATTTCAGCGGTTATTTTATGCAGATCGCCATATTGCACTGGCAATTAAATCTTATAAACTACTGTACATATTGCCAAATATGGAAAGACTCTACTCATTTACACTGCTCTCCCACCAAACAGGAGCTTGAATATTAGTGCGAGAAACTGATCTCTAACCCAGCAATATATCACCGCATACCGTGTCGATGCAGTAAAAATAAATTCGTATCCTGTGCCAAACAAAATCATCCCTTTTACATCATTTGTACATATACCTCAAAGATGGACCATAGTGTATATACTGCTCACAGCACTAGATATTTTCCCACAGCCAACGACCACAAGTCATCCACCCCCAACGCGCAACCAGCGCACCCTCTGTGGACCAAAGTCACTTTCAGAACTGTTCTACAAATTCATGGCTCGTTTCCCCCTTTGCACAAACACATTACTTTTTCTGCTCCGAACCTGTTTCCTTGCTTGCTCGCTTTTCTACACACATCTCCAGGCTCGGGGATTACAGGCACACATGTATTTACCCATGGTTCACCATAATATTATACCATTTTCTTGGTTCTCCTCGATATCAAGCACTATCCAGCATCCTATCGATCGCTAGCGCAACATAATTCCCAGGATATAGATTGGAAATTATTTCTCTTCAGACCCAAAACTTTAGCTAGGTGGGGCGTGCTGTAAACCACTAACTAGAAACTTGTCACATCTGTGAAGACATTTACTTGGAAACTCGAAACAAATAGAGGAAACTGATATTTCCACTTTCGAATACTGATGTCGGTGATGTAATAGATTACAAATCATGCCTATAATTTACAATGTTCTAAGGAAGTAGTATTTTTTGTTGTACGGTTCGATACCATAGTTTATCTTAGAGAAACTGGGGAGAAGGATGTATGTCCTGGGCTTCAAATATATTTCTTTCATTGGAATATTAACAGCGCTACATTCCATACGACTGATAGGTTGGAAACGCAAGCGATCTAACATTATAGCCTATTTTAAGTGCAGAACATTGTAGCCTTAGGAGTACGTGTGTTTATTTTCTCTCTTACCAATACCTTGCAGGGTCCAATCCAAGACTCTAGAACAATACTTTAGAGTTGATAGCTTGATTGATTTACGTAAAAATGCGTCGAACTCCATCCGTCTGGAGATCTATCGCGTATAAAAATCATTCGTTTCTGGTTCTTCTTGACCGTCTGCTATTACATCACGACACTTTGAAATCTGTTACTATACATCGATAACCAGTACTAAGCTCCTTGACTGGGCGCATCTCGAGAAATCTCGTGCATTTGGATGGGTGAGGACTTGGAAAGATCTATTCATTCACGAGACGTGGAGTGTAGCGGTATACTTCTGATCGGTTGCAGATTAATTCGGTAACGATGTTACAGGGCGGGTTGGTCAATGACAGTATGATGAGGGTCTTTCACTCTCTAATTTTACCCTAAGACAGCGAGAATGCTCTGTGGTTCTCATATCCAGGTAGATAAATCGTAAATTAAGCACTGTGCCCGAGGTGTTAGAGATATGTAGAGTGCTGTCTGGTATACTTTGATTATTTAGGTGTTCGAGAATTAACACTGAATGGACATACTGTGCATTCATCTATCTACATTGTCAATGATACTCGCGAAGTATAGAAGGGGCGATTTAGCTCTAATACTGAAATTGGGGAAACATGCTGTTATATCATTGGCTGGTGTTGAAATTACTCTAAAATTGCTAAAATTGTTCGCGCTATCAACTGTGATGCTTTTTATTACAATACATCGGTGGTGTCTTTTCCATCCCACCTGTGCACTGGCGCGTTGCTGGTTATCACATAATAATTGACTGACAGCGCTTGTTTGAGTTGGGGAGTGTGTTTTGTGGATGGGTGATACCTTCTGGGGGTTGCTAGCACTGAAACAGTCCTTGCGTACATGAGTGCAGTATCAGGAATTAGTCGAAAGGGAACGCAGAGCCATCATCTATTCTGTCACTGTGACAGATGAGTTTAAATGTAGAGGTCGTCAATCACTTTCGGACATCAGTTTGGAAACTCTCCACAGCGCAGCCAAACTCCTCTAGTTTCCTTATGTTGTAATTGTTTTTTGTTTACAATCATCCAGTGTGTGGCATGTTACAGCAGCTGTCGTAACAACATGATTTACACCATGCAATGTCTAGTTTTCTGTGAGAGGCCGTGGATCAGAACGTCTTAATGTCAGATTAGAACCTGACACAGGTCTCTAAGTCGTGGCAGAAAAAGAAAATGTTTGGCATTGTACAAAAGCGTGTTAGAAAACAGTATTTCCAAGAACCAAACAGGAGCAGAGGGAGCGTCTTTTGCGACTTAGTATATTCTATGGGATACGATCATTCGCCTAGAGTATAGGTGATCAAAATTTAAAATTGCCTCTGCAGTGCCTGTTTATTTAATAGGATCGTGCCAAACAGGCAGCTGTAGCAGCAACTTTGAGGTGTAAATTTGGTGAGGGACTGGGTATACCGTTAGGAATGCTTGGAGGGCTGCGCGCTGCGCTATTCTGGGAAGCATTGCGAAATCTCTTTTTCCGTGCTGGACCACACCGAGACTACGCATCATTGCGCCAGCATTGGTGCCTAGGTGACTTCTATATCGGATGAAGCTAGTGGAGCTTTTATAGTTCGTAATTTTTCTCCGTTTGGGGGCAGAGAATAACGATGATAGCATGTTGGGCTGATTGATTTGAATGAACGCGGATCTATTTCGGACTGTAGTATCTGTATCTTGTTTGGACACGTACCACTTTGCGCGCATTTCCACCGAGTGGTCAAAACACTGTCCTGTTGCACTAACTCAGGTCGTTCTGTTTCTACACGGGTTGCAGAAGGTGGTAGATATGTCTTTCTCCGACTTATGCTCAGTTGCAGTCTAAATTGGAACGATAATATGCGGAAAGCCATAGAAGTGGGAGCAGTTGCAAGATGCTAAGGGGGTGACTAAACAACGTTGGAATTTTGCTGTAGCAGCTAGGTTTGGGAAAGGTGACTCGTTTCGAGATATGGGAGTGCCAGAAATATGATTTAGTAGTGGTTGTAATCATTAGAAGAATTGTCAATAGGATCAAACACAGCTATGTGCTTAAATGGAAAGACCTGATTCCAAATCAAGAACGTCATTTCTAGCAGATAGCCTAACACTAGAGATCTGAGAAGCCAGTGTACATTTCTTACGACCTCAATAAGCATACGATTTACTACTGTTTGTGATCCTTCTTAATTAGTCACCGCCAATAACTCAGTGAATAATAGCAGAACCTCTGACATTCAGAGGTAATGTTGTACCTCGATTTACAAAGCCAGTATAGCTTTTAACACGGATACTTGTGTCCACCTGTAGAAACATGACCGCTTGTGACAGTAACATACAGTAGTAGTTGGGATATAGTTTTTTTAACATCTGGCCAAATACATCTCTGTGTCTAGGGCACCCAAGAAAAACATATGTGACATGTCCACCCATGGTTGATTATCTCTCAGTATTATTTCGTATCACCAGCGATCAGTTATTGACGAAGTATTATACTTAGTAGTAGGGGCTGTGTGATATGTTCGCATTCAGCATCAGGCCTATAAAGTATGTGTTTGTGTTACGACATGTGCAAAGGAAATGACTATGTCCAGTCGTAAGGAATGTATGGAATTGACGTGGAGTACTGTGATAGCATGGGAAGATTATGTCAAGTCATAAGAATGGTACTGATATTTCTATTTCCAGAGCCACAGTCGTCAACAGAGTGTATTTCTGATACTTCGCTCATTGTCGAATGTCGTTCAACTGAGACCGTGATCGTAACATTTAGTTGTAACTACAGGGATAAAATACATATGTGACCGATTTCTTAGGATAAACATTCTACCTTTGCGTGTTTGGCCTGCAGCGCTGGTGACCTGTGTGGGGGTGATTCAGGTTTCCCATTAGTGGTAGGAGCTGTCAGACTGAACATGCCTGTTGGAGTGCTGGAATGTAGATGTATTAACCAAGTTGTCCTCTAGACGACCGAATAGAGAACTAATACTTAGTATGTGCTGGATAGCTTTCGTGATTGCATGGAAATTTGTGAAGATTGAATATGGATCTGCATTTGTGCAGGATCGTTATTCCTACCCATGTAATCTACTACATAATCGACGTCGGTATTTGAGAGTGGAAATATCAGTTTACTCTGTTTCTTTCGGGTTGCCGAGTAAATGTCTTCACAGATTTGACAAGTTTCTAGTTAGTGGTTTACAGCACGCCCCACCTATCTAAATTTACGGTTCTGTAGAGAAGTAATTTGCAATCTATATCTTGGGAATTATGTTGCGCTATCGATCGGTAGGATGCTGGATAGTGCCTGATATCGAGAAGTACCGCGAAAAAGGTATAATATTATGGCGAACCATGGTAATCCCCGAGTCTGGAGATGTGTGTAGAAAAGCGAGCACGCAAGGAAGCTGGTTCGGAGCAGAAAAAGTAATGTGTTTGTGCAAAGGGGGAAATGAGCCTGAATTTGTAGAACAGTTCTGAGAGTGACTTTGGTCCACTGAGGGTGCTCTGGTTGCATGTTGGGGGTGGATGACTTGTGATCTTTGGCTGCGGGAAAATATCTAGTGCTGTGAGCAGTCCATCTTCGAGGTATATGTACAAATGATGTAAAAGGGATGATTTTGTTTGGCGCAGGGTATGGATTTATTTTTACTACATCGACACGGTATGCGGTGATATATTGCTGGGTTATAGATCGGTTTCTCGCACTAATATTCAAGCTCCTGTACTTGGTGGCAGAGCAGTGTAAATGAGTAGAGTCTTTCTGTGTTTGACGATATGTACAGTAGTTTATAAGATTTAATTGCCCGTGCAATATGGCGATCTGTGTAAAATAACCGCTGAATGTCTTGTCTGCAGAAGGAAAAAAGGTGTATGGTGCTTCAATTCCAGTGGCGACAGTAATACGGCTGGTAAATTCGAAAAGAGCCAATCAGAATGCTCGATTCATTCACATCCTTTGTGCTGGGATATAGGAGCCGCCACATAGGGGAGGGAACGTTTGTGTGTGTTGAAAGCAGGAAGGGTAACACGTGATGGACTGGATAGCTCCTTACGTCCATGAGGAAGACTGCATTCAACGTTATTCTTCGTTAGTTTCGTAAACAGGTTCAGTTAGGGCTGAATTTTCGTCCTTAAAAGCTGAGACATCAAGAAAGAGAGCGTTAACTATTTCCGGGACACTATACAATTTCCGCGAGGTCAACTCGGTTCTTATTTTTTACATAGTCATGTGACATCAGTATAAGATTGAGACCCTGTTAGATACACTTACGAAGGTTTGTCGCTACACATGCATACTTTGTGGTGTTGCGTCAGTCACGCTGGGCAGTTAAGCAGGGTTAGATGCATCTCTCATGTCGCACTAGGAACAATGTGCACTGTGCCAATCTGTCATCAACGGTAAAGACACGTACTGCCCAGAGGTATCTTGCGTCTGAAACGGCGTGAGCGTGCCTTGAAGTTCTGTGATGTCAGTATAACACTGACTGTATACTCGAAAATAGAAACAACTTTCACCTGCATCTTGTTGTGGTTCGCAGCTGTGATGGCTTGTGCACCCCTGGAGCATCTGTACCCCCACCTGCTCGCGTTAGCATTGGTGCCTAGGCGATGACATATTTCGAGAGGAATTTCTCAGGCATCAAGTATGAAAGGGATGCTTCCACCTCATGTGTGTGGGACCCTAATGGGAGTCTTTGTGTGGTTTGACAGCTGATGGCCACGTCACTTCACGGAGGCTACAGCTAACGTCCTGTACGGTCCAGTGGACAGGGTGTGGGGGGCGGTGCTTGCGCGAATTGATTGCCTGTCTGTTTCAATATTTTGTGAGCTGGTCTGTAGGCTGTGCTAATCACTATGTGGATAGTTTACAATTTTTTGTCTGCACATCAGTGTACTGCATTATTTAGGAGCAGTTTGCACGACTGTACTGAAATTATTTCGGAAAATTAGAAGTTGTTTGTGTGTCTGGAGAGTGTTATTTAAAAGTAGTTTACAGGTCCGCAGACTGTGTAGTGTGACCCCAAGCACATCAAGAAGAGTGTTTTGCATCAGTGTGATAAATATACTCCATCCCTAAATAAAATGTTCCAAAATAGATAGAGTACACTCCATCGTCAATCCCCCCAGCAGCCCAGCGCAGGCTGAGTGATTTTCGCGTCATTTTCCCCTGCAGACCACCATCTCGGATTACATCACAGGAAGGATGAGAGCACTCTCTGGTGGCAGTACTGTGTACTAGGTCAGTTAGATTCTAGATCTCGTGGTGGAGACACTACCTGCACAATAAAGACTTATGTCCAGTACAGGAAGAGTCCTTTTCCCACCATCTTCCCCCACCTGAGTCCTCCATCTTGGATTATGTCACAGAAGGGATGACAGGACCCTCTGGGGACAGAATTGTGTTGTAGGGCAGTTGGACTCTAGAT
This sequence comes from Schistocerca cancellata, assembly GCF_023864275.1. Taxonomy (NCBI): domain Eukaryota; kingdom Metazoa; phylum Arthropoda; class Insecta; order Orthoptera; family Acrididae; genus Schistocerca; species Schistocerca cancellata. The sequence continues at coordinate 426,473,380 of NC_064631.1, forward strand.
CTCATGGTGGAGACACTGCCTGCAAAGTAAAAACTCATGTCCAGCACAAGGCAGAATCGTTTCCCACCATTTCATCCTACCATCTTGGATTAGTCACCAAACAGATGACAGCGCTCTCTGGTGGTGGTGCGGTGAACAAGGTCCAGACCTCATGGTAAACACACTGTTTGCCGCCGCCTTGGATAACGGTAGTTGCATCATCAGCTGACATTATGGCTGCCATTGTGGATTACATCATGGAATGGACAACAGCACCCTCTGGTGGTGGTACAGTGTACAAGGTCAGTTGGGCTCAGGACCTCATGGCGAATACACTTTATTGCACTAATGGCTTAAATTGTTTAATTAAAGAGTGGTGCATGATTTCGACAGTCGACGATTAGCAAGCATGTTTGCAAAGACTTTCAGTGGGTTGGATGTCTGTATGCTATATGGAGTGATCATAAGAATGTCAGAGCATGTGTTTTGTATCAGAGTAATAAATATACTCCATCCCTAAATAAATTGTTCCAAAATAAATAAAGTACACTCCGTCCTCTCTCCAGCAGCACTGTGCAGGCTGAGACCTCTTCCCACCAATCCCTAGGAAGAGGAGGTGGTCAGGTGACAAGTTTGTAGAAGTGAGCTTTGTGTCCCGTAATGTTCTTACGTTGGTAGAGATAACCCTGGTGTGATGCATTATCCTGTTGGAATTTGAACTTCCCACCAATTCCTAGGAAGAAGGTAGCCCAAGTGACGTATTTTCCCGTGATTTTCTTAGGTAAGTAGAGATAACTATGATGTGATGCATTATCCTGCTGGAATTTGAACTTCCCACCGTTTTTCTGGGGCAGGGCAGGAGAGAGGGGTTAGGTTAGTGGACATAGCCCAATTGACCTATCTTGCCCCCATATTCTTAAGTTGATAGAGATAACTGTGGCGTGATGTATAATCCTGTTGGAAATATGAAGTTCCTGGGGGAGGGGTTAGGTTAGTGGACATAGCCCAATTGACCTATCTTTCGGCCAAAATCCGCCATCTTGGAAGACGTCATGGCCGCCATTTTGGATGACGTCATCGCCGCCATCTGGCAACAATGGAATGTGGAGTGGCACCAGCCTAGCCCCTCTACTCCCCTCCCCCTATCTTCAAGTACTCTATCAAATTATGTAAACATCTCCCACCATTACTATATGAGATCTAAAGTTTTTCATTCAGCATTCAGACCGAGCGAGGTGGTGAGTGGTTAGCACACTGGACTCACATTCTGGAGGACGATGGATCAAACATGTGTCTGGCCATACTGATTTAGGTTTTCCATGATACCCATTAATCACTTCAAGCAAATGCTGGTATGGTTCCTTTGAAAGCGCATGGTCGACTTTCTTCCCCATCCTCCCTAATCCAATGGGTGTGATGAGCTTGCTGTTTGGTACCCTCCCCCAAATCAACAATCAGCAGTCAGCTCAACACAGTAGCTGCATGGAAGGCCACTTGTAGAAGTGGCCAAAACGTTGCACAATGCTATACATTGAAGCGCCACAGAATCTGGTATAGGCATGTGTATTTAAATATGGAGATATGTAAACAAGCAGAATATGGAGCCTATATAAGACAACAAGTGTCTGGCGCAGTTGTTAGATCGTTTACTGTTGCTACAATAGCAGGTTAGAAGATTTAGGGACCGAGCGGGGTGGCGCAGTGGTTAGACACTGGACTCGCATTCGGGAGGACGACAGTTCAATCCCGCGTCTGGCCATCCTGATTTAGGTTTTCCGTGATTTCCCTAAATCACTCCAGGCAAATGCCGGGATGGTTCCTCTGAAAGGGCACGGCCGACTTCCTTCCCCATCCTTCCCTAATCCGATGAGACCGATGACCATGCTGTCTGGTCTCCTTCCCCAAAACCAACCAACCAACCAAGATTTAGGTGAGTTTGAACATGGTGTCATAGGCGGCGCACGGTCGATGGCACACAGCATCTCCGAGGTAGTGATGAAGTGGAGATTTTCCCATACGACTATTTCACCAGTGTACCGTGAATATCAGGAATCCAATAAAATATCAGATCTCTGGCATTGTTGCGACTGGATAAAGATCCTGCAAGAACGAGACCAACGACGACTGAAGAGAATCGTTCCACATGACGGAAGTGCAACCCTTCCACAAATTGCTGCAGATTTCAATGCTGGGCTATCAACAAGTGGCAGAGTGCGAATCATTCAAACAAACATCGTGGATATGGGCTTATGGACCTGAAGGTCCACTCATGTACTGTTCAGAAGAGACCTCTCCTCGTACTCTTACGGATTTATGAACAGCTCTGCAGAAGTCATGTTGTCATTTTCCTCCAGAAGGACATTAATCGAGTCCATGCGACGTTGTTGCGGCTTGCAGCGGCTGTACACGTTATTAGACAGGTATACCAGTTTCTTTGGCTCTTCAGTGTATATTGCCAATGCAGTCAACAGCCCACAAGAATTTTATTGACAGTATTGAAGCAGTTGTTGTAATAGTTACTCCAGACACACTGATTAGTGTTTGGGAAGAACTCGCCTATTGACTCGATGAGATCAGTGTGACAAATGGCTTTTACAACTAACGCTTCTAAGAAAAACTGTTTGAGTTATTCTTCCATTTGATGTGCATTTGCTGTAAGTCGAAGGTAACAAATTCTATAAAGACTAAATACTCCAATATTCATTTTGAAATACCATCCTATATTATTATTATTTCTCCTTTCAGCTGGTCCCTTTCGTTGATAACTGATTATGAAAGTGTACCACCAATAGCTGATTAACTATCCACCCTATACTATTATCCTCATGCACTTGAAAACTTCCTATGTGTGCGAGTATGGCCTGCAGCTACAGACAATCACAATAAACCATAATGTCACTTATTCACAGTCAGCAGTAGACCAAACATTTAAAATATTTTGTGCTGTTAGTATCTGTCCACTTTAAGCACCCTGAAATACTGCTGTTCATTACTCCATGCCAGAACTATCTTTCAAAATGACACACTTTTAGCTTGCTTCAGTCTCACTAACATAATTAAATGCTACACTGATGCTTCTGTAGGGCCTATATGTTACTAGCCTCACTCCCACCTTGGTCTAGTACTGGCAATGTAAGACGATCACACACACATTTACATGAAAGGTAACAAATTCAAACATACAACGTCAGAATGGCTTATGTACATACAACCACTTGAAAGATAGACTGTTCCTCTAGATTCTCTTGGAAAATGTCATTGTGTGTAAGTATTTTTTTTAATCCTTATGTAGCTACGATAGTGAGCTATTAATGTACACTGATTAATCTGTAAGCTACTAAGTAATGTGAAAACGAGTAGTGTCTGTCAAAATATTGGTTGCATATGGATGTACATAACTGTACTAGACCAAAGTCACCAATGTATAAATAAACACGGCTTGTTGAAATATATAAAACCACTTCCATATAACTTTTACAGCTCAAAGAGGAGACAGTAGTGTATAAAGATCTACTACGAAATTCTTGTCATATGTTATGATACTTTATAGCTTTAATCTTGTGCTCACTCAGTATAAGTGAAACTTATCTACAATAAATGAATTTATTTACATAAACGAACAACTCTGCAATTACAATGTTATACATCATAGCAGCTGTTCAGTGTAGTGTATTGTATTTAAGCACTAATGTTTTCACAGTCCACTTTAATGTCATAACAACTTTGAAGAACAATAAAGTTCTCATCTGATAGAAAATAAAATATATTAAATCTTAAATCGTTCCTATTGGTCAACTGATCTGATTCTACCATTCTTTGAATTTCAAAAAGCCTACATGAGAGCCTACTGTGAGGTTGTATTTACTTGACACAAAGATAATGAGTGGTGCCACATATAAATTGATGGAGTGCTCTCTTGTCTCGCCTGGTGCCATCGCTGTTGCAGATTATCTCTAGTGACATTGCACTTTAGCTGTTTGACAATTTGTGGGAACAGAACAAGATGGCTGTTGCTAATAAAACTTAATTTGAAAATTGCCAACACAACCGTTCCTTTTGGTCATACAGTTGTTGAACTCTTACTACTAAGCTCTAGAAGCAGGGAAAGACATGGGAGTGGATTCTACCAGATGGGAAGTACTTAGACAGTATTTAAAGCTTAACAGCAAGTGTTTGCTTATTGGAATATTTCACTAGCTAGTTCTAGCTTTCACTCTGAAATTTCACACACTTTGACGCCCACACAAGTTAGATTAACTTCAGGAAAACTGTTCATAGTTAGGTACACTAAATAATGAATTACAGCCATGTATCACAACACAGTTCTTGGTACTGGAGTAACTCATGGTGGTTATTCAAACTAAACCAAATTGATACCTGTTCATTACTCTCAGTTATCGCCATGTGTACCACAATATGCCCATATTGTTTTGATGAGATTGGTCCAGCTTCTCAGCTTCTTGATGTACTGTTAATCTTGGCATCCCATTGCCAGCTGCACCAATTTTTGACAAATTATATCTGAAAAAAATTGTTTGTAGCTTCTTTCTTTCTTCCAAATCTTTCTCACTTACGACTACTCATCTCTGTTGAACATTTAAAATCAAATTTCTTCTCAAAAAATTAGTGTTTTATTGTAACAATGTTGATGGAATAGTTTTCTGTAAACTTCTATGACCCACCTATCTCCACATGCTGATACTGTGTCTTTCATCTCAGTAAAATATTTATTTTTTATTCTCAGATTCCTCCAACATCCACCACAACGAAAACTACTTCACCTTCTGTGAAATTATCACTTTTCGATTAATTAATGCCATATTCATGCCCAGCCATCATTACTTGTCTCAGTGCCAGAAAAGACTCACTCCATCCCCTTGTTTCCCTCCCAGTAACAAATTTTTAGCAGATATGATAATTTCCTATTGGACCAAAATATACATTACTTACAAACAAATTACATGCAATTAAATTACGTAAGGTAAAACAAAAAAATCATATGGTTTATTATATTTCATTTGTACCAAAACATTAAAGAAATATATGGGATTGAAATTGAATGAACAATTGTAATGTTAGTTATTTATTTAGTCAAACATTCAACTAGCGCATTAAATAGCTTTGTTATCATGATGTATATCTCTTCCTGATACCTTATCTGCCTAATCAGGTATCAGATAGATTATATAATGGTAAGACAGAGATTTAGGAACCAGGTTTTAAATTGTAAGACATTTCCAGAGATAGATGTGGACTCTGACCACAATCTATTGGTTATCAACTGTAGATTAAAACTGAAGAAACTGCAAAAAGGTGGGAATTTAAGGAGGTGGGACCTGGATAAACTGACTAAACCAGAGGCTGTACAGAGTTTCAGGGAGAGCATAAGGAAACAATTGACAGGAATGGGAGAAAGAACTACAGTATAAGAAGAATGGGTAGCTTTGAAGGATGAAGTAGTGGAGGCAGCAGAGGATCAAGTAGGTAAAAAGACGAGGGCTAGTAGAAATCCTTGGGTAACAGAAGAAATATTGAATTTAATTGATGAAAGGAGAAAATATAAAAATGCAGTAAATGAAGCAGGCAAAAAGGAATACAAACGTCTCAATAATGAGATCGACAGGAAGTGGAAAATGGCTAAGCAGGGATGGCTAGAGGACAAATGTAAGGATGTAGAGGCTTATCTCACAAGGGGTAAGATAGATACTGCCTACAGGAAAATTGAAAAGACCTTTGGAGGAAAGAGAACCACTTGTATGAATATCAAGAGCTCATGTGGAAACACAGTTCTAAAAAAGAAGGGAAAGCAGAAAGGTGGAAGGAGTATATAGAGGGTCTATACAAGGACGATGTGCTTGAGGACAATATTATGGAAATGGAAGAGGATGTAGATGAAGATGAAATGGGAGATATGATACTGCGTGAAGAGTTCGACAGAGCACTGAAATACCTAAATCGAAACAAGGCCCCGGGAGTAGACAACATTCCATTTGAACTACTGTCAGCCTTGGAAAGCCAGTCCTGACAAAACTCTACCATCTGGTGAGCAAGATGTATGAGACAGACGAAATACCCTCACTTCAAGATGAATGTAATTATTGCAGTCCCAAAGAAAGTAGATGTTGACAGATGTGAAAATTACCGAAATATCAGTTTAATAAGTCGCGGCTGCAAAATACTAACGCGAATTCTTTACAGACGATTGGAAAAACTGGTAGAAGCCGACACCGGGGAAGATCAATTTGGATTCCGTAGAAATATTGTAAAACATGAGGCAAGACTGAGCCTATGACTTATCTTAGAAGATAGATTAAGGAAAGGCAAACCTACGTTTCTAGCATTTGTCGGCTTAGAGAAAGCTTTTGACAATGTTGACTGGAATACTCTCTTTCAAATTCTAAAGGTGGCAGGGGTAAAATACAGGGAGCGAAAGGCTATTTACAATTTGTACAGAAACCAGATGGCAGTTATAAAAGTCGAGGGACATGAAAGGGAAGCAGCGGTTGGGAAGGGAGTGAGACAGTGTTGTAGCCTCTCCCCGATGTTATTCAGTCTGTATATTGAGCAAGCAGTAAAGGAAACAAAAGAAAAATCCAGAGTAGGTATTAAAATCCATGGAGAAGAAATAAAAACTTTGAGGTTCGCCGATGACATTGTAATTCTGTCAGAGACAGCAAAGGAGTTGGAAGTCAGTTGAACGGAATGGACAGTGTCTTGAAAAGAGGATATAAGATGAATATCAACAAAAGCAAAATGAGGATAATGGAATGTAGTCGAATTAAGTCGGGTGATGCTGAGGGAATTATATTAGGAAATGAGACACTTAAAGTAGTAAAAGAGTTTTCTATTTGGGAAGCAAAATAACTGTTGTTGGTCGAAGTAGAGAAGATATAAAATGTAGATTGGTAATGGCAAGGAAAGCATTTCTGAAGAAGAGAAATTTGTTAACATCGAGTATAGATTCAAGTGTCAGGAAGTCGTTTCTGAAAGTATTTGTATGGAGTGTAGTCATGTATGGAAATGAAACATTGACGATAAATAGTTTGGATAAGAAGAGAATAGAAGCTTTTGAAATGTGGTGCTACAGAAGAATGCTGAATATTAGATGGGTAGATCACAAAACTAATGGGGAGGTAATGAATAGAATTGGGGAGAAGAGGAGTTTGAGCCACAACTTGACTAGAAGAAGGGAGCAGTTGGTAGGACATGTTCTGAGGCATCAAGCTATCAGCAATTTAGTATTGGAGGGCAGCATGGAGGGTAAAAAAATGGCTCAAATGGCTCTGAGTACTATGGGACTTAACAGCTATGGTTATCAGTCCCCTAGAACTTAGAACTACTGACACCTAACTAACCTAAGGACATCACACAAAACCCAGTTATCACGAGGCAGAGAAAATCCCTGACCCTGCCGGGAATCGAACCTGGGAACCTGTGCGCGGGAAGCGAGAACGCTACCGCATGACCACGAGCTGCGGACGGAGGGTAAAAATCGTGGAAGGAGACCAAGAGATGAATACACTAAGGAGATTCAGAAGGATGAAGGTTGCAGTAGGTACTGAGAGATGAAGAAGCTTTCACAGGATAGAGGTGCATGGAGAGCTGCATCAAACCAGTCTCAGGACTGAAAACCCCAACAACAACATCTCTTCCTGTTCTGGTACCAGTCAAAACCAATGGACACATGTAAGATTTTGCTACATGCAAAGTCGGCAATTTTCTACATAGCTTCAAATATTATCTAAAACTTGGTGCTATTATATACACAAGACACATGACAGTTACATGAGAGCAGAAAAGGAAGCAGAGGTGAGAGTGAAGCTCTGGGAAGATTGAAGACTGAGTTTACAAGAGAAAATTGAAGGATTTTTCAAAACTGTATTACAACTACAAACATTTCAGTTTAGAAGGGAATAGAAGCTTTTGAAATGTGGTACTAAAGAAGTGTTGTGAAGATTAAAAGGACAGATTGGATAATTAATTTGTCAGTTTCGTGGTGGAGGCAAGTCTAGAGGCTAAAAATTGTACAGCATGATCAAGGCATGAGCACAGTGAGCAGTTTCAAACAGAAGAATGTTGCAGTGGTTATTCCGAGACGTATGGGGTTTCACAGGGTAGACTGGCATATAGAGTGCTGCATCAGACCAAAGACCAGTCTTTAGACCTCAACAACAGCTCTTTCGTCAGGCTAATGCACTATTTTCCTTAATTAAACATTCAATGATGCAACTATGACAAACAAGATAGTGAATAATACATTGGTATCTCAAAGGTCTCTGTGTTGCCCAAGATTGGACACAGATCTGAAAAAAACACACAATGCAAAACAAACCACTTTTTTACAAAGTGTCTACTACTTCAAACTCACTGTTAAACTATGCAGGGCTATAATCGTCATGAGATTTATAACATCATGTGTCACATAATGTTTTCACCTTATTAGCTCACCTTGGAATGCAACAGAATCAAACTGAGTGCTATGTCCTCCCAATGGAACTGAAGTAAGATACATACTGTACACTCTCTGATGTGAGACTCTATATGTAAGCCAATTCAGCCTCAACTGCCTTTGGTAAGCATAATATTTCACTGTTTGTTTTTTGTGCAACATGCTTATGCTTCAACTGTTTCTATGAACTATGTGTAGTTGCCTAGTCATTTAACATTTGCAGTGCTTTGTCTCAAGGTTTTTCTGAAATTTAGAAACACACACTATATCTCTTACTGATCAAAAGCCTTATATTTTTTCTTTTGTTTGAGTGCGTGGCACAGCAATTTGTTTCATGTAAATGTAGCTTTCAATGGTGGCAAAATGTTTCTCATCCAGTTTTTCACTACATGAGATGGTATTTCCACAAGTTTTTGAAGCTCAGCACGATGTCCATTACTGCCAGAATATACATAAGGAGTATTTCTAACATTTCAGACGCTTCTCACCTATATTTATAACTGATTCTTCTTCAGGCAATGACAAAAACTGTAGGAAAGAGGGAGATTTGCTTGTAAAAATATTACATTCACTTTGCATTGCCAAATTAACTGAATGGGAGAACTATTCCTGATAACAATGATGCATAAAACGACATCATACTACTTCTACTCACAGTTATACAGTACTTACTTTATTCCACAAATAGCTATTTCTGATTTTATACTGTGATCCTACAACAGATCTTTATATGGTTTTTACAGACGAACTAGTCTTAAGGCAATTTAATGATAAATGACAAATAATTCCATTAATTCTCCAACATAACTATGAATTTAATATTAAGTAGTTTCTAGTTATAAAAGCTATGATGACAAAAAAAATTCCTCACAAAAGTAATTTACATGTCTTGAGCCACTGTTCCAAATGAATGAGAGGAGCATGTTTTCTGTGATTTACAAATATTGTTGCCGTATTTTGTTTGGTAAACCTGTTCACTGTGTATACATATATGAAACTTTACACTTAATGAGCACATTTTTTATATTATCAAACAGTACCAAGTGATCATGATCAATATATGCATGTAACTTACACACATATGTAAAATAACAAATTTCTAGGATTTTCATTTAACAAATAACATAAAAACAAATTATAGTCACTAAGTGTCAAAGGCAGGCCATTAACAAACATTGTAGCTCAAAAATAATTATTGTTTCTAACTGAAACTCACACCCCAGATTCTTGCAATCATGAACTGACAGTAGTGAACTATGTTTCTATGAATAAACTTATTTATACAGATATTAGTTACAATATGGAATAAAGCCAGAAATTGTCAACAGAGATGGCAAATAGCACTACAGTTCGGTCAAAATGGCTATTGAGTGAGACACACAAATATATCTTGTGCACCAAATGTAGTTATTTAAGAGTAAACAGCGTTTAATTTAAATTTATGTTCTTGCACACACTTGGTAAATGTCTGTTCCTATAACAAAGTGAAATTTAGTGAATGTACAGTACATTTTTCTTAAAAGAAACTTCAGTTATTTGGAAGCAATACATTCTTGACACAGACAAACTTTTACTACTTACAAACATCACAATTTACAAATAAGAAAACTAATAAAGCAGAAGAAAGTAGATCTTATGATAAGTCCATAGAGGTTCCACTACCTAGGATCTAACTCAAAAATCTGTAAGTGAGGCATTTCAAAGAACTTGATTACAGTTGCAACAATCTAAAATAACATCCTCTAACAACAACACTCCCCATATAAAAATTGATGATGAATGTTTTCTTAGCATGTGAGAATGTAATAACTTTGAACTAATTTTAAGCAAGTTATTTTTGTGAGAAAATTTATCTTGTTATGAATAATTTTTGCGTATTAAAGTGATAGTAGAGGTGATAACTGCAGAAAATGTATACACATAAATTGTATTGTGAGAGCTGGACAATCTGTCACTTATACCTCATACGTGAAATGAAAAATTTCTAAATAGTGATGCAAAGTGTAGTTTTGATGCTTGGAGAAATGGTGAAAGTGAGTATAAATAACAATGAAAGTAGTATCCTCAATCAGCCTACTGCTAGTCATCATTGTGATCAGTCTCTTGTTAGTCAAATGTGGTATGATTGTGGTGTAATTATGACATATTCAGAGACAAGTGGTGTAAATGACACTGTCAGGGAAATTCTGTTTGAGTGTGGGTCTTGTAAATATTTTGGTTGACACTGCAATTGGAAAATTTCCAACACATGCTGCAATTGGAAGAGATCAAGAAAACTTTGATTTTATACAGACAGTGTTGGGCTAGGAAATAATCTGCTGAAGTTTAGACTATGATCATTTGATATAAATCTGGATTATAGTGGATTAATCATTCAGGCTTTGATTAATAGTCATGCAAATGATACATGAAACTTGAAATATGCCCTTGATTTTGGGAATATAACAAGTTGAATGAATGTTGGTAAACTGTTTTGTACAAATACAGTCCCTTCTACTTTATATTACTGAGATGCATTGCTGTTCTATTATATAAAACAATAAATGAACTATATAGGATGGCTATCCAAAACCAATCTAGGATTTCAACTAACTGAATCGGTCATTTTAGAATCTCCACAAATGTATACCATTCAGGAAACATAAGAATTATTTTTAAAAGAAAGTTTACCACATATCAAAAGTTGTTTCATCTTTTTAAGGAGTGAAGTTAAGTGAGTATTTTATCATGCAATATAATCTCCAGTTCCCTACACACCCAGCCAAAACAGTGGTCAAAGTGTTTGGTGTTATCTTATTTCTACTATTAATTCAAATGCTTTTGAAAGATACTAGTGCAATCTACTTAACAATAATAATACTTTCTAAAGCTATGAAATATATAAAAATTGATTTATACAGAAAACTTACACAATTTCATGACATTAGTGATATATTGCCTTCAACATTAAAATTAATTTGAAGCATCTAACATTTTTCTAAAAAATTGTTCAAAAAATAATCTTATAGTATTATGATTTGTTAATACAAATGGAAGACTAAAAACAAGTACTTCAAATTATCAATGATTGTCCAAAATGTCAAAATAAAATTACTGATATTCTTCAGGAACATACTGCAAGATCTTCTTCAGGTCAGCATGTTTAGATTCAGTGACTAACAGCTGTCCATTGTATGCCCTTGTTTACAATAAATACACATTTTGCTTCTAACTACCTTGCAGGATGAATGTATGTTCCACTATTGTGTTGATGAATAGTGATGCAACTACTGAACCTAGATGACAAGATAAATACTTGAAATGCCTTAATGTTTATGTCTGGAATGATGCACACTTGGCTCTTGAAAGATGTTCGTTTTCCAGAGAATTTACTATCTTCTTATACGGAGGAAGTCACCAATCCTTGAACTTAATTACATCTTCAATGCCTACCATAGTGACCATGAACATCCCAGAGAGTCTTGACTTTACTAATCCCACATGCTTCTTTTGGAAGATAAATTCGATCATGCTTTGACAAAAGCCTCTTCACAACACCAGAATCACAGTCATTGGGGAGAAAAGAATGCCCTCTCAGGGGAAAGAAGCACTGGATTTTATCAAAAAACTCTGTTTCTACAAGAGCCATTAAAAACCTTGCTATCGTGTAATTTCTGCTTTGACCCCCACAGATGTCACTAAAGATGTGCATGTCCTTCACATCCTTTGGTATGCAATTATCCATGTAATTCAGAAGAAAAGAAGATTCTTCATTTGGTTCTTTGTTACCCTGGGTTTCATCATACAGGTAAAAATGACCTTGTCCTGATTTTACATTATCAATTTAAAAAACGTTAAGAGTTAATTGTCGAAGATGAAACAACTCCTGCACTGGAATATTACGCAGTGAAATATTTTGCATGTAGTCAAGTGTTATAACAGTCAGACCATTCCTTTCTTTGCACAGATTCGTTGAAACTTGAATATTGTAAAATTTTTTAGCTTTTTTTTTGCAGATCATTAACTCTGCTTCAGCAACTTTCTTTGCCTACTCATTAAGGGACGGGGACTTCAGTTTCTGTTCCAGAACTTTGCATATACAGCTGGTATCTATTGAGACCTTCCAAAACTGAGTTGAAAATGGTCTTTGAAGTATTTAGCGTGGTATTAATATGTAATGTCTATGTCGTGGTGTTTTTCCTTAAACATCTGAAACTTGGTTTTCACATTTAATTTTGAACCAAGATAATTTTTAACCTTGAAGGAAAAATGAGTATTTCCTTGGAAAAGACTCAATATGTTGATAAATGAGCATCTTAATGCTGATAGGCTTGGAATTTGTTGTGGCTTTTTTTCCTCTTAAATCAACTGCAGACTTACCAGCTGTCAACAATTCTCTTAGATGACAGAGTTTATTGTCACCCTTAAGACCAAGGGAAGCTATAAATGCCTTCTGGCAGCCCTTCTTCCTTTCATCATTATGATAAATATGTAAAGTACTTAAATCTGTGACTACACTTAATGGAGAGCGTAGTTTTAGACGGACAAATTGTTTGTACATTCTTACTGATGATGAGACCTTCTAAGTATATATCCTGTTTGTCTTTGCTTTTGAAATTGTTAAATCTATCTAACTAAGATGTCTGGTCAAATATATCAACATTAGCAAAACATACTTCCTTAGAATTGCATTTCTCATCTGTTTTTTTTTTTCAAGAATTGTTTTTCCTGCATAGTTGATGTACTCACTTCCTTGAACACATGCTCTTTTAGTTACATTTCTCTTGCATTCAGCTTCATTCCTCACATCCTCTTTTGTTTTATGTTTCCTATTATCACAGAACTTTAAAATAAACTTGTATCAACCTGCACCTGGTTATCATATAAGATAACCAAGACCAAGAATGTACCATCTAAAAGATAACCAACTGTTAAACAACGACAAATGTTATTATTAGAGTAAACAGATCAAACAGTGCTGTCAACGGACTCAACAGTGTTGCCACATTGAGATTAGAATCACGAGAACTCCAGAAGTTATATGGTTTCTAAAGCTATCTCAAACTTAACCAGACACAAAAAACGTGCACAGCTTTCACTTCTCTGAGACTGCAGATTCTTCAGGAACATACTGCAAGATCTTCTTCAGGTCAGCATGTTTTGATTCAGTGACTGACAGCTATCTGTTGTATGCCATTGTTTACAATAAATACACATTTCGCTTCCAACTACCTTGCAGGAAGAATGTATGTTCTACTATTGTGATGATGAATAGTGATGCAACTACTGCTCCTGGATGACAAGATAAATACTTGAAATGCCTTTATGTCTGGAATGATTTTTTGTGTGTGTGTGTGGGGGGGGGGGGTGGCGAAAGCTAGAACTGTGTGAATCTTTTTATTGTCCCTAACGCGACTCAGCATCTCCACTATATGGTGAGTAGTAGCTTTCCTTCTCTGGTATTGTTAGATAGAAATTATTTCATTTCTATAGGGAACATTGTGGCTACCCTCCCATGGACATAAATAATTCATTTTTCATAAAATGTTAAGTTCTGTTTCTAAAATGACCTACTCAATTGTAGATACATAAGACACAGAGCAAAAATGTATCTTCATGTTTTATGATACTGAACATTCTACTTAATTTAGTCTATTATACCTAAATATTCATAACCACCCTGTTATGATACACATTTGTGTCTTGGCTGAATGGTAAATCTATATCTTTGTAGATTTTATATCAGTTTATTGCTCTGTACACATCTGAAATTTAAACTGGTTTGGAATCACCAATCCTTAAAATTTCATATATCGTCTGTTAAAATAAAGTCAGTTTCACTTTTAGTTGCATTTTCTCCTTATTGAGTCCATTTTCTGTTTGTGTTGAAACGAAAAATATTGTGCTTCTCGGTAAATTCTTTACATGACTGCAGTATTTTTTTTCTGCCATGGACAGAATTACCAACAGGAAAATTATTTTCTTTTGTTTCATGCAGCTTTTCATTGAAATTCACCATAATAGTAATAATTTTAGTGGTATGCGCTGTGATTTACAAGTTTTTGCAATGTCCCATAGAGGACTTTTACCTCCTCAACAGAATATCACGTTGTTGATATACAGACTATATTTTCTATGGATTATAATTTGTTTTCTTTGAAAAAAGTCTTGCCATTATCACAGTTATTGAAATTTTACTGTATTGATAATGGACGACATTTCACACCATAAATAAAGAAACAGTAAATTTCAAGAGCGTCTCATATGCATATATTATAAATCACTAATTTTGACTCTTAATGATGATCTTCAAATCTACAAATGAAAAACAGATTAGGTAATTAGTTGACATTTGCCTACAAAGTGTGTGTCAGTTTAATTATATCCCTTTCTTTGTAATAAATAAAATTTACTTTTAATGTGTCTTCTAATTTTGACAGACTTTAAATTCATTTTTATGAATGAACAACTAGTTAAAAGTGTCTGCACTCTTAACATGATGTAAACTGTTTATTAAAAATCAGAAAACAGTACAAATTTTAATAAGTTTAATAAATTCTTGAAAACTGGATGCTATCTATCACCTATCAATAGTACTTTAGTTACCTATCTTCATCACTTGGTCTGACAAGGATTTTATTATACATGTGGTATACCAGTTGAAGGCATAATTTTTATTAGCACATGCTGCAACTAAATGCAAGATATTCTACATTAACTCCATTACAGTGTGGCAGCCATCAAGCATTACATCAGGTCATGGCTGTTAGTGACAGAGAACTCTGATCGAATGACAGTATGTCATGTACAGTCGTGGACAAAACGAGCGAGACCCCTCGCCTTTTCGTTATGCTGATCCGCACAGCTTTGAAGTCTGCTATACAGCATAACACGCAAGGCGACGAAGTGCTACCAACATACTATTCACAGGCGTGAAATTGAAAAACTATCCAAACTTTGTCAGACTGTTTTCAATCACGTGTAAGATTATACACTCCTGGAAATTGAAATAAGAACACCGTGAATTCATTGTCCCAGGAAGGGGAAACTTTATTGACACATTCCTGGGGTCAGATACATCACATGATCACACTAACAGAACCACAGGCACATCGACACAGGCAACAGAGCATGCACAATGTCGGCACTAGTACAGTGTATATCCACCTTTCGCAGCAATGCAGGCTGCTATTCTCCCACGGAGACGATCGTAGAGATGCTGGATGTAGTCCTGTGGAACGGCTTGCCATGCCATTTCCACCTGGCGCCTCAGTTGGACCAGCGTTCGTGCTGGACGTGCAGACCGCGTGAGACGACGCTTCATCCAGTCCCAAACATGCTCAATGGGGGACAGATCCGGAGATCTTGCTGGCCAGGGTAGTTGACTTAAACCTTCTAGAGCACGTTGGGTGGCACAGGATACATGCGGACGTGCATTGTCCTGTTGGAACAGCAAGTTCCCTTGCCGGTCTAGGAATGGTAGAATGATGGGTTCGATGACGGTTTGGATGTACCGTGCACTATTCAGTGTCCCCTCGACGATCACCAGTGGTGTACGGCCAGTGTAGGAGATCGCTCCCCACACCATGATGCCGGTTGTTGGCCCTGTGTGCCTCGGTCGTATGCAGTCCTGATTGTGGCGCTCACCTGCACGGCGCCAAACACGCATACGACCATCATTGGCACCAAGGCAGAAGCGACTCTTATCGCTGAAGACGACACGTCTCCATTCGTCCCTCCATTCACGCCTGTCGCGACACCACTGGAGGCGGGCTGCACGATGTTGGGGCGTGAGCGGAAGACGGCCTAACGGTGTGCGGGACCGTAGCCCAGCTTCATGGAGACGGCTGCGAGTGGTCCTCGCCGATACCCCAGGAGCAACAGTGTCTAGGAATGGTAGAATGATGGGTTCGATGACGGTTTGGATGTACCGTGCACTATTCAGTGTCCCCTCGACGATCACCAGTGGTGTACGGCCAGTGTAGGAGATCGCTCCCCACACCATGATGCCGGTTGTTGGCCCTGTGTGCCTCGGTCGTATGCAGTCCTGATTGTGGCGCTCACCTGCACGGCGCCAAACGCGCATACGACCATCATTGGCTGGGAAGTGGCGGTGCGGTCCCCTACGGCACTGCGTAGGATCCTACGGTCTTGGCGTGCATCCATGCGTCGCTGCAGTCCGGTCCCAGGTCGACGGGCACGTGCACCTTCCGCCGACCACTGGCGACAACATCGATGTACTGTGGAGACCTCACGCCCCACGTGTTGAGCAATTCGGCGGTACGTCCACCCGGCCTCCCGCATGCCCACTATACGCCCTCGCTCAAAGTCCGTCAACTGCACATACGGTTCACGTCCACGCTGTCGCGGCATGCTACCAGTGTTAAAGACTGCGATGGAGCTCCGTATGCCACGGCAAACTGGCTGACACTGACGGCGGCGGTGCACAAATGCTGCGCAGCTAGCGCCATTCGACGGCCAACACCGCGGTTCCTGGTGTGTCCGCTGTGCCGTGCGTGTGATCATTGCTTGTACAGCCCTCTCGCAAGTATGGTGGGTCTGACACACCGGTGTCAATGTGTTCTTTTTTCCATTTCCAGGAGTGTATTAACGTTGATTAGTGTGTTCAACACAACACGTAAATATATAATATAAATGAAAGAAGAAACGCTAATTAGTATGAACTGTACTAATGAAAATGAATTCCAGCTTATCGAGATAACTGTTTTAGTAAGACAAAGTACCCCACATCGTTAGGAATTAGCAAAATATTATGCGCATTCGGCCACGAAACGGTCTGTGTCATCGTTCAGACCAGTCACACTGGATTACCGTTGCTGAACTACCATGAAAGTGTGCAAATTTAGCAATGCGTGAAGATTCATAACGAAATTGTGTTAATGATGAAAAGGGTTTCAGCGGGTACGGTGGCCGAGAGGTTCTAGGCGCTTCACTCACGAACAGCGCGGCTGCTTCAGTCACAGGTTGGAATCCTACCTCGGGCATGGATGTGAGAGGCCCTTAGCTTCGGTGGGTTTAAGTAGTGCTAGGTCTAGGGGTCTGATGACCTAAGCAGTTTCGTCGCATGGTTCTTAGAGCAATTTTTTGACCTTTCGCGTAAATTTTCTTTACATAAACGGCCGTATCTTTAGATTGCGTTGACATAGCTCACTTTTTTACACCACCAAGGGACCGTATACCGCAGGAAGTGCGACACATTTCCGCTTATTATGTCTGCCCGTACTCGAGGTAAACGGGTTTCAAGGGTTGGGCAGACAGACGACCGAGAAAGTGAGACTAGTAGGGTTCCATTTTTACCGATTTAGGTGACGAAATCCTAAGAACGAAAATAGCTACGACAGTTAAATGAAGATGAGCGCCGCATAAATAATTCACCCTACTCTTTATTCGAAATGTTATAGTTGCAGTCGATACATCAGCATATTAATCGTAGCTACGCGTTCGATCCAAATCACCTTTACAGGAATGCAAATGAAAGCCATTTCCCTATACCCGTGGTAATTCAGATCCCAGTATTAATGCCACCGCGTTTTAGAAGTGAGAGTATACCCATTGCTAGCTAGCTTAAGAAACACTTCGGCTAATGAACGTTTTCTGGCTGTGGTGAGTCTTATAGAGAATTCGAAACATTGTAGAATATGATTGGCAGCTATGTCGCCGTTTATTTCCTGGGGTGGTGCAGAATTATCCTCTAAATTTACTCGCTAGTAACAGTATTTTGTTATTTCGATGAACATCCCAAATTATCGTCACATAAGCGGTGACAAAGATAGAAAGTTCATTTTTTTGAGTCCAAAAAGCTCTGTGCAACAGAAACTGCAGATCATTTTGCCATTTTCATTGCGAAATTGCCGGTTTATTCATGTCTGGAGTAAAAATAGAGGACTGTTTGCTTGGGTTGTGTAGTAGCGTAGTGAAAGGTATTTGTTACGGCAAGGAAGGTCTGGTTTATTTTCGGTTATAATCTCGACGGAGACAGATAGACTATCAGTAAAACCATTTTAAGAAATTCTCGCGCCCCCAAAGCGTTTTATTGCTACCTTTATTCTGAACTAGCGCCTTGTGGATGTCAATATGAAACTCTTGTAGAATTTCATTCTTGTTACTGCCTACTTCTTCTGCTTCTGACGATAACTGAATTAAGTGTGGCAACGAATGATTTTTAACAGAATTTCGTTATGAATCTGAACGCATTGCTAAATTTGCACACTTTCATGGTAGTTCAGCAACGGTAATCCAGTGTGACTGGTCTGAGCGATGACGCAGACCGTTTCGTGGCGGAATGCGCGTAATATTTTGCTAATTCCTAACGATTTGGGGTACTTTGTCTTACTAAAACAGTGACGTTATCTCGATAAGCTGGAATTCATTTTTATTAGTATAGTTAATACTAATTAGCGTTTCTTCTTTCATTTATAGTTTATATTTACGTGTTGTGTTTAACACACTAATCAGCGTTAATATAGTCTTACGTATGATTGAAAACAGTCTGACAAAGTTCGGATGGTTGGTAGCACTTCGTAGCCTTGCCTGTTATGCTGTGTAGCAGACTTCAAAGCTGTGCGGATCAGCATAACGAAAAGGCGAGGGGTCTCGCTCATTTTGTCCACGACTGTACATCTTTCATCCTCATGTGTTACCTCTCCTATGGCAATATCTTTCAGCAGGACAATGGTCATCCATATATGGCACATACCTTTGGCCAGTGAGACCCCCAGACGTGTGGGGTACCAACTTGTGTGTGTGTGTGTGTGTGTGTGTGTGTGTGTGTGTGTGTGTGTGTGCGCGCGCGCGCGTTGTTGTAGGTCATACCTCATTCATGCTCACCTGTATTCAGTTCTGGCTGATTACAGATTTAATAAGTAGAAAATACGAAGAGATTTTATATGTACTATTAAGTTACTGACGTTGAAAATGATTAAATAATTGAAAGATAATTAACATAAAAAGCTTCTAAATAGGAATTTAGTTATATATTTTAGGAAATTTCCAAGGGTATATTCTTGTAAAAAAAAATGGCAGTTTTTCAGTAAAAAATTCTATAATTTCAGAAGGTCACTGAATCAAATTACAATTTTTACATGAAAATATTTGCACTATTTATCACTTTTATCATACTCTTCATAAGTACAAAATATTTTCTATAACTTCCAGGCATAAATCTTAAAAATGCATAAAATACCACCAGACTGTAAAATAAGAACACCAGTCAAGCAATAAAGAGTACCATTAAGTCATTATTTGCTGCACAAATTGCGACACGACAGAAAATTATTAGACAAAATATATTGAGGATATGGAGTAATGAAATTACATTATCTAGAAACTTATAACAACAAAGTACATCACTTGTATCATTGTAATTGCTAGGAAAAAGACAAGTATTGTCTCTAACTGATATAAATCATAATTTCAGTTTCCAAGTTTCTTTAATTTTATAAGTTTCATAGTACTGATTATAGTTTGCTGGCAATATTAAGTTCAGAATGAATTCCTCTATAGCTAGGATTATTATTAACATAGTTATGAGAGTTTGAAACTATTTTATTCATACTTTATGAATTTTTAGCACAATAAAACAAAGTGACACCATACTGCATTATGAAATCCATAATGTTTCCAAAGTAAGTTTGTGTAAATAATTAACAATATACCTTTCATAATAAAAATGGAACATAATGGTGTATTTAGAATATACTGAACTGTGTGGTTTGCTTCTATTACAGTATGATTTATGCACAACCTGCTTTGGATTTGTAAATAAGTCCTGTGCACCTACTCTGCCTAACACAACTTAAAGTCAGAAAATTAAACATACAAGTGCAAATCTCAATTTTCAGTTTTGATGACATCATTAACTATTCTACAGAGAAATTGCAGTTTGAATAGTACAAAGAAGTCACTATGAAAAATATGTCAAATTCTGATAATATTTTGTAGTGATGATCAGTTTTTGCAAAGTGAATACTTTTCAAGTACATGACATATGATTTCTGACAGTTGATTACCAAGAGGCAATATTGTAGACAGGTTGGATACATGAATTACTATAAAAATTATGTAAAGTATAACATTTAAATTTTCTGTGATTCACCAAAGCAGAAAAACATCATGTATTCTTTGCAACTGCCCTTTGTCTCATTACTGTTACTATTTCCTCTTATTTTTCAGAAAAACCATATTTTAAAATTAAAAATTCCCTACAGAGATGAGTTCTTGAATTTACAGTGACAAATTACTGGCCATTGTGATATATATAAATGAAATACTTTCTTGTATCAGATATTGTACCATCACTTATATCAGATGCAAACAGCTCTGATAGGAAGAGTATTACATTGAGAGGCTGAAAACACAGAAAATAACTGACAACAACCTATAGCAATTTTAAGATATAGGGCTTTTCTATCTTAGCACAGAGAGTAATCCTTTTCAATGTCTTCTGTTTTAAATGCATTACTGAAATTTTGTGCTCTCCTTAAGATGAAAATTTAAATTATTCCATTTTGCTGTAACTCATCATATCTATATAACATGTACTCAAACAAGAAGAGTTATTACTGACTATCTACTAGAAATAAATAAATGTGATATTTCATTTCTTTGACACACAGAGAAAAATTGAAATGAAAGAACATTTTTCATATGCAAATAGTTTTACAAGAGAGGAAAAAATTATATTAATAAATATTGGTGCTGTTTAAAAACTAGTCGAATTTTTTTAAGCATTACAATAACTTTTCCATTCCCATGTGGTAATCACTTTCTCATCATGCACTATCACTAGAGTTTGTTGTTTGGCAATTACACTCTTTATAAATCCAGAAAGTGAAACATGATAAACCAAAGGTATTGTTTCTCTATTTCGGTACTCCACTACCTAAAAATAGTTCAACAAAACGATTTTTGGTTACGTTACTTGCAGATGCACAATGAGCACATAGAAGTTGTGAGCAGTATAAGTAAAAGATATCTCCATTTCTTTATCATGTTAGAAGCATAGGTTCTGAAATAGATGAGATTTTAAAAAATGGCTGCACATATACTATCAAAAGTACAATTTTAACGAACAAATATGAAAGACAAGGTAATATGCAGATTATTTATTATTTAACATAAGTTTCCTGTTATTCTTCTTTGCCACAATTTATCAGAATATTGAACTATGTGCAGTACTAATATTGACAACAACCTAGCAGTGTATTTAGAAAAAACTGAACTCCAGTGACACATTTGCTATTAGTGAGTGTGTTAGTTTACATAATGTACACACATTTGTTTGAGAATTACAAGTAGCATGTGATGAGGACATACTGTTTGGATTATACATATGATGTTAGCAGTGAGGCATAGCAGAACTTGTTATGGCAGGTTTACAAGAAGTCCATCCATAATCACAACATTTACAGCAACTGCTACAGTAAACATAATTAAATTAGCTCTATATATCCCACGAACTGTGTACTTTTGAGGGAGAATGATCGGTAGGTTCTAGTTGTTTCATTTGGTTTTAAGTATTCTGTTTCCAGATACCATGTAAGTAAGAAATAAAAAAATAGGGTCTTCCTGAAATAAAACCCATTACATTTTATAGTCCTCAAAATTATACCACACAAGGAAAACTCTTGAAATTTAATACAGATTAAACTACATAATGTTACAACAATTTCACTGGTAGCCAAAGCTAGGAATTAATGTAGATACTTTAAAATATTGCAACCATCAAGTAATGTATTCTTATAATTGCAGAAAACTATTTTTAATTTAGTTTTTCTTCACCAGCTTTATTTGCAATATTGGCACAAACTGCTAGTGTTCTCTAAGTTTAACTTAGTTGCTGATGCTATTGTTTCTGTCCCTGTAATTTCTGTTATCACTGACTTAAAAAATGATGAAAACATCAATGCCCTGATTTGGCCAGATCTGTGCAAAGTGAGTTTGCTAATGAATATTGCAATTACTGTTGCATAGTTATTAGTGATCTGGAGATAAATCAATATTGTAGCATTTATATAAATAATGTTTAGATTTTTAACAAATTTTAAATTATATCTAAAATTATGAGTGACATCATCTATTCACCTTCTTAATGGGTGACATTTCTAGATGTCTGCTAATGGCCATTAAATTTTACATGGAACTCCTGTATAATGTAATACCACTTTAAATGCAACTGAGTATAAGTGATTCAATTCATTCTAATGAAAACTACACTTTTCTAGTTTCTTCTAGTGATTATTAAACTAACTAATTATTGCTATTTAAGTATCTTCCAGTGAGAAACTGCTTTTGTTTCATTTATAACAGAAAATTAAAAACCAACAGAGTAACATAATGAAGCTGACAACATAATGAGACAAAGGAAGAGAAAAGATACAAGGAGATGAAGAAATTAAACATATCAAAAACATATGATTGTGCATTATCATATAGTTCACATTTTTGTGTACTTTATCAGATGATATTCTCTAATTACAAATTCATATTTGGACATTGAAACAGTGAAAGATAGTGTAGATGACGAGGAAAATTCGCCAGATTTGATTCTAGTGCTGAGTCATGTTGTTAGGAACTTAATATTTAACATAGGGAGTTATGAAAATGATTGCCATTTATATTTTCTTACAAAGTACTGCATGGGTTAGGAAATTTTTACATAGCCTATGATAATAAATAAATTTATCACAATTCCTATATTTATCTAGGCAGTGTGAGGCAGTGTTTAGCTGATCACTTTCATTTTGACTATTATTGGTGCAATGTATTGTTTTAGTTTCTGCTTTCATACTTAAAGTGTGTTTGCTTGAAGTGTGCTTCGTTTACAGGTTTCACTATTAGCTGAGTCAGAAAGTTTCACGAAGTTTAGTGACTACCAAAGCTGTGGTTCAAAACAATTCTGTATTTCCAGAAGCTGTGTGAAAACTAAGCCTTGAACATTCCACTAAAAGATATTTCAGTGTGAAACTGTATTCATATCATTTACACTACAGAACTGTCATGCTCATCATTCTGAAACAATACACTTCAGAGAACTAAAATTAAGAAAAACATATTTAAGGAACAGTGAGAAATTTATGACAAAGTTACAATAAAATGGAGATGTTCAGTTAATAGCTGCAATTTTTTTTTACTACATATTCTCATTTAACTGTATTAAGAAGTAAAAATTTATTATATATACAGTCTTAATTAACTATAAAGTTAAAGGTATCATTGTATTTATCACAGTTACATTGCTGTGACACACTTCATTTCATTCACACTTAACGAAAAATAGGACGTGGGAAACACGTTTATTGCACTTTAACCCTTGAGTGAAAAGATGTAACCTAGTAAGAGAAGTAATACGGTCACAATACCGAAGACGACGTTGCCATAATGGGTGGCGGCAGTGGAATATTTAAAATGGAGTTTTTTGTATAACTTTGGACACTGCGTAGGTTATCTCCATTGCAGAGTTCTTTCGTTGTCATTGGCACATTTTCACTCAGAGAATCAGGTACATTCATGCTAGGAAATGTGGGTTCCGCCAGAGGGCAAGCGGGAGTGTTTACAGTCATTCGCTCCTTTCCACCTTGACATCCACTTTCTGGTCCAGACTGCTGTGAAACGTCCTCCACCGGTTTCCCTTCCGGTCCGTTTCCGCGACTGGTGCTGCTTACTGCGGCGTGTTCCCTGCTGGAATGTATGATCACTTGGTAGCGGTGGCGGAAGGTTTCACTACAGTGCTCGCATTCAAACTTGCGAATGCTATGGCGCCACGAATTGTGCAGAGCCAGTGTGGCCGGCGTGTGGTAGGGGAACAGTGGCGCCTGTTGCGGACACCAGCTGCACCTTATCCTCTTGCGGGAGAGGAGTCCGCTCATATACTTCTCTCGGAGTTGACACAAGGTGCGACTGGTGCCGAGAGTTCTCCACTTGGCAGACCGCGGCTTCGGAGACACAGAGTGTTTCAGGACGCGAATTTCCGACGCGTCTTCTCCTCTCGCTACAACTCGTCTGGGCTGCCTCTGTTTCCGAGAACGTTTCGTGCCAGCTGTAGCTTGGTCAGTTTTTGGAAACGAACAGTTGAGGGAAGTTCCAGTTTTCAGGTCTACACAGCCAGATCCACAGCAGGCAGTGGCAGAGAGTGGTGGACAGTGGTGAAACTTTTGGGAAACACTGTCACAGAGATCGCAGGGGGTTTCAGGTAAGTGGTGAAGCGGCCTGTGCCGCTGTAGGGATTCGACAGAGTCCAGAGGGTGTTGGCAGTGGGGGCAGCAAAGGGGAGTATTGCCGACGGAAGGGGAGTGCATTTTGGAGTGGTCCCTGAGTGCTGACTCTCCGAGCGGGGTGACGAAGGCACAGCCGCGCTCCTTGCAGGCGAGCAGGCGTCCGTTGTGTATCCGCATGTGCTCCAGCATCAGTGCTTGTGACGCGAGGCTGCACTCGCAGACGCTACAGCGGTAGGGCAGCGGTTTGGTGCACGGCTTCTTCGCGCTGGCAGTGTCAGTGGCTGCCTCGGGCGCGCCGCTCTTGGCCGTGTGGTGGACGAGCTGGTGCGTCTGCAGCGAGTTGACGTCGGCGAACTCGCAGCCGCACTGCCGGCAGCCGACGGGCGGCGGAGGCCGCTGGGCAGAGCAGCTTACCGGCTCCTCCTCCTCGTCCTGGTCGGAGGTGTCGGACGCTTCCATGTAGTGGAAGAGGCGCGCCGCACCGAAGTGCTGCTGTTTGGGCGCGGACCGCGGCGCGCTGAAGGCGTGGAGCGGCAGACCCAGCTCATACTGCTGCTCGCGCTTTAGCAGGCCAAAGTGGTTGCTCGGGGCAGCGCCCTGGTGCCTGCAACACGCAGGGGGTCTCCGTCAGCCAACAGATGAAACGCCCTCCTCAGCGCACTCCCTCTTCTTCACTCTAGCAACCACACAGTTCCTCTACTAACATCCTTTCTTATAAACACTACTGATCATTTCTTTTCCTGAGATATCAAACATTTTGAGCATTCACCATCAGACTTTTCGTTTCTCAGCCTTTTTAGTTCTCTTTTTTGTATACAAGTCCACAATTAATATTGGTCTCAAAGCTACTTGACACTATAGCAAAAGAGCAAGAAATACAACGAGATTTATAAGTGTAAAGTTCCTCAGTGAAGAGATGTAATGTGTGATTCCTCACATGTCAGTCTTTTCAGAGTAGCAGCACAAAAAATCGATACAGCAAAGTGGATATTCAATGTTCCTTTTTGTTTTCCTTACCCGGAAGCACTCGCTATCGAATGTGGATGGCTTGGGGATAAGCTGTCTGAAGTAAAACCGTTCCCATGTTCCCACGGACTGAAAAAATACCGAGAAAGGAGGGAGAGTTAGGGCGGCAGCGATAACTGAAAGGAGCGAGAGAGAATTTGAAGCGGCAGAGAAGAGAAAGAGAGAGAGAGAGAGAGAGAGAGAGAGAGAGAGAGAGAGAGAGACATAGAGTGAGAGGCAAGCAGGTAGAGACGGCCTCGGAGCGAGGCCCGGGCCGTACTTACTGGTGGTGCTCCTGCCTGTGGATGGCCAGCTGCGCCTGGTCGTCGGCGAGGAAGGAGCACTTGCCGCAGGCGCGCTTGTTGTGCACCTTGAGCACGTGTGTCGCCAGCCGCTCGGCACGCGCGGCCTTGTAGTCGCACAGCGCGCACACGAACGGCTTCAGGTGCGTGTTGAGGTGTCGCTTCAGGCACCAGTTGTCGACGCCGGACCACGAGCAGTAGCAGCACGAGTAGCGCTTGTCGGCCTTTTTCTTGTTCTTGCTAGCGTGCGACTTGGCGGCGCAGCCGGCGCGCTTGCCGCCGCAGTCGGGTGGAGGCGGGGGATACGTCGGCGGCCGCAGCACCGGCGGGGGGAAGCCGGCGGGCACGTCGAGCGCGTGCAGCGGCGGGTGGGCGGCGGTGGGAGGCGGCGGAGGCGGCGGCACCGACAGCGGCCGCGCGCCCGGCCGGTCGGCAGCGAAGTAGTGGTGCGGCAGGCCCGGCGTCGCCCCCGGCGTGGGCACGGCCGGCGCGGCGGGGCCCGGCGACGGCGCCGGCGGGCTCTTGTCCGGCTGGCGACGCACGCGGTTCAGGTCGTACGGGTAGTCGCGGTGCATGCGCAGAAAGTGCTTCTTCACGTGGTCCGCGCGGTTGAACTGCTTCTGGCACACGTAGCACTGAAACGGCTTCTCCTCGCGGTGGATGTTCTCGTGGCGCGTGAAAAGGTCGCGCCGGTCCGTCGAATACGGGCAGTAGCCGCAGCAGTACCGCTTGACGCCGCCCGAGTCTTGTTGCTGTTGCTGTTGGGATGCCGACGGCGCAGGCGGCGGAGGCGGCGGTGGTGGCAGTGACGGTGTGGGAGGGTGGTGCGACGGAGGCGGCGGGGGCGGAGGGTGTCCGCTGGGCGGCGGTGGAGGACACGCCTGCGGCACCAGCAGCGGGGGCGGCGGCGGCGGCCGTACCAGCCCCGCGACGGCCGCAGCGGCGGCCGCCTCGGCGCGCGCCTTGAGCCGGTGCAGGAACTTGGACACCTCCTCGAGCACCGGGTTGTTCGCGAAGAGTGCGGCGTCGGCGTCGGCGGGCGCCACGGCGTGCTGGCGCGTCAGGTGCGTGCGCACGCAGCGCGCCCACGCGCTCGAGTACGGACACTGCGGGCAGTGGAAGACGCGCAGGTTGGCGTGCGAGCCGAGCCAGTGCTCGGCGACGCGCGCCAGGAAGCCGACGCAGCCGCAGTCGGCGCAGCGGAAGAGCTTCTGCGCCGGGTTGTAGGTGGCGACGCGCGAGCCGCCCGCCCACGCCGGCGGCGGCTCGTCGCTGGGCAGCCAGCGGTCGGCCGGCCCCTGCAGCGCCTGGTGCTGCTGGTGGTGGTGGCTGTGGTGCTGCTGCTGCTGGTGCTGCTGGTGCATCAGCGCGGCGAGCCCGAAGGCGGCGAGGGCGCTGCCGTGGCCGTGGCCGTGGTGCGCCTCCTGCTCCTCGTAGTCGGCCACGATGCTGCGCAGCACGGCGCCCACACCCACGCTCTCGCCCCCTCCAGCGCCGACCCCGCCGCCACCGCCCCCGCCTCCGCCCCCGCCTCCGCCGCTCCCGTTGCCGCCCGTCTCCACGTCCGCCTCTTCGCCGTACAGCTTGCGGGTTATCTCCTGCACAAACACACAGCAGTGCTCAGTCTCTACCGCCACGCTCCGTAGCCACACGGACAAGTTTGCCTCGCACGGCACCGTAAGGAGGGAAGCGAAGGCAGGGTAGTCGAAGTTCAGCGTACTGCGACATCGCTCGTACTACAGGACAAACGAATGAGTGATCGATCGACTAGACCGCGGTTGCGAACTGTACCTGTCAGGGTAGCCAGTAGCCACACAGGCTCTTTCAGCAGTTCGAATATTTGGTGATTATTTACATGACAGGCATAGTATCAACCTTCCCCCTAGTCAACCACAATCTTTCGTTCATTTCTCGTCTAGTGCAGGCTAAGACGAGGGGTGTTGTGTCAGCTGGGGAATAATGTGTAAGGCAAGCAGCCACGGGTACTTTAACAGACAAAGGAAACGTATACAGACTTATTATTATTATTATTATTATTATTATTATTTCTTTCTTTATTCGAGTAACCCTTTTGGGGGCTACGATAAATCAACTTTTATTCTGCTTCTTTGTCTTTTAATTTTCGTTGGTCCCCGACTTCCTTCTTCCTTGGAGAGTGTCGTTCTTTTTCTTCCTGGGTCTATTTTATTCCTTCTGCAGGTCTCTTCCTTTCCCGAAATGTTGCATTTTGTGTTACTTCCATAAAAAGTATTTTGTTATCTATTAGGTCCATTCTAATTCCCGTGTTTTTCACATCTTTGTCAATGTCGGTGAACCATGTGGGTTTGGATTTGTAGCTGTTTAGTAAGCTTAAGATCTGCTTGCTTAGTCTTCTTATCCGTTCGGTATGTCTGGCCATAACTGTAGTCTTCTTTTCCTAATTACATCAGTTAGGTTTTCCATTTTCAACTGGAGCTCTCTGTTTGATTTTAACTTGCATTCAGTTACTATCAGTTCTAGGTTCCAGTATCTTCCTTAGAATTCCTCTTTCAACTTTTTCCAGTTTGTCAAGATCCCTAAATCTCGTTAACTGTTATTATTATTATTCGACTTGTGGGTTATTTGGTGGTCTATGCAAGAATGGTCTAATGTCTGTATTTGTGTCTTTGTATTCTATATGTGTCAGCTGTTACTCGAATAAAGAAAGAAATAATAATAATAATAAATCTGTATACGTTTCCTTTGTCTGTTAAAGTACCCGTGGCTGCTTGCCTTACACATTATTCCCCAGCTGACACAACACCCCTTGTCTTAGCCTGCACTTCGTGTTCTATTTGTGCTTGTTCTGGTGGCTGTCTTAAGATTTCGTTTTCCTCTGATTGTTTAATTGATGCGTGTTGTTCTTTGTTTGTTTGCTCTGGGATGTTTGAGTCCATTACTGTATTTTCTTCTTCTTCTGATTGCACATTATTTTGTTCCTGCATTTGTTGTACTCGTTGTTTGATGTTTTCTAATTCTGACTGGGGTATCCTGTTATTTTTTATTATTACACGGATCTGATCAGCTAGTCGTTGTTCTGTTAAAAATTTTAATTCTGGGTATCTGGTAATAAATGTTGTGTATACTTGTGATCTGTATCCAGTTGTGTTGGTTCCTAAGTTTGTTGCTTGGTAATAACAGAACATGAGGTGTCGGTTAACTTCATCTGACCATCTCATCCTCTGTCTTTGTTTTCCTTCTAGAGTTGTTGCAGGAAGCATATCCTGCAAAACACCTCTATTTGGATTTAAATCATTTTCCGTGTGGCTAGCAGTGTCGTTACCATTGTGGGCGGTCATAAGGGTTCAAGCATCGTCCCCAACCATGACGGCGCTTGTCCGAGGCTTCTTTAGTTCTGTCCTGAACCAAGTAATCACACTAAAAGGGGGGTTAGCCCTATTAGTGGTTTGTTCTTTACGTCGCCTTTTACGACTGGCAGTACATACCGGAGGCCTATTCTTCTCCCGGACCTCCACGGGGACTATTATTATTATTATTATTATTATTATTATTATTATTATTATTATTTCTATTTTTCTCAGACCTTAGGTCTGGTTAAAAATGGAAAGTGACGCGGACCTTCATCAAGCGTGACTTCCTTTTAACTGTATGGTATATGTTATAATGCATTTAGGAATTTTCGGGTGATTGAACATGTAGTGCTTGCCATGTAGTATTTTGTTCTTCCACTTTACCTTTTTCGTATCTGTTGAGGTTATGTGATCTAGAGGGTTGTAGAAGTGGTTATGAAATCGCAGTGGTGTAGTCGATGTATTTATATGAGTGATTGCTTTGTGTATTTTGCTAATTTCTGCTCGTTCTAGAAAGAATTTTCATAAATTGTCTACCTGTCCATAATGTAGGTTTTTTATGTCGATAAATCCCCTTCCTCCTTCCTTCCTGCTTAATGTGAATCTTTCTGTTGCTGAATGTATGTGATGTATTCTATATTTGTGGCATTGTGATCGTGTAAGTGTATTGAGTGCTTCTAGGTCTGTGTTACTCCATTTCACTACTCCAAATGAGTAGGTCAATATTGGTATAGCATAAGTATTTATAGCTTTTGTCTTGTTTCTTGCTGTCAATTCTGTTTTTAATATTTTTGTTAGTCTTTGTCTATATTTTTCTTTTAGTTTTTGTTTAATATTTCCCATTTTTTGTCTGTATCCTTGATATTTATAGGCATCTGTTTTTTCCATCGCTTCTATGCAGTCGCTGTGGTTATCCAATATGTAGTCTTCCTGTTTAGTGTGTTTCCCCTTGACTATGCTATTTTTCTTACATTTGTCTGTTCCAAAAGCCATATTTATATCATTGCTGAATACTTCTGTTATCTTTAGTAATTGGTAGAGTTGTTGATTTGTTGCTGCCAGTAGTTTTAGATCATCCATGTATAGCAAATGTGTGATTTTGTGTTGGTATGTTCCAGTAGTATTGTATCCATAATTTGTATTATTTGGCATGTTGGATAGTGGGTTCAGAGCAAGGCAGAACCAGAAAGGACTTAATGAGTCTCCTTGGTATATTCCACGCTTAATCTGTATTGGCTGTGATGTGATATTATTTGAATTTGTTTGTATATTAAGTGTGGTTTTCCAACTTTTCATTACTATGTTTAGGAACTATCAGTTTAGGATCTACTCTGTACATTTCCAATATTTGTAGTAACCATGAGTGGGGTACACTATCAAAAGCTTTTTGGTAATCAATGTATGTGTAGTGTAGCGACCTCTGTTTAGTTTTAGCTTGATATGTCACCTCTGCATCTATTATCAGCTGTTGCCCGGCCGGTGTGGTCGTGCGGTTCTAAGCGCTTCAGTTTGGAACCGCGTGACCGCTACGGTCGCAGGTTCGAATCCTGCCTCGGGCATGGATGTGTGTGATGTCCTTAGGTTAGTTAGGTTTAAGTAGTTCTAAGTTCTAGGCGACTGATGACCTCAGAAGTTAAGCCGCATAGTGCTCAGAGCCATTTGAACCTATTTTATTATCAGTTGCTCTTTACATCCTCGTGCTCCTTTGCAACAGTCTTTTTGTTCTTCATTTATAATTTTGTTCTGTGTTGTATGTGTTATTAATTTCTGTGTAATGACTGAAGTTAATATTTTGTATATTGTTGGTAGGCATGTTATGGGGCGATATTTAGCTGGGTTTGCTGTGTCTGCTTGATCTTTAGGTTTTAGTTACGTTATTCCATGTGTAAGCGTATCAGGGAATGTGTATGGGTCTGCAATGTAACTATTAAATAATTTAGTTAGATGTGAATGTGTTGAGGTGAACTTCTTTAGCCAGAAATTTGCTATTTTATCTTTTCCAGGGGCTTTCCAATTGTGAGTAGGGTGACTTCATGTTGTAAAATTATCACTTCAGGCATTTGTGGTATCATCTTGTATGTGACTGTTTCTGCTTGCATCCACCGTGCATGCCTGTTATGTTGTACCGGGTTTGACCATATGTTGCTCCAGAAGTGTTCCATGTCTGTTATGCTTGGTGGATTGTCTATTTTAATGTGTGTGTTATCTATTGTCTGGTAAAATTTCTTTTGGTTTGTGTTGAATGTTTGGTTTTGTTTCCTTCTATTTTCACTTTTTGTATCTTCTAATTCGTTTGGCCAATGCTTGTAATTTCTGCTTCTTTTCATGTAATTGCTCTATCGTTTCTTGTTGTGAGATTTTACCTAACCTTTTTCGGTTTTTTTTTTTTCTGACATTTCATTTCTTATAAATTGTGTCAGCTGTCCGATGTCTTTTCTCAGTTTTTCTATTCTGATCTGTAGCCTGTGTTG
The DNA here is from genome assembly GCF_023864275.1 of Schistocerca cancellata. Classification (NCBI taxonomy): domain Eukaryota; kingdom Metazoa; phylum Arthropoda; class Insecta; order Orthoptera; family Acrididae; genus Schistocerca; species Schistocerca cancellata. The sequence goes on from NC_064631.1 coordinate 426,505,129, forward strand.
CCATGCTGGTTTTGTGGGTTTCTTCTGTGTTGGTTGGTTCTGATCTCTGCCTAGTGTGTATATTTAGTGTAGTGAGTGCTCCTATATAAACCAGTAGTTTTAACTCTTGCATAGTTGTGTTTTCATTTATTTTGTTGCGTATGATTGTGTTGATAGTTTTTATTGTTGTTTCGACTTGTGGGTTATTTGGCGGTCTATGCAAGAATGGTCTAAAGTCTGTATTTGTGTCTTTGTATTCTATATATGTCAGCTGAAATTTCTCTTCTATATCTAACATGTGTGTCACTTCGTGTTCTATTTGTGCTTGTTCTGGTGGCTGTCTTAAGATTTCGTTTACCTCTGATTGTTTAATTGATGCATGTTGGTCTTTCTTTGTTTGCTCTGGGATGTTTGAGTCCATTACTGTATTTTCTTCTTCTTCTGATTGCACATTATTTTGTTCCAGTATTTGTTGTACTTGTTGTTTGATGTTTTCTAATTCTGACTGGGGTATCCTGTTATTTTTGATTATTACACGGATCTGATCATCTAGTCGTTGTTCTGTTAAAAATTTTAATTCTGGGTATCTGGTAATAAATGTTGTGTATACTTGTGACCTGTATCCAGTTGTGTTGGTTCCTAAGTTTGTTGCTTGGTAATAACAGAACATGAGGTGTCGATTAACTTCATCTGACCATCTCATCCTCTGTCTGTTTTCCTTCTAGGATGGTTGCAGGAAGCATATCCTGCAAAACACATCTATTTGGATCTGAATCATTTTCCGTGTGGCTAGCAGTGTCATTACCATTGTGGGCAGGCATAGGGTTCAAGCATCGTCCCCAACCATGACGGCGCTTGTCCGAGGCTTCTTTAGTTCTGTCCTGAACCAAGTAATCACACTAAAAGGGGGGTTAGCCCTATTAGTGGTTTGTTCTTTTCGTCGCCTTTTACGACTGGCAGAACATACCGGAGGCCTATTCTCTTCTTCTTCTTCTTCTTCTTCTTCTTATTATTATTATTATTATTATTATTATTATTATTATTATTATTATCATTATTATTTTAAGGAACCATCCAGATATTTGGCTGAATAGATTTAGAGCACACTCACTGCAACGTTCCGACTGGTGCGGAGATACGAGGTGCATTCAAGTTCTAAGGCCTCCGATTTTTTTTCTCCGGACTGGAAAGAGATAGAAACATGCGCATTGTTTTAAAATGAGGCCGCGTTCATTGTCAATACGTCCCAGAGATGGCAACACCGTATGGCAGATGGAATTTTACCACCAGCGGCGAGAATGAGAACTGTTTTAAATACTTAAAATGGCGACGTTTTCCTTACTTTAACAGCGTGCAATCATTCGTTTTCTGAATTTGCGTGGTGTGAAACCAATTGAAATTCATCGACAGTTGAAGGAGACATGTGGTGATGGAGTTATGGATGTGTCGAAAGTGCATTCGTGGGTGCGACAGTTTAATGAAGGCAGAACATCGTGTGACAACAAACCGAAACAACCTCGGGCTCGCACAAGCCGGTCTGACGACATGATCGAGAAAGTGGAGAGAATTGTTTTGGGGGATCGCCGAATGACTGTTGAACAGATCGCCTCCAGAGGTGGCATTTCTGTGGGTTCTGTGCACACAATCCTGCATGACGAGCTGAAAATGCAAAAAGTGTCATCCAGGTGGCTGCCCGTGTGGCATGTTGCCAAGCAATGTTGACAGCATGAATGGGACTTTCTTTTAGTCGGTTGTGACAATGGATTAGACGTGGATGCCATTTTTCAATCCTGAAACAAAGCGCCAGTCAGCTCAATGGAAGCACACAGATTCACCGCCACCAAAAATATTTCGGGTAACCGCCAGTGCTGAAAAAATGATGGTGTCCATGTTCTGGGACAGCGAGGGCGTAATCCTTACCCATTGCGTTCCTAAAGGCACTACGGTAACAGGTGCATCCTACGAAAATGTTTTGAAGAACGAATTCCTTCCTGCACTGCAACAAAAACGTCCGGGAAGGGCTGCGCGTGTGCTGTTTCACCAAGACAACGCACCCGCACATCGAGCTAACGTTACGCAACAGTTTCTTCGTGATAACTTTGAAGTGATTCCTCATGCTCCCTACGCACCTGACCTGGCTCCTAGTGACTTTTGGCTTTTTCCAACAATGAAAGACACTCTCCTTGGCCGCACATTCACCAGCCGTGCTGCTATTGCTTCAGCGATTTTCCAGTGGTCAAAACAGACTCCTAAAGAAGCCTTCGCCGCTGCCATGGAATCATGGCGTCAGCGTTGTGAAAAATGTGTACGTCTGCAGGACGATTACATCGAGAAGTAACGCCAGTTTCATCAATTTCGGGTGAGTAGTTAATTAGAAAAAAAATCGGAGGCCTTAGAACTTGAATGCACCTCGTACAATACTCCTGGCAAAAAAGGATGGGGGTTTCGAATTTACTAACCCATGCAAGGCGAGGTCATTAGACACAGAGCAAAACCTCAGTGTGGGGAAGAAAGAGGTCCGCGCCCTTTCAAAGAAACCATTCCGGCAGTTATCTTAAACCATTTATGGAAAATATGCCAAACGTAAGTTTGGTCTTCTGAATGAATTTTCACTCTGCAGCGGAATGTGCGCTGACATGAAAATTCCTACCAGCTGAAAACTATTTTCCGGACCGGGACTCGAGTGCCCTATCTTTAAGGAGTGCTAGACCCGAAAGGTTCGCAGGAGAGCTTCTGTGGAGTTTGGATTGTACGACAACAGGCACTATCTGAAGTGAACCTGTGAGGGCGGGTTGTGTGTGGTGCCTGGATAGCTGACTCGGAGGAGCACTTGCCCGCGAGAGGTTTCAGTCCCGTTCCGACACACGGTTCTAATCTGCCAGCAAGTTTCAAATATGGTGTACCAGGCGGTGATCCCCAGTACTCAACAGGCAGTGTCAAACCGTGCAAGCGGGGTTGTGTACATCCTGTCCAAGAGGTGGAGCAGTTAGTTGACTTACAGCCAACTAGTAGGCAGAACTGGGGCAATATCTTTAAAGCGATCGCAGGGGCGAACATACTTGCTACAGGGAGATCTGCCAATATACAAACGAATTATAGTCCTAATAGGCTCCTTCGTTTTCGGCAAAGAAAAAAGGTAGCTCCGAACATAGCGCATGATTAAGTGGTGAAAATTTCACCGAGAAACTAAACAGAGTTCTTGCGCAGATGAACTTTGCAGTTTAAGTGAACTTGTCATCCAGTTCTGTTACATTGTCTTTGTGAAAGAAACTAATCATAAGAATTAAGATCAGACAAAATAAATTTTCTTACGTGCTTCAAAGTATTAAGTTGGGAACTGAAGCGTTTCTTTCTCTGGTATCCTGCACCAACATCGTAAGCCATCAAGAATCAATATAGTGAAAAACCACCCAAAGTTGCAAATTTTACTTTTTTTATTTACTTGATGGCTAGTTTCGGGTAGGGACCCATTTTCAAATCACCGTGCCAGATAGTCAAAATGGTATGTCCAAAAATGCAGAACCATGTTAAAAATATATACGTATTATGAAGTGAAATAGATGGGTAGATCATGCAACTAATGAGGAGGAACTGAATAGAATTGGGGAGCAGAGGAATTTATGGTACAACTTGAATAGAAGAAGGGATCGGTTAGTAGGACAAGAAGGGATCGGTTAGTAGGACAAGAAGGGATCGGTTAGTAGGACACGTTCTGAGGCTTCAAGGGATCACCAACTTAGTATTGGAGGGAAGAGTGGACGGTAAAAATCATAGAGGGAGACCAAGAGATGAGTACACTAAACAGATTCAGAAGAATGTTGGTCGCAGTAGTTACTCAGCGATGAAGAGGCTTGCACAGGATCGAGTAGCATGGAGAGCTGCAACAAACAAGTCTCGGGACTGAAGACCACTAAACAACAACATTGAGTGCAAATGAATAGTTACAGCGCATATAGCAAGATCAAGAATGAAGCCCATGGATCAGATTTCTTGGCAGATTGAAGCTGTGTGCTGAACTAGGACTCAAATTCCGAACCTTGCGTTGCTTGGACGTGAGTCGTGCTTGTGTAGCTCAAGACAGAGCATTCCCCTCGAAAAGCGAGGGTATATTTCTATTCCGAAACATAGTTTTGATCCTAGAAGAAGTTTCAAAACTGCATACACTCCGTAGAAAGATTGATTCTTTAGTCCACAGATTTCAATACGCAGTGTTTCACTTGCTTGCTTTTCCTCAGTACACACCTATCAGTTCCAGTATTTTCACTGACGGAATATCTACTTTGTGTAACTGTGTCCATCTCGGCCATCACTAAAGTGGCGAGTGTAGTAATGCTTACAAATCGATCCGAATCGAAGATCAGTAACATACAGTAAAGAGAGACTCAGTGATGGTAATCTATGGAGGCAACCACCGCCCTATCAAAGTGTGAGCAGGAATGTCTAATTGTTGCCACGTTCGCGCGGACAATACTCGCAAGTGTGTGGAGTGCTGTCAGCGTCACAATAATCGAGGATTACACAGCCCGCGAGGTGGACTTCCGTATCTTATGTGTGCGGCTGGTCCCGGCGGAGGTTCGAGTCCTCCCTCGGGCATGGGTGGGTGTGCTGTTCTTTGGATTGTTTGGGGGAAGAGACCAAACAGCGAGGTCATCGATCTAATCGGATTAGGGAAGGACGGGGAAGGAAGCCGGCCGTGCCCTTTCAAAGGAACCATCCCGGCATTTGCCTGGAGTGCCGGCCGAAGTGGCCGTGCGGTTAAAGGCGCTGCAGTCTGGAACCGCAAGACCGCTACGGTCGCAGGTTCGATTCCTGCCTCGGGCATGGATGTTTGTGATGTCCTTAGGTTAGTTAGGTTTAACTAGTTCTAAGTTCTAGGGGACTAATGACCTCAGCAGTTGAGTCCCATAGTGCTCAGAGCCATTTGAACCATTTGCCTGGAGCGATTTAGGGAAATCACGAAAACCTAAATCGGGATGGCCGGACGTGGGATTGAACCGTCGTGCTCCCGAATGCCAAAACCTCCTGAAGCCCCAGCTCGTGCCCGCCGCACGCGATTTTCAATATCCTGTCGATCTCTTACACCCCCCTGTTATTCGGCTATTTCGTTGATATTATTAATTTAAACTTTCCTGTGAAGGTAATAAAAGAAAAAAGACTTTTATAAACATCATCAAAAACTAATAACGTTTACATTCAACCTTAACTTTTACAAGACACCCTAGTTTCATAATAAGAAAACTAGACAAACAAAACTATTTGTCAATCTTATGCTGCGAAAATTCACATGTTGAAGTCAAATTTACATAAACGTCACTTTTACTTTTGTAAGTGCAAGAAGAGAGGTTTATAATGTTCAGGACGATTTTCGCTCGTAAAATAGATGAAGGCGCGCAGTGCGCATGCTCAGTAACTCTGATGGTTTTCGTAGGCCAATCTGAGGCTATTTAGCGGTTCGATGGACCACAAGTGTTGTGCATCAATTTGGTCGTCTAGACTTACCTACAGCACTGTGGTACGTTGTAAATAGTTACTGTTTACACCCAGCATACCTGCAGCAGAATAACAAAAGTGACAGAGTCACAGAAAGGGACCATGTTGGCATTTCGCCGTCACCCGCACAACTAATATATCCGCAGTAGCATCAGCTGTGCAGCTCAGTACTGAATTCTTTCGTAGGTTTTCAGCTAACCTGTAGTACTGAGTTCGGCTTGCAGGATCGTAATACCCTTACTACACTGCTGGTCACTTTCGCTGTTAGCCGCAGACAATACTTCTGGACATTAGAAAAAAATAATGGCACAAAGAAACGAATCGCATAACAGAAACGTAACAGTTACATTGAATTTTCCGCAGAGCGATATGACAACGGCGAACAAAGCGGTTGTTGCTGCGTTAGTTCTTTTTCAAACAGCTAGCTGACAATTTGTTGGTTGTTTTGAGATCTGTATAGAATCCAAAATATAGCCAAATATAGAAAAAACTATGAAATAAAAAGTGGAAATATTAGTTGCAATAGTGGAATGAAAACAAGTTTATATTCATTGATGATTAAAAGTCGAAAAACAGACAAAGTTGGGGGGGGGGTGAGGGGAGGGAGGGAGGGACGGAGAGAGAGAGAGAGAGAGAGAGAGAGAGAGAGAGAGAGAGAGAGAGAGACCGATGGAGGGAGGGAGAGGCAGAAAAAAAGAAGCATGATGTATAGAAGACAAATTATGAAGATACGGGAAAATAAAGTGGTTGAGATATGAAGGGAGGAGGTAGTGTAACTGGGAGAAGATGGATGATGATAATGTTTGGTTTGTGGGGCGCTCAACAGTGCGTTCATCAGCGCCCGCACGAAGCCCAAATTTTTTTCACACTCCAATTTTTTACATAGTCCAATCTAGCCACTGTCACGAATGATTATGCTGATGAAATGATGAGGACAACACAAACACCCAGTCCCTGGGCAGAGGAGAAGATGGAGCATTTGGTTTACTATGTGTCTGAAGGAAACCTACCACGTACTTTAACTTCTTTGGGAGAAAATTTATAGAGCAGCTACAGCTAATTCAGATCTTTTCGTTAATCTTCTTTAAGCTGTAGACAGCAGTTGCTGACAGATGTGAATATTATCGAAGTTTAATAAGTCACTGTTGCAACATACTAACACGAAATATTTACAGGAGAAATGGTGGATTTCGGAGAAATGTACGAACACGCGAGGCAATACTGACTAAGACTTATCTTAGAATACAGCCTAAGAAAAAGGAAACCTAGGTTTGTAGCATTTGTACACTTAGAGAAAGCTTTTGATAATATTGACTGAAGTACTCTCTTTGAAATGTTGGAGTTAGTAGGGATAAAATACAGGAGCGAAAGGCTATTTACAACTTGTACAGAAAGCAAGCGGCAGTTATAAGAGTCAAGGGGCATGAGAGGGAAATGTAGTTGAGAACGTAAGTAAGGTAAGGCTGTAGCCTATCCCCGATGTTATTCAATCCATACACTGGGCAAGCAGTAAAGGAAACAAAGAAAAATTTGGAGTAGGAACTAAAGTTCAGGGAAAAGAAGCAAAAACTTTGAGGTTTGCCGATGACATTGCTATACTATCAGAGACAACAAAGGAGCTGGAAGAACGGTATGGACAGTGTCTTGAAAGGAGAGGGTAAGATGGACATCAACAAAAGGACAACAAGAATAACGGAGTGTGGTCGATTTCCTCAGATTATGCTGGGAGAATTAGGTTAGGAAACAAGACAGATAAAGTAGTAGATGAGATTTGCTATTTGAGCAGAAAAATAAGTGATGATGGTGGAAGTGGAGAGGATTAAAACGTAGACTGGCAGCAGCAACAAAAGCGTTTCTGAAGACGAGAAATTTCTTAAAATGGAATATAGAATTAAGTGTTGGGAAGTCCTCTCTGAGAGTCTTTGTATGGAGTGTAGCCACGTATGCAAATGAAACATGGACGATAAACAGTTTAGCCAAGAAGGGAAGAGAAGATTTTGAAATGTGGTGCTACAGAACAATGCTGAATTTTAGATGATAAATCACATAACTAGTGAGGGTGTGCTGAATAGGATTGGGGAGGAAAGAAATTTGTGGCACAACCTGTCTAGAAGAACGGAGAGCAGATTCAGAAGGATGTAAGCTGCAGTAATTCTTCGGAGACAGAGTAGCAGGTAAAGCTGCTGCACCACCACCACCACCACCACCACCACCACCACAACAACATTCTCTACTGGCCTATTTAACAGCAAGAAAACAAAGAAATAGTGGTTACAGTTGATTTGAATGTGGATTTTCTTAAAATCTGTTCCAGTAGGGATTTATTAGTCAGAAACACTATCATTAAACTCAATTCCTGCAGTAAACTTCTTAACTCTGTTAGCTAATTGCTTACAAACAGCCTTTGATAATATCCTTAAAAAAGAACTAATGTAAAAAATTATGTTACGAAACCGGTAGTCAATGGCCCCTCAGAGCATGACATACAGCGGAACAGAATACAGGATCTAATAATCTTAAATCAAGAGGGTAGTTAGTGAACCAAAAATGTATTATTTTAGGACACTCCTCAAAGATATGAACTGAAGTAATGTATACACTGTTCATGGCATGAAGGAAAAATACAATACTTTATAAATGAAGTCCTTTATTTTAGTACTACAAGCTCTGGAGCGGGAACTTCTTATCTGAAACGCGCGCAGCCCAGCGGCTTTTGCTCATGGTTGCGTGGGATTGAGTGCATTCGAAAGGGCTGGACCTAACGCATTTTTAAAGGTTAATTTAGCAGCTACCATGCAGTGGACGAAGTGGACGAGAGAGGAGTACGCTTTCGCTGTGGCGACTTACTTTTCTGATGGCCGTTTGGTCATCGCAATCCAGTTTACCACAGCGCCTAAACGTCGTGTTACTGATAGAAAAATCAGTTGTTATTTGGGTGGACAAGTTTATGGATACTGGTAGTGCGCAGAAAAAGCAACCAGGGCCTTCAAGAACCATGACACCAAAAAACGTCGAGAAAGTAAGGCTAGCGACTATGAATTCACCCGAGCGATCAACACGTAAAGATGCAGCTGCTCTTGCAATTTCTGACGGCACAGTGAGACGAATTCTTCACTAACAGTTGAAATTTCATCCATACAAACCGGCAGTGGTGCGCATACTCAATACAAGCGATTTTGTTTAAAATAGCACGTGAAGTCTTGTTCGGAACCCTGCCTTGTGTTCTTCAGCGACGATGCACATTTTCATTTATCTGGATGTGTGAATCAACAAAACGTACGATATTGGAGTAGCACGAACCCCTGAGAACTGCATGTGCAGGCCTTTCGTACAGTAAATGTACACTACTGGTCATTAAAATTGCTACACCAAGAAGAAATTCAGATGATAAACGGGTATTCATTGGACAAATATATTTTACTAGAACTGACATGTGATTACATTTTCACGCAGTTTGGGTGCGTAGATACTGAGAAATCAGTACCCAGAACAACCACCTCTGGGCGTAATAGCGGCTTTGATACGCCTGGGCATTGAGTCAAACAGAGCTTGGACGGCGTGTACAGGTACAGCTGCCCATGCAGCTTCAACTTGATACCACAGTTGATCAAGGGTAGTGACTGGCGTATTGTGACGAGCCAGTTGCTCGGCCACCATTGACAAGACGTTTTCAATTGGTGAGAGATATGAGGAATGTGCTGGCCAGAGCAGCAATCGAGCATTTTCTGTATCCAGAAAGGCCCGTATAGGACCTGCAACATGCGGTGGTGCATATCCTGCTGAAATGTAACGTCCACTGTTCAAAGTGCCGTCAATGCGAACAAGAGGTGACCGACACGTGTAACCAATGGCACCCATACCATCACGCCGGGTGATACGCCAGTACGGCGATGACGAATACACGCTTCCAATGTTTGTTCACCGCAATGTAGCCGAACACGGATGTGACCATCATAATGCTGTAAACACAACCTGGATTCATCCGAAAAAATGACGTTTAGCCATTCGTGCACCCAGGTCGTTCGATCGTTGAGTACATCATCGCAGGCGCTCCTAAGATGCTGTCATCTCGACTGCTAGTGATACGAGGTCGTTGGGATCCAGCACGGCGTTCCGTATTACCCTCCCGAACCCACCGATTCCATATTCTACTAACAGTCATTGGATCTCGACCAACGCGAGCAGCAATGTCGCGATACGATAAACCGCAATCGCGATAGGCTACAATCCGACCTTTATCAAAGTCGGAAACGTGATGGTACGCATTTCTCCTCCTTACACGAGGCATCACAGCAACGTTTCACCAGGCAACGCCGGTTTACTGCTGTTTGTGTATGAGAAATCGGTTGGAAACTTTCCTCATGTCAGCACGTTGTAGGTGTCGCCACCTGCGCCAACCTTGTGTGAATGCTCTGAAAAGCTAATCATTTGCATATAACAGCATCTTCTTCCTGTCGGTTAAATTTCGCGTGTGTAGCACATCATCTTCGTGGTGTAGCAATTTTAATGGGCCGTAATGTATTATTCAAACATGTATTATCCAAAATTGGCCTTAGTTGCCCATGGTTTTTGTAAGAGAACGATAGGACAGTTACGGTCACTTCTGAGCGTTACGTACATATAGTTGAAGAATTTTTCTTTACCAAATTCGAAGAAATGGATGCGGGAGATGAGTGCTTCCAACAGGACGTCGCCACGGCTCGCACGGTACGAACGTCAATGATACTCTTGGCGAACACTCTCCGACCGTCTCATCACTTTGGGGGTCTACCCTCAGTGGCCGCCAACACGCTCGCCAGATTTAGCCCACTGCGACTATTTTCTACGGGGCGATCTGAAATCCTAGGTGTATACCAACTGGCCACGGAATCTAGGTAAGCTACGGAACAATACCCGTGCTGCATTTTTTTTTTTATATAGAAAGGAAGTTCCCGCGCCGCAACCTGCATTTTCACCCAAAACTAACCCAGCCTGATATATTCTATCCACATCCTGGAGGATCACGTCATTCAGAATCTATTGGAAAAAAGTACATCTAATCTAATCTGATTTCAAGCTAAGTGTCACGCTGTTCAGTGCAGCAGGGCCATTGTCGCCGAATTAACTTTGTCGCCGACTGCAGGTCAGCAGGTACGGTAAGTGAAACTGATTGAGTCCACGCCTACACTGATAAGACAAAACATTATGACCACGGCCCACCGCGAAGTTGGATGCCACCTTGTGGAGTTGAGGGCACATGACGCGGCAAAAGAAGTATTTAAGTGGAGCAGACACGTTCAGGGGGTCACCCTAGTGAAAATGTGGGCTGAAAATGGGGAAGTCCATCGAGACAAGCAACTTTGACAAAGGGCAATTTATTATTATTATTATTATTATTATTATTATTATTACTACTATTATTATTATTTCTTTCTATTCTCAGACGTTATGTCTGGTCAAAAATGGACAGTGACGCGGACCTTGATCAAGCGTGACTTCCTTTTAACTGTACGGTATATGTTATATTGCATTTAGGAACTTTCGGGTAATTGAACATGTATCAATAATTACGGATTTCTGTAGTTGTATATATAAGTTTGGATGTAGCTGTATTGCATTGATGTACTGGTGGATATTGTGTGGTATGACTCCTGTAGTTGATAGTATAATTGGTATAATGTCGACTTTATCCTGATGCCACATGTCCTTGACTTCCTCAGCCAGTTGGATGTATTTTTCAATTTTTTCTCCTGTTTTCTTTTGTATATTTGTTGTATTGGGTATGGATATTTCGATTAGTTGTGTTAATTTCTTCTTTTTATTGGTGAGTATGATGTCAGGTTTGTTATGTGGTGGTGTTTTATCAGCCGGCCGGTGTGGCCGTGCGGTTAAAGGCGCTTCAGTCTGGAACCGCGAGACCGCTACGGTCGCAGGTTCGAATCCTGCCTCGGGCATGGATGTGTGTGATGTCCTTAGGTTAGTTAGGTTTAAGTAGTTCTAAGTTCTAGGGGACTGATGACCACAGATGTTAAGTCCCGTAGTGCTCAGAGCCATTTGAACCATTTTTGTTGTTGTTTTATCTGTTATAATGGTTTTGTTCCAGTATAATTTGTATTCATCATTCTCCAGTACATTTTGTGGTGCATACTTGTATGTGGAAACGTGTTGTTTTATATGTTTATATTGTAAGGCAAGCTGTTGATGTATTATTTTTGCTACACCGTCATGTCTTCTGGGGTATTCTGTATTTGCTAGTATTGTACATCCGCTTGTGATGTGATCTACTGTTTCTATTTGTTGTTTGCAAAGTCTGCATTTATCTGTTGCGGTATTGGGATCTTTAATAATATGCTTGCTGTAATATCTGGTGTTTATTGTTTGATCCTGTATTGCAATCATGAATCCTTCCGTCTCACTGTATATATTGCCTTTTCTTAGCCATGTGTTGGATGCGTCTTGATCGATGTGTGGCTGTTATAGATGATACGGGTGCTTGCCATGTAGTGTTTTCTTCTTCCAATTTACTTTCTTCGTATCTGTTGATGTTATGTGATCTAGAGGGTTGTAGAAGTGGTTATGAAATTGCAGTGGTGTAGCCGATGTATTTATATGAGTGATTGCTTTGTGTATTTTGCTAATTTCTGCTCGTTCTAGAAAGAATTTTCTTAAATTGGCTACCTGGTCCATAATGTAGGTTTTTTATGTCGATAAATCCCCTTCCTCCTTCCTTCCTGCTTAATGTGAATCTTTCTGTTGCTGAATGTATGTGATGTATTCTATATTTGTGCCATTGTGATCGTGTAAGTGTATTGAGTGCTTCTAGGTCTGTGTTACTCCATTTCACTACTCCAAATGAGTAGGTCAATATTGGTATAGCATAAGTATTTATAGCTTTTGTCTTGTTTCTTGCTGTCAATTCTGTTTTCAGTATTTTTGTTAGTCGTTGTCTATATTTTTCTTTTAGTTCTTCTTTAATATTTGTATTATCTATTCCTATTTTTTGTCTGTATCCTAGATATTTATAAGCATCTGTTTTTCCATCGCTTCTATGCAGTCGCTGTGGTTATCCTATATGTAATCTTCCTGTTTAGTGTGTTTTCCCTTGACTATGCTATTTTTCTTACATTTGTCTGTTCCAAAAGCCATATTATCATTATATATATATATATATATATATATATATATATATATATATATATATATATATATATATATATATATATATATATATATATATATTATTCAGAGCCTGAGAACGAGTATCTCGAAAACGGCGAAGCTGGTCGAATGCTCACATGCCGCTGTTGTGGGCATCTACGGAAAGAGGTTGATAGACAGTGAAACTACCACTAGGAGCTAAATGGATGGACGTGCACGACTCTTCACAGAACGTGAGGTACGGAGGCTCGTCTGCTCTGTAAAGTAGGATAGAAGGCGATCTGTGGCATCTCTGCAAGAGTACAATGGTGGGGTACGCACAAGTGTTTCGGAGCACACCGTCCATCGTATATTCTTGAATATGGAGGTCAGCAGCAAACCACCCCTACGTCTTCACATGCTGACCCAATGAAATCGTCAATTACGATTGCAGAGGGCACGCGACCATCGAGATTCGATGTTCGACCAATGGAAACGTGTCACCTCTTCGGGTGAATCGCGTTTTTGCTGTCATGAGGTGAACGGCGGCTCGAAACGTGCAGCGCGCCCCGGACGCAGGCTGGTGAGAGCAATATTATGCTCTGGGAGACATTCCCCTGCGCGCCTGCATGGGAGCCGTGGTAATAATCGAAGACACGCTGCCAGCTGCGAAGTACCTGCATCCCTTCTTGCTTGATGTCTTCCCCGACGGCGATACCTTCTTTCAGCGGTATAACTGTTCGTGTCTAGGGGCCAGAATCATGCTACAGCGGTTTGAGGAGCATCACAGTGAAAAACTGATGTCTCGACGACCAAATCAGCCAAATGTAAATCGTACGGAACCCTTTTGGGTCGCTATCGAGCTCCATCATTGCGTACCCGAATCAGCAGCCCGTTATTTACGCGAATTACTTGACCTGTTCGTAGACATCCAACGCCACATACCTCCACAAACCTAACAACAAACTGTCAGATCCCCGATACTCAGAATCAGTGATTTATTTCGTTCCACCGACTGACAAACAAGCCAATAACCAGGGGGTCACAATGTTTTCGTTCATCAGTGTATATCGTGCGTATAGATGGCCGAAGCATACAAGCATCATGGAGTTACTACTAACTGATTTTAACACTGTAGAAACATGAGTCATTTTACCGAAGTGCACTGTAATAATATCTGTTAAGTCATGAACTTCTAGCACACCATAGAAGTCAGGAAAATCGGAAACTTGAAATATATGGAAAAATCTGACAAACACACTAATCAGTTTAAAAGAGTTTGGACTAGATGACAACACAACAGATGTAACTAAAGCAACTTCAATCAGAATAACATCAAAAGCAAAATTTATAAGGGAACTGTCAGAAAAGTTTGAAATAAAATTGGGAGTAAGACAAGTACATGCTTTGTCGCCGTAAATATTTAACTGTGCATTAGAAAAGTGGTTACGGAATGCTGTAAGGCCATAAATACTAAAAGTGTACAACTACAAAAAGAAAGCCAAACAAGATCACTGCAGATTACATGGCACTTTAAAGTGCACAAGCACATATCACAAAGCTACATTAAGCCGCACCAGAAGGATTAGAACTATCATTAGGAAAAGAAAAACACATTTTATGACAATCAGTAAAGCACCGCAAGGGCTTAAACTAAATGAAAACACAATGTCTAGGTAGCCTATTTTAAATAGAGAGGAGAATGGATATCGCACAAAGTGAAGGGAAGGGGCGGTAGAGACTAGAATATATAAAATGGAGAGAGCTTTTCAAATAACAAAAAAATATATACAAAAAAATTGTCTTGGAACAGAAAACTGATGCTCTATGAACTGCTGGTTAGACCAGAAGTACTTTACGCAGTGGAAACTAAAACTAAGTAGAAGGTGACTTCGGAGAATTACAAGGAAACTGGAATAAGAATCCACGAGAAATACCAGGATTTAAAAGGAGCATTGAATCAGAATACATATTAAGATCTGATACGGAACTACCCGTATATGTGAAATTGGAAATGTTAAGAAGTTTAATGAGAAAACGGAGATTAAAATTCTACGAAGCTGCACTCAGGATGAATAGTGACAGAATAGCTAAACAACTCCTTGTCTTGCTAAACAATTACAAATCCAAAAACTCATATAGAAAGATAGATCGAAAATGTGGGAATCAACGCGGAAACGAAGTAAGGAAAAAGGCAGCTTCGAAGCCAGAAAAAAAGGGGGGGGGGTCACGAACTAGAAGAAAGTGGACGTAAAAAGAGCAGGAAGAACATTCTAGAAGAGTGAAAGAAATGTGGACGCAAAGTAAAATGCAGTTGAAAACAAAGAAGCTGAACAATGTTTTTTTATCGCACCCATTAAAAGGGTTATGCAAAAAATCTCGCAAACAGAAAGTGACAAACTATAGGAACAACATATACGCATCTGTGCGATACTGTCAGGTCAATAACAACACGAACTCTGAAATAATTTCGTAATATGAGCATAAAGAAAAAAAAATGTGGATTCAGTCGCGTCGGGATTTCGTACACGTGGCATTATAAAGAAACAATTACGACAGACATCTATCATTGAAAGGTTGATTCACACAGCTGCCGATTACTACGTTCATGTTCAACAATGGAATTATTGATGTTTCTTCACTACGTAATTGTAGGACCTCGAAGGCTGGCGAGCAGGTGCTAAAGCAAATAATGCATGCTACTTGACAGAAGATTTCCAATTTTTGCCTAGAACGAGACGCGACGGTATAGTAAGGAGTACTTTTTCTGCTCCCAAGTTTCGACTGGTACGATCTCCTGTAAAATACATTATAATTCAAGGATAAGACTTCTGTTGTGTTCATAATGCACGGCCTGTGGCGGAGTGGTTACACGACATAACATAACTGTAGGGAGGAAGGGAGGGAGGGAGAGGCAGAAAAAAAGAAGCATGATGTATAGAAGACAAATTGTGAAGATACGGGAAAATAAAGTGGTTGAGATATGAAGGGACTTACTTAGCACACTGACTAGCAAAGATTCTTTAGCATGTGTAGAGTTTTATTCGCTATAGAATAACAACAAAATGCATTAGCGTAAGTAAGACATACTTCCAATCATCTTAAGACACAAATCCTTGAATGATGTAACCGAAGGCCGGCAGCAGCGCTTGCGTTTGTTTACACGAGGATTTAACTTACACACAGTGTAGCTACACTATGTGATCAAAAGTATCCGGACACCCCCAAAGGCACCCTGGGGTGAACAGGTGCTCGCTCGTGTTGAAAGATGCAATCGTCATTCCCGAATTGCTCTTCAACAGAGGGAAGTAAGAATGTGCTTAAAATATCAGTGTAGGCCCGTGCTGTGATAGTGCCACGCAGAACAAGTGGTGCAAGCCCCTCCATGAAAAACACGACCACACCATAACACCACCGCCTCCGAATTTTACTGTTGGCACTACACACGCTGGCAGATGACGTTCACCGTGCATTCGCCATACCCCCACCCTGCCATCGGATCGCCACATCGCGTACCGTGATTCGTCACTCCAAACAACGTTTTTCCACTGTTCAATCGTCCAATGTTTACGCTTCTTACACTAAGCGAGGCGATGTCTGACATTTACCGGTGTGGTGTGAGGTTTATGAGCAGCTGCTTGACCACGAAATCCCAGTTTTCTCACCTCCCGACTAACTGTCATAGTACTTGCAGTGGATCCTGATGCAGTTTGGAATTCCTGTGTCATGGTCTGGATAGATGTCTGCCTTTTACACATTACGACCCTCTTCAACTGTCGGCGGTCTCTGTCAGTCAACAGACGAGGTGGGCCTGTACGCTTTTGTGCTGTATGTGCCCCCTCACGTTTCCACTTCACTATCACATCGGAAACAGTGGACATAGGGATGTTTAGGAGCCTGGAAATCTCGACTACAGACATATGACAAGTGACACCCAACCACCTGACCACGTTTGAAGGCTGTGAGTTCCGCGGAGCGCCCCATTCTGCTCTCTCACGATGTCTAATGACTACGGAGGCCGCTGATACGAAGTACCTGGCAGTAGATGGCAGCAGAATGCTCCTAATATGAAAAACGTATGCCTTTGGGAGTGTCCAGATACTTTTGATCACATAGTGTAGCTACACTTTGTCTAAGTTAAATCTTCGTGTAAACAAACGCAAGCGCTGCTGTTGGCCTTCGGCTGCATTATTCAAGGATTTATGTCTTAAGACGACTGGAAGTATGCCTTACTTATGCTTATGCATTTTGTTGTTATTCTATAGTGAATGAAACTCTACACATGCTAAAGAAGCTTTGCTAATCAGTATGTTAAATAGAAGTTACCTGAAATTGTCTGTAGAGACGCGATCTATAAGTGCAATGAATATTGACTATTTTACAACATGACACTTTCTGGCAGATTAAAACTGTGTGCCGGACCGAGACTCGAATTCTGGACCTTTGTCTTTCGCGGGCAAGTGCTCTACGAACTGAGCTACCCAAGCACGACTCACGCCCCGTCCTCACAGCTTCACTTCTGCCAGTACCTCGCATCCTACCTTCCAAACTTTACAGAAGCTCTCCTGCGAACCTTGCAGAAATAGCAGTCCTGAAAGAAAGGATATTGCGTCCAGTCATCTCAGTTGGTAGAGCACTTGCCCGTGAAAGGCAAAGGTCCCGAGTTCGAGTCTCGGTCCGGTACACAGTTTTAATCTGCCAGAAAGTTTCATATCAGCGCACACTCCGCTGCAGAGTGAAAATCTCATTCTGGATTTTACAACAGCTTAATCAGCCAAGATTGCATATAGGAAATTCGATAACTACCTTCGACAGTTACCAGTCGTCTTCAGATCAAAGCATGCATAGCAGTGTCTGAGATAAGAGGACACTTTGTTAATTGGCAGTCAACTCAAAGAAAAGTCATGTTAAAAGTGTGAGTCCAAAGCTGACATTTCCTTGCGCTGTTAACAGCCAGTCGACAAAGCGTCTTCTTATCTTAGACCCTACAGCGTATACTTTGATTTGAAAACGGTCAGTAACAGTAGAAACTAGTTATCAGATTTCCTATATGCGTCCGTGGCTAAAAAAGATTTTATAAAAATCTACAGCCACTGGGCTAAATGTTTAAGGGGGGTAGGACGTCAAACGGGACGACTTGGAGCAGGAGACACACCGCAGGACATTTTAATTTCCACTGTCTATACTTTTATAAATAAATTCATAAAACTTTGTCAGAATGACCATTTACACTTATAGTGGTGGAAGTTCAAAAATATAAGAAAATAATTTATTTTTTTGACATTTGTATTTCACTTTTTTTTCTTTTACCATTGGCTGCATTTGTTGCTATATGTACACTTTTCTTCATAAGTAAGGGAAATTCTTCGATGAATTTTGCACAGCATACAAACCACACTTACAAGTGTATGAAACTCTAGAATTTTCCAAATCTATTAAAAACTGTGGTAAAAATTGAGATAATTAACTATAAAATTTGAGTTTTTTCTAAACATGAAGTTTAAAATATAACAGCACATTCATTTTTTCATAAATTAAATAAGAATCTCTCTTACTTATGAAGAAACCAGTACCTATAGCAAGAAATGCAGCCAATAGAAGTGAAAAAATGATGAAATTTCACATGAAAAAAATTTGTTTTGTTATATTTTTGAACTTCCACTGCTATGATTGTGAATCCTGAATCCTTCCTGGTCATGCTGACAATGTTTTATGAATTTATTCGTAAAAGTATAGACAGTGGAAATTAAAATGTCCTGTGGTCTCTCTCCTGCTCCAAGACTGCCCGTTTGACGTCCTACCCCCCTTAAACCAGGTAACCCTTGTATCAAATCTCGCTGGACCGTCGGTTTCATTTTTTAAAGCCTACTTACAAAATTATGAAAGTTGATATGGAATGATAATGAAGTCCCGTGCTTCTTGACAGAGTCTAGAGGAACGATGCGGGAGACCCGCACCTCCCTACTAGGTAAGGTCCTAATGGAGGTGGTTTGCCGGTGCCTTCCTCCAACCGTAATGGGGATGAATGATGATGAAAACTACATAACACGCAGTCATCTCGGAACAGACCCAGGCCCAAGGCGGTAAGGCTGCTTATTGTTCCTCAGGAGCTGAAAATAGAGACGATAGTGATTTTGGACGTCTTGTTTTTTTTTCTCTTTACTGTAGAATTCTACCAGAGGTGTAGGATTATCTCGGTACAGCCCTGGTTTAGCCGCACTGTGTTCCTGCCAGGACGGTTTACTGTTGTACCAGTAGGTATAGTAAACGGCTAGCCAGCGTTTGTAAGCGGGTTGGGTGCTTATAACCACGTGTTGCAATCATGATGAGACGAGAGCTACTTTATCTCTGATGCTAGGTATTTGGCACTACTCGTTCTGAGGACCAGACATACCGCATGGTAATGGCAAGCGAACTAACCTTGAACATGTCTTCGTAGGTGTCCATAGTCGTGGCGGCGAACGCCACGTCCATCATCGGGGACGGCGTGCAGTGTGCCAACAGCCAGTGCCGTCCTTGACGCCCAGCATCGAGCTCCGCCAGACGCTCCTCGCCTGGAAAAGGGCCACAGTGCACTCATTACTATTCTCATCTCTTCACAGACCTGAACTACTACTAATACTGCCGGTGCTGTTGCTGCCGTCTGCAAAGAGCGCTGGTCTTATTCTTACCTACATACTACTGCTCGAGATCATCATAGAAAAAATTAACGTTCTGGAGACTAGTAGTAAGTCAAAAGAATCCGGAGACCTATTAGTGGACATTAATAACAGGTGCCTCCACCCTACGTCCTTATGGCGGCTTGAATTGTTCTGGGGACAGTGCAAACTGTCGTGAAGCAGCATCTGTGAGGCCCAAACTTCCGGCCTGAATCCAGTGGATCACCTTTCGGGTGAGTTACAACGTCGACTTCGCTCCAGATCCAGGTTGACTCAAATGACTCTGGGTACTATGACACTTAACTTGTGAGGTTATCAGTCCCCTAGAACTTAGAACTACTTAAACCTAACTAACCGAAGGGCATCACATACACTCATGCCCGAGGCAGGATTCGAACCTGCAACCGTAGCGGTCGCGCGGTTCCAGACTGTAGCGCCTAGAACCGCTCTGCCACCCCGGCCGGCCCAGACCCAGGCTCAAGGCGGAAAGACTGCTTATTGTTCCTCAGGAGCCGAAAATAGAGAAGGTAATGATTTTGGATGACAGGGGTCTGGAGCGAAAGTCGATGTTCTAACTCACTCCAAAGGCGTTCCACTAGGTTCAGGCCTGAAGTTTGGGTTCAAATGGTTCAAATGGCTCGGAGCACTGTGAGACTTAACATCTGAGGTCATCAGTCCCCTAGAACTTAGAACTACTTAAACCTAACTAACCCAAGGACATCACACACATCCATGCTTGAGGCGGGATTCGAACCTGCGACCGTAGCGGTCGCGCGGTTCCAGATTGGGGCGCCTAGAACCGCTCGCCCACCTCGGCCGGCCTGTAGTTTGGGCAGGGCAGTCGATTACAGGGATGTTATTGTTCACAAGCCTCACAGATGCTGCTTCTTGACGGGATGCTTTGTGATGCTGAAGTGAACAGTCGTCTCCAGACTGTTCCTCTACTGTACGCAGTACACAATGCTGCAAAATGTGCTCAGATACTTCCGCATTTAACGCTTTTCAATGCGCAATAAAGGGACCACACCATAACCACGAAGAAAACACCCCATACCTTAACGCCTCCTCTTTCGTACTGTTGGTACAACACATGATGGCAGGAAATTTTCTTCAGGCACTTGCCAAATGCAAGCCCTTCCATCGGATTTTCATAGGGTATAGCGTCAGTCATCACTCGCAATCACTCGTTTCCACTCATCCATTGCCCTGAAACTTCGCTGTTTACACCACTTCAAGCGTCGCTTAGCATTCACTGCAGAATTATGTGGCATGTGAGGAACTGCCCCCTTATCATTAACTCCACAAGCACAGCCATTGTGCTTGCTGGACTTCAGAAAGCACTTGCGACTCTCGAGTGATTCCTTCCACTGATTTCAAGCGATTATTTAAAAACCACCCTCCCAGAGCTCTACGGTCCCTGCCATCAGTACATGAAGTCTGTTCGTGTTAGCTGTGGTGGTTTCTTCGCGTTTACACCTCACAGTCTCGTCACCAACAGTCGACACGGGCACCTTTAGAGATGTGAAATGTCCCTAATGGATTTGTTGTTACTCAGATGACATGCGATGACTAGTCCACATTCGAAGTCACTGAGGGCTCTGGGATGACGCATTCTACTATTACTGTTTCTCTACTGTAAACATAATACATCCTTCCCACCTCATTTTATTCTGGCGGGTCGCCTCTCTTCTATAGAAACCTCATTTCGGTATTCTGAGCCGTTAAGGTGATAAAAATGGTGCAATTTTTAAGTTGGGTCCTGGTGACAGATTGTGCTATTAAATTTCGGGGCATCTGCCTGATGTTTGTAACTAGCAAAGTACAGAAATCCGGCTGTTCTCCCGGAATTTTATAGAACAAGTTTTAAGTCAATCGATCTGTATCGTAGGAATTACATTATGGTCCATAGCTTCAGCTGCCGGCTTAATTTGATTCATTATTGGTTTCAACCTATATGCCCATCTCCAGCTACAAATATTTAAATATGTATATGTGAAGGAGTAGCAAATCGGTGGCACAGTCTGGTTACAATGCTTTAAGGAACATTACATGTATTGATCCCTATTATAGTAGTTGTGCTGTACACATTCAAAGAGTGTTATTTCAACCGTTCTCTGCCTGCAACATACGGACTGTACTTGGTCGTTCACCTACGTTTTACGCGCAAATCACTGGAAACAATGCACACGTCTGTAAAGTCATTGCACATAACTTCTACTTAAAATCATGAAAATATACCTATTTTTTGCTTAAACTAAATTGTTAGGATGTGTTCAACTTCGTGTTGAGGAAAAAAGGGGATGGAAATCGCCCTTGCTTTCTTCAAAGGAATCATCCAAGGATTTACCTTGATCGATTATGGAAATCACGGATCATCTGAACCTATCTGGGCACACGGGGGTTTGAACCGCCAACATCTTGAACGCGAGTCCAATGACCATACTACGCCACCTCGCTCGGACTAAAGATATGCTCATCATGTTCCTCGACTATTGCGGCATCATCCACGGAAAATTAATGTTCCAGAGCAGCCGTAGCCTTGCTAAGATATGATGTGTCGTCTCATCAAACGAGACAGATCTGTATGAACCGACCTTTAAGAGAAGTAAGATAGGTGGTTTATGCTGTGGGACGTTGCTCCAGAGATTGAGTCGACGATCGTTTTGTCATAAACGTAACAATCTCGAACACTCTGTGCTCCTTCGCTTTGGCACTAATGGACTTTCTTTTTACAAAATTGAAGAAACTCAGTACGTATCTATTACACCGATCCAAAAGCCAGTGAGCGACTGTCTCTTAAGTAGTCTTCTCAAACGCATTTTAAGTGTTGAGGAAGGAAGAGTAGGTGACAACGTCCTATCGAGCTCATATATCGACGAAGCACAGGCTCGGACTGGACAAGAATGGGGAAGAAAGTGAGGCGTGATCTATTGTTGAAGGATACGCTGCCCAGAATCGGCTGAAGTGACTAATTCGTCTGATTTTTCAAGTTCTGCGAGTAATAAAGGGATGCAATAATGTGGCAGAACAGCTCTTCGTACGAACTGTACTACGTACTGCATAATGTGGACGACTTTGTGGTGAAACCTCCTGCAAAAAGGAGGAGCCCATTAGGGAAAGATGAAGAAAACCCACCCAGTTAGCCGAGTGCGCTAACTCACCGCTTCCGGGAAGCTGGGAGGCGAGCCAGCCCCGAGTTGAATTCCCATTGCGAATTAATGACGAGGGGTGGCTAGCCGACCAGCCTGAATGTGGTGATTAGGCAATTTTCCACGTTGAGCTAGGTAAATGCCGGTCTGGGACCTAGTTTCTGCTTCATTTACATGCTCTACAAACACTTGCGGAAACGTTACCACACACTAATATAAGATGTACACCAGACGCAGGCAGATGGGGTACGCAGATTTCTTCCTGAGAGGAGGGGTGGCGTCCGGCCACCAACTGCCACTAACATTCCAGAATGACATTTTCACTCTGCAGCGGAGTGTGTGCTGATATGAAACTTCCTGTCAGATTAAAACTGTTCCATACCGAGACTCTAACTCGAGACCTTTGCCTTTCACGGGCAAGTGCTCTACCAGCTGAGCTAACCAAGCACGACTCACGCCCACTAACATTGCCAAAACTGAAAGAGCAATGCCGACGGTAAAACGGCGAAGAAAAACAAGGAAAGGCAGAAGAAAAGAAGTAGAATTCGCGTTTTAGCACTCGTTTTGACACCTCACCCACCGTTGTGAAGCCGACGTCCAGATGACACCCGAGCACACAAATGTTACGGTAGATGGACCTGTACGCATGTATACCGTTAGTGAGTCGTGTACCTGCATATGTGCAGGCCTGCTGGTTGTTGAACTGCAAGGGTGGTGCAGAGCATAGGGAGTCAGGGGCCGGGGGCCTGGGGAGGGGAGGGGACGCCCGCCTCCCACCACCCACTCCACCACCCCTTCCGCCGCCCCTACCCTGCTCTCCCCTCCCCTCGCCCCCCACCAACCCCGTCCCACTCGCACCAACACATGCGTCACGAGAATGGGAACTAAAAAACGGCCCCGTCCACCTCCTCCTCCTCCCCCGCCATGGGGAGACCGAGGGTGTGTGGTGGCTGTTGCTAGGCGACACTGGAAAAAAAACCCACACCACTTCCTCGGTGCCTCATCGCCGCCGCCGTCTTTGCCGGATGAAATGCTCTGCCGTGTCTAGTGCAGCGGATCAATATGCCTCCGAACCTGCTACGTCTCCGTCGAAACAGTGTTTGCTTATACGATGGAACAGAGGGTCGCGATGAACGGCGTAGTGAGTATTGTCGGGCGTACGTAACGAGCTATCTCTTAACTGTAATCAACGCCATACCACACCACGACAAAATTGACTCCCCAAGACGTACTATGTGACGAAAGGAACTTTCTCGATGGATTCCATAGTTATAGAATTCGCGTTCCCTGTTTTCATTCTGACACATCCACCAGTTACACTTGCAAGAAATGCCTGTTGATTTTCCTCTGTGAAGTCGGTTTTTCGGCTTAGCTGTCGCCAACAGGCAAAATCAATCTCTCTCTCTCTCTCTCTCTCTCTCTCTCTCTCTCTCTGTGTGTGTCTGTGTGTGTATGAGAGGACGTGGATTTGACAAAATTTGCCAGTTTCTTGTGGATCACAAGTATAGCATATTTTCGAGTGAAAGACAGGTATGACAAATTAAAAATTACACCTTGAAAACTTTGAGGGCTTACAGCATCTGTGTACTACGTGGCGTATATACTTAGGGTGGTTGTAGCGTTAACGGTGGCCACGCAGCGTCGGTTATATCCTTTTGTGGTGTTCGTATTGAAAACAAATTCTGACTGGGCAAAATGTTAAATTTCTTTCAGGATTTCTGTATGGAAGCGCCTTAAACACCAGAATACAGACGAACTACACTTTCCTCATTATCAACGGTTTACGCACCAGCCAATAGTGAAGTTTTCGGAACCGTGGATACTGAAAAGGCAATATATATCATCTTCCGGAGAAGGAAGAGCCACATTCCGTCTCGTTTCCTCAGCGAGGTTAAAAAGTTGTGACTCGTTACCCAGAGACTTGGTAATTACGTGTTCAGACCATGAAGACCAGACACAAAGCTGACCGAAGGCCTAGGGACAACGGAAAATATAAAATGAAATGATCGTATGGCATTTATTGGCCGCGATACGCCCTTCGGGATTCGACCGCTGTATTGCAAGTCTATTTTGTTGATGCCATTTCGGCGACTTGCATGTCAATGATCATGAAGGACACACAACACCCAGTCCTCTGCCGGAAATCGAACCCGGGCCCCCTTGCGTGGTAGGCGGCCACGCTACCGCTGCGCTATGGAGGACTACGAAAATTATTTCAGGCGACACCAACAACTGCCGCCGCAGTGCCTATGCAATAATTCAGTTCTTTGTACGAGACCCAAAATCACTCTTTCTCGAGTGGAAACAACAACTTAATCTCCGACATCGGTGATGTTATCGACCAACTACTCTGAACCGTAAATTCTACAGTTTTTGATGTTCTTGTTAAACTGAGCAAAAGCCGTCAGTAAAAAACATTGAATGGGATGTGTGGCTGTCCAGAAAAACTGAATTTCACCAGTCGTTTTTTCCCCCTGCAGACAATGCTTGCTCCTGCTACCTTTAAGGACGTTGAAAACATACGTTTTTTGTCGTTGAATGCTCGCTGCATGCCATCACAATTGCAGAGGACGTTGTTTCGGATACCATGCCGCGGTTAGTAATTCATAACAAACTTACAATGAGATGATCGTTATGCACTCCATGAAGTGCACTAAAAGCCCAGATATTGGCATAAGACCATAACATTTAAAGCACAAAGATTACTTGCACTCAACACCTATTAATGAAATTGGTTTCTCAGATCAGATGACGTCATGAGACATGAGGAAGTGGGCGAGCGCGAAGATGTCCTTTGAAATTCCGATTCGCAAAACGGGAACTTTGCCCTCCGTATTGCAATCACATACCTGGTTTAATCATCGGTTGCTACACCAATCGACCGCGCGACACACCTGCACGTCTAAAACGACACGTAATTACCTCAGTTTTCCTTCTTTGCAATTGCCCCACACATTTTTTTAAACGTATCGGCGTGACTTCCCTCTACGGTGAACAATAATATCAGTGACCTTATTGGCAATACAGGTTATTTGCTGACTCATCTAAACCTCTTGCTGCAGTCACACGTATACTCTGCGAATAACCGGGTAGTGAGTGGCAGAGGGAGCTTTTAATTTTATCTTATGCCACTTTCCTTTCACTTGCGTTTACGAACGGTGCGCTGTAAGAGTAACAACTGTGATTGTAAGAATTTTATTTTTGAGGTCACTGGAGGTTGTGTAGCGACACCAGGAAGATATATTTACCGTACATCCATTTTTCGACGTATCATCAGACGACGGCTGTTTTTTATGACAGCTTTTGCTGTATTTATAGGTCTTATTTTATTTGCAGTCGATTTCGGCGTTCCATTGCACCATATTTAGACCCCTGCTGAGAAGCATGACCTTTAAATACAGCTGAAGGCGTCATCCCTGGTACAAAAAGATGAAATTAAGATAATGGATTTTTTACATTACTGTCACACGGCCTGTTCTTGGACGTTCCATCGTAGGTTTTTGCCACATACTTCTTCAGAGTGCTTGTCAGTTCATACATTTCTACGACACTTTACTAGAAGTATCACTCGTGCTGCTCTTCTTTTTATAAGCTCTATGCCCGCTGCTTATTCAAACATACGGTCTCCAGATACTTTCATCGTTTTCCAACACGCCTACTACCAGCTTTTTATAAGAGGACTTAGACTAATTGCCGTTTTCCAGAAATCTACTGCGAAAAAAAGCCTACCACTTCTCTTACCCGATTCTGAAACTGTGTAGTGTTCCATTTAATAGGTCGAGAGACTTTCATTTCTGTCGTACTTGCCAGCGAGTAGAGCAATCCTTGGCGTCCGCATCTGAGGTTACTTTAAGTGCTTTCAAACTTAACTCGACACATCCAATATCTGATCAAAAATATCCGGACACCTCTATTCCTTCTAAAGGAGCCCAAGTTGACCGTATGTAATGTGATTGTGATGATTGATGGAAGGAACAGAGAGATGTCATGTACTGACTGATAAGGACCATCGAGCATTGTGGAAATTGGTTGTAAAAAATCGCATGAAATCAGCGGAAAGAACCACTGAAGAATCCAATAGCGTTACCAACAGTCCCGCACAATGACAGGACTTAGCGAGTTGAAAAGAATAAAGTACAATGATCGAGCAGCTCCTCAAAAGTTACAAAATTCTGTAGTCAATGTTAATCAACGCTTCAGGTGGTGTATGAATAACGCGATGCCCTGTGGTAATCCGTCCGCCTCCACATGCGCCAATAAATATAAAAAAGGGTGGCTAGCTCGCTGGTTGCCATTCTGTGGGTCGCCAGTTCAAATCCGAACACCAACAGCTATATATAAGAAAACTGACTGCCATGCGCAAGATCCGAGTTCGATTCCCAGTACAGCCAGGAAATTTTCCTTGGCAGCCTCGCAAGGCCAACTGAGGAGCTACTTGACCGAGTAATCGAGTAAAAGCGGTTCCAAAGTCACTAAACCCGCCAGCTAGCGGGAGAGCAGCGTGCTGACCACTTGTCCCTTTATACCGCATTGTCAGAGGATGACACGGCGGTCGGTCGCGCCTTTTTTTTTTTTTTACTGTGGTAATCCGATGGAAGGATTTCGGTTTGGCGAAAGCCTGAAGAACGTTACCAATCATTGTGTGCATTGTCAAGTTAAGGTCCCCTTATTCCACTTAAGAGAACGCTAAATGAAGGATATGTGCACCTCTTACAACACTGTGTGCTGCATACAGTAAAGGAACAGTTCGGAGAGAACTACTGTTTGTACTGGCAATGCAATGCACTCTGTCAAACAGCAGCATCTGTGAGGCGATCGTTTGTGGACAGTAATAGTCCTGTCATCGACTACGCTGCCGAGAGTTCAGACCTGAAATCAGTAGAACACCTTTGGGACGAGACAGAACGTAGAATTTGCTCAAGACCCTAGCGTCCATCAGTACATTCTCTGGTTTTGATTCTTGAGGAAGAATGGGGAGCGATTCCCTGCACAAGCACGATTCCCTGCACAAGCACTCAGTCACCTATGAAAGTGTCCACAGCGAATGGTGGACCCATTCCATACTAATGATCACTAATAGCTGTCCGGATACTATGGAGCAGATAGTGTACTTCATATGCATGAGCAAGTCTGGGCCACGCAATTCGGCAAACATCAATTTCACAGTGCCCTCCCCACAATGAATTCAAGACTGTCTTTAGCTTTCTCATATTTTGTTTACGCAACTGTACGAGAGAATTTGGAAATCCATTTTAATGACACACAAGCCTCCATTGTCGATGGGTGTAGTTGATGCTCTGCCTGTTGTGCAAATAGACCTCCGCAAGTAGCTTGGCACAAAGAAACGTGTAGGCTGGCCGACGGGATCCAAGGTCGACCCTATCGCTCACTCAGCCACCCCGCCTCCTCCCCCCGCCCACGCCTGTCTACCTGAGCTCCTCTTACAGCACCCACTCCCCAACCTCCGTCAGCCGCTTCGAGTAACAATTGTCTGTTACGGTTCCCACAGACTCGGCAACGGCCTATACTTTCACGTTCCAGTGGAACTGTTTTAATAATTTTTAGGTGTTTATTATTGAATTTTGAAAGTTACACAGATTTCAGCTATTTTCTAAAATGAATAGTACACCACTGGCCATTAAAATTGCCACACCACGAAGATAGCGTGCTACAGACGCGAAATTTAGCCGATAGGAAGAAGATGCTGTTATATGCAAATGATTAGCTTTTCAGGGCATCCACACAAGGTTGGCGCCGGTGGCGACACCTACGACGTGCTGACATGAGGAACGTTTCCAACCGATTTCTCATACGCAAACAGCAGTTGACCGCCGTTGCCTGGTGAAACTTTGTTGTGATGTCTCATGTAAGGAGGAGAAATGCGTACCGTGGCTTTCCGACTTTGATAAAGGTCGGATTGTAGCCTATCGCGATTGCGGTTTATCGTATCGCGACACTGCTGCTCTCGTTGGTCGAGATCCAATGACTATTAGCAGAATATGGAATCGGTGGGTTCAGGAGGGTAATACGGAACGCTGTGCTGGATCCCAACGGCCTCGTATTACTAGCTGTCGAGATGACACGCATCTTAACCGCATGGCTGTAACGGATCGTGCAGCCACGTCTCGATCCCTGAGTCAACAGCTGGGGACATTTGCAAGACAACAACCATCTGCACGAACAGTTCGACGACGTTTGCAGCAGCATGGACTATCAGCTCGGAGACCATGGCTGCGCCTACGATGAAGTACTCAACGACGAACCTGGGTGCACGAATGGCATACGTCATTTTTTCGGATGAATCCAGGTTCTGTTTACAGCATCATGATGGTCGCATCCGTTTTGGCGACATCACGGTGAACGCACATTGGAAGCGTGTATTCGTCATCGCCATACTGGCGTATCACCCGGCGTGATGGTATGGGGTGCCATTGTTTACACGTCTTGGTCACCTCTTGTTCGCATTGACGGTACTTTGAACAGTGGACGTTACATTTCAGATGTGTTACGACCCGTGGCTCTACCCTTCATTCGATCCCTGCGAAACCCTACAATTCAGCAAGATAATGCACGACCGCATGTTGCAGGTCCTGTACGGGACTTTCTGGATACAGAAAATGTTCAATGCTGCCCTGGCCAGCACATTCTCCACATTTCTCACCAATTGAAAACGTCTGGTCAATGGTGGCCGAGCAACAGGCTCGTCACAATACGGCAGTCACTACTCTTGATGAACTGTGGTATCGTGTTGAAGCTGCATGGGCAGCTGTACCTGTACACGCCGTCCAAGCTCTGTTTGACTCAATGCCCAGGCGTATCCAAGGCCATTATTACGGCCAGAGGTGATTGTTCTGGGTACTGATTCCTCAGGATCTATGCACTCAAATTGCGTGAAAATGTAATCACATGTCAGTTCTAGTATAATATATTTGTCCAATGAATACCCGTTTATCATCTGCATTTCTTCTTGGTGTAGCAATTTTAATGGCCAGTAGTGTATTCACTTTTTAAAAGTTCTAGTTGGGGAAGGGCACAAATTTTGGGAATTTATTATTTTAGACTTATTTTGTTCCAGAATAGTGCACTGACTTATACTTTTCGTTGATTAGCAGCTAAGGAATGAATAGATTAGGGAGTATTAAGAACAAGGTTAGACAAATGAAACGGCAATGGTGACACGAACAGTCACTTCCCACCGCTTGAAATGTGAATGAAGAAAAACAACAGGGAGAGCACAATAACGGAAAGAATTATCCACACTGGATGTGGAATCACGTTGTTGATTTAAAAGTCAAAACCCATCGAAGACATACAGACAAACGTGCTGATTATCCGTGTGTCTCGGAATGTAACGATCGTTGCTAGTTGGCCTGACAGTGAATTAGAAGTCTGGCTCTATTTTCCTGCCTTGTTGTGACAGTGGTGACGACTCTGGAAGCATTTACGGCGTCAGTTATTTCCGGAGCGCCCCCAGCTCCTCCTGCCGCCGCGGCATTTGTAATTTCGCTGCCGCTCTAGGCGGCACCACGAGGGATGGCCACGTGAAATAAAGCACTGCACGGGCCCGAAAAATACACTCACCATTACTCAAGGGATATCACGTGACTTATTGGCACGCTTTGCAGCGCGAACATCGTTAATTTTCGTTTACATTAAAATGCATCGCTCAGGAGACAATGCTGAAGTATTATACTGTTCTTCGGTGAAATTATTCTTCAGCAAGATGTTTTGTTTGTTTTTCTTAATAAAACTTTTATTTCCACGGATACTCAACTTCAAATGCATGAGCTTGCTGATCAAAGTATTCATTTATTCACCGAGTTCAGTCTTCTGACTGGTTTGGTGCACCGGCCACAAATTCCTCTCCTCTACCAACCTTTTCATCTCAGAGTAGCACTTGCAAATCTGTGCGCTCAATTATTTGCTGGATATATTCCAGTCTCTGTCTTCCACTACAGTTTTACCCTCTACAGCTCCCTCTAGTACCTCGGAAGCTATTCCCTGATGCCTTAACACAGGTCCTAACGTCCTGTCCCTTCTTCTAGTCAGTGTTTACCATATATTCCTTTCCTCGCCGACTGTGCGCAGACTCTCCTCAGTCCTTACTTTATCAGTCCACCTAATTTTCAACTTTTTCTGTAGCACCGCATCTCAGATGCTACGACTGTCTTCCTCTCCAGTTTTCCCACTACTATACAGTGTTGTGCTCCAAACGTACATTCTCATAAAGTTCTTCCTCAAATTAAGGCCTATATTTCACACTAGTAGACTCCTATTCGCCAGGAATCCCTTTTTTTTTCAGTGCTAGTCTGCTTTTTATGTCCTCCTTGCTCCATCCATCATCGGTTACTTTGCTGTCTAGTTAGCAGACTTCCTTAGCTTCATATCACCAATTCTGATGTTAAGACTCTCGCTGTTCTCATTTCTGTTACTCATCATTGCTTTCATCTTTCTCCGATTTACTCTAAATCTATGTTCTGGACTGAGTCGACTGTCCGTTTCATTGAACACATCTTGTAATTCTTCTTCACTTTCATTTATGATAGCAATACCATCAGCGTATCTTATCGTTGATATCCTTTCACCCTGTATTTTGATCCAACTCTTGAATCTTACTTTTATTTTCGTCATTCCTTCTTCGATGTATACATTGAACGATAAGAACGAAAGACTACATCCCTTTCTTCCATCCTTCTTAATCTCAGTATTAGTCACCCCTTAAAATAGCGCTGTAGATGATGGGAGACATGGTAAAAGGTGGTCATGTGACTCTTACCGCTGTGTGGGTCATAACAGTGATACGCCGCTTGTAAGTGCCAGTCGGTTGTATCAAATTAGCGCACTAACACGGGCCGACGTGTTGTCGGACAGACGGATCTGTCGTGCACGAATGTGCCCATGAAGAGACTGACTGGAGTTCCCCGATTTGTTTATGTATCAGTGCAAACTGTCCATCGTTTATGTAATGGTTTGCATTCTTTCTGAGACCATTACCTCTGAGTACAATTAAACAGTAGCTAGTTTCCCGCTCCCTCCCGGCCCCAGCCCTTCCCGCACATTATCATCAACTTTAGAAACTATATGTACTGTGGAATGAAACACTTTTCTCGGGACACTAATTTTTAAAATGATGAAAGATGTGAAAAATGTATGTGAGTGTGTGTGAGTGTGTGTGTGTGTGTGTGTGTGTGTGTGTGTGTGTGTGTGTGTTTTTGAATAAATGATGATACAATTTGTGGTTCATCGCAAGTGCTACACGCAACTCCTTCTCAGATAAGAAAGCTAACCATCCGCAATGAGAGTAGACACTTGCTACAAACCATACTTCCCCTGTATTATTCATCTCCATTACGGCACTTGCTTGACCTAAACACTGCAACCCTACTTAAAACCAAAGAAGTTCAGATGTGTGCACTATACTTATTGTTTGTGAATTACTTGTTTGCTGGACTCCTTACTTCTCAACTGGCACAAATTGGACGACTTCAGGCTGTTAACGCTTTGCGTCTAGCCATTGTAATAAGAAATAATGATAACAATACTGAAAATAGCCTTATATACACTGAAGAGCCAA
Source organism: Schistocerca cancellata (assembly GCF_023864275.1). Taxonomy (NCBI): domain Eukaryota; kingdom Metazoa; phylum Arthropoda; class Insecta; order Orthoptera; family Acrididae; genus Schistocerca; species Schistocerca cancellata. The sequence continues at coordinate 426,537,096 of NC_064631.1, forward strand.
AGAAACTGATACACCTGGCCTAATATCGTGTAGGGACCCCGCGAGCACGCAGAAGTGCCGCAGCACGACTTGGCACAGACTCGACTAATGTCGGAAGTAGTGCTGGAGGGAACTGACACCATGAACCCTGCAGGGCTGTCCATTAATCCGTAGGAATACGACGGGGTGGAGAACTCTTCTGAACAGCACCTTGAAAGGCATCCCAGATATGCTCATAATGTTCGTGTCTGGGGAGTTTGGTGGCCAGCGAAAGTGTTCAGTCTCAGAAGAGTTTTCCTGGAACCACTCTGTAGCAATTCTGGACGTGTGGGGTGTCGCATTGTCCTGCTGGTATTGCCCAATTCCGTCGGGACGCACAATGGACATGAACGGATGCAGGTGATCAGACAGGATGCTTACGTACGTGTCACCAGTCAGAGGCGTATCTAGACTTGTCAGCGATCCCATATCACTCCAACTGCACACGCCCCACACCATACCAGAGCCTTCATCAACTTGAACAGTCCCCTACTGACATGCAAGGTCCACGGATTCATGAAGTTGTCTCCATACCTGTACACTCCCATCCACTTGATATAATTTGAAACGAGACTCGTCCGACCAGGCAACATGTTTCCAGTCATCAACAGTCCAATGTCGGTGTTGATGGGCCCAGGCGAGGCGTAAAGCCCTGTATCAAGGATACACGAGTGGGCCTTCGGCAGCGAAAGCTCATATCGATGTTTCGTTGAATGGTTCGCAAACTGACACTTGTTGATGGCCTAGCTCAGAAATCTGCACCAATTTGCGGAAGGGTTGCACTTCTGTCTTGTTGAACGAGTTTCTTCAGTCATCGTTGGTCCCGTCCTTTTAGGATCTTTTTCCGGCCACAGCCATGTCGGAGATTTGATGTTTTCCCGGGTATCCATGGTACACTCGTGAAATGGTGGAAAGGGGAAAATCCCCACTTCATCGCTACATTGGAGATGCTGTGTCCCCTCGCTCGTGCGTCGACTATAACAACACGTTCAAACTCTCTGAAGTCTTGATAAAATGATATTGTAGCAGCAGTGGTCGATCAACAACTGCGCCAGATACTTGTTGTCTTATATAGGAGTAGCCGATCGCAGCGCCATATTCTTCCTGTTTACATATTTTTGTATTTGAATACGCATGACTATACCAGTTTCCTTGGCGATTCAGTGTAGTTTCTGCTGTGTCGTGCTGTCAGTTAATTCATTTATCTGTTTCGAAGCGACTAATGAAGCAATTCCTGGACGACTGCAGGTGCTAGCTACAACTTGTAGAAGACATTTTCTTGAGATATTTAGCATTTGTTTCTTATATGTGTCATTTATCACCAGAAATGTGCGGGACAAAGCACAACATATGGATGTAGTGGGTGGACTATGTGAGGAACCTATAAACTCCACCGCAATAAGGCTACTAATTGGAAAAAAAACGTAACTATTGATAACTTATATGTTCAGTATAGTGTCTTACAAAATTGTGAGAACAGAAATAACCGTTTGAAAATAATTTAGTTTCGTGACTGAAACAGAATAGAATATTTTAGTTTTTACCACTCAGAAAATTTCATTTTACCCCTCAGAGGGTAATTACCCCCAGGTTGGGAACCACTGTGTGCGGTGTGCCACTCGCTCCCGTATAACACAGTGTAAGAGCTGTGGTCGTAAAGAGAACATAATCGAACATTTCATAGGACAGTCCGTTTCAAACCCAAGAACTCAACCAGTTTTCGAGTGAATATTGTGAAGGTAACTGCATTAATTGGACATCAGCAGGATGTTGATTTCGTAATCTCTGTGACCAAATGTTGCTCGCTCTTGTGCGTCTTGATGAGTATGCTGTGGACACGTAAAAACAGCCGTGTTCTCTGATATGCACGCTTACCTCACTGGTTTAACAAACTCTCGGGCACTCTGTAGAACCTAAACTGGTTCGCTAAATCACCCGATCTTAATTGTGTACCAGATGTTTGAGACTACTCAAAACAGAGGGTGAAACGTGCCTATCAGCATTCTGCAACCAGCAGCTCCGCGGAATGTAACCACTAATGATCGGCTTCAGATGGGTGTGGCGGACTTGAAGAAACTTGGGGATTCCCTTCCTCGCCGAGCTGAAGCCGTTATCAAGTCCAGAGGCGGTATTACACGTTATTAGAGTGATTTCTCCTGAAGGTCATTAATTTTTATTCAATGTGTTTACTAATGTACACGGCATGGCGGCGGGAGACGTGTACGTTGCCTGACACAGAAGATATGCGACTGATGCTACTTGTCTATGTGATAACCAAGTATGTTCAGGCAGTTTCCCTCGCCTTCGGAGTCGGACTCACTTGATCAAACTCATTAATGAATTCGTACCGTACACTGATCGCAACAATTCTAATTGCCTGCGGCTGAGGGGCTGTGCTGCAACTTTGCCACAAGTCTGTACGCTTTCGAGGGCCTTTTCGTTGAAAGTAACAATTTCTAGTTTGTCAGGCTGCGCCCTGTGCGTCTTCAATTCCTTCCACACGATCGCAGTTTCGACCCCTCTACTCGTATCTTCTTCAGGTTCTTTTGGTGTCCACGGTTAGCTAATGTGCGCACAAATTATTCCGTTCAGACAAGCATGCGCGCTATTCGAGTGAACACGAAGTCCGCTTTGCTAGCAGCAGTGGCGGCTGACAACGGCGAGCACTCTGACCATTAATGGAATTCACTATTGTTAGTTCCTCTATTCCGATACTGCACTCCCACTTTTTGCATGAGTGATGGTAACTGGTAACTCACTTTCACCGTTCTGTACTAGGCTAAGCGAATTGTCGAGGCAGGCCACTGAGAATTGGCCTTGAATCTGGCGCAAGCGGACGGCAAGAATGCGGTGCCGCAGGCAGAAGGGCAGCGATCTTGGCGGCGGGACACGACGCGGGCCTCGCTCCCAGCTGACGGGCGGCGCCGGTATGAATGGAGCCGCGAGGCAGGCAGGCCGCCAGCAGGCAGCGGCGGTTCACCTTGGGACGCCCCGCCGCCTGGCCTGGTCAGCCACGCCGCCGCCGCCTACACCCACGCCCGCCTACACTGCGGACACTCAGCCGCAATCACTCGCCGCTCTGTCCGTCGCTACTGGGCGCGCAGCAGGACGCCGTCACAGCATTTGTGATACTGCACTTATTTTATAAGAAAATTAAGCTGCAGTAGTAGTACACTAAAGCGCCAGAAACACTGGTACAGGCATGCATAGTCATATACAAAGATATGTAAACAGGCAGAATACGGAGCTGCAACGCCTATATGAGACGACAAGTGTCTGGTGCAGTTGTTAGATCGGTTACTGCTGCTACAAAGGCGGTTATCAAGATTTAAGTGAGTTTGAACGTGGTGTTATAGTCGACGCACGAGAGATGGGACACAGCATCTGCAGTGTAGCGATGAAGAGGGTATTTTCTCGTACGACCTTTTACCGGGTGTACCGTGAATATCAGGAAACCGGTAAAAAAAATCAAATATCCGACATCGCTGCGGCCGGAAAAAGATCCTACAAGAACGGGACCTACGACGACTGAAGAGAATCGTTCAACGAGACAGAAGTGCAACCCTTCCGCAAACTGCTGCAGATTTCTGAGCTAGGCCTACAGCAAGTTTCAGCGTACGAAACATCATCGATATGCGATTTCGGAGCCGAAAGGCCCCTCGTGTATCCTTATCCTTGATGACTGCACGACACCAAGGGATTTCTGAGCCGAAAGCCCACTCGTGTATCCTTGACTGCACGACACCAAGCTTTGTGCCTCGTCTGGGCCCATCAACACCAACATTTGACTGTTGATGATTGGAAAAATGTGCCTGTTCGGATGTGTCTCGTTTCAAATTGTATCGAGCGGATGGACGTTTACGGGTATGGAGACAACTTCATGAATCCGTGGTCCATGCATGTCATCAGGGGACTGTTCGAGTTGGTGAAGGCTCTTATGGTGTAGGGCGTGTGCAGTTGGGTGATATGGGACCCCTGATACGTCTAGATACGACTGACAGGTGACACGTACTTCAACATCCTGCCTGATCACCTGCATCCTTTCATGTCCATTGTGCATTCCAACGGAATTGGGCAATTCCACCAGGACAATGCGACACCTCACACGTCGGGAATTGCTACAGAGTGGCTCCAGGAACACCCTTCTGAGTTTAAACACTCCCGCTGGCCACCAAATACCCCGCACATGAACATCATTGAGCATATCTGGGATGCCTTGCAAGGTGCTGTTCAGAAGAGTTCTCCACTCTCTCTTACTCTTGCGGATTTATTGACAGCCCTGCAGGCTTCACGGTGTCGATTCCCTCCAGCCCTACTTCAGACATTAGTCGAGTCCGTCTCACGTTGTGTTGCGGCACTTCTGCGTGCTAGCCGGGTCCCTACACGATATTGGGCACGTATATCAGTTTCTTTGGCTCTCAGTGTAGTAGTAGTAGTAGTAGTAGTAGTTGCGGTGTTCAGTCCGAGGACCAGTAACCAACTCTTCAAGCCATATATACTGAAGTGGCAGAAGTCGTGATGTACCTGCTACATGCGCGCCGACTACGAGGGTGCGCAGGGGTTCGAGCACCCACATACATGATATTGTTTGATAAAAACAAAATAAAACAAATATTTCTCACTTTATAAGAAAGTAATGAACTGTTAAAACACTGAGGTGGAAGTTAAAATTTGTGACCTCTAAAACGTATCTGTTTGTCTGCGATGTCTTTGTGCAAAGGCAACCAAGTAATACACTCCTCCGTTTCCTTCCTTTCTCCGGCCAAGTCAAAGGCACTCTCCAGGGTAACAGTCTGACTAATCTGCAAATGGAATCCCGTCTTTTCCGTTTGCTTTCACGTTTTCTTACAAGTGACATGCTACAGTGAGCCCACTTCTTTCGGCAACAATTGTTTTAAAATATATGCTTGCCAATATTGAGCAGTAATAGAGAGTAATCAGAGGTACAAGGAAGCCGACTGTTGCAGACTATCTCAATAGTTATTTGTTTTTAAACACAACAGCGGTGTGGTTTAAGATTTCCTCTTCCCCTTTTTCCCTCCACCATTCCTTCTACTCCTCCCTTCAATAAACAGTCCATCATTAAACAATGTCCAATCCAGTTCCGTTTTCTCTTTCTGATGACTTTCAGCATGTTTCTATCTTCTCCAACTCTTCTTTCCCTTACTCGGCCTTCCCATTTAACTTTTTCCATTCTTCTCCATATCCACATTTCTAGTGCCTCCGACCTTCTTTCATCTTCCTTCGTCAATGTCCAGGTCTCCGCACCATATAGTGCAACTCTCCAGATGTAACATTTGGCAAGTCTTTTCTTCAGATCTGTTTAGTGGTACACAAAGTAATTTCTGTTTCCTCTTGAATCCTCCTTTTTCCATTGCAATTCTTTCCCTAATTTCTGTTGAGTAATACATATCGTCCATTATTACACTTCCCAAGTAACAGAAGATATTAACTTGCTCTATTTCCTCTCTCCGTATTTTCATATGGCACTTTCTCCCCTTTCCTCCACTTACCATGCTTTTCGTTTTCTTCTTGTTAATCTTCATTTCATATTCTAATTTTGTCTTTAGATCATCTAACATTTGTTCCACCTCTCTTGCACTCTCTGTCATCACAACCATGTCGTCTGCAAATCTTATACACTCCACTCTCCGACCCCCTATACAAACTCCTCTCCATCCATCAAAACTTGGACTGACAATTTCCTCCAGATATACAGGGTGTTACAAAAAGGTACGGCCAAACTTTCAGGAAACATTCCTCACACACAAAGAAAGAAAATATGCTATGTGGACATGGGTCCGGAAACACTTACTTTCCATGTTAGAGCTCATTTTATTACTTCTCTTCAAATCACATTAATCATGGAATGGAAACACACAGCAACAGAACGTACCAGCGTGACTTCAAACACTTTGTTACAGGAAATCTTCAAAATGTCCTCCGTTAGCGAGGATACATGCATCCACCCTCCGTCGCACGGAATCCCTGATGCGCTGATGCAGCCCTGGAGAATGGTGTATTGAATCACAACCCTCCACAATACGAGCACGAAGAGTCGCTACATTTGGTATCGGGGCTGCGTAGACAACAGCTTTCAAATGCCCCCATAAATGAAAGTCATGAGGGTTGAGGTCAAGAGAGCGTGGACGCCATGGCATTGGTCTGCCTCTACCAATCCATCGGTCACCGAATCTGTAGTTGAGAAGCGTACGAACACTTTTACTGAAATGTGCAGAAGCTCCATCGTGCATGAACCACATGTGGTGTCGTACTTGTAAAGGCACATGTTCTAGCAGCACACGTTGAGCATCCCGTATGAAATCATGATAACGTGCTCCATTGAGCGTAGGTGGACGAAACTAAAATGAGCTCTAACATGGAAATTAAGCGTTTCCGGACACATGTCCACATATCATCTTTTCTTTATTTGTGTTTGAGGAAGGTTTCCTGAAAGTTTAGCCGTACCTTTTTGTAGCACCCTGTATACTGAACAGTGTTGGTGATAAACAACAACCTTGTCTTACACCTCTTTCCAGTTCAATTTCTTCACTCATCACACCTCCCATTCTTATTCTTGCTCTCTGGTTCAAATATAAATTTCTAATTAGCCATCTATCCCTCCGGTCAACTCCATGTCTCCTTAGTATTCCCATCAGTTTGTCCCATCTGACACAGTGAAAAGCCTCTCAAGATCAATGAACACAACATACACCTTCCTTTTCTTCCCCACGTACTTCTCCCCTATCACTCTCAGTAGCCCAATGGCATCTCTAGTTCCCACTCCTCGCCTGAAACCAAGTTGTTCATCTTCTATTACGCAATTCAACTTTCCATATAGCCTTCTGTTGAGTGACCTCAGCAAGACTTCAACTGCATGCGATATCAGGCTCAAAATGGCTCTGACCACTATGGGACTTAACATCTGAGGTCATCAGTCCCCTAGAACTTAGAACTACTTAAACCTAACTAAGCTAAGGACATCACACACATCCATGCCTGAGGCAGGATTCGAACCTACGACCGTAGCGGTCGCGCAGTTCCAGACTGTAGCGCCTAGAACCGCTCGGTCACCCCGGCCGGCTCGATATCATGCACATTGTTCTTTGTTCCTCACACTTTTTGATGTTCTTTTTCTTTTCTATAGGTATTAAGATACTTTCCGTAGTCCTTTGGCCATTTTCCTGTCATGTATATTTGATTACACAATTCAATCAACTGCTTTTCCCTTTCTTTCTCCAATGACTAACAGTTCTGCAGGACTCATCAATTCCCATTGCCTTTCCAGTTTTCATCTCCTTCATAGATTCTTCAATCTCACTAGTTAGTATTGCATTTCCTTTGTCATCATCTGCAACTTTATCTTATTCTATCCCAAGGTCTTCTTCACTTGGTCGGCTGTCTGCAGCGTATAGCCATTCTATATATTCTTCCTACATTCTCATTATTTCTTGGGGTTCACTCACCATTTTACCGTCTGCTGCCTCTAATTCCTTTAGTCCATTGTTGTTTCTCTTTTCCCTGAATGTCAAATCCATTGCTTCTTTGTACATCAAATCATATTTTCCTTCTTTCTCTAATTTCTCTATCTTGTCACACTTTTCTGTCAGCCATTTGTTCTAATGTGTGTGAAATCTCATGGGACTTAACTGCTAAGGTCATCAGTTCCTAAGCTTACACACTACTTAATCTAAATTATCCTAAGGACAAACGCACACACCCATGCCCGAGGGAGGACTCGAACCTCCGCCGGGACCAGCCGCACAGCCCATGACTGTAGCGCCCTAGACGGCGCGGCTATTCCCGCGCGGCTGTCAGCTATTTCTCCTTTGCTTTTTCTGTCTCCTTTCTTAATTCATTAATTAATTCAGTTACTTGAAGCAATCGAATTAAGGGAAAAATTTCAGTTTTAGAATGCGCTCGTAACCAGTGAAGAGGTAACGTGCATAACTCACAGAACTAAAGAGATGCTAGAAATACACCTGTTGTCGTTTTCTTTACTACAAAAATAACCCAGAATCATTCATTCTGCTGTAAAGTGTGGGCTGTCGTGACACTTCTTGAACAAAGTATTGTACCGGTTCGGGGCTCAGTCTGTTGCCAGTCACAGACAACACTCGTACTGACTGAGCCTATCTCTAAGGACTCTTAGTACACCAGCAAGAGAGCTTTGTAGATTTTTTGTGTAGTAGGAGGCAGGCCCTGGTACAATCGAAAGTGTGAAGCGGAGTGGTGAAAGTTGCCTGGATAGCTCAGGCAATTAGACTATAGCGTCGAAAGGTAAAAGTGTGGGTTCAAGTTCCACACACAATTTTAATCTGTTACAAAGCGTCCCACCAGTATACTGGTTACCTATTTACCCGTCAAGATGACGTGTATTGTCGGGACTATTCTTCGGTTAAGATAACTGACCATTCTTCCCTCGTTATTCGGCGCTTAAGAAAGTTGCCTCTGATGACCTCGATACTGACGATGTTTCACTCATGTTTTTCTTCCTAGCATTACATTCCGTGATAACAGCATATTCAGATGTAGCTCGAGCAAAGTTTTGTACTAACAGAAGTACCACGTTGAAAAATGGAGGAATTATGAAATGAAGCCCGAATGAGATGCGTGTTAATAACATAAATTTGTTTTAAAGGAGTAATTTAACCATACACTCGTTAAAATCGAGTGCCATTTGATCCAGATTCAAATTTTACAGTTCTCCTTCCTCCCCCCCCCCCCCCTCCCACATACACACACATCCTAGCTGACACAAAATAAAATATTACTTTATCAAAACATGCATTAGAACCGAATTATTAACAATTGAAACAAAGGCAAAAAATAATATATCGCTTTTCCGTGCCTGGTTACAAAGCAATATTATAAAAGAGCGGAAATAAAACGATATACGCTGCATCGCAATAACCTGCGATCGGCATCTGACAATATAAACACAAAGATAAAGCAACACACTTATCTCGTGGCTTGAATTCTATGATTTCCCGACAGTGTATAAACAAGTAATCGGAACTAACATATTAGTAAAAAAGAAATGAAGTGTGAAATGTGTGTCATACGTGGGCTTTGTGGCGCTACCGTACATAGTTACGGAATTTTCCCTGTGAAGTGTAACGTTAGAACCAGAGCAGGAAACACAAAGATTCGGAAATTACGGGGCAACGCTCAACAGTGCCAAAACGATATAGAGGATACTCTTGACAAGTGGCATAGAATTAGGATGTTATGAAAACAGGCAGACAGTTTACAGTTTAAGCTTATGAGAGGCACGTTACCTCTCGGAACGCGATATGGTCGGTATTAATAGCAAGCGTGTGCGCAATCAGTCTGTAAATCGTGTAAATACTTATTTCTAACTATTGTGTATCATGTTTACTGAGGCGGAGATGCGGACCAGGCAACGTCTGGCTAAATGAGTGCGCGGAAAACCGTCCACGCGAGATTTTGATGATATGGACGAGTCATGGAAAACTTATCTCAACAGTCCGCTGGTACAGTCCATAGATTTGTAACGGCTGTGGTGGAACACAGTATAGTAAGCAAGAGTTCCTTCAGCAGCACTTACTTTGGTGTCCAGTTCAGCCTAGGGTTTTGTAAAAAAATTACTCGCTTTACCTGACGAACTTGCACCTCTAACACACTTCATATGTTTTTTCTGTTTTCATGTGCGCTTCCAGATCGCTGGTGCCGTGATTTGCTATAGTTACATAGGGCCCTGGGCAACAAACCATACATTCTGCTTCCCATTGAACTCTTCCAGGACGAAAGCTCGGATATTTTTCTCGGAGTTTATCCGTAAATGCACACTTCCACTTTGGCATGAGAAATTATCTTAAAGAAAAGTTAAACAAAGAATGATCAAAACGTATTGTTCAGCTAAACCATGAAAAAGTCTTCACTTACAAAACTTAACTATAATTCTGTGCCATAAACTGTATTTTGAAATTAACGAAACTTACCCAATAAGATGAATACGGAAAGTAAAGATGCGCTGGATGATCAACAAGTTCGCTAAAAACACGTGTGTCACACAAAAACAAACAGCACGTAGACAGTCACAGCTATGCTTTGACCATAGATACTACCTACGGGCGAAGTAGTATCTCGAAGGTAAAAGATACATAATTTGTATGCAATACAAATCGATACTTTCGATTTTGTGAGTGTGACAGATCGAATTTAAGCTAATAACAAATGATGCAATTCAATGACCGTAGTAAAAAGTACATCAATTGTTGACGATACGACATGAAAACAAAAATCAAAATATCTTCATTCCCAAAACCAAAAAATGCGGACGTTAACAGAAATCGCAAAAATGTATGCGGACGCTACATTTCACGTCGCAAATGAGGACACGTCCGCGTAAATGCGGACGTCTGGTAACCCTAGGATAACGTCTGAAAACCAAATTCGTGTTAAATGTAAGCGTAGGCTTCCGCGGCCGTTGTCATCTTCAATAAAATTCTTCAGGGTATCAGACCGCATCGTCATAATTTAACGTAAGGCCCTGAGGAAGGCTAGCTGCAACGCTGGCCGAAACGTTGGCGCATTTTAAATTATGACGATGCGGTCTGATACCCTGAAGAATTTTATTGAAGACAAATTCGTGTTGATTGGTGTAACAGTCTAGTGCTGTTTAATCCGTAGCACAAATTCGGTTGGGATCTAGCTCACCTTGTGCTCTAAACTATACGAGCAGCCCTATCTGCCAGATATCTAGCACCATGAATTCTTGTGGAAGACAGTGTTGACCGTCCAAAAATGGTCCAAATGGCTCTGAGCACTATGGGACTTAACATCTGTGGTCATCAGTAGTCTAGAACTTAGAACTACTTAAACCTAACTAACCTAAGGACATCACACACATCCATGCCCGAGGCAGGATCCGAACCTGCAACCGTTGCAGTCGCGCGGTTCCGGACTGCGCGCCTAGAACCGCTAGACCACCGCGGCCGGCGTGTTGACCGTCTTAGTACTGAATCCGTTCTCTGAGGTAATGTCCATTCGCACCTGATGATTGTCTTCCATGAGGAAATGGAATCTTACAGAAGTGTAATTCGGCCTATCATCAAGAAGCGTCAAGAAACGTCTGTAATAGCATATTTATTTCCTCGTTGTTTCCTAATCTCTGAACTGTTCATATTTTAGGTCAATTGAATGTACATCTGAATAAAGTATCCAGACAATTTGTAACGTGGGAGTGACACTAAATCTCACGAGAAGTGGCTCCACCACTATAAAAGCAGGCGTGGAGTACAGTGTTGTCAGTAACAGCAGAACTGAAATATCAATCAAGAGAGCTCGGTGCTTTCTAACGTGAACTAGTCGTTGGATGGCCACCTGAGTAACAAATCCATCAGGACAATGACTGTGCACAGGGAGAAAAAAGAATGGGTTGCGATGGTTGACCCGCTCCTCATGAGCCAAACATGTCTGTAGTGGAATGAGATTTTCACTCTTCAGCGGAGTGCGCGCTGATATGACACTTTCTGGCAGATTAAAACTGTGTTCATACCATTTCTAAGAGGACCACGTATGGTAAAGCACTGCTGTGTCCAAATCAAAGCTTGCTTTACTAGTTTTATTATACACTGAGGGTGAAAGAAAGTGTGCGTTGGTGGGGCTGTCATTTGTACTCAGGTGATTCGTATGGAAAGTTTGTGTCCGCACGACGGGAATTAACAGACTATGAATGCAGAATGATAGTTTTAGCTAGACGCATGGAGCACACCATTTCGGAAACCGTTAGGAAATTCAATGTTCCGAGATTCACAATGTCAAGAGTATGCTCAGAATACCAAATTTCAGGCATTATCTCTCACCACGCACAATGCAACGACCGAGAGCAGCGGCGTTTGTTAGTACTGAATACTCAACGCAGACAAGCAACATGCGTGAAACAGCAGGAATCAATATGGAACGTACGACGAAAGTATGCGTTAGGAGAGAGTGGCGAAATTTGGGGTTAATGGGCCATGCCAACAGAGGACCCAGGCAAGTACCTTTGCTAACAGCACGACATCGCCTGCATCACCTCTCCTTAGCTCGAGGCCATATCGGTTGGAACCGTGGCCTGGTGAGTCCAGATTTCAGTTGGTACGAGCCGATGGTAGAGCTCAAATGTGCAGGCCCCACGAAGCCATGGAGCAAAGTTATCAACAATGGACTGTGTAAGCTGGTGGTGGCTCCATAATGGTATCGTCTGTGTTTACATGGAATGAACTGGGTCCTCTGCTCCAACAGAACCGATCTTTGACTGGAAATGGTTACGTTGCGCTACATGGAGACCGTCTGCAACTATTCGTGGACTATGTTCCCAAACAACGATGTCATGTCACCACCGAGCAAAAGGTGGACCGACGGGATATTAGGAGGTATTGAATGAATTTTGTCACCTCAGTGCACATTTGTTGCTTTTCGTCTGAGGAGTGGCATCCCGCGGTTTGTCTTGTTGCTCAGACTCTCTCCCCATTTAGGCTCTCCCGGCGGTGCTGTCGTATGTCACCTAAGCCAAGGAACAGGCCATAAACTACAATGATAGACACAAGAATTAAAGGTAAGACGGAAGATTTCTAAATTTATCCGTAGAGGGGGTACGCCGTCAACGAGTAGCGTCGCCGGCAGTGGGATGCGAGCCTCGGTGCAGGCGAGCCATGGCGGCCCGTGGTCTGGCCGCGCTGCAGGCGGGCGCACGGAGCCGTGAAGATATCCTCGCCTCGTCCCGTCCCGTCCCCTTCCCTCCCAGCCAGCCCCAGCCGCCGCCACCCACTACTTGTATTGATTCGGTCCACCCCCGGGCTGGCGTGGCGCTCGGCGGCCCACCGCCACTACGGTAGGCAACCCGCCACCCACCCTCTCCGCCCGCGCACAGATCAATAATACTGTAGAAAATGCTCCCTCCCACTCCCCCTGCCCCTGGCCTGCCCTTCCCTTCCCCTCCCCCCCTTCCCCCCTCCCCTTCCCTCCCCCGCCGCCCTCCGCCCCCGCCACCCACGAGCCCACCCACACCGGCTAGGCCCCTGACCTCCGCCCGCTACTCGCCCGCCCGCTAGCTAGCTACACACGCCCAGAGCCGAGAGTCTCTGCCGACTCCCGGTGCATTCCTAGCCGTGCCTCCAATTCCACTTTCCTCTGCTCTCCTATACAGTCGAACCCAATACTACTCCAAAACTCTTGTTTAGCGGCCCGCGTCCGATAACGAAGACCGAGGCTCGATTACCCAACATCGGAAAAGAGGAGCTGAATCGCACCCTGACTAGCCAACCTGAGATAGCCAACAATACTCAGAGCAAACAACAGATTTTTTTGTGGAAGTGATCAGATGTTTTAGTACAGAGTGTAACGCTAAACGCGGAACGAAAGAAAGCCATCTGAATGGGTAATAGCATACTGAGGTGAAAAAAGTTTTGGGATACCGCCTAATATCGTGCCGGACTTCCTTCTGCTCGGGCTAGTGCATCAACTTGACATGGCACGGACTCAACGAGTCGCTGGAAGTCCTCTGCAGAAATACTGAACCATGCTGCTTCTATAACAGCCCATAATTGCCAAAACGTTGGCGGTGCATATTTTGTGCACGAACTGACCTCTGGGTTATGTCCCATAAATCTTCGATGGGATTCGTGTCGGGCGCTCAGGTTGGGCAATCATTATCTCGAATTGTTCTGAATGTTCTTCAGACCAAGCGCGAACAACTGTGGCTCGGTCACGTGGCGCATTGTCATCCGCCGGCCACTGCGTTGTTCTTGGTGAGAGATGACGCCTAAAATTTTTTTATTCTCCGCACACCCTTGTCTCTGAAGATCTCCGAATATTGAATTCCGTAACAACGATTTCCGAAGTGGAATGCCATATGGTGAATCGCAACCTGCAAAGTCTGTTAATTCCCAGAGCGGCTACAATCATGTCGGAAACATTTTTACACGAATTGCGTGAGTACAAATGACAGCTCCGCTAAATGTTCTGCCCTTTTATACCTTGTGTATGCGATATTGCCGCCGTCTGTATATGTACATATCGTTATCCAATTACTTTTCTCACCTCAATGTATACTAAAACTTTGCTGTCTTAGTGTCGCGCGAAATCGTAAAAAAATGTTCTAATGTGTGTGAAATCTTATGGGACTTAACTGCTGAGATAATCAGTCCCTAAGCTTACACACTACTTAACCTAAATTAACCTAAGGACAAACACACACATCCATGCCCGAGGGAGGACTCGAACCTCTGCCGGGACCAGCCGCACAGTCCATGACTGCAGCGCCTTAGACCGCTTTTTTTTGTATTTGGTCGAAGCAGACGTCACATGACAGCCATCGAAGTTCGTTGTTGATCTTTTCACTCAGTTCTTTTATTACAGAGACGTCAGGTCTCTGATCGAACACGCTCAGCTACCGTGCCGGCGACCGTTCGGCTAATCCCGCGCGGCGCGAAATCTTACTTCCGGCCTCGACCAGGATCCTACTTGGCAATGTGCGCCGTGAGAGACAAATTAAGCTAAGTACTGTTCCAAAGATTTAATCGGAATCGTTTATTTGCAGACTTGGATTAATTCTCTGCACTGTTACACATCTAAAGTCAATCAAACTAGGGACAGGAGCTTCGCTTTGACCCACGAGCCGACCTAAACTTCCCACTAATCTAAAGTCAATATTTAAAAGCCCTGTAGCTAACTACTCTCGGGGAAATTCCGATATCCGGCCACTAACCTGGCATACATACACAACTAACTAATACAATGCCTCCAACTGGCTCGTCGCAGCTTCCGCCAGTGATCTCCACAAGGAAACAATGATATCGTTCATCGCTAGTATTTGGTCGGCAAATGAAGTAGCGGTGGTAACGTAGAGTTTCTTGTCCACTGTTACACTGTACACTGTCAAATTCCAAAACTCTCCCTAGTGCCTCACAGAGTACGGGGCAGAGTACATGGCAGTCCCCTAGATACCATTCGATAAGAGTAGGCTAAATATCGACATTGGGTTTTCCGCCTCTCTCTTCCATTTAAGCATACCAATACAACCGCGACACTGTACTGCAAAAACACTCACCAGTCATCGACATGGCGCAGAAAAGCGCTTGATATTTCTTAAATAGTCGGACGAAATTAACTGAAAACCGCCTCCACTTGGATCTTGCCCAAGACGACATTGTCGGATTCTCGCATCTGTCTCAGTAATCTCAAATTACTAAGTATAGAACTTAGTAGTACTGTCTGTAGAACATTGTTTTTACGATTCAATAGGCCCGCAGCGTTGAGAATATCTCTTAGAGACATTATGTAATAAAATCCTGTTTGTTTCCATAGGACGAAGGATACTGGGAAAATAAGGTCAGATTGTGTGCGAACTGAAAACGACAGTGAAAATCCGATGAAACTTTGCACTGATGTGTGGGCAGTGTCTAGTATGCCCGTCGATGGTGTAAATTCGCTCTTTTCAGTTGTGAGCGCACAGTGAGCACGTTAAGATGCCTAGAAAATAGTGTCTCCCGCTAAGTATAAGGGCCTGTTGAGATATACTGCCTGATATCATGCAGTCCACGTAACGTATCTGTCATGCGTATCCTTCTTCATGACAGTTCTCGGCCTCACTCTGCAGGGGCAACGCAGATGCTCCTGCAGCGTTTTCAATGGGAAGTGTTTGATCATTCACCATACAGCCCCTAATTGTCTCCCCCTGAGTTTAATCTCTGCTTCCATGAACCGCTGGCAGTGACAATATTTTGGCACAGACAATGACCAGCGTAGAGAATGAGTGGGAAACACTGGCGGCTGCCTTAGGTGAGTGGGGTATTGGAAATTAGGTACAACGCTAAGACAAATATCTGAGTGGGAGCAGCGAGTGTACAGAGGAGTTGCTTTAAGGTATTGCAGATAAAATATTTTGATTTTCACAGTAGTTTCCTTTTCTCGACTGATCGGACCTTACTTTCGGAAGAGTCCTCGCCGTTTAATGACGTATTTATGGTGATGGATCCATCACAATAAACACATCATTAAACTACTATAGCAGCAACTTGCATTGTATTACATAATTTTTTCTGTTGCTACACGGTGGAGAAAATAAAAGTGGCCTGCAGAACAGAGTTCCAGTGTGCAAACAAACACAGCAGAGGAAAGGAAATACAGTACTAAGCTGATGTTGAAAGTGACCACTATTCATCTCTTGGCACTTTCGGGCCGTGGTCAGCAAGTTACTGAAGGCGGCTCGAAGCTCGACTGCTGGAATTACTGCAATCTTATCCGAAATTTTCTGTTGCAGTTCTTGAAGACTATGATGGTTGTTGCGATACACCGTAAACTTGAGGGCTCCCATACAAAATAATCGCACACTGGCAGGTCAGGTGACCTGGGTGGCCAACTTTGACCGCGACCGGACTGACTTCTGCTAACAACTCTGTCACCCGTGAAGATTGTGTAAATGTGCCCAAGGTTCGGCCGTCTGTACGAGCAGTTGCCTCTTTCTGTTGGAAGTAACTGTAGGTCTTTTCATCCTTTGTTAATGCTGACAAAAAGTCCGGGCCACTTTTATTTGTCCCACCCTGTATAGATACCAACGAGATAACCACTTTCTTTTTCTCATATCACTAGGACTATACTAATGTCGTACTCCATCTAAAATGGCTACAAATAAATGTAGAAGCATTAATTATCCACTGACAGAGCTTGTCACTGTTCGAACGATGAAGGTGTGCCAGTTCTCTCGACAGTAAAGGTAGATTATAGAGATAAGGAATAAAAGGGTAAATATCGTTTATAAGGAATTCAATTTCTCCACTATAAATTTCACTTAGTTTGATGTCGAGATTCTAAATAGCAGCATGTGCAGGACTATTGTCTTACAGAGAGGAAATCAGAAAAGGTTAAACTGCCGTTTGGGAACGAAAGACGAAATCAAAGCCACGTCGGCATTTAGGCCCACGAACGAAGATCAGCGTGTGCGTAAATTTGAGCTCCGTTTTACACCCTTATTTGCGATGCTATACAGACAGGTATGTACCCTCTGCCTGTCTAAGCATCAGTTTGAATCCGATGCGAAACATTTTCATACTGAAATAAGCGCATGTCTGAGTGGACGACTGGTAAGTGCATCTGCAGCGTAATGTTATGAATGACTGCGGAACTAAAAGTTACCGTGTGATAGAGGAATACGAAAACAAAAGATCATTTTAACTCATTCGAGACGATATTGCGGAGATGTTTGCGGTACACCCGATTACCACGCAGTATGGCCACACGTCGACAAGGAAAATCAACAATTTAAATATTTTCCAACCGGCCGTGCTGTGTTTCAAATAGCACAAGTAAGTCTCTTTAGCATACGTATTTTTCACCACCGTTGTTAGCTACTTAAATTTGATTAAATGTTTCACATTGCAACGGAACACAAAGGTGACACAGAACAGAGTTATTAGATACCTACACATCCATATGTACAGAGGTTGGAAAAATTCTAGGAACACCGAAAACACAACATATTACCATGCTTAATAAGGTGTAAGAAAACAGTTGGCGTGCAAAACAACTCCCAGTCATCTCGCAAAGGATCAAAACAGAACCTGTATGGTTTTCAACTGACTTTTATACCAGTCACCCTGCAAAACAGTGGCAAGTTGAGATAACGATGATGGAGGTGCGAGCGATAACGCACAAAGGCTCAATAGTACTGAGTTCTGGTTACTGCGGTGGCCAGATAAGGCGCGACAGTTCACTCTCGAGCTCAAAAAAACCGGTTCTGGACGATACAAACTGTGTGAACAGGAGCCCCGTCGTCTTGGAACACAGCATCAGCTCTGGCGAACAAACATTGTACCATGGAATGGACCTGATCAGCCAAAATGGTCACATAATCCTTGGCAGTAAAGTGACCTTGCAAAATAACCACAGGGACCATGGTATACCGCGACATGGCTGCTCAAATAATCAACGAACTCTTTTCATGAAACTTCCTGGCAGATTAAAACTTCTGCCAGAACCTCGTAAAGCTGTGAGTACGGGGCGTGAGTCGTGCTTGGGGAGCTCAGTTGGTAGAGCACTTGCCCGCGAAAGGCAAAGGTCCCGAGTTCGAGTCTAGGTCCGGCACACAGTTTTAATATGCCAGTAAGTTTCATATTAGCGCACACTCCGCTGTAGAGTGAAAATCTCATTCTGAACTCTCTTCATGTTTCACTCTTGGGACGTAAACTCTGCCAGAGGCTCGAAACACTGAAGCGAGACTCATCCGACCAAATATCTTCCTTCCATTCCTCCATAGTTCAGGTTTTATGGCTTAGGCACCACGTTTTCCTGTTACGGGCATTTGCATCACTGATGATTTGTTTTGGAATTCCAGATTGCCCTGCAACTGCCTGCTTCTGGAGCTCCGTTCGTGTTGTTTTGGTTCAAAAAATGGTTCAAATGGCTCTGAGCATTATGGGACTCAACTGCTGAGGTAATTAGTCCCCTAGAACTAACCTAAGGACATCACACACATCCATGCCCGAGGCAGGATTCGAACCTGCGACCGTAGCGGTCTCGCGGTTCCAGACTGCAGCGCCAGAACCGCGCGGCCACTTCGGCCGGCTGTTGTTTTGGTGCTGACAGGTTTCGCAAGTGCGACATTCAGTTCTGCAGTGACTCTTGCAACTGTCGTCCTCTTATTTTTCGTCACAATCTTCTGCAAAAATCATCCGCCACGATCACTCACCAAACACTTTTTTGGCTTTGTGACTTGGTGGATGATGTTTTTCCGCTTTCCGTGTACGCGGTATAAATCTTCGATATGGTGCCTCTTGGATCATGCAGTATTTTGGCTACCTTGTATTGTATGTTACCCGGGGACCTAGAAACGACGGAGAGGCTCCGTCCCCGCCGCAGCCGCAGTGGTCCACAACCCCACGACGAATACCGTAGTCCACTTCACTCCTCCGCCGCGCCACACCGAACCCAGGGTTATTGTGCGGTTCGACCCCCGATGGACCCCCCGGGGAACGTCTCACACCAGACGAGTGTAACCCCTATCTTTGCGTGGTAGAATAATGGTGTACGCGTACGTGGAGAACGTGTTTGCGCAGCAATCGCCGACATAGTGTAACTGAGGCGGAATAAGGGGAACCAGCCCGCATTCGCCGAGGCAGATGGAAAACCGCCTTAAACCCATCCATAGACTGGTCGGTTCACCGGACCTCGACACAAATCCGCCGGTCGGATTCGTGCCGAGGACCAGGCTCCTTCGCGCCCGGATAGTCGTGCGTTAGACCGCAAGGCCAACCGGGCGAGCTTGGCTACCTTGGTTACCGATGCTCCTACCATACGAGCAATAAGGTGCCCACTTTCGAATCCAATTAGCTCCGACATAATGCACTCACAATCACACAGAACACGCTGTTCTGAACTCGACCAACACTTTCAACGTACTGAGAGACATTGCACAGGTGCCGTTCGTGATCAAATAGAAAAGCACGACAAGTAACCACGTCATGGTGTATGACGGAGGGCTCTTTACATAACACTGTCACTCCACCCCACCGTCCCCATTTCCACTGGCTAATGCTACGCGTGAATGATTTTTTTAAGCATTTTTATGAATTCCCATATGTCTAATTTCATCTTCTTGAGATATACGCAGTAGTATGTAAATACTGACCAAAATTGGTTGATTCTTCTAGGAGCGTACGCTCTCGAAATTTTAACAGTAAACCGCTCCGTGATGCGCGAAGACACTCTTACAGTGTCTGCCGCTGGAGCTGAATCATCATCTACGAGACGCTTTGGCGCCTACTAACCGAATCTGTGATGAAACGTGTTGATTTTCTTTGTTTATTCCCTATTCTTCTAACAAATTCAGTGTTTACTTCTCTTTCAAGAGTCTCTCGCTATCGTCTCCACCCTACATGCACTACACGTAAGTACTGTCCAAAACTGTCATTCAAAAAGGACGTACGCGTCTCAAAATGTTGGCGGAACAGCATCGTCACCAATAGGTGATTGGTTGCTGTCTTACTAGACAATAAGTTATGTTGGTACAATTATTTTGTAATCTTCATATGAAGTATGGTCTTCGAAGATGCTAGTCTGCGACTCTGAGTAGGCAGTGTTCAGAATGGTTGGTCCAGCGGCTGCGCGAGTGCTCCCGTCGGCAGGTTGAGTCTGTGCGCTGACGCTTTGCCCCTTGTCCGTATCCCGGTGTAAGCTTGACGCCAGGCAAGAAAACAATTACAACTTGAGATGTTGTTGTTTAGTAGCAAAACGTCTATTCTGAATTGCTTACTTGGGATTATGCTTGCAATGGAAAATAATTATGTTCATGCGAGAAGTTAATTTGAGAAAAGATTCTAAGGTGCAACCTGAGAACAGTCGCTAAGCCCCTGCGTCAGAAAACTATAAGGCTATCTGCAAAACGATCAGTAATGTGTATCAACATCTCGTCTTTAAATATCGAGAAATATCTAAGAGAAAAATTAACCTCTGTCTGCAGTTACAAGTGAGTACAGTGGTGCGCAAAACTTAAGTATGAAAGGAACTTCCGCATGATGTGTCACTGTCAATTAACAAAGCTCGATGGAACTTAGAGCATATATAGTAAGAAATGCTACAGTACAGTACAGAAGATAACAAACAAATGCGCAATGAGGCGAACAAAAATGACACTTTTATTCAAAAACATTAAACACACTGAAGCAACAGAGATTTATGATGGTCCCCTGGACGTTACAAAAGGCGGGATATGGTTATTAATATGGTATGTGATCAGCACGGATGGCAGTTAATCTTCTGCAACGTGTCCCCAAGCCACAAGGTTGGCGAGGAGTTCCTGTCACAGGGCGTTCTAGTCCTGTACCTGCGCGGTTGAGAAATGCTGGATGGTACTTGGCGCATATGAACGTGCTGCATATCGTCACTCCAATTCATTCAACACATGATCGGTGAGATTTAACTGGAGGGGAACTGGCAGGCTAGTCCAAACACCGAGCATCCTCTCGTTCCAACAGTTCCGCTACCTGTGCTGTTTGATGCGATGTCGCATTGTCATCCATAAGGAAGAAGCCAGGCCGAATGTACCCTGAAAAGACGCGCATGGAGGAGTACAGTGACACAATGACGCTGATCGGTGAGCGTACCGTGTTCAAAGATTTGGAGGTCAGTAAGCCCACGCAACACAACGTACCTCCACACACCTTAACAACTGGACCCCATAACGATCGTGTTCGACAATGTTTATTGCTGCATTACTTCTCGCTATATGAGAGTACTTCCAGAATCACTGCTGAGACTGAATCCCTCTCATGCGAAAAGAACACGCGACCTCACTCCTCATTGGTTGAGTCACTGTGCCTTTGACAGCATCGCAAACGGTGCCGCTGATTTACGGGTGTCCACGGAGCACAACTAGAGTTGCGCTATATCAAAACTGCGGTTTGGTACACTACATAAATGACGTAGTAAATGGTAGGATTAGTGACAGTACTGATAGCGTTGGTAGGGAAAGAAACATAAATGAATACCTGAGGGAGGAAATGTTTTTTGTTTGTCTGCTTTGCATATAATTAGGGCTGCACGTCGTACAGTGTTAGTCGACTGAGTATTTTATATCGTTGCAAAACACAAATTGCATTTTATAAGTAAAATAGAATAACTAGTCGCATAGCTTATGCAGTTGAATGTGACCAAAACCGTTACTTTTGATGCAAATACAGTCTACATGCAGAAACACAGTGTACTTCATGATAATCAAAGCAAGAGTTTTATGCCTCAATTGATAGGTGCGAAAGTTGTTTAGCAGTAACAAAAGTGTTTTATATAACCTCGAGGAAGTATGGAAAAGATGTGATATGTTTGTTTTGCATTTTTTAATTGTACTTTTTTTTTTTAAGAAACTACGTTTGCTAGCACTTTATGATAAATCTGTATTGTGTTTTATTTTTATTTTCACTACAATGTCGTTCTGTTTCACATTAGAGATGAACAATTTCCAAATAAAACCTGAACTAAGCTATGACAGTTTCAATTTCACTACAAATATTGTTTATTATTAAGTAACAGAAAGGAATATAACTATGCAGGGCAAAATGTTCCTTGGGTTAGGAGGCCCTTTATATATCCATACCCAGTTTCCAAACGGTTCACCGGTTCCAGTTTCTAGGGGAATAAGGCACTGGTCGCATACGCAGAAAAAACGAGGTAACGCCCAACAGGTATGCAACACACCCATTGTACAGGTAGGTGGGTACTACCTTAACTGTCCAAAGCTATCACTGGTCGCATACGCAGAAAAAATGATCGAAACGAGGTAACGCCCAACAGGTATGCAACACACCCATTGTACAGGTAGGTGGGTACTACCTTAACTGTCCAAAGCTATCACGAAACCTATGTTTACTTACGATAGTACACGGCAGCCTAAGGAAGTTTTACAACTCTAAACGCAATGTACTGGTCGTCGGACATAAGAGTCGCAGTACTACTGTGCAGTGTGAGACTGCTTGGTTTTCAAATGCACTCAATGTTTGAAGTGCGTTTCTTCTTGCCCGTTGCGCAGTCTAGCTGTCATCTGTTATTGTAGCTGACCACGGTCAACCACCTCCTCTTCTTCTTTGGGGGGCTGTAGTCCCGCTGACCTCGCGCCAAGTAACGTTCAGCTTTCTCAGAACGACTAGGAGGCCTCAGGGTACATGCTCCCAGTCTTATATTCATTTCCACTAGGTTGTTAATGTGTTATGTTACTTCATCTAGTCCATAAGTTTTGTAGAGCAGTGTATAACTACAAATTCGCACTGTTGATATCTGGAGCGATGTATGCGCAGAAGTCGGCGCAGGGCCGCCACTGCGAGGAGCGGAACGGAGAAGAGGCGCTAGCTGTTCTGTTGTGACGAGACAGCTGAGCGTGGCGGGCTATTTATATGTACAGCGGGGCGCTGCAGGCTGCACGCGGTCGCCCACACGCCGCGGGGGAGAACGCCGGCAGCGCGGTCGGCGGGCGGGCAGCGACGGGGGACGGGGGACCGGCGGGAAAACCGGACTGGCCCTGCCACCGCCGCTACGGCCACCAAATAGGTGTGGCGTGACGCATTTAGTCGTCCACGGGAGCGGAAGGGCGTCTGAATAGCGGCGCGGCGGGACGCCGCTAGCCTGTCTCGGGCAACGCGCCTCTTGTCGGTGATCACATGTTTACACTTTGAAACTACCATTTCTTCTAAGAAGGCGAAAGTGTCAATCTGAGATACACACACACACACACACACACACACACACACACACACTGTTGAGGAGGATAAAAAGGCAGGTGAAGGAGAGAGGTTGACGAACACACACACACACACACACACACACACACACACACACACACACACACATATTGTTGAGGAGGAGAAAAAGGCAGGTGAAGGAGAGAGAGTGACGAAGGAATACAAAGGGAGATGAAGTGAGGGGGGTAGGGTGAGTGAGATGGTAGAGAAAAGAGAAGAGGAGTCTGTGTGTGTGTGTGTGTGTGTGTGTGTGTGTGTGTGTGTGTGTCTGTGTGTGTGTGAGAGAGAGAGAGAGAGAGAGAGAGAGAGAGAGAATTAAGGAGAGAGAGAGAGAGAGAGAGAGAGAGAGAGAGAAAAGGGATCAAGGAGAGTAACAATGGAAGGTAGGTGTGGGGAAAGAGGAAGTGGTGCATAGGCGAGAGAGAGAAATACGCGAAGTAGTGCAGGGATGGAGAGAAAAAGGGGATCAGGGAGACCAACAATGGAAGGTAGGTGTGGGGAAAGTGGTAAATAGGGGAGGGGGAGAGAGAGAGAGAGAGAGAGAGAGAGAGAGAGAGAGAGAGAAAGGGAAATGGGGGAGGGAGAAAGGGGGAAAGAGAGAGAGTGAATAGGCAAAGAAGTGCAGAGAAGGAGATGAATTACGGAGAGACAAAAAGGTGGACGTGGCGAGTAACAGTGAAAGGTAGTTGTGGGGAAAGAGGAAGGGGTACACTTGTTTCCATAGAGACGCCAACGGTCACTTGCTATATTGCACTTTTTCATGATCTCCATTTCAAATCGTCAACGTAAAATGCATTCGCGGGCATTCTGTGTGCAAAGATTGTAGGCAGCGTCGAAATTTCCTTGTTACGAATATTCATGCAATATTATTCAACGAAGTTCAATCTGCTATTCCGGGCCCATAAACTAGTCCTTCCTCTTCCTCGTAGAGGGCGTTCTGTTCAATCTGGGCCATCCTGCGCTGCTCCAGAGCCGCTCGTGCGGCCGGTGACAAGCGGTTTTCAGCCGCTTGAATCCGATGGTCGTCCGAATGCTTGGCGAACTGCGTCGAATAGAGTCCCAGAGTGACGTTCGTCGTTGTCACGATCTTCAGAATTGCTGCATACCCTTCGTTGGAGCTGCTCACTGCCAGGAAAGTCGCAATCTCCACAGTCTTCGCGCCAGAACGCAAATGCTTGGAGGCTGGCTTCCAAACACATGCGTTCAAACTTTCAGTTGAATTTTGTGTGTTTTCTCCCAAGCACCGGTACAATAACTCGTTCTCCGAAAGAAAGAAAAAAAAACAAAAAAAACTGGTGCGTGAAAAAGGCCGATTTCAGGCAGGTGCATTTTTTTTTTGTTCAACCACGAATAACAAACATTTCCATTCCGTATTCGGTAAAACCGTTTCAGGGGTGGATTCTAAACACTTATGGATCCAAAAATGCAATTTAAAAAAATCGATTTTTTGAACCAAAATATAGCAAATTTCCTCTTAAGAAAGGCTTTGAAGGGCCGACGTTTCCTGTCGGACAAGAACGTTCAGCTTGCAGTTATGGACTTCTTCACGCAGCAGGGCACAGTATTTTACTAAACGGCTATCTTCAACCTGGTGTGTCGGTGAGATGATTGCCTCAATGAACACGGCGATTTTGCCTGGTGGGCATACCTATTCTAGGCTTCGTATGGAAACTTTTTGATCGCCCCCTTATAAATACTGCATAAAATTAGGTTTTGAGTGAAAGGCATTGCCGTCTACAGGGGGCTGTGAGTAGTCGAATCTTACACGCACGCCATTCTTTTTATCCCAGGAAGCCAGCTGGTAACTGCAATTACATCACAGCGTTTCATTACTATTTACGTCATTAGAGGAAAGGTACAACGTCTGAATCTGCCAAATATCAGGATACGACTATAGCTTCTTATGATGAGACGGTTGGTGTAGTCTGTCGGGCAAGTAGACAACAAAACAAAGCACCAGCTACGGCCATAAGTTTGAGACCCAGTCGCGCCTAAAGTCCAAGACTGTACACAGCAGTTTACGCCTAGTTATCCGATCTCGTAGCAGAGGAGGTATAGTTACGGTGGACCCGCAGTCTTTACATCCACATTTCTCTTTATTTTTGCAGGCTCTGCAAAGACTATCAAAAGTCTGAGTGCAATAATTCTCATATCAAGAGCTCTCGATGTATGTAATAAAGAAGAAGCTATCTAAGACCAGGCATATACCCCTAGACCTTAAGAAGAATGTAGTAATTCCAGTTGCAAAGAAATAAGGAGCTGAAAGGTGAGAATATTACCTAACTATAATTTTAATAAGTCACTGTTGCAAAATACTAACACGATATTTTAGAAGAGTATACAGAACTGGTGGAAGCCGATCTCGGGGGAGATCAGTTTGGATTCCAGAAAAATGTAGGAAGACACGAGGCAGTACTGACCCTACTACTTACATCATCAGAAGAGAGCCTAAGGAAAAGCAAACCTATGTTTATAGCTTTTGTAGATTTGGAAAAACCTTTTGAACAAAGTCGACTGGAATACACTGTTTGAAATTCTGATGGTAGGAGGGGTAAAATACAGGGGTGGAAAGGTTACACACAACTTGTACAGAAAGCAGACAGCTATTGTGCGAGTTGAGGGGCATATAAGGAAAGCATTGATTGAGAAGAGAGTGAGACAGGGTTGTAACCTATTCCCGATGTTATTCAGTCCGTCATCCTCTGCCAGTGGAGTAACTGGTGTCGGCATGGAGGGCCGTGGGATTAGTACGCTGCTCTTCCACCCGTTTTCGGCGTTGTTTACCTAGCAGTAACTTGTCACTAAGGTAGCTCCTCAGTTGCATCACGATGCTGAGCGCATCCCGTTTCAGTCTTCCGATCAAGGAAAACTCCGTCGCACTACCGAGAGTTGAACTCGGCTCCTGCTTGTCTGTCTGAACGAATTATTTATGTACTCGTATCTAGAGAACAACAGGGGTCGTATCAAACTCCCCTGGGGTACTCCTGACGATATTCTTGTCTCTGATGAACATCCGCTGTCGAGGACAACATGCTGGGTTCCATTACTTGAGAAGTCTTCGCGGCACTCACATATCCGTGAACATATTCCATATGCTTGTACCTTCGTGCAATGGGACACCGTGTCAAATGCTTTCCGGAAATCTAGAAATATGGAATCTGCCTGTTGCCCTTCATCCATAGTTCGCAGTATACCATGTCAGAAAAGGGCAAGCTGAGTTTCGCATTAGCGATGCTTTCTGAAACCATGCTGATTCGTGGACATAAGCTTCTCAGTCTTAAGGAAGTTTATTATATTCGAACTGAGAATTTTTTCAAGGATTCTGCAGCAAACCGGTTAGGATATTGGTCTGTAATTTTGCGGGTTCGTTCTTTTAACCTTAGTATATACTGGAGTCACCTGCGCTTTTTTCCAGTGGCTTGGCACTTTATGCTGGGGAAGAGATTCACGATAAATGCAAGCTAGGTAAGGAGCCAATACCGTAGAGTACTCTCTGTAAAGCCGAACTGGGATTCCATACGGACCTGGTGATTAATTTGCTTCCAGATCTTTCAGTTGTTTCTCTACGACAAGAATGTTTATTCCTATGTCGTCCATACCTGGGTCTTTCCAATGGACAAATGACGGCGTGTTTGTACGATTCTCGTATGTGAAGGATTTCTTGAACGTGAAATTTATAACTTCGGCTTTCGTTTTGCTATCTTCAAGTGCCACATCAGGTTGGTCAACAAGAGACTGAATAAAAGCCTTAGACCAGCTTAGTGATTTTACATAGGACCAGAATTCTGTCAGAGACAGCAAAAGACTTTGAAGAGCATTTGAACGGAGTGGTCAGTGTTTTGAAAGGTGAATACAAGATGAACACGATACAATCAAAACAAGGATAGTGCAGTGTAGTCGAATTAAAGCAGGTGATGCTGAGGTAATTAGATTGGGAAACTGGACACTTAAAGTAGTAGCTGAGTTTTTCTATTCTGGCAGTAAAGTAACCGATGATGGCTGAAGTAGAGAGTATTTCAAACACTGACTGGCAATGGTAAGAAAAGTGTTTCTGAAGATGAGAAATTTATTAACATCGAATGTAGATTTAAGTGTTAGAAGTCTTGTCTGAAGTTATTCATCTGGAGTGTATCCTTGTATAGAGGCGAAACGTGGACAATAAACAGTTCAAAGAAGAAGAGAACAGAAGCTTTTGAAAGTGGTGTTACAGAAGAATGCTGAAGATTAGGTTGGTAGAGCACGTAACAAATGAGGAGGTACCGAAAAGAATTGGGAAAATAGAAATTCGTGGCATAGCTTGACTAAAACAAGGGATTGGTTGATAGCACACATTTTGAGACATCAATGGATCACTAATTTAGTACTAGAGAGAAGCGTGTGGGGTGGGGAGGGGGGGGGGGGAGGGGAGGGCCTGGGGGTAAAATTGTTGACGGAGGCCAAAGATGAGTGCAAGAAGCAGCTTTAAAAGGATGTAGTTGTAGTAGTTATTCGGAGACGAAGAAGCTTGCACAAAATAGTGTAGCGTGGACAGCTGCGTCAAACCAGTCTTCGAACTGAAGATCAGAACAACAACAAAAGTAAAGAAATAAAATTTTAAAAAATCATATGTTTGAATGTGTTAGTGTCTAAAGAGCACAAAAGTAGCGACCCTTACACCGTGCCTCCGTGGGAAAACTTGTACAGTTTCTGCATTGATACAAGCGTCCACGTTATGCGTGTGACATGCTGCATAGAGGGGCCGTAGTGTGGGGTAGCCCTGTGGATGCAGGCAGACGTGGAGCGCCAGCCCCCAGCTACAGTCTGGCGCTGATAGCCGGCCGCCTGGTGGGTGACGCAACGACCTGCGGCCCACCCACTGCCGCCCACCAGGCGCGCCCGCGCCGCCCACCGGCTAGTTGCCACGTCTCCCTACACTGACTTCAACCGCTCACGGACATAGTTACACGCAACACGTCAGATACGTCTGTGTGGGAACAGTGGATACAAGAGAAACGAGCACAATGCCGAGTGACACTGGACAAAACAGTGTGGGCAAAGTTTTGGGTTACCGCCATCTTTCCACATGACCATAATGGAACCTACAGCTTCGTCTACAGTGTTGGTTCGTTGCTGAATGACTGCTGTGGATGCCGACCTGTCTGCTTCACAGAGCTTTAGCTGCACTGGGTAGTGACCGTCGATCAAATCTCAGACACTTCCTGAATACGTAGAAAGGGTGTCTATCGAAGACTCTTTCAAAATTAAATATCTGGAAAGCTAAGATCGATACGCAAGTGCATTTAACGGCATGTTCACTGTGAAACGTGTAAGGATTTCATACTGAAGTTAAACGAGTTTCTAATTAGTTAGAAAAGCCGCTAACACATGGCGCTGTAATCGTAATACATAGTGCCTATAAATAGTGAGCCACAGCTCAGAGCGATCAGTTCCACCGCTGAAACGTAAACGCACGTTATTCTACGATAGCAAGGCGCTGTTTTCGAACACGATTCAATGTTCCAAAAGGACCCGACGCGAAAACCATTCGCAAGCTCTTCTCTAAATTCCAACCGACAGCCGGCGTCGCTGACGATCTAGCGGGGAATGTTGGTCCCAGGTAAACTGTAGTTACTCCTGAAAATTTCGCCACACTTTCTGGAACTATTATGCGAATTCCAAAGAAATCCCTTCCAAGAATTGCAACAGAGTGGTTTGAAGCGTTCCAGCATGCAGAAAGTGTCGTGACACAGTCTACACACAGGTCTCCATCCAAAATTCAAAGCATACCTGTTTGAGGTGTGCGACGGAGAGCTGACTACGTGAGTCAGATTCTCACAGTGATTTCTGATGTTGGTATTGCGAGGACGTGGCTTAGCCACAGCCTGGAGGGGGGGGGGGGGTGTTTCCAGAATGAAATTTTCACTCTGCAGCGTAGTATGTGGTGATATGGAACTTTCCTGGCAGATTAAAACTGTGTGCTGGACTAAAACTCGATCTCGGAACCTTTGCCTTTCGCGGACAAGTGCTCGACCGACTGAGCTACCCAAGCACGAGTCACGATTCCTCCTCACAGAAGAGCTTCTGAAGTTTTGGGCTCTAGGAGACGTGGTACTGGGGAAAGTTAAACTGTGAGGACGGATCGCGAGTCGTGTTTGCGTAACTCGGGCGGTAGCGCACTTGCGAGCTAAGGGCAAAGGTCCCGAGTTCGAGTTTCGATCTGACGTACAGTTTTAAACTGCCAGGAAAGTTCCATATCAGAGCACACTCCGCTCCAGAGTGAAAATTTCATTCCAGATTGTGATGTGATTGCAGAGACTGTTTGCAGAGGACGAATTTGTGCGCGCTGATACTGTACGATCTGTACTGTTTACAGCGCCGTCTGTTAGCAGCTTTTCGAGCTATTTAGAAACCCCTGTATAACTTTTGTGCAAAGTTCTTTCAGCTTTCACAATAAACATTACCTTTTGTTGCACTCGTCTATCTATCTTAGTTTTCGAGGTACCTAATTTTGGAATCATCGACTCCTTTGCTAGAACCCTGTACTGGAGCTAACGAATCCACAATCCAAAGTAACTGCATTCTGGAAAAAAAAGTGCTGAAGTACAACACAGAATTTCCACTTATAAAGGAAGGATGATTAGGTGTAACGTCCAGTCAACGGTAACGTATTGGGAGACGGAGCACAAGCTCAGAATGGGGGACAAAGTCGGCCGTGATTTTTCAAATGAACCGTCCCTACATTTGTCTTAGCCTGTTTAAGGAAATCACGAAAGACCTCAATCGAATGGCCGGACGGGGATATGAATCGCCGTCCTACCTAACAGTAGTCCAGCCTCGCTTGGATTGATGCGTACAAAACAGTATTAAGAAGTAGATAACTGATAATGAATGCCAATAGTAGATACAAGCATACTAATCCAAGTGCCACTTGCGAAAGATTGTAGGGGTGGGAGGGAGGGAGAGAGAGAGAGAGAGAGAGAGAATTAAATATAAGTATCCTAGGCTCATGGTGCAAGAAAAATGGGAATAGGAAGAGAGTGAATTAAAAACCCATCTCACACTTTCTTCGGACAAACAGCCCTTTCTCTAGGAGCAGACGTGGGTCAACACTGTGTGGTCTACCGTAGAAGCTGTATCTGAAGCTGGCCATTATGATAGGTGTATACAGTATATACGGTCATCATAATCATCATCATCGTCACCACAAGGCTTCGAAGTGGAGAGAGGAAAGACTAATTCTTGGGGGAAAATCAATCCTTTTCGATCGGGATCGCCTAAAACTGATAAGCATTGTCGAAAATAACAGAAATAATCCGTGCCAGTAATGTAAGCACTTAAACTGTTTATCGAGCAAACTGTTCCTGCAATTCCATTCACTGCTTGAAGTGAGACTCTTCAAATCTCGCACTTCCTACAAAGACATCAGCATGGACTAACTTCACTTGATGGATATTAATGCAGACGAATGTCTTCTCTCGCGTTCTTTCCAATACTAATCAGTATTATGTATGGTGGATACACAAAACAGCTGCCGTGTTGGACGTCTTACTTCCCTCCTCTAAAGGTGTAGATGGATTTTTAATTGCGTGGCCCGCAGTTTCATAGTATCTACAATTTAAAGTGGTACTGAGTGTTAACCGACCGTGACTGTTTCAAAAACACAGCCACACCACATGAACAAAGTGAGTGAATATTTAGAATGTTTCATGCGGACTGGAGACGAAAATACAAAGAGACTTCCCTCTAATTAGGTTATCGTTCTCTTTTTTCCACGGGATGATCTCAGCAGAAGCCAAGACTACACAAAAAATCTTGAATGTGTGTGTGCACTAGTGTTGGTGTTTTTTTGTATTGCCACTGTAGACTGAGGATGGAGTCTAACCTCGAAACATGCTGTTAGTTAATAAGTTTAAGCAGTGCACATATTTTGACAGGCAGCGGTATTAGTAAAAATATTTTCATATTCATAATATTTCAGTGCTCTTATCACGCCTTGCGGAGAGAGAATTGTGGGTCAGGACCGAGCCGATATTTTAGGAGGTAAAGTGTAGTCTGTATCTTTCTTTAACACATACGTTGCTGCAGTTCACAACAACGAATCTTGTCAGGCAAGATTTGATGAACGTGCGGATGAACTTTTCTAGTCACTATGTCTCGACAGAAACTGGACTTTATCTATATCAAGTGTGTATGATCGGTTTTAGAGCAGGGAGTTTGGTACAGATGCAATCTCTCATCGTCGCACGCGGATATTTATGATGCGCTGAAGTTATAAAATTTATGCGCAGAAAATTTGCGCAACGTATCGACACTATATGAAAAGTTAAATGTGCTAAGATTCCTTATTTATCATTATCGATCAAGCATCTCCGCTACTTTGATAACAAAAGGTAACTATGCTGTATACAAAAATGTCAAAGTGACAGTTAAAACGATCGTGTTTCTTGCTACTGATATTTCTGTGAATGGTTATCGGGACACTTGGCAGAGAATTTTTTGTCGATAGC
This sequence comes from Schistocerca cancellata, assembly GCF_023864275.1. Taxonomy (NCBI): domain Eukaryota; kingdom Metazoa; phylum Arthropoda; class Insecta; order Orthoptera; family Acrididae; genus Schistocerca; species Schistocerca cancellata. Next base: position 426,568,831 of record NC_064631.1, read on the forward strand.
CATTTATTGCTTCCATCAAATGCGCTCCGGTGGTTGTCTTTACTGTGCCCACATTCCTAGCGCCCGCACGGCTGCAGACATCACTGATAAAATCTCCAGCTTCGTAGTGGCGTGGATGACGAAATACAGTTCCATTTGGAAGGGAAAACGGGAAGGGGTGGGCGGGGGTCAGAGGAGAGGCTAGGGCGACAAGGAAGGGTGGGCAGCAGGCCACAGGTAACGGTTCCACCTTTGTCACCAACTTTCCACGAATTGCTCTGGCCCCCTCACTGACGACTAATGGGATCTTACGGATTTCCATGCCGGTAGAGCCTGAATAAATATTTCGCTCAGTACCTGGCGTTTCTTGTACATTATATTTCGTCGACAGTAACTTCTGCTTCAAAATTAAATAATTTACTCCGTTATGTCCCATAGCAAGCAGAACTGCACGCGTCTCACGATCGCCGTAGAAAAGTCACCTACTACACACTTTCACGGTATCTGTTATCAGCTGAATTAGATTCATTGAAATGAAATAAATGGATCGATGATGATGATGATGATGATGATGATGAAATAAAAGAATATCTCAGAACATGAAAGGATATTAGTGAAAATCACAAATGCTGAACGTCTTTTATAGTGCATATGTCGCAGCTCTCAAAGATTTGCGCGAGACAGGGATTTGAACCCGGATTTTCTGCTTTTCACGAGCATTCGCCGTTACGATTATGCTGTCTGTGGTCATATACGTTGTCAGTTAGGGTTAGTGTTTACGGAAAGCAGGAAATTCGTGATAGAGACCGTCTGGCACAAAGTTTCATTTGCGACGAAATATTCTACGACATTTATTGCTTCACCAGATACTCAGATTAAAATCTGTCAACTACAACGGGAAACAGTCGTTATAAAAAGCGATGTTGCATAAAATAAATCCAATTATATAGCCATGCTGAAACACATGCTTCCGCCTAGTTTTATTTGCTGCCTTTAGCGTCATACAAGACAGAAATTTGACGAGTAACAGAGAAACCGCGGTTTTCATTGCTTGAATACACATGCGAAGCTGTAACGAAGGTACCCGTGAATCGTATATTTAGACCGGTTATGGGATTTATATAGCATTCGATCTAGTTTATATTCGGTTGTTAAAAGTGTGGACGTCTTCACGGGACACCTCTCGCACATGGGTATAAGGAATTAATCTATAACAGTACAGTTCATTTCAAGGATGTAACTTATGTTCTTTCGGAGCTGATGTAGAGTTGAATCTTTCCAAGTTTTCAAACTGTGATCGTGTCTGATTGCCACAACACTTCACCGTCGCGGCACCTTATGGTAATCGCTGAGGTATGTCGACGAAACACTGCCAGTCAGACTAAATTATCCAATTGAAAACCGAGGAAGGTTCAAATGGCTCTCAGCACTATGGGACTTAACATATGAGGTCATCAGTGCCCTAGAACGTAGAACTACTTCAACCTAACCTAAGGACATCACACACATCCATGCCCGAGGCAGGATTCGAACCTGCGACCGTAGCGGTCGCTCGGCTCCAGACTGTAGCGCCTAGAACCGCACGGCCACTCCGGCCGGCATCTCTGTGGCAAAAACTCTGTGTAAAAAGACAGGTATGTAACATATTCAGCTAGCAGAGTATCGCCGTATCTGTGACCGAAATTGCAAAAAGTTCAAGTGATTTCAAACTAGATAACAAATGATCCAGAGTGAAGTTGTTCTGGACATTCGTAAATCACGCCAGTGGCGGATACAGAAAACCTCAATGAGGCGGCGCTACAGATATCTTGAGCTACCTTTACTTTTACCGTAATAAAAAATAATCAAGTTGCATGCAAAGTTTAGGAAAGTTTTATTTAAACCGATTACATTTATAACGCTGCGTATCGAAGGTTCTCTGTACAGGAAAACAGTAGAACATCCGCGTCTTTTCTCGAACAAATGCCAGACAGAATAACGTATTGATATCACTAGAAAGGCCGCGACTTTTTTCGTAGGTTTGTGTTAACGATCTATATGCGAGACAGAAGTGTACAAAATCAAAATACGATGACGCGGACGCGTGTGTTACACAGGAAAGTACAACTACTCGATAACTCGATTCAGTGGAATCAACTGACGAAAGAAACGAACGAATAGCTTGCGGGCTAACTGGCGGGGGTGGCCGGCTCGGATAGCAAGGCGGGTGGCCCCGCAAGGGGGGGGGGGGGGAGAGCGCCCACCGTGCCGTACCCATATGCCATATGTATCCGCCACTGTCCCCACACTGGCACTGAGAACAACGAAGCCTGCATTTTGATGTCATCAGCATCATGCTCAATTATTGATTATTGGTAGAAGAAATATCGGACACACTCCTCGTGGAATAATGCTTAACATCGTTGGCACAACGATTATTACAAGTCGCAACATAAATACCCGACTGCCTAAGAGAATATCTTTTGTAATTTTTAAAGTTGTCAGAAAAGTGTTCAGCTTCCAGGGGAACAGATAAAAAAGCAATTCACAATATATCTGTTGTGGATGGGGTAGTGATACTAAGAACTGCATTCTTTTAATTTGCCCATGAGAAAGAAAACAGCGCAGCAGACTGAACACTAAAACACAAAACAGTGCGATAATTATTTCCAGCGGCCAGTACAGGAACGGATTACGACGGCATTTTTACAAGAGATAATTATTCTCTATTTCCTTGTCCAAATACGGTTCAGTAGCTATGTCATCATCAGGGGGTCATTTTTATCATGTATCTTAGAAATATTAAACGATTTAACGAGAATATTAGGGACTGACAAACAAGGTATAAGCGTTTTATTGTTAATATTGAGATTTTTCTTGAATTTTTGACATTAAAAATGGTTAGTTTGATTTGTAGGTCGTAATAGTAACGACAAAACGCCTAAGCATAATCTTGCAATCACTACTGTGACTTAAAACATAATATTCTCAAACACGTAAAGAATTTCAAAGAGCGTCTTACAATTGCACAGGGAGGTAAAATTTATTTTGACAACGAAAATTGAGACGCATTTATATTTTGCAAAACATGGCACAATTCAGTTGTACATATTTTTGAAAACACGTCTAGATCACCTAGACTTAGGGAACATGGGCACCGCCTGCCAGATCTGGGAGACGTGTTTCTATACACAGCGTAGTAGACACACGTATAATACTAGACTCCAGCTACGTTTGACGAGACACACTGTCGAATGTTCCCATGTGGGATGATGTAATGTTGGAAAATGGGGTAGCGAGTAATATGTAATATACAACAAAATAAAATAATTGTGCATTGGACTGGACTTACTTGTAAAAATATAGCACAAAGGGCGAGAATTGCAACACTGACATTAAACGTAAGCTTGCTGGAAAATGTAAACGTAAGCTTGCTGGAAAATGTAATTAGAATACGACTTTATAAAACGAATATCTTTACTTCAGTTAAACGCTAGTTACATGCCACAGTATTTTCGTAGTACGCTGTGCAATAGTAGCGTAGGCAGTCAAGTACGTTTGGCAAATATTACTTAGACCCAACTTCCAAACGCCTACTTCACTCTGTAAATAATCCATTAAATGCAAGTGTCTCCGCTGAAGTATTATTGCTATTACGATGACAGGCAGCTCCAAAAACGACTGATACGTTCTGAATTCTGTTATCTCCGAAAAATAGTAAGGCAAGGAAGAAGAAAACTTACCAATGGGGTGTTTTCTAGCGGCGGACCGGACGCTTAAATCCAAAACTTGGGCAGTAGCCATTGCGAACACTTCTCAGAAGCTTCCTAGCCGACGGACTCTGCACTTTTAGTAATCTCCACTGCAAGTCTGTCTCAGCGGCGGCGAAATAGCGTCCGTGAAAGGGAAGCAAGTGGCGAAGGCTCTCACGTAGATTGCTACGTGGGATACCTGCTAGCGCTCTACTGCAGGTACAGCCGCCGTTCCCTAGCTAGTCCCAGAGGGAGCAACACTCACACTACTTTCCCTCCCATCCACCTCGACTCACCCCTTGTCCCGCCCCTCACACTCCGCCGCAACGTCACCGTCTGCCCCCACCACCCTATGAAGAATCGGATAGTGCTAAGGAGCTAATAATTGGAAAGCGTTTGGTGTTGTGAGTCAGCATCTATCGGACTCTATTCAAGTAAGCGCCTTGGTCTTGTTTCCCCGAAGTCTTACCTATCAGCTAACGTACTTTCAGTAAAGAAGGAAAAACACTTAGAAAAGACATGACTCTACAGCCGAATGTGCAAATGTTCCACCTACGTAGTAAGAGCCACTCTTCGCCACGCTGAAACGACCTCTACCGGTCTGATTCGTCGGCGATAGTCACTCGAGAGACGAATGGAAAAACTAGTAGAAGCCGACCTTGGGGAAGATCAGTTTGGATTCCGTAGAAATATCGGAACACGTGAGGCAATACTGACCCTACGACTTATCTTAGAAGATAGATTAAGGAAAGGCAAACCTACGGTTCTAGCATTTGTAGACTTAGAGAAAGCTTTTGACAATGTTGACTGGAATACTCTTTCAAATTTTGAAGGTGGCAGGGGTAAAATACAGAGAGCGAAAAGCTATTTACAATTTGTACAGAAAGCAGATGGCAGTTATAAGAGTTGAGGGACATGAAAGGGAAGCAGTGGTTGGGAAGGGAGTGAGACAAGGCTGTAGCCTCTCCCCGATGTTATTCAATCTCTATATTGAGCAAGCAGTGAAGGAAACAAAAGAAAAATTCGGAGTAGGTATTAAAATCCATGGAGAAGAAATAAAAACTTTGAGGTTCGCCGATGACATCGTAATTCTGTCAGAGACAGCAAAGGACTTGCAAGAGCAGTTGAACGGAATGGACAGTGTCTTGAAAGGAGGATATAAGAGGAACATCAACAAAAGCAAAACGAGGATAATGGAATGTAGTCGAATTAAATCTGGTGATGCTGAGGGAATAAGATTAGGAAATGAGACACTTAAAGTAGTAAAGGAGGTTTGCTATTTGGGGAGCAAAATAACTGATAATGGTCGAAGTAGAGAGGATATAAAATGTAGACTGGCAATGGCAAGGAAAGCGTTTCTCAAGAAGAGAAATTTGTTAACATCGAGTAGAGACTTATGTGTCAGGAAGTCGTTTCTGAAAGTATTTGTAAGGAGTGTAGCCATGTATGGAAGTGAAACATGGACGATAAATAGATTGGACAAGAAGAGAATAGAAGCTTTCGAAATGTGGTGCCACAGAAGAATGTTGAAGATTAGGTGGGTACGTCACGTAACTAATGAGGAGGTATTGAATAGAATTGGGGAGAAGAGGAGTTTGTGGCACAACTTGACTAGAAGAAGGGATCAGTTGGTAGGACATGTTCTGAGGCATCAACGGATCACCAGTTTAGTATTGGAGGGCAGCGCGGAGGGTAAAAATCGTAGAGTGAGACCAAGAGATGAATACACTAAGCAGATTCAGAAGGATGTAGATTGCAGTAGGTACTGGGACAGGATAGAGTAGCATGGAGAGCTGCATCAAACCAGTCTCAGGACTGAAGACCACAATAACAACAGTCACTCGAGCCGTACTCTAGATATTGCAAGTGAGATTCAATTGTGGCAGGCGGGCAGGAACCTTGACCTGCTCGTAAAGCTCAGTGCAATGGATTATGAAGCAGGGAGGCGAACAAGACCCGTATCGAATCCGTATGCTCGTTTAGGCAAATTTTGGGTTGGTCCCTGACCACCACCGAAAATACAATACGCGGACAGTTAAAATAAGGTAAGGCACAAAACAATTTTTACACGATTCACAAGACTTTCCTTCCCCAACCTGCCCTTCCCTCGTGATGACTGTTGCGCCAGGAATGACATCGGCAAAAGGTTCTCCCCCCCCCCCCCCCATCCCCCACCTCTTACAACGGGTTAAAAAGTAGGAAAGAGAGACAGACACGAACATTTATCATGTGCTGTACAGCGCACCCTTACATAAGTAACAATGGCTTTTGATGTACACTCATTTAAGCAGATGTTCCGTTGGCAGCACTGATCAGCATATGATAGCTCGTCTTCGAACACCCAGAGAGTATACGCTTGTGAGACATACAGGCCGCCACCTCTTGAAGCGAAGTGCTGAATCAACAAACCTAAAATTGCCAGCCTCCCTACTCCTGGAATTTTGGCGAGTTGTACGGCTGATGTAAGAGCCTTTGTCGCACCCCGTATACCTCAGCTGACCTAACATGGCAACACACTGGACAACCCCACAGACAACAGAGGGCGGCGCTTCCTTGGCGGCTCCGACACAACTGAAAAGCACGCCGACATTCTACAGCAGCGGTGCAGCGCAGTCCAGGTCAAAGCATGCTCCTAGTCATCTGGCCCACGAGGGCAGCGGATGGACTATCAGCGGTACAATACTCCGCACGTCAACCAAGAGCATTCATAAAGACATAACAAAGGTGATATATTTTTATTTTTCTAAGGACTATTAGCGTTTTAAATTAAAAAGGTTAATGACGGAGATCTAAAAGGACGAAAAATATATACAATTAAAAAACAACCGCAGTTGCGATGAGGTGATATTCTTCTATATAGAAAACACTGGAGCCCTGCATTTTCATTTAATATCTGAAGGCCCTGCACTAAGTGAAAAAGTGTTGGAGAAGAGAATATGTTCCATAGAGGTTGGGGAGGCGTGGATAATAAGATAGGTGTCTGTTAGGTGGGGAAACTAGGGAGATGATAGGTAGGAGGTGAAGCAGACAGAGGGAATACAGATGCTAGGAAGGACAGAGGGTAAGGAGGATTAACGTCGGGTGGGGAGGATAGTGGGACAAGAAAAACGCGACAGGGTTGGGTGTAGAGAGAAAAGGAGAGAGGAGCGCTGATGTGGGGTGGGATATGCGAGGAAGGGTTAAATCTGGTAGGAGGGAAAAATATCTGGGCGGATCACGCTGTCTGGGAGGTCATCTGGTTATTTCATTCAGTTTCAATAAGGTTCTCGCATGGCACGGAGGTAGTTGTATTAATAACATAAATCGAATTTTTTTTTTTTTTTTAGTGTACGTCCGGAGGATTCGGTTGCCTTGTGATTCAAAGTTAGTTTGTTTACAGTCGGAGTACACATCATCCTAAATATGCCCACATATAAATCTCTTAACAGTAAGGAGGCCAGAAATATTTGTTGTAGTGAAAAGTGCACGACAAGCAATATTTTATAAAAGGTGGCGTCGTACGAGAGTGAAAATCTCGGGACGTACCAGGTGCCTTCCAAAATTAGAAAGCGAGAAAAAGGCCAGTTACTTTTTGATTGTGTTTGAGACCTCACTAAGAACATTTGATTACCTGATCGACTAGTTTCACAGATGTTGATGTCCTGCGTTCCTGGGTTTACAATTCACATGAAAAAGTTTTCGAGTGCACAACTGAAAGAGGAGTGCATTGCTGCAGTTCACAGGAAAGATCCACAGGTCTGGGATCGTGCATATGTCACACCAGTACGCAAAGGAAATAAAAATAATCCGAGCGTTATGAAACATCTCGGAGAAAACTATCTATTGACACATAGCACGGATTCAAGAAATATCATTTTCATGAAACACAAATGATTCCTTATTCACACGAAGTAATGAGTGCTATCGACAGGGGATCGCAAGTTTATTCCATATTTACAGACTTCCAAAAGGCTTTCGACGCCGTTTCTCACAAGCAGGTTCTAACCATGTGAGACCTTAACTTTTCCCGGCGAATTGAATGTTCACATAACTTACGGGTATGCTGCCGGGTGACGACGTCGACCGCCGCCGATATTTCGACAGCAGCACACGCTGCCATTCTCAAGGCACAACTGCAAGGAGGAAGCAATGTGCAAGGGAATTTAATACCTCGGTTCACAGAGGAGAAACAAGGAAGATACCACACACAGAACAAGTAACCGCAGAGTCAACACACAACCAAAGATAACCAACATCAGAAATATCGATAGTGACTTAATCAACAGGTGGGGTAGCACTAATTCTGTCCCTCTGTGCCGGCCGCGGTGGCCGTGCGGTTCTAGGCGCTACAGTCCGGAACCGTGGGACTGCTACGGTCGCAGGTTCGAATCCTGCCTCGGGGATGGATGTGTGTGCTGTCCTTAGGTTAGTTAGGTTTAAGTAGTTCTAAGTTCTAGGGGAATGGTGACCTAAGATGTTAAGTCCCATAGTGCTCAGAGCCATTTGAACCATTTGTCCCTCTGTTTTTTCATGAGAGACAGAGCCGGATTCAAAGCAGCATTTAAATCCACCATCTCTGTTTATAAGTTTGCTTGATAGTTTGATTTCCACAGCTTCCTAAATAACACTATCGCAACAGCTGGACGTGCAAGCCAGAATCTCCGTGTTATTGTATTCCATAGGATGACCGGTGTCAAGGCAATGTTCTGCGATAGCGGACTGCTCGGCTGTTGAAGCGTGTGTGACGCTTATGTTCAATACACCGGTCTTCCACAGCCCTGATTGTCTGACCAGTGTAGGACACGCCACAACTACAAAGAATACGATAGACACCAACATTACGCAAACCAAGAAAATCTTGACGAAATAAATCTTTGGTGAACAGCCTGGTATAGGACACAATATTTCGGCAATCAACCACGTTGCCATCATCACGTGCGCTTATGTACTGACTGGCGGTGTTTTTTTTTTTTTTTTTTTTTTTTTTGCACTTTTCGTTTCCACCCCCCTGAGGGGGGTGGGCGGGCTGCTTGTGGGCTTGCATTACCCTTTTCAGCCTTTTTGCTGTACAAGTACATTCATTATTTATTAATTATTTAAGTATTTCTTGCAAAAGTGCATTTGGTCATTATTACAGTATAGAGTAAACAAAAATATAAAATAAATACAAAAATATAAGGTATAAAATAAAGTATATTAAACATAAATTAAGTTAGAAACTGAAGTTTAAAGATTAAAGATTTTAAGTCATATTGAAATACAGTGCACGTTTTATAGATTATACAATATTTTCCATCATGATTATTCCATAAATTCTCTTTGAATACTTTAGAATACAATTAGGTTGTAGCATACGATAGTAATACAGTAATTTTGGTGTGCATGCTACTTTTAATGTCTAACTTATTATGTCTATGCTACTTTTTATGTCTAACTTATTATGTCTATGCTACTTTTTATGTCTAACTTAGGTCTATTGTTCGTGTGTGTGTGTGTGTGTGTGTGTGTGTGTGTGTGTGTGTGTGTGTGTGTGTGTGTGTGCGTGTGTGTGTGCGTGTGTATTTTCTGGGGTTAGTTTCTGTGTCTTTGGGTCAAGTGTGGGGGAAGTGGGATGTCTTGTGTTAGTGGTTCAATGATGGGGGGCGAGGTCTGGGTATTCTCGGCTGGTGTTGTGTGCTACTGTACACGCTGGTTGGGTGTATTTAAATTTTGGTCGCCTGTGGGCCGGCGCCATGTATCTATAGGACAATCCCCCTCCCGCTCATCCCTCAGGTGCTGCCTGTAAGTCGGTGCGGTCCGCGCCCCGCGCGCTGTCCAGGTACAGCGTCCGTTCTCCCGCCGTCTGGGCGCTGCGTCCTAGGTCTTCTCGTTTAGGAAGGTGTGCCGGCACCGCTCTCGTTATTCTTCCCTCCTCCCCCGAAGTCGGTACACTCAGTCTTCTGACTGGTTTGATGCGACCCGCCACGAATTCCTCCCCTGTGCTAACCTCTTCATCTCAGAGTAGCACTTGCAACCTACGTCCTCAATTATTTGCTGTATGTATTCCAATCTCTGTCTTCCTCTACAGTTTTTGCTCTCTACAGCTCCCTCTAGTACCATGGAAGTCATTCCCTCATGTCTTAACAGATGTCCAATCATCCTGTCCCTTCTCCTTATCAGTGATTTCCACATATTCCTTTCCTCTCCGATTCTGCGCAGAACCTCCTCATTCCTTACCTTATCAGTCCACCTAATTTTCAACATTCGTCTGTAGCACTACATCAAAAATGCTTCGATTCTCTTCTGTTGGTTTTCCCACAGTCCATGTTTCACCACCTTACAATGCTGTACTTCGGACGTGCATTCGCAGAAATTTCTTCCTCAAATTAAGGCCGACTTTTTATATTAGTAGACTTCTCGCGGCCAGGAATGCCTTTTTGCCACAGCTAGTCTGCTTTTGATGTCCTTGTTCCGTCCGCCATTGGTTATTTTACTGCCTAGGTAGCAGAATTCCTTAACTTCATCTACTTCGCGACCATCAACCCTGATGTTAAGTTTCTCACTGTTCTCATTTCTACTACTTCTCATTACCTTTGTCTTTCTTCGATTTACTCTCAATCCATACTCTGTCCTCGTTAGACTGTTCATTCCGATCAGCATATCATGCAATTCTTCTTCACTTTCACTCAGGATAGCAATGTCACCTGCGAATCGTACCATTGGTATCCTTTCAAGCTGAATTTTAATTCCACTCCTGAACCTTTCCTTTATTTCCGTCATTGCTTCCTCGATGTACATATTGAACAGTAGGGGTGAAAGAAAGGCTACATCCTTGTCTTACACCCTTTTTAATACGAGCACTTCGTTCTTGGTCGCCCACTCTCATTATTCCCTCTTGGCTGTTGTACATATTGTATATGACCTGTCTCTTCCTATAGCTTACCGCTATTTTTTTATTTCGAACATCTTGCACCATTTTACGAGTACATTCTCGAACGCTTTTTCCAGGTCGATAAATCCTAGGAACGTGTCTCGATTTTTCTATAGTCTTGCTTCCATTATTAACCGCAACGTCAGAAATGCCTCTCTCGTGCCTTTACTTCTCCTAAAGCCAAAATGATCATCATCTAGCGCATCCTCAATTTTCTTTTCCGTTCTTCTGTATATTATTCTTGTAAGGAACTTGCATGCTTCAGCAGTTAAGCCTCTTGTGCGATAATTCTCGTACTTGTCAGCTCTTGCCGTCATAGGAATTGTGTTGATGATGCTTTTCCGAAAGTTAGATGGTATGTCGCTAAACTCATACATTCTACACATCAACATGAATAGTCGTTTTGTTGCCACTTCCTCCAATGATTTTAGAAATTCTGATGGAATGTTGTCTATCCCTTCTGCCTTATTTGACCTTAAGTACTCCAAAGCTCTTTTAAATTCTGATTCTAATACTTGATCCCCTATCTCTTCTAAATCGACTCCTGTTTTTCCTTCTATCACATCAGACAAATCTTCCCCATCATAGAGGCTTTCAGTGTATTCTTTCCACCCATCCGCTCTCTCCTCTGCATTTAACATTGGAATTCCCGTAGCAGCCGGCCGCTGTGGCCGAGCGGTTCTGGGAGCTTCAGTCTTGAACCGCGCGATTGCTACGATCGCAGGTTCGAATCCTGCCTCGGGCATGGATGTGTGTGCTGTCCTTAGGTTAGTTAGGTTTAAGTAGTTCTAAGTTCTAGGGGACTGAGGACCTCAGATGTTAAGTCCCATAGTACTCAAAGCCATTTGAACCATTTCCCGTTGCACTCTTGCTTTTAATGTCACCGAAGGTGGTTTTGACTTTCCTGTATGCTGAGTCTGTCCCTCCCACAATTATTTCTTTTTCGATGTCTTCACATTTTTCCTGCAGCCATTTCGTCTTAGCTTCCTTGCACTTCCTGTTTATTTCATTCCTCAGCGACTTGTATTTCTGTATTCCTGGGTTTCACAGAAAATTTTTAGCAAGTCCTTTGTACACAGGTGATTCGTGTGAAAAGGTTTCCGACGTGGTTATGGCCGCACGACGGGAGTTAACAGTCTTTCAACGCGAAATGGTAGTTGGAGCTAGACTCATGGGGCATTCCACTTCGGAAATCGTTAAATCCATTGTGTCAAGGGTGTGCCGCGAATAACAAATTTCGGTCATTTCCTCGCACCTCGGACAACGCAGTGGCCGACGCCCTTCGCTTTAACGACTGAGAGCAGTCAGTGGTAACAGAGACAAGCAACACAGAGCAAAATAGCCACAGAAATCAATGTTGGACGTACGGCGAAGGTATCCGGTAGGACAATAAGGCGAACTGTCGTTAATGGGTTATGGTAGCAGACGACCGACGCGAGTACCTTTTCTAACAGCACAACATCGCTTGCAGTGCCTCTCCGGGGCTCATGGCCTTATAGGTTGGACTCTAGACGGCTGGAAAACCGTGGCCTGGTCGGATGAGTCTCGATTGCAGTTTGCAAGAGTTATTGGTACTGATAAGAGTGTGGCGCAGATCCCACGAGGCCATGGACCAAGCTGCCTACAAGGTGCTGGCCTTATTATGGTGTGGGCTGTGTTTACATGGAATGAACCGAGTCCTCTGGTCCATCTGAATCCATCTTTGACTAGAAACGGTTATGTTCGCCTACTTGGTGACCATTTTCAGCGATTCATGAACTTAATGTTCCCAAACAACGATCGTATTTTTTTTGGATGACAGTGCACCATGTCACTGGGACACGACTGTTAGCGTTTGGTCTATAGCATATTCTGGACAATTCGAGTGCCCGAGATGAATCCCATCAAACATTAATGGGACGTAATCGAGAAGTCAGTTCGTGCAAAACTTTCGGGATTATGGATTGCAATAGAGATATAGAGGTAGCATCACTCAATATTTCTGCTGGGTACATCCAACGACTTGTTGAGTTCATGCCACGTCGAGCTGCTGCATTACTCCGGGCAAAAAGAGGTCCGACATGATATCAGGAGACATCCCATGACTTTTGTCACCTCAGTGTATTGACTGAATAGTGATGTCACCTGACAGTACCTATATTGGCTACAAGTTTTTCTATGTTATATAGATTAGTCGTTGAGTACCTTGCACTGGTGAGGTATGTATTTATTCCAATTTTCTATTAGTCCATCTCGTTCTTCCCCCCCCCCCTCCCATTTCTCCCTGCCCCTCTCTCTGTCCATCTTCTTCGCCCCTCTCTCTGTCAAACTGCACTTCACCATTCTGCCAATCTGCTCTTTCCCCCTCAGTCAACCTTTCCCTCAGCCCTCAAATTCATCTCTTCCACCCATATATCCGCCAAACTCCTCCTGACCTCTCTCTCTGTCCAACTTGCCCTCCTACTCTCCCTGTTCATCTCCTCCTCGTTCCTTTCCGTGTCCATCTCCTCCTCTTCCGTTCCTCTGTCCATTTCCTTTCCCTGTCTCTGTCCGCTGTCCATTTCCTTCCCTCCCTCTATGTTCATTTCCTCCTACCCTCCTCTCTGCTTATCTCATCCTCTGACCCTGTCTTTCTACCCCTCTATCTGTCCATCTCTTCCTCTTCCCTTCCTCTGTCCATATTTTCCTCTTCCCTTTTTGTCCATTTCACCCTTCTCCTCTGTCTGTATATCTCCTTGCCCCTTATCTGTCTTCATCTCCTCCTTCCTCCTTCTCTCTCTCTCTCTCTCTCTCTCTCTCTCTCTCTCTCTCTCTCTCTCTCTCTCCACATTACCACCCCTACCCCAACAGCAGGCTCGTGGTTCTTACCACCACAACATTTATTTTCAGATTTCTTACCACCACAGCATTTCTTTCCAGATAGTAAGTAAGATGTGTACCGAGTTTGGTTGAAATCTATCCACTGGTTTATGAGAAGCCTTTTACCGGTCGCTTTGTCCGCATATGTACATATCATATACATCTAACATATTCTACACATAGCTGCAAACCTGTTTGGTACAATCTGTAGCAAATTTGTCCCTTCATTTTCGTTTTCACGCAGCTCAGTGTTTATGACGTCATATTTGATGGACTCAGAGTCGTACAATGATGTAATTTTCGTGGTATATTCAGTGCAAATGTGAATATTGTCTTTAAAATGTATCACGAACATATTCAGAAGTAGAGCAGTTATAAACTGAAACGCCATGCTTCGTGTAGCAGTTTTACTGTATGAACAGCGAAATTTTTTTTTCCTTTCATAATTTTGTGGTGGTCGTCGGTGAGAAGTTGATTGAAATAGGTCGAGTGGATTAGGAGGAGATGTGGAGCGTACATCATACATTCATATGATAAAAGGGGCATTCCTGGCCAAGAGAGCTCTTCTAGTATCTAACACAGTCCTTAATTTGGGGAAGAAATTTCTGAGAATGGACGTTTGGGGCACAGCATTGTATAGTAGTGAAACATGGACTGCGGGACAACCGGAACAGAGGAGAAACGAAGCATTTGAGATGTGGTGCTACAGACAAATGCTGAAAATTAAGTGATCTGATAGGGTAGGAAATGTGGAGATTCTCTGCAAAATCGGCGAGGAAAGGAAAATATGGAAAACAGTGACAAGAATATAGAACAGGATGAAAGGACGTCAGTTAAACATCAAGGAATAACCTCTTTGGTACTAGAGGGAGCTGTAGAGGGGGAGAACTGTAGAGGAAGACAGAGATGGAATACATCCAGCAAATAATTGAGGACGCAAGTTGCAGTTGCTACTCCGAGATGAAAAGGTCGGAACAGGAGAGCGATTCGTTGCGGGCAGCATCAGACCTGTCAGAAGATCGATTGGTCAAAGAAAGTGTACGCTTTGAAATAGTATAAGGAAGACCACTTAGTCTAATACTTAAGATATAATCGAAATTAAGTAACGTAATTAATTTAGAACATTCTCTCTGTTGCAGATATCTATACAGTAAATCTGCTACTGCGACTTGCAGAGTCAACATCTTATGTTTGAGAAATGTGAGACAGGCGTAATTGGAGATTAAGTTTTCAGCTGTGCATTGCTCAGACATTGCGAAATTTTTTTGTCATTCCAGTACAGGTAGTGCCTAATTTTCTCTGGCGTGCAAGCATCGGTAACACACGTTACGTAGGGATTGTGTTTCTTTCAGCTTGGATAACTTAATTTTTCTCTTTCTGTACCTATTGCAGAGGTTTCCTCACAACTTCTGTCATAAGGAGCAAAACGTCAATTAAAGAAAGTGGTCAAAGGTCACAGAAAGTATTGTCCCATTTGAAGATGTGTCGTGCGTGATGATCGAATGTTGCATATCTGAGACCACCCGGAAATGGATTTTTGTAATCAATGGGCCTGATCAGTTCGATGCCACTCTAAAAAATTATCGAGGAAATCAACTTTGAAGATGCCGAAGATCTTTAATGACTGCCATTTTTTTCAGGATGGGCCACGTTCATCGTTCGGTGGCGTCGGTAATAGTATTCGCATAATCAACGGATAGCTAGTTCGAACTTGATTTTTTTTCGTTTTGCTTATTGCTATAAGTTTGAATACCTACATCCTTTAAATATAAAGTTCATTAGATGTATGCTAATTAACACATATATAATAATTACTTTTACTAAAAATGCGTGTCTTCTTCTTTCGAACTACATACCGCACGCAAAATTCCAGTTTTCATTTCAAATATAAATTCTTAACTATCGATATTTTATAATAAATTTGTTTTGTTCTTCTAATTTCAACAGTCTTCATTAGCATAAAATGTCGATGATTAAAAATTTATATTTGCAATGCATGCAATAAGTAACTGAATCAGTGAGTTGGAAAAGGGGTTCTGTCCCATAAAGTGAATTTTTCAGGAGATAGAAAAACCTGTTTTACTACACGACAGGTTTGAGCATGGTGTCTACAATCGGCCCAGGGTGAAACAATATATATCATTACAACAGACTTTAGCAATGGAGTGTGGTCAGTCCGAATGTAATGGCGATCACCTTTTTTCGAACCTGATGGTGCCGTAGAGCCACGCGGTCTAACGGCGCCTTGTCACGGTCCGCGCGGCTCCCCCCATCGGAGGTTCGAGACCTCCCTCGGACATGGGTGTGAGTGTTGTCCTTAGCGTAAGTTAGTTTAAGGTAGATTAAGTAGTGCGTAAGCTTAGGGACCGATGACCTCAGCAGTTTGGTCCCATAAGACCTTACCACAAATTTCCAAAATTTTTGCAACTAGCGTTCTGTTTGCAGAAGAAGGGTTCTGTTATGGAAGCTTGTATTATTCATAATTATTTTAGCTACAAAACAGTGTGTTATGAGCACATAGGTTTAATCCACTATATGCTCGTTCATCTGGGCATGGCGCCTTTTCTAACTCAATACCCATCTAACGAGCAGTTCTGTTGATTGGACATATCCTCTTGTTACACCAAACGATGCATACAGATAAAAAGATAAGGTATCTCCGGTGAACGTAATTCGAAAAAAAGTGGACATGACCACTTTTCCAACGCAGCGATTCAATTACAAACAGGAAAATGTGATTTTTTCATAAAGTAGGATTTGATGTGTGTTAATCAGCGTATATTTGATGAATTTTATATATGAATGATCTAAGTATTCCAACTGAAAAAATAAAACAAAAAAACTATAGCGAGATTTGAACCAGCGATCCATCGATGACTACTACTCCACTAAGCGAGCTACATGGTCTGTCGTGAAAAAACCGCCTTAAACTTCGCGAAATAAAGTTCCTTGAAAATTTTTAAATTTTGTTTTTTCGAGAATTTTTGAGAGTTACGCTGAACTGTTGTGGGAGATTGGTATTTGAATTCTGCCTTTTACGTACCATAGATATAAAAAATTACAAAAATCCCATTGTAAGGTAGTCTCCCATGTGAGAGCTTTGTTGCAGACACGTGTATACTGAACATGACTGTCCGCTACGAGTTCGTCGACTTCGAACACGGGATGAAGACTGGTCGCTGGAAGACGCAGGGATCGTAAAATGACGGAGACAACACATTAATTCGGGTTTCCGCGGTCAATAGTATCTAGAGTGGATATTCAGTATCGCAGAGACAATGTTCGCACATGCGCAAACCGCCGTACGTCACGACAAAAAGGGTTGACGGACGAACGTCACGTCGCCTTAGCAGAGCTGAACGGTACGAGGGACAGTCTGCTCTGAATGAAATTGTTTCGCATAATACACACGACGGAGATCATAATCAAAAACAAAATTCAGAAGGATCGCAGGTGCCCCTGATTTGTATCAGGCATATTTCAGCATGAGTTTGGATCGAGAATTCGTGAATCTCTTTTTAAAGCCCAAAATGTCCTTATAACAGCATCGAAATTTTATTAAACGACCGTCAAAAGACATGTGAAGACTTTTTCTTTCCCATGAGGGAGAAAAATCTGTATTATTGTTAGATTCTTGGTGTGGTCAATATGAAAAAAAAAATCGCTTAGAGCATCGTCCCTGAGGCAAGAAACTTTTTCATTTGGTGATACCAAACAGCTCGACGGCACCGGTACAGCCACGGGTCGTATATGGCTTTCGGTGTTGGAAGTACTTTTTGAGAAAATTTTCAAATCTAGTTTTGTCGGATAATTATGTCGTCAGGCTCCGCTTGACATACAATATAATCAAGCAGTAATCACTAGTACGTAATCACATTTTTTTTCATCAAGGCTTACCAACGTACTGATATATCCCTGATAAAAATCAGGATATACAGAGTATGACCTGTGACAAGTTGAAATCCTGGCGAATTTCGTTTTATATTTTGTTGTCTGTCGTGTATATATTATGTGAAGAAATTTCGTTAATTTTACATGCATGTCATGTCTTAAGAATTATCATTATGACAATTATTTTCTGTCATAATAATGAGCTAAGTATAATCTTCAATTAACAAGATACACGTCTGTCAAACTGCTGCTGATCTGAATGTGGGGCGTCAGAAAGGCATTACCTACATACCGGGACTGTACGCAGGCAAATGCACCGCGCAGGCTTCAGCAGCAGACGTGCGATTCGTGTCGCAGTGGCTTCCCATGAGTTTTGGCCCAGGCGTAAATTTCGATAACTGTATAACGTCACGAATGATACAGTCAGACAGTATAAAACGAAAGTGTATTTGATTTTTGCAGTGTCAAGACTGCCTGTAAGCCACGATTTTTGTGGTTTTTTGCTCTTCAAAAACAGCCTACGAGAGATGTATGTGAACGCCGTCTCAGTAATTTGGTTCAGACTGTATGACCATAATTTAGGAATATATCAAGGACGGATGATTTAACGTGTTGAAAAACTGTAAAAAATGATATGAGGGCTTACAGCGGATTTGTTAAGTCCCATAGTGCTCAGAGCCATTTGAACCATTTTAGAGCGGGTTTCTGTTCTTACTCCGAGTGGAAATATTGTCAAACCACTGAGGATTTCGTTGCAGTCCTCCGGCACTGCATAGAAGTAGGTGTGACGCTCTCTTTAGGTAAGTGCAAATTTCAATACGACGTGCAATGCGTCATGCATTATCTGTGTGTTTGCTGTAGACCAATCAAAAGTACCATTTATTTTATTTATCTATCATTTTTTAGTTATAGTCCTTCCGTGCGGTTTGATGTGGCCTTCTACGAATTCCTGTCCTGTGCCTACCTTTTCATCATAGAGTAGCACCCACAACCTATGTTGACTAAATACACAACTGATGTCGAAGAATCTGAGCTATTAGCATATCGACACCGTGCATTAAACCAAGCACACACTATCTGATCATCCATACGTAATGCGGAATTGACCACTAGATGCCACGAGATGCGGACCCTCCAGTATAAAAGAAGGAGGGGAGTACTGTGTTGTCATAAGACAAGCAGTAACAGCAGAATGAATTGGCCAGGAGAGCTGAGTGACGTGGACTAGTCGTTGGATGTCAACTAACAAGTCCATCAGGAATGTGTCATTCCTACTAAAACAGCACAAGCCGAGAGTTGGTGACGTGACTGTGAAATGAAACGCGAGGGAACAACGGCAGCTAAACCAAAACCAAGCAGATCTCGGGTACTGACATACAGCAGCCGTCGATCATGCTTAAGCTAGAGTGCAATTATAGAGGCGGGTGTTTCACTTCCACAAGTATGCTGTGGTTTTCGTTTAGCAGAAAACGTGGACTATTGGAAAAGGGTTTAATTAAAAATATGTGAATGAGAGACAGAAATACGTCAAAAAAGTAAAATTGTCATGTGGCAGGAAGAGGTGGAAATTCGAGTGTCTGCAAATTCCAAAATTGCCGGAGTCACAGTTTTGTGTGGCCAGCCGGCAAGCGGGAGATTGGACAGCTTTGTGTGTCCTTGTTACGATAATGGCAGACGCTTCGTTCAACGATTCACTGTGCTTTTGTTCACAGCCAGGTCTTCTTATACATTCTACAAGCACCTATGAATATCTGCCGTGTTCTGCTTAACAACTTAACAACCAATGAAATTCAGTTTAAGAGAAACCTAAAGGATTTATTGGTGGCCAACTCCTTCTACTCCATTGATGACTTTCTCAGTAGAACCAACTGATTTTTGTGTGTGTGTGTGTGTGTGTGTGTGTGTGTGCGTGTGTGTGTGTGTAAGTACAATCTAACTTGTGCACCATTTCAGTGCAATAATGTGTTCATTGTAAATAAGTATTATAGTAGTTCTATTACATGTTTATTACCTTATAAATAAAAAAAGCTTTTTATTTTAAATTCAGTGCATTAGTGTTTTAAAATGAGTCTTTCATATCGTGTTCATTAAACCTGTGAAAGGTATATTAGCTTATTTGTTTCAGTTATAAATATTTGGCCGGTCGTTGTGGCCGAGCGATTCTAAGCGCTTCAGTCCGGAACCGCGCTGCTGTTGCGGTCGCAGGTTCGAATCCTGCCTCGGGCATGGATGTGTGTGATGTCCTTAGGTTAGTTAGGTTTAAGTAGTTCCAAATGGTTCAAATAGCTCTGAGCACTATGGGACTTAACATCTGAGGTCATCAGTCCCCTAGAACTTAGAACTACTTAAACCTAACTAACCTAAGGACACCACACACATCCATGCCCGAAGCAGAATTCGAACCTGCGACCGTAGCGGTCGCGCGGTTCCAGACTGAAGCGCCTAGAACCGCTCGGCCACACCGGCCGGCAGTAGTTCTAAGTCTAGGGGAATGACGACCTCAGGTGTTAAATCCCATTTTTTTGTAAATATTTGTCATGTATTATTGTTTTTCTGACATGTTGTATATCCTGGAGGACCTCCTCACTACGGATCAATTGGAATGAACGTAAATGTAATTTTCTGCCAAAAGCAGCTCAAGGACAGGTCTCTGGCTGGAACGCACTTCCGTTACAAACGCCATTCTGAAGCCGACATGTAGCACAGCCACCTGTTGGAACTTCACAAAACTATACGGACTGAAGTGGGAATATTCCACGATTCCCGACAGTAAATTCTGCATTTTTTTCATCCGAAATTGGCCGAAAAAATGTGTTGCATTACTTATTGAACGCCCCTTGTAATTGTCGTGGACAATGAGGGGATGAGGAGGTTAATGAAGGTACTGTGCTATTGCATCTCTGTAGGAAGTCGATAAATTGTGCAAAGTGTACGTGCTTTTGCGGATGGCTTTAATTAGTGCTTGTTCAACGTAGTGCGTGCGCGCCCGAGTGTGTGTGTGTGTGTGTGTGTGTGTGTGTGTGTGAGAGAGAGAGAGAGAGAGAGAGAGGGAAGGGTGTAGGGGGAGGGGGGAAGAGAAACATACAGGAGCCACGTAAGCAAAATGTGAAAGACCGCTCCATAGCGCATCCAACACAGAGTTCTTAGCCGGTGTGTCATGAACCTTTCGTCACCTACCACAACTCGAGCGCCATTGCCGTTATCTGCACTCAAGATCGGGGGACGTCGCGCATACCGGGTGTTGAGTCACCTCCTTCGACAGCAGTCAGTCTAAATTAGCAGTGAACAACTCTTAGGTGAAAATCGTTCGAGACGACTGGGACGTCTCTCTTACTATATGTCTTTGGTACTGGCTTCTACCCGCTCTTCAGCGACATATAATAATTCTGCGATAACACATTCACTTTTGTCCTGGCGTTCATTAAAACCAGACACAGTAACTGTGCGTCTTATTTACAGTTGGCATCGGAATTTCAGGAACTGTGTAACCCAAACGACGCTTCTTGTAACGCAGATGCTATTTACGCGGGTTGTAGAGGGAGCTCTCTCATAGCTGCAGGACGCTTCTCAGAGACGTTGGACAAGCCGTTTTGAATACTTAAGTGCTAGTCAGATAAGTGAGTACTCGAACTCGGAAGAAGATAGATTCGTATCCCTGTCTGGCCATTTCATTTAGCTCTGATGGTTTCCATATTTCAGTTTCGGTGCTGCAGGAATATCTTCTGTAGTAGACCAGCGTTAACCCCTTTTTGCATTCTTGATCCAGAAAACCATTATACGGTCGCAGACGACCCAGACAACGACGTAGCGTTAAGAAATTTGTCTCCACTTCTTCCAGCCTACGAGAGCGTGGGGACTGCTGTGCGCTTATCTAAAACCGTCATAATCACGAAGTTAAGACAGAAGTGATTACAGTATTGAAGTGATACAAAAACAGTCTCCGAAAGCTATTCAGCAGGGACAGCAAACCAATATGTAAATCAAACTTCTTCCGTTATGTCTCAATACCTACCGCGGAAACGATAGTACCCTGTGGAAAATGCAAGAGCGAGTTTCGAACCACTCCTTCCTTTCCAGATCCAGTGCTCTCCAAACTGAGACCTCATACATTGATCTTCCACAATCTCTACCGTTTCTTGTGCAAAATTTAACTAGCCACGCGTTCCTAACGCCTTCGAAAGGATGGATGTTGCGGAAAAATTAATTTAACGGCATTGCGAGGATTGTTTCAAGAGTGAATCTCCTTACGTTCAGATCGAGGGAGGTGATCAAATAGTAAGAGAAAATGGTTCAAATGGCTCTGAGCACTATGGGACTCAACTTCTGAGGTCATTACTCCCCTAGAACTTAGAACTAGTTAAACCTAACTAACCTAAGGACATCACACACATCCATGCCCGAAGCAGGATTCGAACCGGCGACCGTAGCGGTCTCGCGGTTCCAGACTGCAGCGCCTAGAACCGCACGGTCACTTCGGCCGGCCAATAGTAAGAGACTGGACTCGTATTAGTGATGATTATACAAGCGTGCAGGGGGATGCAGAAGGGTAAATGTCTAAATCTGAGGTGAGGGACCCTGGTCCGGATTCGACCGAGTCGGAAGTTGTAAGCGAAACTCGTTCTTATTTATTTCAAGTTTCTGCTACCAGTCACTTTTTATTTTATGCTTAATCTAACATAATGCAACGCGTTTCGAACATGTTCTGTTCATCTTGAAGCGTTTATACGTACTTAAAAACAAACAGTCTTAAACTAGATTAATTTAGCACACTTTGTCCATTGTTTTTTACTGTAGCTGCTGGCATTTGGGGGGAAGGAGAGGGGCAGTGTTTATCTAGAAATCGAAATCAGTGATGTCTTCTGCTGGTTTTCTTCTTTGTTGTTGACTATGTATATCACAGCCTGTTCCGATACCCCTGAGCGTGGAATACATGTACCGGTACTGTTATTGCTAAGACTGTAGAGAGGCAACTCTCAGAGTTGGTAATATGGACCAAAACAAGACAAAAAAGACTAGGAAACATGGGCTCTAAAATACATACCTTAAGAGATATGACCACTTGTTCAGCTTCCATACCGTGCAATACATCTCTTCTAGTAAAGAACTGCCCGTTGATCTTAGAGTGTCCGTTTTGGAGCCCGTATTTACTGGACTCTTTTTTGTTTTGGTCCATACCACTATCTCTGAACGCTCGCTACCGTACAAACGCAACAACAGTACCGTTACGTGAGTTTCATTGTCAGAGGCATCAGAACAATTTTTGCATATAACTTGGCACTCGGTCGTTTCCGAACCACGGTCCCTTACCTCAAATTGAAGGATTTACTCTTCTCCATTATCTCTGCACGTTTGTAAAATCATCATGGAAATACCCTTGACTCAATAGATGTGTTGCCCCATAGCTCGTAAATATTTCAAAAATGTCGTAATTCACCAACAAAAGTTGCTCGAGTATGTGGAATGCCTCCATTTGTAGCGTTAGTGCTGTCTGTTCATATAGCATTAATGAGTGCAATGTCTGGTATATTTTATGACTTATGGCGTAATTCATATTACCATGTGACAACAGTAACGAATTCATGGATTTTGTTATCTGACGCCATTGATTTCATATCGCCTAGTATGACATAAATGCTTTTATGAATCTGATGAATGGCCATGGTCCGAAACTGCTTGTTCAATAAATAAATTTTATCTTCAGCCCTTCTGGCAGTACAGATTTAGGTTTCACCGTGGTTTTCCCAAACAGCTTAAGGCAAAACCGGGATGACTGTCTTGTAAAGGGCACACCCGAACTCCTAAAAAGACTTCTTTGTCTCAGTCAGTAAAAACGGAACCCTTATATAATCGCTTTGTTGTCCGTCTGTCTGTTAAAAAAACCCTTTCTCAGGAACAGGTGCAATTTATGTCACATACTAAGGTCTGAGGTCTCTTGGCGGTATAACAAATGGTAGCTTCTAAGTCAGTACAGTCAAAAGGTACGGCCATTTATGTCACGTATTTTGACACTCGCAAACACACTCATCAAAGCTTACATGGTACTTCCTGTTAATCAACAATGATGAAATTTGGCAAGAAATAAGGTTTAACAGTATAAGTAAACGAAAAAATCCTAAAGTTGTTAACTTGTAATTATATCACACGAAAGAAATTTTTCTTTTGTCATTTGTTATCCTAAATCAAACTTGAAATTAAAACAATCAGTAGTTCTGCATACAGGCTCACTGGATCGCAATGATAAAGTCTGACATCAGGCAAGGAATGACTTTATTGCTCACATGACCCGTTTCAGAAATTATCCATGATAAGATACCCAGGAGCGATTACTGCACGTAGATACGGGGTTTCAAACTGTATGTGAAACAAACTTTAGCAGACCTCCGTATCCCGTATAAGCTGGATGAAAGATTTAGCATCCTTAACACAAGAAAAGATCAATTCCCTTACATATTGTCTGGTAAAATATCTGGCCTACAAATTACACAGCGAGTTGGCCATACGGAGTCTTGTGTTAAGGATTCTACGCATTCTATACAGCTTACGTGGTAGCAGCAAGTAGTCGCTACGGATCTTGTGGTCAGCTTTGATACAAAATCTTTGTTTATCATCGCGCCTACAGTCGAAACTATCAACATCCTACAGCAGCAAATATCGCCAGACATTTGCGACCTGGGGCATTTGTGCTTGTCAGCAACATATTTTAGTCAACAGGACGAATTTTATTAGAAAACAGATGGAATGGCTATGGCCTCCCCCCTGTCACCTGTAGCAGCTGACATATCATAGAAGCCTACGAACAAACCGCGCTAAATTCCGCCGCTTTGCACACACGCTGCTGGCTGAGATACGTACGTGGATGTCACGCCCGTCATATGGCCAGATGTGGAAGTAGAACTACGCACATTTTATGAGCATCTCAACAGCTTACACAAGAACATACAGTTCACGCTAGAAATGCAAAAGGGAGCGACTCCTCTTCTGGATGTGGAGGTCTACAAAACATTTAGCGGCAAACTAGGCCATGAAGTCTTCAGGAAGCCGACGCACACCAACAGATAGCCACTTGCGGATGCGCAACACCATCCAGCGCAAACGATCGCCACGCTACGTACTCTGACTGCCCGAGCTCACCGGATCAGTGGCGCCAACGTCATACAACAGAAACTGAACGGTCTCAGGACAACTTTCCGTGCGAATGGCTACAATAACAGACATACAACGAGATGTGAGGTACAGCGAAGACAAAGCAGACAAAGGTACAGAAGACACTCTTCCTGTTGCTCACATACCTTATGTGAGAGACGTCAGCGACCGTGTAGGCAAGGTTGTGCGTGGTGCAGGAATCAGACCTGTATTTCAGTGTGGCCGCAAGATCCAAGATTTGTCGAGGCCCACTAAGGATCTCGTGAATGCTCTCCGCATTACAGGTGTCAATGGAATCCGGTGTGAATGCGGCGAAGTCTATGTTGGTGAAACCGGGAGACCCTTTAGCACTCGCGTTTCGAAGCATGAGCGTTTCGTCCGACAGGGTTAGACGAATATGTCAGATGAACACCACCAGAAATGTGACCGTGTTATCAATTTTCAAGAACCTCGAGTGCTTGATCGGCAGCCATGGATGCAGCAACAGAAACTCAGAGGAACTACTGAGCTAATCAAACGCCCTAACAACATGAACTGGTAGGTTGGCTACAAGTTACCTACGGCCTGGCTGCCAGCGATCCCAGCCCTGCGGACTTCGTGTTTCGCCAGCCAGCAGCACCACTTCACCGGGCTTAATAGTGTAAACAGCGGCCACGAGAGAACTCCTGTGTAGCCTTAACGCCTCCGCTGCAGGAAAACATTAACCACTAGATACAAGCTGCCGATTAGCTTTGCCTTCCAATCACCAACGAGAGTTTCCCTACCAATCAGGTACCTGAGAGGCGTAGGGAATAGACAGCCGGTACGCCACATTCTACTAACACCTAGTAGAATTGCCTTCCAATCAGCCACTAGAGTGGCACAGACAATAGCGTACCTTACAGCCACCTCCCTGTACAATCTTTTCAGATGTCTAATGACGTCACAGATATGTGACTTGTTAGTTACCAGATAACCGAAAATGACAGTATATAAAGGAAAACATTCACCAGTATACAGCAGTAAACTGCCCTGAAGAGCACCGCACCAAGTCGATCAAAACGTTGACAATCTAATTGTGTTAGGAGTTCACAATGACGCGGCGCAGTACCCAAATCCTACTGCTGTTATATATGGTAACCAGAAAAAATGGTTCAAATGGCTCTAAGCACTATGGGACTTATTATCTGATGTCATCAGTCCCCTAGACTTAGAACTACTTAAACCTAACTAACCTAAGGACGTCACACACATCAATGCCCTAGGCAGGATTCGAACCTGCGACCGTAGCAGCAGAGCGGTTACGGACTAAAGCGCCTAGAACCGGTCGGCCACCGTGGCCGGCTATGATAACCAGATCATGCACAAGCATCATAGGTCAGGTATGATTGTCTGTAGACAGTGAGGATGATAATTGCCTCATTTTTTGTATAATCCTTTGAGACTAGTGGTCCATTTGGTGCTTACTGCGAGAGAACGTCGTGTTACAGAACCAAATCACCACTCCTCCTTTTCATTTCCACACTCATCCTTTCGATGCAGACATAAAACTGTACATAACATCTACTGAATCACTAGTCTAGGCAATACAGCTGTTGTAAAATGCGCGAAATGAGATAAACTATTGCACTACACTAGTGTTCGAAAGGAGACGTATTGTAACCCAGTCTACGACAAATTTCATCCGCACCAACGTCAATACTAGAAGTATGAAAACGAACGTAAAATTGTTAAGCAAACCGCCACTCGATTCTTCTGAAGTGATTTACAGAAACCCAAAAAATTATGAAAAACTTGGATGGCCAGAAAGAGATCTGAACCTCGCTCCTTCTGATTAAAAGTTCCATGCCTGAAGCCCTTCGACATTTTAGTCGATTATCAAGGTCTAGGAGTCCTCGATTAGATTTTCTCGGAATGCTGAAGTTGTTCCTTTACCAGGGCGACGGTCTTCTGCTTACTTCTTTCTTCTCTCGCGGATATCTTAGAAACCAAGTTAAAATTAGGCGTCTTACAAAAGTCACAGGACGCCAGCGGAAAGGTAGTGACTTGTCACGAGGAAACTGTCAGGTTTCCTCATATCCACCGTTACTCGCATTGTCAGATCAGTATATAATAATCTCATGCAATTAAATAATATTAATGTTTAAGAATTGTTGCAGACCGGTCAAACTGGAAGTTCCGTTCGAAATAAACAGCAGGTATCTGTCAATAAGTCTGTAGCTATATTTTAAGCCCTGGCTAAACCTTTCAACCATATCGACAGAAAATATTCTCAGCATAAAGTTTCATGCGACAAGCGCGTTTTTAGAATAGCTTTTAAGTGATAAATTTGATGAGAAAGATGAACCTCTGAGTTACAGCCTCGCACATTGATAGGAGATAATACGGTACTAGCGAAACCAGCAATGTTTCGCATTGCTAAATATGAGTATATACGAGAGTTGGATATATGTCCTAATCTTCTCCTCCTCTTTCTCTCTATCCACCTGCTCCTCCGCCACCTCTATATGTACGCTGCATCCCCTCCTCTATCTGTCCGTCTCCTCTTTCTCCTTCTCTCTGATCTTGAGATTAGTTTATTGTTACTGCCAACGAAACCTTGATTGGGAAGTGAAGTTGCTTAAAATGAATGGATAAATCGGTTGGGATCATTGGCATACGGGGTAGTAGGAGAAATCTCTCCTGCTGCTACAGCTGTGAGGATACTAGCTTCAGTGACAGTATTTTGCGTAGTTTTAATCTGAGAACGGATTGGATTACAAGGTTTCAGGCGATTGAGATTCCGTAGTAGTATTCTAACCACAAAGCAATAAGTCAAGAGTACTGAAAATTCCTGGCAGAGTAAAACTTTGTGCCAAACCTAGACTCGAACGTGGGGCCTTTGCCTTTCTATTTCGCGGGTAAGTGTTCTACCAACTTTTTTTAAAAATCTGATTTTGCTCGTTGTTGGTAGTTGTCTTTGTTCGACGTCCCATGACGCTTGTTCAAGTTCATCGTTGATCCATTCACTCAGTTGTTTGTTACAGAGAGCAGCTATCCCTTTGAGCGAACACGCTGAACTACCGTGTCGGCAACTGAACTACCCAGGCAGGACTAACGACCAGTCCCAACAGCTTTACATCAGCCGGTACTCGTCTCCTACCTTTCGAACTTCACAGAAGCTCTCCTGCGTTGGTAGAACACTTGCCCGCGAAAGGTCCCGAGTTTGAGTCTCGGTCCAGAACACGGTTTTGATATGCCAGGAAGTTTCATATCAGCGCATACTCCGCTCCAGAGTGAAAATTTCATTCAGTCAAGAGTATTACTTCCCTGTTTTCTGTTAAAACCACCTGAGGGGGAAGAAAACAAAACAGCACATTGGTATGTGCACAATTTTTGTTTAAAATTATGTATAATAAAAAATAGTAGACAAGGGGAAACAATTTGTGTAATGGTAGTAAAAACTGACTGTGAGAAAGAAAACGAAACCTCAGATTTTCAAAGCACAGTAATTTTTTTCTCGCAGCCGGTTTTAACAGAAAATTTGTACACTGTTGCTTAAATATAACTGTATGGTCTTCCTCTGCCTGAATAGTTATTAGAGTATCACGTAAAAATTTGAAGTAAATCAGTCAAGAACTTTTCGAGATTTTTGCAGACTTTTTTCCTACTATATATTACACATATATTTATATTGTAATTTGCCTGAGGGGCGTTCAATAAGTAATGCACCAATCGGCCACTTTGGGTTGAGAAAATGCGGAATTTGTTGTGGGATGTCGTGGAACATTCCCGCATCAGCCTCTATGGTTTCACGAAGTTCCGATTGGTGACGGCGCTTTACGAAGCCCTCAAATTGGCGTCTGTAACGGAGGTCTTTGCCGGCCGGAGTGACCGAGCGGTTCTAGGCGCTACAGTCTGGAACTATGCGACCGCTACGGTCGCAGGTTCGAATCCTGCCTCGAGCATGGATGTGTGTGATGTCCTTAGGTTAGTTAGGTTTAAGTAGTTCTAAGTTCTATGGGACTGATGACCTCAGCAGTCCCATAGTGCTCAGAGCCATTTGAACCATTTTCTCGGCGAAGCGTCAGTCATCATCACAACAAGGACCCACAAACCTGTCCGATGTCCCGCTTGCCGGCCGGCCGCACACAGTTGTGACTTCTGCGATGTCGGAACGCGCGGACACCCTCATTCGAGGTGATCGACGGATCACGAACAAACGCCGCGCAGTTCAGATGGACGTCTTGTTGATAGTGCTTACACACTCGGCCACGAGTTGGGGGTCTGTGCCCGGCGGATTCCTCGCCGCCGAACAAAATACTATAAAGGACAACGAAAGACAGTCGGTGCAGGAGTGCTTGCGCGCTGTAAGGCTGATGGTGAGAATTTCTTGTGGAACATCGTCATAGGCGATGAAACATGGGTTCATCGCTTCGAACTGGAAACAAAACGGCGATCCGTGGATTGGCGCGACACCAACTCTCCTCCGAAGAAAAAGTTCAACGCCGCACTCTGAGTCGGTAAACTCATAGCGACGATCTTCTGGGACTCTGAAGGGGCTATCCTGTTTGATCGCCTCCCTCATAACAATCAGTTCTGAAATGTATTGTGATATACTCAGGAAACTGAAGCAACGACTTAGGCTTGTTTGTCGCCACAAAAATGCGATGAACTTCTCTTTCTCTATGAGAACGCAAGACCTCAAATAAGACTTGCGTACGGGTGAGGAACTCATAAACCTTCGACAGTTCTTCCTCATGAACCCTACTGCCCGAATCTCACCTCTTCCGACTTCCAGCTGTTAGCCGCAATGAAGGATGCACTCCGCCCTTTTCTCGATATGGCACACAGAATCTAACATTGAACTGAACCGAGATAAGCTTCGCTGGTTACTATAGCCGCACCAGTGGAAGTAGCAGCAGCTTGTAGGCAAGACAGTTTGCGCCGAAGTAACAGCCTCAGCCACGGACACTAGCGCACCTACAACGCTATCAGAGAGACGATAAATGTTTGCAGCAAGGGTTTCTGCTACTCATATTGCGCATGGGACACATTCGTTCCTCTTTCCGAGTCCTTCACCCTCTGACAGCTGACATGTGGCCCCACTATAGCAGCGAGGTTAGCAATGGGACTGAAACTTTACTATTGGTCTCTCGTGGCGCACAAAGGATCGCCTCCACTGATGAATAGCAGTCCCTGTATAAATTCTTTTAAGAAAGCACTTGTACTGCTAGATCCCTGTTGCGAGAGTGATGTCCGTCATAGAAGGATGTTCACATGTGACAAAACGAGAAACATGGTGTTTATGACTCGTTTGCAAGCACGCGTTCGGCACGCTCGCGTACGATCTGGCAGTCCAGAGTCTCATTTCGCTAAATCGTGTCAGAGTAGATTAGTGAACACTTCACAGACGTGGTCTCAGAGGTCACCTGATCTCTGACCTACTGCGCAAGTCTGAGATGTAACCCAGATGCAAGTTTGCAGTAATGGCATTGATCTAAACGGTTTCCGTGAGGCGTGGGATCGTGCAGGGCAGTCATGGAGCAGTGAGTCTCCTCACCGTTTCCGGTGTTACGCCACAACTCATCAGGTAGAAACATAAAGAACTGATTCACGGATTGCACGATTCCAATTTTACGATTACGAACAAGGTGGAGTAGTAGTAAAGGAATTGCATTTGAATTCAAGAGTCGTGTAAAAATGGTTCAAATGGCTCTGAGCACTATGGGACTTAACATCTATGGTCATCAGTCCCCTAGAACTTAGAACTACTTAAACCTAACTAACCTAAGGACATCACACAACACCCAGCCATCACGAGGCAGAGAAAATCCCTGACCCCGCCGGGAATCGAACCCGGGAACCCGGGCGTGGGAAGCGAGAACGCTACCGCACGACCACGAGATGCGGGCGAAGAGTCGTGTAGTTCGGCCATTCTGATACAGAGTACCCGGTGTTTTCCTAAATCTCTTGAAGGGTTCCTTAAAAAAGGGCACAGTCGATTACTTGCCTCATCGTTATTCATCCCTGTTTGTGCTGCATCTGTAATGACCATGTCGTCGACGGAACGTTACTTTTTTTATTTTCCTCTCCTTCGTATGGGAACTCCGGCTTTCTTTGAGAGGGACCACCAGAGATGCTATGAGGCGAAAAGTGCTGTTAATCGCTACATATAGCGCTGTTATGTCCGTAGCAGACATTGACCTGGTCACTGCAGAAGTCCGTCTGTACATATTTACATCCCCAGGGAAACCTGGCCATCTCATCTAGTCAGTTACATTTTGTTGGTGAAGAAGTAGCAGAAGTAAAATGTGCTACGCCAGAGAAGTTAGGCCATGAATACACATTTACAGGCTTTCCAAAAACATCGAAGAAAAGTAAGGAAGGAGCTCGGTGGTATCCATTTCAAGGTCGCCCTCCTCGTAATCGTATTAGACGATTTCGGAGAATCACGGAAAATCTAAATCAAGATGGCCTTATAGAGATTTGAAATCGGTTCTTTCCAAATGTAGGCTTGTTGGAAACTACTTGGGACTACCAGAATTTTAGCGAAAGGTTTTTTCCCAGACAAAACTGTTTGTTTGTTTGTGTGTGTCTGTGTGTGTGTGTGTGTGTGTGTGTGTGTGTGTGTGTGTGTGAGAGAGAGAGAGAGAGAGAGAGAGAGAGATGACGTTAACTGAGAATCGTAATACAAACTAATGCAGGTTTAGGCTATTATTGTGAGGGTATTAGAACTACAGGCCAATAGTAAACATTAACCATTCAAGAATTTCTTCTTCACTGATTCCTTAGTTAGTGAGAAGTTTCAAGGGACAGTAGTTTCTAAGGTCTTGCTTTTGTGTGGGCTCTTTCCCTTGTTAGTAGTCATTGCTACATGCCTACGTAGTTGGGGAAGTTAGCGCAAAGTACTGGGGTGGTGTTCGAACTGGCATTAGTTAACTCGATTCTTGGCAGTAGAAACAGGAGAAGAAATTTTCCAACATCATATAAGTCCCAAGTGAGTGAGAGGTAGTGGTACAGACTATGCGTTAGTGTTTTGCGTTAAGTTCGGAATTCAGCTGCGTTGTGTTATACGGGGTGATTTCAAAACTACATATTTATTGATAAAAACATGCTACAAACATCAGAGGAATTGGAAAATACTCACAAAATCTTAAAGTTTTAGCTATGCTGTTACAAATGCTATGTGTCCACCACCAGCAGCAGCAGCACGAACAACATCTAGACGATAGCTAAATTCTTCATAACTCGTTGTCAATGCATCTGCTTTTACAGAAGTTACAGAGGCTATTATTATGTTCATCTCTTCTTCTATTTTACGAAGCAGTGGTGAGATAACATACTTTCCTCCACATATTCGCACAAGAAAAATCGGATGGGGTCATATATGCTGATCGTGGAGGCTAAGAATGCATGGCAGAGTCTCGAGGTCCCGTGCGCCCTATCCAGCGTTGAGGCAGAGTGACATTGAGAAACTGACGTACGTTGTTGTGTCAGTGTGGTGGATCTCCGTCCTGTTGGAAAATGAAGTC
This sequence comes from Schistocerca cancellata, assembly GCF_023864275.1. Lineage (NCBI taxonomy): Eukaryota > Metazoa > Arthropoda > Insecta > Orthoptera > Acrididae > Schistocerca > Schistocerca cancellata. Next base: position 426,600,795 of record NC_064631.1, read on the forward strand.
ATCAGAGACCTCCTGAAATTTTGGAAAAAGCCAATTCTGCAGCATTTGAAGAAAGCTCATTCCAGTCAGTGCGTTTTCCTCAAAAAACGAAGGGACCGTACACTTTTTCAAGAGAAATGGCATAAAAACATGTATTTTAGGCGAATCTCTTACGTGCTCAGTAATATCACAGGGGTTCTGGAGTCCCTATACGCTCGCGTTATCGCTAACATGAAAGTTGCTCCATCACTGAAAATTAACCGTGGTAAAAATGTAAAAAGATGTTTTTGCTGCTGGTGGTGGACATGTAGAGCATTTGTAATAGCATACTTAGGACTTTAAAATTTTGTAAGTATTTTGCAATGGAAATAGAACTGAGCGTTTGGCGTCATTGGCCCGGATGCCCCTTGCGGGGCAGGTCCGGCCACCTTGGTGCAGGTCTTATTACATTCGACGCCACATTGGGCCACTTGCACGCCGGATGTGGATGAAATGATGATGAAGACAACACAACACCCAGTCCCTGAGCGGAGAAAATCTCCGACCCAGCCGGGAATCGAACCCGGACCCGTAGGATGGCAATCCGTCACATTGATCACTCAGCTATCGGGGCAGACAGTATTTTGCAATTTATCCCATATTTGTAATATGTTTTTGCCAATAAATATGGAGTTTTGAAACGAGGTCATTCTTTTTGAAATACCGTGTATAATGAAGGCATGGGCGAGTGTTTATGGTGACCTGTTCTCCTGACGGGGACGTTAAGTTCCATGGCTTCCTTGGCACTATTCGAGAGTAGTTCATCGGAGGACCGACCGAGTTCTATCCTATTGAATTTTCTCTCTTTGTTAACGATACTAAAAGACTTTACAACACTCAACACTTACTTTCAAGATAGAGGTTGGCTAAGGCACAGACTTTACGGTTTTTCATAGTAAAAATACACAAATATGTCCAAAACTGTAGGTAGCTAAATCCCTGCTAGACACCTCAAGCAACAATAGCGTACGACTTTACTTTAGTCCTTAGTCGCTGTATTAAAGTGGGTATTTAAACTGGGAAACATGAGCAGACAGCACTTCTGGCAGTGACTGCGTTCAGAACAGTTCTTCGGTTATGCGAATCTGTTTTTGCGGAGACAGAGCGCTGAAGTTGAAAAGTATGGGATACCTGTTCGATTTAGAGGCAGACTTAACAATGATTTGTCACTGGAGAATAAGCGACGATGCCTTAATAGAAAAACACGCAGTATATGTTGCTGGCAGCTATCTATCCGGATAATTAATTGAAATGTCGTGTGACATGGGCCTCCCGTCGGGTACACCGTTCGCCGGGTGCAAGTCTTTCGATTTGACGCCACTTTGGCGACTTGCGCGTCGATGTGGATGAAACGATGATGATTAGGACAACACAACACGCAGTCCCTGAGCCGAGAAAATCTCCGACCCAGCCGGGAATCGAACCCGGGCCCTTTGGATTGACAGTCCGTCGCGCTGACCACTCAGCTACCGGGGGCGGACGGATAATTAGTTAATTAATGTATTGTCAAATTACAGATCTGTTACCTGATGTTTTGTCTTTTCTGTAGTTCTATTATCTTTTGTGTTTATCTACAACATGTTATAAAGAATAAGATTTAAAAAAAATTAAGGTTGAAACATAAATAAAATTTTGTTCTTTTAAGAAGAAGATGATAGGATAAAGGGGAGATTTGTTAGTATCATCAGCGATTGTGACTGGCCGTGAATACCTCGAGCTGTTAACACCAGTCACAATAAAGAAGTTTGGTTATTAGCAGAGAAATAGTATTGCTAATCCTCTGCATTAACTTTAGGTGCTCACCCGTGTACAACATTTGGTGCTTTCTTGGCTAGATCGCCAGTACATTAGGCTTATTTACTGTTATATCTCGTATATATCTCGTTTCCCTCCTCATGTTCGTCTTCAGTGTCACTTTTTTCGCTATCACTGCGAGTGTCGCTGTCCACCTCTGAAGATTGTTGCTACATTGCATACAGGCATCTTCGTTATGTTGTGTCCACAGGTACTCTTCGTGTGTTGTTTTTGAAATACTATTTGTCAATGCGTTTAGTTGCGCCCATTGTTGTTCGTCTCTTATTGCTGTGTATATGCGTATGTCTGTTTCTGTGTAGTCCAAGTGTAGTGGATGTCTATTGTTCGAGTGTTGTCCGCAGAAAAAGACAGTGTGTTCTGGGGAACTTCTTCCTCACATGCGCATGTAAGCGTCTGTCTCAGATTCACGCGGTTTAAGTGCGTGGCATAAGGTCCGTGTCCGGTTAAAAAATGTACCATACCGCAGCTGGGATCGATATGTTTCATTCTCATCCGTTCCCTTATGTCATGGAGGAAGCCGTGCAGTCTATGTCCCTAATCACTTACATCCCACTTACTTTGCCATGTATTCAAATGCCAATTTTTAAGGTGACGTTTCGTCTGTATCGGTGCACTAGTTTTTGTGTGTACCTAATCTAGCTTCCCCATCTTTAATCAGTGCCTTCCAGCTCCGTATTTGATCGTTTTATCTATGGGGCATTTTTCGAGCTCCACACACAGTGCATCCACTGACGTGGTGCCGAAGGCTCCAGGTAATCTAAGCAGACACTTCTCTCGCCCTCGTCTGACTGATGCTGGGCAGAGAAATGTCTTACTTAGGCTATCTGGATCTTTCGGCTCCACCTCAGTAGATCTACTGTGTATAGTCCTCTGAATATGCCCCATCCAGATAACCGTACGCGTTAGCACACCGCTTCGGGAATTCGTGCAGGCTCGCCGGTTCAGGATTGAATCCGCTGGGCGGATTAACGACGGAAACCAGTGTGTAGGCCGGCCTGGATGTGGGTTTTAGGTGGTTTCCCACATACGAATAAGGAAATACCGGTTTGGTACCCAAGAACCGCCGAGTTAAACGATTCTCAGACATTTAGAAAACGTTCACACGCCTGCACAGGGGGCACATAAGATGGTGTACAAAAAGTCCTTCCTGGGGGAGGAGCAGCGACAAGAAGACATGCAGCCATCTTCTACCCAAATCTAGATTAACATGACGACCCTGTGAAAATATGGGATAAAGAAGATGCAGCAACCAGCTACGAACAGTGGCCGTACGGACAACAAGACTAATGTACAATACTCTGTGAAATATTGTAGTACTGAAAGAAACACCAAACCGACAAAAAGTCACGAAAAAAATCACCTCCGTTCTAATACGCTTAAAATTTACAAAAGAGTTAATTAAGTAGGACATATACTGAAGATATTTCGTAATTATTTTGTCCAGAGAGAACAAGGCAGCCGCTTATGCCTGAGGTATGCTATAATGGCAGCAACCACTCACTGCGTAGCACTGATTGTCCATGTAAAATGATTTCGGGCGCACTGAGCATCTTCAGCGGCTTGTACCACAAATCGTTACTGGCAGCTGAAGGACATGAAATCTGACTTGTTGTTTAGCTATCCCATGATTCTTTGGCGTAATGTTCCAAGATAAAACTATTTCCACCGTACTCGATTCCATGAGCGCAAATTCGCGCACTTCTCACATGACATCTTGTAACCCATGGATCTACTCAAACAGGTATTTATTGACTTTCAAAAGCCTCCTGACGCAGTACCACAACAACGGTTATTAATGAAAGGAACATCATGTGGGGTATCAAAAAAATTGTCACTGAATTAATGATTTCTTGGAAAGGAGGTAGCAGCACTTTATCTTGGTTAGAGAATGATCGACAGAAATAGGCATAACTTCAGGAGAGCACCTGAAGAAATGGGCTACGTCCATTACTATTCGTATTATGCATTAATGAGATGATAGACAATGTTAACGCTGACCACATACTTTTTGCAGACGATGAAGAAGTATCTGAAAAAAAGGTAGCCAGCCGCGGTGGCCGTGCGGTTCTAGGCGCTTCAGTCTGGAACCGCGCGACTGCTACGGTCACAGGTTTGAATCCTGCCTCGGGCATGGATGTATGTGATGTCCTTAGGTTAGTTAGGTTTAAGTAGTTCTAAGTTTTAGGGGACTGATGACCTCAGAAGTTAAGTCCCACAGTGCTCAGAGCCATTTTTTGGAAAAAAAGGTAACGAAATATCCAGGGAGATCTCGGTAACTTTTCAAAGTGGTGCAGATATTAGCAACTTACTTTAAATCCTCAGAAATGTGAAACTCTACAGTTCACAAAACAGTAACTAAAGTATCAGTGAGTCACAAGTGCAGCTGCCTAGGCAGTTTCGACTACGCTGCAGAAGTTTCGCTGGAAAGCACTTACACTTCATCCATACGGTTCCGATCTCTTCTCATGCGAGTTTCCGTATTTTTGGAGCCCTCAAGAAAGAAATTCGTGGTTGTCGATTTGCTTCGGGCGAAGAGTTGTACGCCTGGATACAATCTTGTTTCCGCAACACCATTCCATGAAGGCACTGACCGTCTTGTTTCACAGTGGTATAAATGAATTAACAGTTATGGCGATTACTTTTGAAATAATAAACAGTTTACTTACTTGTTTTCCATCTGTTTTCTTTTGACTGCTCCTTGTGTAAATACCTAAGTGCCCCAGTTTATGAGGAAATAAAACTGGATGATCACATAGACTCAGTCCTAGGTAAAGCAGGTGCCAGACTTCGGTTCTTTCGTAGGATACTGGGAAAATGCAGTTAGTCTACACGGTACATTGCCTACTAAAGACTCGTATTGCTCATCCTGTAATATGTACATCGGCATCAACACTCCGCCAGCCACCTGAATGTGTGTGCCGAAAGGTACTTCCGGTGCGACTAACTGACGCCCCCTTCCCTGTTCCATTCGCGAATAACGCGTAGGAAGAATGGATGTTGGTAAGCTCCTGTTTTAGCTTTAATTCCACTATTGCTCGACCAAGGGCGTCCCAGCAAGAGGCAGCTCTCTTCCGACTCCACCCCTCCCCTCTATAAAATACACCCTCGCAAATCTAATTTGCATCGTGCCCAGCCATACAAGGCGTATCAGTTGAGTATATGACTGAAGAAATATGTTCCTGATACTGACAGTGTGAGGATGATCTGCAGTGTGCGATAACTGAAGACAACTTCACAAGCCAAGACCGCTAAACTTTTTACAGTATGTTGTAAAAATTTTAAAACAAGATCCGATGGTGAAAGAACAGCTCTGTCGAAACCGGTCATCCAATGATACGCTTGTTTGACGATCTTGGCTTGTCAGGTTTTTCCAGTTGTCACAAATTGAATAAAATGTGGTGCGTACTGACGATTAACAAATACCCAGAGCTATTTTTCGTGAATTGGTACAACTATCTCTCTTCAGCGAAAAACTAAGGTGAGTTGCTCTCTCGCCCCTGCCTTTCCTAACTCAAGTCCTGGGTGCGCTATTATGCTCTGGGGTTTTTAAACATGTAGGGAGAAGAGGAGCAACAACGATCACAAGTTTTGTTTGACTCACTGGAGAGCGTATCGTAAAGTATGAACTAGGAAACTCTGAAAGAAAGGCGCTAAATATATCCCAAAATGTTTTTCCTTCTTGGGGAACCGCAGTAACGTAGAACTGTTTGAAAGAAATTTCTTACATTTGATTCTAAATTACTGTTATTTATTTTACACAATCATGATATCGCCTTTACAGCCATTCTTTAGTGCATGTTGAAATGCTACAATATATCTGATCTCTCTACCTGACGTATCACCGCCGAAAAACATATTTCTTATCTTACAGAGCAGAAATACGTTTTCTCGACGATGACACGTCACGTAGATGGGTCAGATACATTGTAAAATTTTAACATGCACTTGAGAGTAGATGTGAAGACGAAATCATGATCGTGTAAAATAAATGAAATGCAATTTACAGTCAAATGGCGGGCATTTCCTCGTAAATCATTGGACCCATTTCAATCAAATTTGGTACAAATCGAGAAGGGAGAGGATCGAGAAAGACAAGGACAGAGAACAGAGGAGGATGAGATGGGCAGAGAGAGGGGAGGAGAGGATGGGCCGAAGAGGAAATGTGAGGAGGAGATATAGGGGGAGGAGGAGATAGACTGATGGGCAAGGAGCTGATAGACTGAGGGGAAAGGAGCAGATGGACAGAGCATAGAGATGGTGGGCAGAGAGGGGTGGAGGATATGGACAGAGAGGGCAGAAGATGGACAGAGAGAGGGACGGAGGAGATGAACTGATAGAAGACTGGAGTAAATGCATGCCTGGACAACGTCGAGTACTCAGCTAGTCTAGGTATAAACTACAACTCTTACAGATACCGTTCTCGCAGCGATCGTGTGTGCTAACTGCAACGTGCGCAGAGGCATTTCAACAGTAGCCCTTCCCTCTCTCCAGACTCGAATGAATAGGGGAGAAACACTAATATGAAGTAAAAATGGAAGTATGAAACAAGCTTCAAGAAGCAGTATTAAGTGGTCAATCTAGGAATGTTCTATACCTCCCTAAGCATCGTTTCCGTAGGGAACAGGAAACAAGATAAGCCAACTTGCAGCGCGCATTGATGAGTGTAAACAATAATCTTTGTCTCGCTCCTTACGCGAATGGAACGGGTAGAAATGTTGATATGTGCCACAGCGGGAAATATACTTTACCACGCACTCCACATTGGTTTGCAGATTGTAGATGTGTAGGCTGGAGAACCTTGGACGATGACCATTTGTCTATTGAAGCCCCATCAGAAACGGGGACCCGGGACTACCGAAGGCACCGAAAGATGTCTCTGTTGTCACGTATCGTGACCCTACAGTTGGGTAGCTATTGTAGCAGACGAAATAAAGCAGGTGCTCATTATATCTTCGATTAGGACTTTATATAATCTTTGGAAGCTGTTGTTGCCTTTTCTTTCGTTGAAAGTGATAACCTGTCAATTTTATACTCATTTAAAAATGTGTAGAAGTCTGAAAGCGAAAAGGAAAAGAATTACAGATATGTAAAACAGTGTGTACCAAAAACTATTAAAGATGTCGTCCGCAGAAGAAACTCCGTACAAAAAAATCATGTATATCATTTTAGAATTTTCTTAGTTGCGTGGGATCATAGCAGGTGTTACTAACGGAGGATACTGAACGTATACAAAGAACGGTAACACGAGTGATCACAGGTTTCTTTCATTTAAGAGTGTCTCTAAAACGCTGAAAAACGTGAACTGGCAGACGCCCGTAGAAGTGACCAATTATCCAGCGAAAAGCTATTTGCAAAGTTTTTAGAATCAATATTAAGTGAAGAATATCTACATCTACATGTACTTGGATACTCCGCAAATTACGTTAAGTGCCTGACAGAGGATTCATCGCACCACCTTCACGATTCTCTATTATTCCAATCTCGTGTAGCGCGCGGAAAGAACAAACTTCTATATGTTTCCGTACGAGCTCTAATTTCCCTTATTTTATCATCGTGATCATTTATCACCATGTAGGTCGGCGTAAACAAAATATTTTCGTATTCGGAGGAGAAAGTTGGTGGTTGGAATTTCGTGAGAAGATTCCTCCGCAACGAAAATGCCTTTGTTTTAATGATGTCCATGCCAATTCCCCCGTTTCCCAATAACTCAAAACGTGCTGCTCTTCTTTGAATTTTTTCGATGTACTCCGTCCAGCCTATCTGGTAAGGATCCCACACTGCGCAACAGTATTCTAAAAGAGGACGGACAAGCGTTGTAGATTTGTTATATTTCCTAAATGTCCTGCCAATAAAACGCAGTCCTTGGGTAGCCTTCCCCTCAACATTTTCTGTGTGTTACTTCGAATTTAAGTTGTTCGTGACTAATTCCTATGTATTTAGTTGAATTTACAGCCTTTAGATCTGACTGAAATTCTTCAGATCTCCACGTATCGCTCTCGTGTAAACCGCGAATACGAGGCTAGCATTTAAGCAGCCATTCTTCTCATGGTCCAAATGCGAATGAAGTGGGAAGAAACAATCATACATGACACAACAGTATATGCCCTGTGCCATACATTTTACGGTGGTTTACAGAGTACGGATGGACGTGTAGAGAACACAGCAATTGCTGCTAGGGGAATAGTTCCGTCACCTCTGGTATGTCCTTAACTATTTCTTCCGGTTTTAGAACTAAATAATCGAGTTTAATGTGGACCACGGTGCGACTTCGCATTCTTCACATACAGAAAAAAAAATCTGAATCGCACTGTTTTTGAACGCAGAACCAAGAGGATCTTAACCAATAGTATTTACCGACAGACCGACGGAGCACAGAGCAATAATATGATAAGATACTTATTTACCATTGCGAGAGCTTCTTGTTACATTACGTATGTAATCAAAGCGTATGAGGTTGGCAGGTTCTCACTTTCAATGAAAGAAAATGCAGCAGTCGCTTACAAAACTGCAATGACTGCACCAAGATATAACGAACAGCTGCTTTACTTCGTCTGTCAGAATGGCTGCCTCAGTTTAGGATCTCAATACGGTGTCAACAGAGACATCTGTTAGTACCTTCGGTATTCCAGGTTGCACTTCTTAACTGGACACTGACCTTATTACCTCGTGCACTTAAACCGAGTGATTGTACCTCAGACATCAAATTGCAGATGTTGGGAACTAGGAACTCCAGAAAATACAGTCCTCTTCTGTGGAAATTAGAAAAACTCCAAGGACACATGACAGATACACAAAATAACTACACACCGCCGAACATACGAAGCCATTAAGGACGTTGATCAATGGATCCATCCAAACAAATTAGCAGAGGAAATCGCTAAAAACTTACAAAGAATACCTATACACTAGGCCACACTAAGGGCAAGTCGATATGCAGCAAAACGAGAGTCCATAGGGTGAAAGAAGAAAAAGGACAGCACACAAACATTATTTGACTATAACTCCAGACACAGGGTGTTTCCGTGATGATGTTACAGTTTTCTAGGCGTGGTGGGAAAGGATAAATGTATCAGCTTGAGGTAAGAAACCATAAGGTGCAAAAGACTAAGTCGAACGCCACAAGCGACAATCGTTCTGATATCTCTGACAGCGGACCTCTTCTACTGCAAGCTCTTTGCTTCCCAATGTTTTAGGAGGGGGCCGTTGGGGTAGGGAGGAACAAAACAAGAAAAAATGTCCCGTATACGTGGGCTCTAAAGTGCGTTCCTTACGAGCTACGAGGTCTTTGCTACTATGAAACAAATCACTTCTACTGAACAAGTGCTCATAGCTCATAAGGCGTGCATTTTAGAGCCCATGTGTACTGGATAATTTTTTCTTGCCTTGGTCTATTAGCTCCTCCCAAAAGTGAAAAGCAAAGAGCTTGCAGAAGAAGAGGTCCACTGTCAGAGGTATCAGAACGACTATCGGGACTTGGTTGGTTCAGATTAGTGTCGGTTACCTCAAATTGATTCGTTTACCCTTCTCCATCATCTTTGAAAGTATGTATCACCATAACGGAAACGCACTGTATAATATATATATTAGTCTAGTGATCGGTTATTCTTACGAAAAGATGACCTTGCAACTGTACGGCAATATAAGATAGTATTTTAAACAATGCCGGTATATTGTTATATAAGGCACTGTAAACCTGTAGTTCTACTTATATTATAGCCAACAAGTTAGATGTAGCTTAATCTGATTACTCTACAACTAACACACAATCAAATATGGTGTCTGAGAGCCAACGGTTCGATCACAAATAGAGGGGTATTCGCCGTCAGAGCCTTAGCGTGGCCGTTTCTTTCTTCTAAGTTACGAAACAGCCATTTGCAGTCGTGGTCAAAACGTTGGATAATGTTACATATCGACAATGCGATCAGGTACCCTGAAGAATTATTTCGACGTAGAGGACGGCCGCGGAACGCTACGCTTATACTTTCATTTCCATTTAAAGAGACACCTATTTTATTTGAAATAAGTAAAAAATCGCTTCAACAAAAAATAAAAAAGAGTAAAAGAAATGGCCCGCCTCCACTGGCGGACACGGGCAACGGTGCGTGTAGACGCAGAGATTGATGGTTGCCAGCTTCGGCTCCTCCGAGCTAGGTGGTCAGGCGCAGCGACGGTGAGAAAGTAGGAGGTGGGTCTTATACCGAGAAGCGAGTGACAAATAAAAGTGTCGGGCCCCGTTTGTGCTGGGACTAGGCGCCAGCTATGCACTTGCCGCTAGATGGCAGGAAGGGCGCACTCGTCAGCTGACCCTGCGCCTACGGCTCGCTCCGCGCCTCTGTCTCGCCAGCGCTTCGGCGATCGCGTGCTCGCGCAGACAGAGCGGGACCTGACGAGTTCTGTGGAGCGCGCGGCGCACGGCGGGCGGCCGGCGGCGGTGGCGGGGGCGACATCTGGCAACGACGTGGGCGGCGCGCCGGCGCCGGGCCCGGCGCTGCCCCCGGCGAGGTTCGAGTGCGTGGCTGCAGCGCGGACCGTCCGGCGTAGCGTGGCGTGGCGGATCAATGCCCGCGCCGCGTACTCACGCAAAGTGCTCCCCGCTGGCCGTGTCCCGGAATGCGTCGAGCCTGGCGGCGGCGGCAGCGGAGGCAGCAGCAGCGGACCTCCTTCCCCGGCCGCGTTCTCCCCTTCATTTGTTCTCCTTGGCGAGCCCCGGCGTGCTTCCACCCTGGGGCCCGGCGACCGCCCGCCCCCCTCCCAAACACCCCCCCCCCCTCCCACCCGCGCCACTCATCCCACACCCTCCTCCATCCAACCCTCTTCAATCATTCCCTAGAATTATCTCCCCCCTCCCCCGCCACCCCTCTCCGCCCACACTCCCGCCCCCACCCGTCCTGGCCAACTCCCACCCCGCCCACAGCGCGTCCCTCCCCCCGAGCGGCGGCCCCCACACCGCCCCCGCCGCCGCCAACCCCACCCGGATTTCCCCCTGTCTTCACCCCTCGCAAGCCGTAACATCGCGCCGGGCCTTGCTCGCTTGCTCTGCATCTCTCTCTCTCTCTCGCTCCCTCCTCCCTCCCACCGCCCTCACTCCCCTGCTCTCTCTCTGCACTACTCACCCTTTTCAGCGCGGACCCCTACGCAACCGAACGGCCGGCCCTTTTTATAGGAACCGTCGGCAAACTCGAACTTTATCTGTATACATATTCAGTGCTCCTTTTAAGCGCGGCCCGTCCCGTTACTGCGAGCGCGCCGGACAGAGCGGAGTACGAAAGGAAGTCCCACGGTTAGGGCAGCGGCCTTCGCGGAAGGCCGGGCGGTTCTGCGGGGACTGCGGCAGACGGGTTCCCACTTGCCAGCAGCGAGTTAATGGTCGCTCTGCCGTGTCCCACACTCTCCCGCGCCGCCCGCCCACAAAAGCGGCGTGCGACATGCGCCGTGTCTGCCTACGCAACGGCAGATGCCCGCTGTGACCCGTTCGCTACCTGCTCTTTTTAACCTTTTGCAGAGCTCTGGCAGCTGTCGTATTCTAATGAGTTCGGAAGCCTGTGATGTGGAAAAACCGTTCCGGGAAGTTTTCTATGCTCGCGTACGAGGAACATCACTGTACTTCACACAGATATGTCTACAGGGTGCCAGTATGGACAAAAACAAGACAAAACCATTCAGCAAACATGGGCTCTAAATTGTGCACCTTAAGAGTTATGAGAACTTCATTATCTTCGATACTGTGAAACACATCTGTTCTACTGAAAGCTCTCTGCTGTTACGAGGCCGCGCGGGATTAGCCGAGCGGTCTGGGGCGCTGTAGTCATGGACTGTGCGGCTGGTCCCGGCAGAGGTTCGAGTCCTCCCCCTCGGGCATGGGTGCGTATGTTTGTCCTTAGGATATTTTAGATTAAGTAGTGTATAAGCTTAGCGACTGATGACCTTAGCAGTTAAGTCCCATAAGATCTCACACACATTTGAACAGCTATTACGAACGACCTACATAATGCAGTAAACAAACAAGAACACATTATTCTTTCACTGTGAAACAGCAGACCTATTGTGTTCTGCTTGCTGTGACATACGACCTGCACTTGCGAGCCATCGATAAAGGAGTTCCTCAATATGGTTTTCATTCACATAAGACATGGTTGTGTTCAACGTCTCGAGGAATAACGGACACTCTAAAAAACTCCAGGTTGGTCACGGATATGCTGGCAAGGATTGATGACGTATTTCTGCAGTGTTAGTACCTCATTAATGAGGCCTGCAGACACCAAAGATTTTTAGTGTTGACACAACCAAAAATCCAAGATACTAAACTCAGAGAAATGAGCTGGTCAACGTAATGGATCCCACCCTGATCAAGCCATTACCCAGTAGGATTTTGGATTATATATATGTCGTGCTCGAACATTGTGAATTACATCGAAGGTAGCGGTCTATTGACACACAGTCAGCACGCATTCAGAAAATATAGTTCGCGCGAAACACAACTAGCTCTTTATTCGCACGCTGTTACATGAGTTACGGGTAGGGAATCTCAAACTGATTCCATACCTCTAGATATCCTGAAAGCTTTTGACACCGTTCCTCACAAGAAACTTCTGAGCAAATTGCGTGCCCATGGAGTATTGGATCTGTGGTTTCCTCTAAGAAAGGTTACGATACGCAGAAATTGACGGAAAATCACCAAGTAAAACAAAACTGATATCTGGTGTTCCCCAATGAAGTGTTATAGGCCCTAACCTACATAAACGATTGAAGAGACAATCTGAGCAGCCCTCTTATATTGTCTGCACATGATGATTTCATTTACCGTCTAGTAAACTCATCAGATGATCAAAACCAAATAAATGCAAAATGACTTTGACACGATATATGAATGGTGCGAAAAATGGAAATTGTCTATCAATAAGGAAAAGTGTGACGTCATGCTCCTGCGCACAAAAAGAAATCTGTTACATTTCGATGACACAATAAATTACACAAATCTAAAGGCTGTCAGTTCAACTAAATACCTAGGAACTAAAGTCAGGAAAAACTTAATTTGGAACTTAGATAATGTTGTGGGGAAAGCAAACCAAAGACTACTTTTTACTGGCAGAACACTTAGAACATGCAACAGGTTTATTAAAGAAACTGCCTACACTACACTTGTTCGTACTCTGCTAGAATATTGCTGTGCTTTACGGGGTCCTTACCAGACATGACTGACATAGGACATCGAAAAAGATCAAAGAAGGGCAGCTCGTTATGTATTATCGCGAAATAGGGCAGAGTGTGTCACAAATATGATAAGTGAGTTGGGATGGCAATTGTTGATACAAAGACATTTTTTCGTTCCGGCGAGATCTTTTTAACGAAATTTCAATCACCATCTATTTCCTCTGAGTGTGAAAATATTTTGTCACCAACCTACGTTGGGAAAAATGATCATCGTAACAAAATAACAGAAATCAGAGCTCGTACAGAAAGATTTAAGTGTTTACTTTTCCCACGCGCTGTTAGAGAGTGGAACGGTAGAGAAATAGTCGGAAGGTAGTTCGAAGAACCCTCTGACACGCACTTATGTGTGAATTGCAGAGTAGTCATGTAAATGCAGATGTAGATTAAATGTCTGTGTGAGGTGTTCCCGGACCTTTTCGGAAAAAATGGGCTGGTGCTTCATAATGCATGAACTGCATCTCCATCCATGGTTGGAATTGTACCTACTCTATCAGGACAGGGAAGGCGTTTAACAAGCATTGAGTGTACCTTGCGCCAGTAAACCTGTTTGATGGTGCGCAAGGTCGTATTAGTCTATCGCCAATACTTCCTGCCTATGTGTTAACTAAAAATCGACGCTGCTACCTCAACTGCATGTGGATTTTCATCAGGCCTTACATGTTAGTTATGAAAAATGACAATTTCCTCCCGCGTGAAATCGGCCTCCTCTGTGAACAGTATCTTTGTTGTGAAAAGTGTTGTACGTCATATCTTTGCAACAGCCATTGGCAGAGCTGCAGTCTGGCAAACTGGCCTTGTGGGCGAAGTGCTTGGACACGCTGCACATACTGGTATAGCTGTTGTTCATGGAAGATCGCCCAGACTAGAGGATGACTAAACCGATAGATGCTGAAATTGTACGTACTATAGTTCCAGAATTTTCTTCCGCTAGTTGTTATATTAGCTCCTCCTCAACAGGAGTACCAATGGTGCGAGGTCTGTCACAAACCTTGCTGTCGGAGTTGTGGCAGCAGAGTTTGCTAGTCACTGGAAAAGGCGACTGAAGTATTGTGCAGATGGTACCCTACATTCTGGATATTTTACAGCAAAAAGGACACGGGGTTGACAGTTGCCTCTATTTGCCAGAGACCATCGTGGAGATTACGTCTACCAAATCCCGTGTAGAATAATACGTTTCCGTTATGGTGGTAAGTCCAAAGACAGAACTACAATGTAAAAGCATTTCACAAACTTATCAAAACACAGACTGGTTTCATTAGAACTAATATGCGCCACACTTACCCAGAACTATGAATAAGGTTTACAGTAACGACACTAAAAGATGTATACTGCAAGCTGTATCCAAGGACAAAAACAGAACAATATGTCCTGATTTGTTTACTGTATTTTGTAGGTCGTTCGTAATATCAAAGAACTTACAACAGACTCTTAAGGTATGTATTGTAGAGCCCGTATTAACTGGACGTTTTTTCTTGTTTTGGGTCCATATTCCCACCGCTCAAAGTGCGGAATATTTTTTAACACCCTGTATAAAGAAATATTTATTTAAGAATTTTCATTGCATGTTTATACAACTGTACTAGTTCTTTACGATAACAACCTATATAGAAATAACGAAATGATCGACAGTCGAGCATGAGAGTGAGCGATGTTGACAGTCTACGTTTTGCAGCATACTTAATATGACCTCGGCAGCAACAACGAGTCGTCCCCATTCAGAACGGATTTACACGCTGCGCATTTACGTGCACTATCATGTTGGCTCAGCAGGGTTCAAAATGGCTCTGAGCACTATGGGACTTAACATCTGAGGTCATCAGTCCCCTAGAACTTAGAACTACTTAAACCTAAGTAACCTAAGGACATCACACACATCCATGCCCGAGGCAGAATTCGAACCTGCGACCGTAGCGGTCGCGCGGTTCCAGACTGAAGCGCCTAGAACAGCTCGGCCACAACGGCCGGCGCGTAGCAGGATCTTATCACTTTTCTGCACACTTTCGCGACTAGATTAGGTTATCCTGTAAAGTACAATATCCTATCAGTCCAAAATGGTTTCGAGACTCAATAAAAAATTGAAAGAAGTTAAGATGATAGTTTTAATGTTTCAGAAATCCTACATATCCTCCCCCCCTCCCCCACTTGAGGAAGACTTATAAAACGTTCATACTACCATGTGAAACTGTCAGAAAAGTCCATCTTTGAGATGTTCAACTCACGCATCACAATGGCTAGAACATCGATTGCATCATCAAAGCGTTGACTCTTCATGTGAAGTTCTCAATTTTGTTGTCTTGTGGTAGCTTCATATGATAACGCCAAGTTTCTTCATCCGTCACGATTCTCTCTAGAAAAGAATTGTCTGCGTTTTTCATCTCAATGAACTCGTGGCAGGCTTCACGCGTTGTTGTTTTTGTTCGGGAGTCAAGGTATGCTGAACAAAATCCACATACTTTTGTCTTCTTCAAAACATTCTGGAGAATTTCATGAACTCTAGATTTAGTGATGTTGCTCCACTGCGATTAGTTACACAACAACGTTGAAACAGTACGGCCACAAGTCCACTACTTGATTGATGCTGCCTGCTCGCAGCAGACTGGTCGAATGCACATCTGTTGTTTACATTTGTTAGTTCGAGCTGCCACCGCAGTTACTTCGATGACGTTGCGAATATGCCAGGAATAAAAGCAGCCTCGGAACTTTTTGGACAGACAGCATAAACATACGATACAGAGTAATTACAACTGTAACTTTACCGGCATCTGGAACTCACTGTGGCAAGTGGCACATGGCGAATGACAACGGTGAATAGAACAGAAAGGGCTGAAACCTCCCCGTCTCCTCTATATCTCTTTTGTTTGAAATTTATTCTCTTTCTCAATCTTCGCATACAAATTTAATTGCTGCTTATTAAAAGTGATTTTCTAATTATTTCGACGAAACATAGAACGTGTCGTCGTCGTGGCACTCAGTAGTTACCTGCAATAACCCAAAACTGTTGCTTACCTTTCTTACTGTTACTGGATCGTCATCTGACTGTTACATCGAACTGCGACATGGATATACTTACTCTGGTTTACTATACTCTATTAACTGCTGGTGGGCTTTCATAATAAGTGGCTCTATTTGTTACCAAAGCTGACGCTATTCTTTAATTAATTTGACTGAAGTTACGTAATTCATAGTTAAACTTTTTCTTGACAACAATAAAATTTTGCAAATTTTTTACGTTGGTGGTTTTTGGGATGGATTATAATCAGTAATGCAACATTGCTGGCAAAAATTAATTATATTCTGAAAACGTTTCTTCAAATATTTACTGCTGGTAATGAAATGATTTTACAAACGTTCAAATGGGACTTACTTTTTACAATAATCTTACAACTAGCATTGCGCAAACATACCTTCAGTAGTCTTGAGTTCATCATCATCATCATCATCATCATCATCATTTAAGACTGATTATGCCTTTCAGCGTTCAGTCTGGAGCATAGCCCCCCTTATACAGTTCCTCCATGATCCCCTATTCAGTGCTAACATTGGTGCCTCTTCTGATGTTAAACCTATTACTTCAAAATCATTCTTAACCGAATCCAGGTACCTTCTCCTCGGTCTGCCCCGACTCCTCCTACCCTCTACTGCTGAATCCATGAGTCTCTTGGGTAACCTTGCTTCTCCCATGCGTGTAACATGACCCCACCATCTAAGCCTGTTCGCCATGACTGCTACATCTATAGAGTTCATTCCCAGTTTTTCTTTGATTTCCTCATTGTGGACACCCTCCTGCCATTGTTCCCATCTACGAGTACCTGCAATCATCCTAGCTACTTTCATATCCGTAACCTCAACCTTGTTGATAAGGTAACCTGAATCCACCCAGCTTTCGCTCCCATACAACAAAGTTGGTCGAAAGATTGAACGGTGCACAGATAACTTAGTCTTGGTACTGACTTCCTTCTTGCAGAAGAGAGTAGATCGTAGCTGAGCGCTCACTGCATTAGCTTTGCTACACCTCGCTTCCAGTTCTTTCACTATGTTGCCATCCTGTGAGATTATGCATCCTAAGTACTTGAAACCGTCCACCTGTTCTAACTTTGTTCCTCCTATTTGGCACTCAATCCGTTTATATTTCTTTCCCACTGACATTACTTTCGTTTTGGAGATGCTAATCTTCATACCATAGTCCTTACATTTCTGATCTAGCTCTGAAATATTACTTTGCAAACTTTCAATCGAATCTGCCATCGCAACTAAGTCATCCGCATATGCAAGACTGCTTATTTTGTGTTCACATATCTTAATCTCACCCAGCCAGTCTATTGTTTTCAACATATGATCCATAAATAATACGAACAACAGTGGAGACAGGTTGCAGCCTTGTCTTACCCCTGAAACTACTCTGAACCATGAACTCAATTTACCGTCAACTCTAACTGCTGCCTGACTATCCATGTAAAGACCTTTAATTGCTTGCAAAAGTTTGCCTCCTATTCCATAATCTTGTAGAACAGACAATAACTTCCTCCTAGGAACCCGGTCATATGCCTTTTCTAGATCTATAAAGCATAGATACAATTCCCTGTTCCACTCATAACACTTCTCCATTATTTGCCGTAAGCTAAAGATCTGGTCCTGACAACCTCTAAGAGGCCTAAACCCACACTGATTTTCATCCAATTGGTCCTCAACTAATACTCGCACTTTCCTTTCAACAATATCTGAGAAGATTTTACCCACAACGCTGATTAAAGAGATACCTCTGTAGTTGTTACAATCTTTCCTGTTTCCATGTTTAAAGATTGGTGTGATTACTGCTTTTGTCCAGTCTGATGGAACCTGTCCCGACTCCCAGGCCATTTCAATTATCCTGTGTAGCCATTTTAAGACCTGACATTCCACTGTATTTGATGAGTTCCGACTTAATTTCATCCACTCCAACCGCTTTATTGCACTGCAATCTATTGACCATTTTTTCCACTTCCTCAAGTGTGATCCTATTTTCATCATCATTCCTATCCCATTCTACCTCGAAATCTGAAACAAAATTGATCGCATTTTCACCTACATTGAGCAACTCTTCAAAATATTCCCTCCATCTGCCCAAGGCATCCACAGGATTCACCAGCAGTTTTCCTGACCTGTCCAAAATACTTGTCATTTCCTTCTTACCTCCCTTTCGAAGACTGCTAATTACACTCCAGAATGGTTTTGCAGCAGCTTGACCCATAGTCTCCAACCTGTTTCCAAAGTCTTCCCACGATTTCTTCTTGGATGCTGCAATTATCTGTTTGGCTTTGTTTCTTTCTTCAACATAACTTTCTCTGTCTACCTGGGTTCTGGTATGTAGCCATTTTTGATACGCCTTCTTTTTCCTTTTACAGGCTGCCTTGACTGTATCATTCCACCAAGCTGTTTGCTTCATCCTACTTTTACACATTACTGTTCCAAGACATTCTTTAGCCACTTCTAGTACTGTGCCCCTGTACCTTGTCCATTCCTTTTCCAATGACTGTAATTGACTACATTCAACTAATTGGTACCTTTCTGAGATCCCTGTTATGTACTTGTGCCTGATTTCCTTATCCTGAAGTTTCTCCACTCTTATCCTCCTACATATGGACCTGACCTCCTGCACTTTCAGCCTCACAATCCCAATTTCACTGCAGATTAAATAATGATCAGTGTCATCAAAGAATCCCCTGAATACACGTGTGTCCCTCACAGCCTTCCTGAATTCCTGATCTGTTATTATATAGTCAATGACAGATCTGGTTCCCCTGCCTTCCCAAGTATACCGGTGAATGTTCTTATGTTTAAAAAAGGAGTTTGTGATTACTAAGCCCATACTGGCACAGAAATCCAACAGTTGTTTCCCGTTCCTGTTGGCCTCCATATCCTCTCCAAATTTACCCATAACCTTTTCACACCCTTCTGTTCGATTTCCAATCCTGGCGTTAAAATCACCCATGAGCAGAACACTGTCATTGTTCTTTACTCTAACAACTACATCACTGAGTGCCTCATAAAAACTATCCATCTTATCTTGATCTGTCCCTTCACAATGCGAATCCCTACACCCCATTGTGCTATTCCTGCTTTGACTCCTGACAGGTAGACCTTGTATTCTCCCACTTCCTCTTTTTTCTCACCCCTTACCCGAGTGTCACTAACAGCTAAAACGTCCAGCCCCATCTTACTTGCAGCCTCTGCCAACTCTACCTTCTTCCCTGAGTAGCCCCCATTGATATTAATAGCTCCCCATCTCATTACCATTTGTTTGCCAAGTCGTATCTTAGGAGTCCCTGGTTTGTCAGTTAGAGGTGGGACTCCGTCACCTCCAAAGGTCCGAGGCATTTTGCTCTGATTGTTGCCAGCATCATATTTAAAGTACCAGGGAAGCAGGTTGCTAGCCTTACTTGCCCCGAGTCCCATTGGGTTTTACCCCTAACAGCTGAGGGACTAACCGGTGGATTTGGTAGTCCTTGCCGTATGAGCACAAAGGTGACCACGACTCAGAATATGTCCGAGATGCCCAGCCTTATTCCAAAGTAACTGGTATTCCGACTGTCGGGACCACTTACTTGGCCACTCATACGTTGCCCGTGGTTCATGAACTAGGACATGACTACAGGAACCCACACCATGAACCACTAGTCTTGAGTTTCGCAAAGAAAATAATTCAGTAATATTAGTTCCTCTTATGATAATATGTAGATGATGTCTCTGTACATCCGTAAATAATCTCTTGTAAATCATAGCTGGTAGCTGGCAGGCACACTGCTCCTCTCAACCTCTCACTTCAGACCTGCTACCAACTCGCTTCTCATCTCGCTTACTACTGACTTCCTACGAACGAACGCTAAAGTGCGGTCTCTCCTGCCAACAATGCTTTCTGGTGCAGACAATCCCTGCTACCATTAAAAAGTGTATCAATGCGCGGTCTCTCCCGCCCTTTTTTAAAATTATATCAATGTGCGGTCTTTCTTGCCAACAATACTTTGGTGCAGATATTCCCTGCTACCACAATTATTTGCAACATGACAAATATTAATTATTCCTACTTAACCTATTAATAAAATATAAACATCTTTCATAAATTGTGGTTTGACAATAGACAATAGAAATATACACGTCTTATAGGGTGATCAAGTGAATTCTCTTACTGATTGTTCCTATGATAACTGTCATGTAAACAGGTTATAACGTAGCAGATTATTGGGAGTTAGCATCTTGCACTGAAAGCTTAGCTTGCTGTGGAGACGGGAGGAGAGCGGATTTTGGTTCTCACGCTGGCACAGCTAACGCCGGCTACTGGGATGAGCGAGCCGTGTACTTGCTTAACGCTGCGTGTAATACGTTACACATACTCTCTACGAATCTGAAGGCGTACTACTAAGTATTAACAGATCTTTTTCATACTTAATATACCAAATTCTACAGATAACAGAACCACACTGTTAAAATTTCGAATTAATAACTTCAATACTTTCGGAGTAATAAAATTTACCTAAATCACATAAGAACCGTGCTGGCACTGTGAAGCGGAGTTAGGAACTTTAATGTATTCATCTATAGCATCAACTGAAACTACAACCAAGAGGATGTTGTTGTTGTGGTCTTCAGTCCTGAGACTGGTTTGATGCAGCTCTCCATGCTACTCTGTCCTGTGCAAGCTTCTGCATCTCTCAGTACTTACTGCAACCTACATCCTTCTGAATCTGCTTAGTGTATTCATCTCTTGATCTACCTCTACGATTTTTACCCTCCACGATGCCCTCCATTGCTAAATTTATGATCCCTTCATGCCTCAGAACATGTCCTACCAACCGATCCCTTCTTTTAGTCAAGTTGTGCCACAAACTCCTCTTCTCCCCAATTCTATTCAATACCTTCTCTATATTTACGGGATCTACCCATCTAATCTTCAGCATTCTTCTGTACCACCACATTTCAAAAGCGTCTATTCTCCTCTTGTCCAAACTATTTATCGTCCATGTTTCACTTCCATACATGGCTACACTCCTTACAAATACTTTCAGAAACGACTTCCTGACACATAAATCTATACTCGATGTTAACAAATTTCTCTTCTTCAGAAACGCTTTTCTTGCCATTGCCAGTCTACATTTTATATCCTCTCTACTTCGACCATCATCAGTTATTTTGCTCCCCAAATAGCAAAACTCCTTTACTACTTTAAGTGTCTCATTTCCTAATCTAATTCCCTCAGTATCACCCGACTTAATTCGACTACATTCCATTATCCTCGTTTTGCTTTTGTTGATGTTCATCTTATATCCTCCTTTCAAGACATTGTAAATTCCGTTCAACTGCTCTTCCAAGTCCTTTGCTGTCTCTGACAGAATTACAATGTCATCGGTGAACCTCAAAGTTTTTATTTCTTCTCCATGGATTTTAATACCTACTCCGAATTTTTCTTTTGTTTCCTTTACTGCTTGCTCAATAGTTTCACGTAATCTAATTCTCTGGAATTTTCTTTAGTTTATTTACCACAGACTTGTGATGTTATTAAAAGTACTTTGGAAAATTATTGTTTCGTCGTGTTTTGGCTGTGTGAGTGATTTGGAGAGACTGAGAGAATGAATGGAGGAAATACGCAAAGTGAGGGTGTGATATTTTACCAAGAATATGTAAACGTATGCGTGAAAAAGTTGTCGTGCAATAGGGGAATTTGTGATCTATGCCCGAGTGAGTTTGATTTTGTAAAAGGCAGCCAGAGGGGACGTTGAGTATTAAATCTATTAGTAATTTATTTTATAGAAAGAAATCATATTTTGTTTTCATTAAATTTTATGTAGTTTCGGAATTACAAGATTTCTAGTCTAAATTATTCACGGTAAATGATAACAGCCAAACAGTTGCAGGATAAAGATTTATTAAAATTCTTGACCACGGTTTCGATATATCTAAATATTCCTTCAACAGAGCTAAAATACACCTGAACAGGAAGACACCTTCTTTCAGCCATGTTTAAAATCTTGATTTAGTCTAAATTACTTTTGGTAATGTGATTGGCTGACATTGGAAATACCGCGAGTATAGAAGTGCTCGAGATGATCTGATTGACTGCTTAACATACCAGCTAATAGGAATTCAAAATTTTCCCCGCATCTGAGTAGGGCTTTGTGCCTCAGATCTGCGAGTCGAGATAGTCGTTCGGGAGCTATCTTCTGTAAACACCTATGTTAAACCGCGCTCATCAAATTTGTACCAAAATGAAGAAATTCGAGCGTTTGATCGGTTCTCGTGTCGATGACAAAGAGCAAGTACAGTATTAAGTATTTTTTGAATTTTTGAGCCTTGTGAGTGGTTTATTTAAGGAGATATTCGCATCTGAACATTTCATGTTGTCCATAAAACTCTGCGTGGAGTGTTTCGTCCAGATAAAAGGGCAGTATGGCGAGCACTTCTTGACAAGAAGCCTACTGAACGAATCAATGTGTTAACTCGCAAGTAGTCGTGGGTCAGTGACTGTTTACGACGTTCAAAGTATCGGGTCGGACGATATGTCTTCTGGCTGCTTTCGAATGTGAACTTGTTACAGAGACAGTCAGTGACATTGCATAACTGGTTTTGGGATATTAAATACGGACTTGATAGTCATTTTCCTTGTTTTAAAGACAATAAACCAACTTAAAGAAAATCTTAGACATTTTTTTTCAAATGAGTCATACCAGAATCCCGAACACTCAATAATTTTTCTAACTTTCAACTACTGGAGTTCAGTGGCCTTTGCGTAATACGAGGGTCACTCCAAAAGAAATGCACACTATTTTTGTAAAAATACAGTTTTCATTCTGCATGTGTGAAAGTTTTACAGTGTGTAGATACTTTAGATACTGCCTTCCCGCTTGTTTTCAAACTTAGTACAACCTATTCCCGTGAGTGGCGCCGTCACAGCATGTCTTCAAGATGGCTGCTACACTTGACGTTCGTCAGAAGCAACGTGCTGTCATAGAATTCCTGTGCTGTGAAAACGAGACAGTGGGAAACATTCACAAGAAGTTGAAAAAGGTGTATGGAGATGCTGCTGTCGATCGCAGTACAGTTAATCGGTGGGCAAGCAGGTTACGTGATGGAAGCGGGCACGGCAATATTGAGGATTGTCTTCGCAGGGGCAGGCCTCGTACTGCACATACTCCAAACAATGTGCAGAGAGTTAACGAATTGGTGACTGCTGACAGACGCATCACAGTGAACGAATTGTCACGCTACGTTGGGATAGGGGAAGGAAGTGTTTGCAGAATACTGAAAGTATTAGCGTTAAAAAAGGTTTGTACCAGGTGGGTTCCCAGGATGCTGGCAGTGGCTCACAAAGAAACAAGAAAAACGGTATGCAGCGAACTTTTGGAACAGTATGAGAATGGTGGAGATGAATTTCTTGGATGAATTGTGACAGGTGATGAAACATGGCTCTATCAGGCAATCAATGGAGTGACATCATGCAAATTCACCCAAGAAAAAAAATAATTCAAAAACACACCTTCTGCTGGAAAAGTTATGGCTAAGGTGTTTTTCGATTCCGAAGGACTCTTGCTTGTGGACATCATGCCAAGTGGAACCACCATAAGTTCTGATGCATATGTGACGACAGTGAAGAAACTTCAAGCTCGACCACATCGGCAAAATCAGGATGTTTTACTGTTGCACGACAATGCATGGCCACATGTCAGTCAAAAAACCATGGAAGCGATCACAAAACTCGGATGGACAACACTGAAATACCCGCCTTACAGTCCTGACCTGGCTCCATGTGACTGTCATCTCTTTAGGAAACTGAAAGATTCTCTTCGTGGAAAAAGGTTTGAAGATGATGACTCCCTTGTGCACGCTACCAAACAATGGCTCCAACAGGTTGGTCCAGAATTTTACCGTGCAGATATTCAGGCGCTGGTTCCAAGATGGCCTAAGGCAGTTGAGAGGGGTGGAAATTATGTGGAGAAATGAAAATATTGTTGCTAAAGGATGTATCTGCACACTGTAAAACTTTCAAACATGTAGAATAAAAGATGGATTAAAAAAAAAAAGTGTGCATTTCTTTTGGAGTGCCCCTTGTAGGTATTAGTCGAATTTTTGTCAACGTTGCTTTTGCTGGCTAAACCAGTATCTTCCATCGCAGACTGAAGGGGCACACAACCTGAAACCTATCCAGGGAGGTGGGCTGATTGTTCAAAGGATGGTGGGAGACCAACCCTCCCCGCCGCAAGCTGACTGTCAGTCATTTTGTTATTCCGATCTACTTTTAGCTTATCTGTACCTATTGATAATGCTATTACTAAAAGTGCATTAAGCCAATGTACAAAATTTTAGTCACCATCTTACAGGAGCACACTGACTGCTTTGGGGCGCTGTAGGTGATGTAGGTCTTGTATACTAAGGGTTATGTAACCCTCCATCGCTAACGTTAAGCCATAGCAGCGAAGTGGTGTGTATGTCAGTCGGCTGTATGGAATCAGCGCAGCAAGGCGTGTAGATGTGGAGACGTGACAGAATGGCAGAAGAGAGCTTCTGTGTTTGGACGTGTCCATGACCACACTGCAAACGCGTTTACCTGATTAACTACTGGATCAACACGGACGGTCCAACCTGCTTACAAGGAATGTTGTACCATCTGCGGCCACGAAACACGGCTTAAGATCTGTGGTCGCAGAAAGAACAAGGACCAGAGACGAGTGTTAAGTCTTGTCAATGACAATCAGTTCCAGGAATTAAGTGATATTATATGGTTCCAGAGACCTTTTCATTCTCAGACATCTATGATCTATATAGACAGACTTAAGAGGCGAATGAAAATTTGTACCAAGACCAGGACTCGAACCTGGGTCCCCTGCTCACTAGACAGATGCACAAACCACTACGCCACCTCTGCACAGTGGCTTTGTACAACTGCACAAATTTACCTGGTACTTCTCCCTTCTCAAAAAAGTTCAAGTTTAGGGGGAATACCAAGTGGGCAGAGACGTGATGGGAATGTTGATTGAGAAGTGAGGCGTGCCAGAGTAGCTGTAGAAGTCATGCAAAGCCACTGTACCAGGGTGGTGCAGTAGTTGGCGCACCTGCATAGAGAGCAGGTTCAACCCCAGTCTTGGCACTAATTTTCATTCGTCGCTTCAGTCTGCATTTATACATCCTACGGGAACGGTTGTCAGTGAATGTAGGGCCCTCTCATCTAATTTCAAAGAAGACATCCTGAACGGAATTGAATGCAACAGATATTTTGAGTCGGATACCATGCAAAAGGCCATTGATCACAGCGGTATTCAAAGCTGCAAGTATACAGTGGGTCAAATAGCACACAAAGCGGATTGTGACTGACTGTAGGCGTGCAGTGTGGTCGGACAAAGTGCGATTTTGTCAAATGATGAAGGGCTTCGCTCAATTAACCCGCAGTGTGTATGGACGTTGTAGCTCAGGCCGGAAGCTACCGTGAACATGAACCTGAAAGTTTATTTCAACATTCACAGTGAGCAAGTGTTGCTCTTTCTTCGATAGTATGTCGTCGGCACTCCCACTTTCACTGTGTTGCATTCATACGTTTCTGGTCTGACGAACAGTAAGGCATCATGTCGCACTTCGACTCAGCCGGTAAACCACCTAATCTGAACCCCATAGAAAACGTCTGGGACTATTTCGAACAGTGGATGAAATTTAGCATTCAACAAGACCACTGTTCGGTAGCTCTACGTAGTTCTGATTATCAGTATATGACTTCAGCCGGATAGGGCATACCTGAAGAAACAGGTAGGCTCTCTTTTTCGCCGAATCGTGGCCATTATCACTGCTAATGACGGTCTTGAAGAACCAAAAGAGAACAATAAGACTGGGAAACCAAGAACGAAGTGCTCGTATTAAAAAGCGTTTAAGACAGCGATGCAGTTTTTCCCTTCTACTCTTCAATATGTTCAAATGTGTGTGAATTGCTAAGGGACCAAACTGCTGAGGTCATCGGTCTCTTGAATTACACACTACTTAAACTAACTTACGCTAAGAACAACACACACGCCCATGCCCGAGGAAGGACTCGAACCTCCGGCAGGAGGGGCCGCCTACTCTTCAATCTACACTCCTGGAAACGGAAAAAAGAACACATTGACACCGGTGTGTCAGACCCACCATACTTGCTCCGGACACTGCGAGAGGGCTGTACAAGCAATGATCACACGCACGGCACAGCGGACACACCAGGAACCGCGGTGTTGGCCGTCGAATGGCGCTAGCTGCGCAGCATTTGTGCACCGCCGCCGTCAGTGTCAGCCAGTTTGCCGTGGCATACGGAGCTCCATCGCAGTCTTTAACACTGGTAGCATGCCGCGACAGCGTGGACGTGAACCGTATGTGCAGTTGACGGACTTTGAGCGAGGGTGTATAGTGGGCATGCGGGAGGCCGGGTGGACGTACCGCCGAATTGCTCAACACGTGGGGCGTGAGGTCTCCACAGTACATCGATGTTGTCGCCAGTGGTCGGCGGAAGGTGCACGTGCCCGTCGACCTGGGACCGGACCGCAGCGACGCACGGATGCACGCCAAGACCGTAGGATCCTACGCAGTGCCGTAGGGGACCGCACCGCCACTTCCCAGCAAATTAGGGACACTGTTGCTCCTGGGGTATCGGCGAGGACCATTCGCAACCGTCTCCATGAAGCTGGGCTACGGTCCCGCACACCGTTAGGCCGTCTTCCGCTCACGCCCCAACATCGTGCAGCCCGCCTCCAGTGGTGTCGCGACAGGCATGAATGGAGGGACGAATGGAGACGTGTCGTCTTCAGCGATGAGAGTCGCTTCTGCCTTGGTGCCAATGATGGTCGTATGCGTGTTTGGCGCCGTGCAGGTGAGCGCCACAATCAGGACTGCATACGACCGAGGCACACAGGGCCAACACCCGGCATCATGGTGTGGGGAGCGATCTCCTACACTGGCCGTACACCACTGGTGATCGTCGAGGGGACACTGAATAGTGCACGGTACATCCAAACCGTCATCGAACCCATCGTTCTACCATTCCTAGACCGGCAAGGGAACTTGCTGTTCCAACAGGACAATGCACGTCCGCATGTATTCCGTGCCACCCAACGTGCTCTAGAAGGTGTAAGTCAACTACCCTGGCCAGCAAGATCTCCGGATCTGTCCCCCATTGAGCATGTTTGGGACTGGATGAAGCGTCGTCTCACGCGGTCTGCACGTCCAGCACGAACGCTGGTCCAACTGAGGCGCCAGGTGGAAATGGCATGGCAAGCCGTTCCACAGGACTACATCCAGCATCTCTACGATCGTCTCCATGGGAGAATAGCAGCCTGCATTGCTGCGAAAGGTGGATATACACTGTACTAGTGCCGACATTGTGCACGCTCTGTTGCCTGTGTCTATGTGCCTGTGGTTCTATCAGTGTGATCATGTGATGTATCTGACCCCAGGAATGTGTCAATAAAGTTTCCCCTTCCTGGGACAATGAATTCACGGTGTTCTTATTTCAATTTCCAGGAGTGTATGTGTTGAAGAACCAATGACGGAAAACTTAAAGATTGGGATTACAGTTCATGGTGAAAGGATATCAGTGATAATATTCTCCTCGGTGAAGGAGAAAAGAATACAGAATCTGCTGAATTGAATGATCTGACTAATAAGTACAGAATATGGATTGAGACTACACCGGAATGAGAGTAAAGTAATGAGAAGTAGCAGAAATGAGAAAATCGAGAAACTTAACATCAAAATAGTCGATCTCGAAGCGGACGAAGTTAACGAATTCTGCTACCTCGCATTCAAAATAACCCACGACGTACAGAGGAAGGAGGATATAAAAATCATACCGGCACAGGTGAAGAGTGCATTCTTTTTCAAAGGAGGTCTAATAATATCAGACATAGGCCTTAGTTTGAGGAAAAAATTTCTGAGAATGAGCAGGAGTAGGGCAAAACTATGAAAATTCGGCGAGAAATGCATGCTTGAACATAAATGGAGATGCTAGCCAAGGCTGCAGGTTGCGTTGTTGTATTTGACCACGAACGGCACCTGCTCAGTGTCCTCAATACATGTAAATGTCGTGTGACTAGGGCCTCCTGTCGGGTAGACCTTTCGCCGGCTGCAAGTGGCTCTGAGCACTATGGGACTTCACTGCTACGCTCATCAGTCCCCTAGAACTTAGAACTACTTAAACCTAACTAACCTAAGGACAGCACACAACACCCAGCCATCACGAGGCAGAGAAAATCCCTGACCCCGCCGGGAATCGAACACGGGAACCCGGGCGTGGGAAGCGAGAACGCTACCGCACGACCACGAGATGCGGGCCCGGCTGCAAGTCTTTCGATTTGACGCCACTTCGGCGACTTGCGCGTCGATGGGGATGAAATGACAATGATTAAGAAAACACAACACCCAGTCCCTGAGCGGAGAAAATATCGGACCCAGCCGGGAATCGAACCCGGGCCCTTAGGATTTACCACTCAGCTACCAGGGGCGGACCTCAATACGTTGCAGGTGTGAGTCGTGGTCGAACGTTGTTCTGTGCAGTTGTGAGTGCATCACGTCGGACCTCTGTGACTTCGAACGTGGGAAAATGGTTGGTGCTCGTGTGGTAGGTACTTCCAAACCAAGGTAACCGAAGTGTTCGGTGTTTCGAGAGGTACCGCATACGAGGAAAGCGGGAAAATATCATCCACTAATACAGAATGAGGACGAAAATCTGTGTTGACTGATGGTAGGTGGTAACTGAAGAGAGTTGTGAAGGACCACAGCTGCAAAACTCACTGCAAAGCTGAACTTCACACTGCGTACAGTCAGCAGCAAAATACCACAAAGGGAGCTCCATATGCACGGAGTTGCAGAGCGTCCGGGAATTTCAAAACCAACCATCATTTACACAAATGCCCGAAACAGGAAAACGTAGAGCCGAAGCCGTAAAGTTGGGTTATAGAGCAGTGGAAGAAAGTTGTTTCACGCTGTGTCCACTTTCTGACCGAGTTTACATCCCGAGAGGGAATCAAGGTGGAATTTAGTGATGCTTTGGGTTGCCATGTAGAGGTATTCCATGCATCTCATCGAATTGTACAAAAAAATGACAGTCCCGGGGAACATCGCGCTGTTACCGTGTAACACGGTCAATTTTTTTGAGTTATCCGTCTACTGACTGGTCCGATGTGGCCCGTCACAAATTCCACTCCTGCGCTAACTTCTTCATGTTGGAGCAGCACTTGCACCTTACGTTAATCATCTGTTGTATGTATTCCAATCTTTGTCTTCCCCTACAGTTTTTACCCTTAATAGCTCCCTCTAATACCAAGAATCTTATTCCTTGATGTTTCAACACGTCCCACCATCCTCCCCCCTCTTCTTGTCAGTGTTTCCCGCACGTTGTTTTCTCTGGCGGTTACGCGCAGAATCTCCTCATTCCTTACCTCAGTCCATCCAGTTTTCAACAGTCTTCTGGAGTACCTCATCCCAGACACATCGATTATCTTCCGTTCCGGTTTTCCCATCGTCCATGGTTCCCTACTACATATGCTGTGCGCCAAATGAATAGGGAGTGGACAAAAATATGAAGTACCAAACACATAACACGGTGTAGGGAAACCATTGGTATTCAAAATACCTTCCAGTCGTCTCGGAATTGATAAATACAGGTCCTGTGTGGTTTTCAGCGGAATCTTACACCATTCCTCCTACAAAATAGTTGTAAGTTCAGGTAACGATCATGGAAGTAAATAGCGATCACGCACCTTCCTTCCAATGTAGACCACAAAGACTCAATAATATCGAGATCTGCTGACTGTTGGCCAGGACAAGTGAGACAATTAATCCTCGTGCTCACGAAACCAATTCTGGACGATGAGTGAACAGAGGCCCTGTCTCCTTGGAACGCAGCGTCACCACTGGGGCACAAACGTTGTAACATGGCCGGCCGGTGTGGCCGAGCCATTCTAGGCACTACAGTCTGGAGCCGCGCGACCGCTACAGTCGCAGGTTCGAATCCTGCCTCGGGCATGGATGTGTGTAATGTCCTTAGGTTAGTTAGGTTTAAGTAGTTCTAAGTTCTAGGGGACTGATGGCCTCAGCAGTTAAATCCCATAGTGCTCAGAGCCATTTGAACCATTTTATTGTACCATGGGGTCGACCTGATCAGCCAAAATGGTCACACGTCCATGACAGTAAAATAATCTTTCAGAGATTCATTATCTTCTAGGTGAAACACAGTACTCTCAAAGATAAAATTCACTATAGAAGAAGGAAATGATAAAATGTTAAATTTCTTAGGCGTCAAAATGCACAGACTCAATAATCAAAATGAATTTTGCATAGACAGGAAACCCACCATCACCATTACAGCCATACATAAAAACTCAAACCATAGCATAACACATAAACGTCCAGTTTCCGATACATGCTACACAAACTGATGTATTGGAATCAATCGGGACAAAAAGGAGCTGTTGCCAATCAAACAAATGGCTGTAGAAGATCAATACGAAATAAACATGATAGACAAACTGAATCACAAAATTAAAACAAAAATTAAAGAAACTCTCGATATATAATATCCAACAAATCGATTGCAACGCACAAACACAGGTGTGCAGAACGTAAACACAATGAACACAAGAACATACGAGATATGGGAAGAAGAAACATCTAGAACAACAAACAAACGATATAAAAAATGTTCAGATGTGTGTGAGTTCTTAAGAGGCCAGAGTGCAGAGGTCATCGGTCCCTAGACTTGCACACTACGTAAACTAACTTAAACTAACCTATGCTAAGAACAACACACACACCCATGCCCGAGGGAGGACTCGAACCTCCGGTGGGAGGGGCCGCGCAGTCAGTGACATGGCGCCTCTAACCGCGCGGCAAATGGTACACACCTGCAACAATAAATCAGCTCAGAGGCTTGCCAACGTATTTAAAAAAAGAAGGGCTGAGGATAAGGTACAGAACAGACAACGCTATAAAAAAAGAAATTGAGGACAACCAACATTAATACAAACACAATACATCTGGAATTTATCAGCTCACGTGTCGAAACTGAATTTCAATGTATTTTGGACATACAGGTAGAAATGTGAGCATTACATATGTTTTTAGTGTGGTCTTCAGTCAGAAGACTGGCTTGATGCAGCTCTCCGTGCCACTCCACTCTGTGCAAGTCTCTTCATCTACGAATAACTACTGGAACCCACATCCTTCTGAATCTGCTTAGTGTTTTCATCTCTTGGTCCCCCTCTACGATTTTTACGCACCACGTTCCCCTCCAATACTAAATTGATGATCCCTTGCCGCCTCAGAATGTGTCCTGTCAACCGATCCCTTCTTTCAGTCAAATTGGACCACAAATTTCTTTTCTCCCCATTTCTATTTAGTACCTCCTCACTAGTTACGTGATCTAGCATCTAATCTCTAGCATTCTTGCGCAGCACCACATTTCAAAAGCTTCTATTCTCTTCTTGCCTAAACTGTTTATCGTCCATGTTTCACTTCCGTACATGGAAGAAAATACCTTCAGAAAAGACTTCCTAACACTCAAGTCTATATTTGATGTTAACAAATTTCTGTTCTTCAGAAACGTTTTTCTTGGCATTGTCAGTCTAAATTTCATATCCTCTCTACTTCGGCGATCATCAGTTATTTTGCTGCTCAAATAGCAAAACTTATCTACTAATTTAAGTGTCTCGTTTCCTATTATAATTTACTCACCAACACCTGATTTAATTCCACTACACTCCATTACCCTTGTATTGCTTTTGTTGATGCTCATCTTACGTATATCCTCCTTTCAAGGCACTTTCCATTACCTCCTACTGCTCTTTTAAGTCCTTTGCTGTTTCTGACAGAAATACAAAGTCTTCGGCAAACCTCGAAGTTTTTATTTCTTCTCTTTGCGTTTTAATTTCTACTCCAAATTTTTCTTTGTTTCCTTTACTGCTTGTTCAATGTAAAGATCGAATAACATCTGGAGTAGGCTACAAGCCTGTCTCAGTCCCTTCTCAACCACTGCTTCCCTTGCATGCCTCTTAACTCTTATGACTTCCGACTGGTTGCCGTAGAGTTTGAAACAGCTTTCGCTCCCTGTATTTTACCCCTGCTGCCTACAGGAATTCAACGGGAGTATTCCAGTCAACATTGCCAAAAGCTTTGTCTAAGTCTACAAATGTTGTAAATCTAGATTTGCCTTTCTTTAACCTATCTTCTAAGGTAAGTCGTAGGGTCAGTGTAGCCTCTACTGTTCCTACATTTCTCCGAAATCCAAACTGATCATCCACGAGGTCGGCTTCTACCAGTTTTTCCATCTTTCAACGAATTCGAATTAGTAGTTTGCAATCATTACTTGTTAAACTGATGCAATCCTGACTTATTACTAGGTGTAGAAGAATGGCCGGCCAGAGTGGCCGAGCGTTTCTAGGCGCTACAGTCTGGAGCCGCGCGACCGCTACGGTCGCAGGTTCGAATCCTGCCTCGGGCATGGATGTGTGTTATGTCCTTAGGTTAGTTAGGTTTAAGTAGTTCTAAGTTCTAGGGGACTGATGACCACAGTAGTCAAGTCCCATAGTGCTCAGAGCCATTTGAACCATTTTTTTTGTAGAAGAATGAACCGGAATTTCCCTAAAGATGGTGCTAGCTGTCATTGTAAGCCCCGTGAGACCGCGCATGCAGCGCCATCTGCTTCCTGCAACGACTGACGACGAATTTCAACACGCAGTAACCCAAGTTCCAAACATCGGCATCTATTTCAAACCTGTAAACATGTCGATTTTTCTGCCTACGAATTATGATTTACGGACAGAATTGGTTTTCAATTATTATTTGAAGATGACTGGGGAAACAAAGTGACGAGTGGCTCAAAAAATTCGAAAGTGGTGATCTTGACGTGAGAAAGGTCGAGCGCGGGAAACCATCAAAAAAGTTCGAAGACAACGATTCGCAGGCCTTATTGGATGAAGATGATACTCAAACTCAACAGGAACTCGCGGAACAATTGAATGTGACGAAGAAAGCTGTTTGTCTTCGGTTAAAAGCTATGGGAAAGATGCAGAAAGTCGGAAAATGGGTTCTACATGAACTGAATGAAAGATAGCAAATAAATCGAAAGATCACTTGTGAAATGCTGCTCGCCAGATACAAAAGGAAATCGTTCCTCCGTCGCCGGCCAGAGTGGCTGAGCGGTTAAAGGCGCTACAGTCTGGAACCGCACGACCGCTACGGTCGCAGGTTCGAATCCTGTCTCGGGCATGGATGTGTGTGATGTCCTTAGGTTAGTTAGGTTTAAGTAGTTCTAAGTTCTAGGGGACTTATGACCACATCAGTTGAGTCCCATAGTGCTCAGAGCCATTTTTCGTTCCTCCGTCGTGTAGTGACAGGTGACGAAAAATCTATGATTTTGAGAACCCTAAGCGTCGTAAATCGTGGGTGACTTCAGGAAAAAATCATTGACATCCACTACAAGTCCAAATCGCTTTGGAAAGAAGACAATGCTGTGTGTTTGGTGGGATCAGAAGGGTGTCATCTGTTATGGGCTACTAAAACCTGGTGAAACCGTTAATACTGATCGCTACCATCAGCAAATGATGGATTTAAATTGAGCATTAAGAGAAAAACGACCGCAATATGGAAAAAAGGCAACACAAAGTCATATTGCTCCATGACAACGCCCATAACACACAGCAAAACGGGTCAGGGAAACGATCGAGGCGTTCAGTTGGGAAATACTACGGCATGCGGCTTATTCTCCAGACTTGGCTCCGTCCGATTATCATCTGTTTGGATCACTGGGACACGCTCTCGCTGAACAACGCTTCAATTCGTATGAAAATGTACGAAAATGGCTCGCTGACTGGTTCGCTTCAAAAGAATTTTTCTTTTTCTTTTGCGTGGCATTAATTGCCCACTGGAGAGGTGGGAGAAATGTATAAACATAAATGGAGATTATTTTGAATAAAATATTGTTTATCAGTTTCAAACAACAGACGTGTAATTATTGCAACCACGTTCAATTTTCATACTTCTACGCCTTATAAACTGATAGTTCGGTACGTTTCACACCTGTCAACAACAGCTTGCTTTCGAACTGGAATTACTACATTCTTGCCGACGGGTGTGGCCGTGCGGTTCTAGGCGCTACAGTCTGGAACCGAGCGACCGCTACGGTCGCAGGTTCGAATCCTGCCTCGGGCATGGATGTGTGTGATGTCCTTAGGTTAGTTAGGTTTAATTAGTGCTAAGTTCTAGGCGACTGATGACCTCAGAAGTTAAGTCGCATAGTGGAGAGCCATTTTTACTACATTCTGCTTGAAGTCTGAGGGTATTTCGCATTTCTCATACATCTTGTATACCAAATGCAAGAGTTTCGTCATGGCTGGCTCTCCCAAGCCTATCAATAGAACTAACGGGGCCTTGTTTCGACTTAGGTCTTGCAGTGCTCTGTCAAATTCTTCTCGCAGTATCGTATCTCCCATCTCATATTCATCTACGTCCTCTTCCATTTCTATAATATTACCTTTAAGTTCATCTCCTTTTTATAGACCTTTTATATATTGCTTCCACCTTTCACCTTTCCCTTCTGTGCTTAGGACTGGTTTTCCAGCTAAGCTCTTGATATTCAGATAGCTGTTTCTCTTTTCTCCAAAGGGCTCTTTAATTTTCCTCTAGACGGTATCTATCTTTCCCTTAATAAAATAAACTTCTAAATTCTTACATTTGTCCTCTAGCCACTCCTGTTTAGCCATTTTGCAGTTCTTATCAATCTTATTGTTTAAACGTTAGTATCCCTTTTCGCCTGCTTCATTTGTTGCATTTTTATATTTTCTTCTTTCATCAGTGAAATTCAATATCTCCTTTGTTATCCAAGGAATTCTACAAGGCCTTGTCTTTCTACCTATTTGCCCCTATGCTGCCTTCACTATTTCACTTCTTAAAGCTACCCATTCTCCTTCTCTCCTTTTACTGTATTAGATATAGAGTCTACTGTTTAGGTATACTGAACAGGAAAGAACAAAACCAGAAACTATACATTTGCAGAGGAGCTTATGAATGTGAACCACAGGCCAACACACATAAACACCGACCTTAAAATTCTTAAATGCAGTAGCCGCCCTCCACAGAAACTTTTAATAGAAGAAAATTATCACACACACACACACACACACACACAAACACACACACACACACACACACACACACGCACGCACACACACACACACACACACCACAGATCAGTCTGTTACTGCCTCCTCTCTCCCGAAAAATTTATGTGCTGTAATCACTATTTACAACGTGGTAAATATGCCTATAGTTTTAATAATAACAAGAAAATGTGTAAAATAATAATACTAATTAGTTACTTCTGTGCTTCGTGAATGAGTATGACATGAGTCCAAGAATTTACACATCAGATAATTACATTATTTGAAAAGCATTCGTCCAAAAATTTGAGACGTGTTTGTATCCCGCAATTTATTTACGAACTGTAATAGCAACAAAGTCTAACAGCTTTGACAAGATCGTAGTTTACTCGATATAAAATCAAGTGTGCACTCATTTATCAGTACTTCGCTTGATACTACAATAATTTTAGACACAAGTATACATACTACGGCTATGCAAGCGCGTCAAAAGTGGAATGCAGTTACTTTCCAGCTACGTTCGGAAAAGCCAACTTTTCTATAATTTTTTCCTTACTTTCGAGTACTTCTCTTTCTCACTTGCCTTACTCAAATTCCTGCGGTGTTCCAGTTCCGCCCACGGACTTACGTCACGCGACAGGTTTAGTCAGAATGGGAATGGGCATATTTAACTGGCCGGAATATTTTCTGTAGCCAGTCAGGCTGTAAGGCCATCCACGTAGTGAAACGTTGAGGGAAGTAATAAAACAGCTCGCACTCCGTGGTAAAATAGCCTGTAATTTTCTAGAGCTCATGCTACTTTATTCTTGGAAAGTTAGCTAAGAAATTTGGAAATTGACATACGTAAAAATTATAACGCTATTAGTAAAACATTCTAAAGGGGGGGGGGGGGGAGGGAACTTCATGACTCCCATACGACACACACACACACACACACACACACACACACACACACACACGCATAAAACATCCCACCCTTCTTCCGCAACATAATTTTGTCCTTTTATAATAGATTTGTGTTTATACTTATACTTGCGGACACGCCAATGTTTCGCAATTATGTATGGAACTTGGATATACATCCCAATCTCCTTATTCCCGTCTCTTTGTCCATCTCCTCCTCATCCATTCTTGGTCCATCTCTTCCTCCTCCCCCTTCTCTTTGTCCATCACCACCCGCGGCGTCTCCCACTGTTTATCTACTTCTGAGTCTCTCCCCATCTCTTCCTTCCGCTTCTCTTTGTCCGTCTCCTTCTTCCCACACTCTATGTCCAATTCCTCCCTCAGCTCACTCTGCCCATCTCCTCTTCCCTCCACTCTCTGACCTTGAGCCTAGTTTATTGTTATTGCGAATTCATATTCCGTAGCAGTATTCTAATCATGCCGATAATCCATACACACAACTTTTCTGTTTTATGTAAAAATCGACTGCGAGGAAGAAAACGAAATTATACATTATTGTGTACATAATTTTTTTAAAATTATACGTAATGAGGAAGACTATATACGGGAGAAACAATTTCTCTGTGAGAAAGAAAACAATACCGCACATTCTCATACCAGAGCCCAGTACAGTAGATTGTTGTTTAAAAAATATGTAGACCATGTCCGTCAGAACGTCTATTAGAGTATCGTGTAAAAATTTGAAGTAAATCAGTCGAAAATTCAAGATTTTTGATAAAGACGTTTCCCCTCGTTATTATTACTTTCAATTATTCCGTTTTGAGAGAGCGATTGAACTTGAGTAGTCATGATTTCTTCTTCATTCTTCGCTGTTTTCTTTCCCATATATATATATATATATATATATATATATATATATATATATATATATATATGTGTGTATGTGTAGTCAATGTACATCCGCATGTTCATTAGAGTATTGTGTAAAAATCTGGAGTACATCGGTCATATATATATATATATATATATATATATATATATATATATATATGTGTGTGTGTCTGGGGCGGGGTAGTCTACGTCCGTCCGCATGTGTATCAGAGTATCGTTTAAAAATCTGAAGTAAACCCGTCTAGAACTTCTATAGATTTTTGGTAATAGACTTAAACTACGACTTGCCTTCATTTATAGGCGTGGACATTATGTACAGTATACATATTAAAAAATTGTAGCCCATGTTCTCCGAAGGTGTATTAGAATATCCTTTAAAAATCTGAAATAAATCGAACGAAAACTGAGGTGACAAACGTCATTGACATCCTCTTGCCCGGTATAGGGCAACAACCCGACGTGGCACGGACTCAAAAAGCCGCTGGAAATCCCTTGCATAAACATTGAGCCATGATGGCTCTATAGGGGTTCATAATAGCGAAAGAGTTGTCGGTGCAGAATTTTTTACACGAAATGACCTCTCGATTGTTTCCCATAAATGTTCGATGGGATTCATGTCGGGCGATTTAAGTGGCCAAATCATTCGCCCGAATTATCCAGAATTTTATTCAAACCAACGGTGAACAGTTGTGGCCCGCTAACATAGCTAACATGCCTGGAGAATAACACCTGTCATCATGTGTAGCGCCTACAGCGAAGTGCGGAGGAGATGATGTTTCGGTATGGGGGTGTTTTTCGTGGTTAGCCTGTGCTCGACTTATTGTGCTAAAAAAACGCAAAATGTGGGAGGATATAACAAATTTTACAGCATTGTTGTTTGGGAACAGCTGCAAATATTCTCCAAGGAGCCAAACATATACATTCATGGTCACTGATCGGTTCAGTTGGACCAGAGGACCCACTCCACTCGATGTAACACAGTAGGGCTGCCATCGAAGAAGAATAACTGACAAGGGACACTACTCAGTCTGTGTCATACCAAGATTTGGGTGACGGGGGTCGTGCTCGGATAGTCAAAGTTGTCAAGCCGACAGCTCTCGTAAAGCGGGAAATCTGGGTTCGAATCCTAGTCTGGCACAAATTTTCATCTGGCGGAACTGGATTGCCCCATTGCAGCAAAAGTCAGAAGTTTCGTAAGTGAGGCTAATAAGTTATATTTCACAACCAATCAATTAAATACTAACGACTTTCGGGAAATACTTTTTTGGAAATTTTTGGTGTGGTCTTATGGGACCAAACTGCTGGGGTCATCGGTCCCTAAGCCTACACACTACTTAATCTAACTTAAACTAACTTACGCTGTGGACAACATACACACCCATGCCCGAGGGAGGACTCGAACCTCCGACGGGGGGAGCCGCATGGACCGTGACAAGGCGCCTTAGACTTTTAGGAATATGCTGCGTGTTGACATTAATCTTTTCGTTTACAATGACCACTAGCATCAGCATCCAGAACAGTAAATTTTTTCTGCATATTTCAGAAATAACGCTAAGCGATAGTTTCCTAAGAAGCTCTGACGGTGCCCCAACAGACTGCGCCATAGTCATTTTCGATCTTACTGTACAGTAGACTCATTGAAGCTCATATTTACTTGAAAAATAGTTCTCCTTAGTCATTAGTACAGAAATCAAAGGTTATCACTGAATTTTTTGTATAACGTATTTCACTGAATACCAAGAGACTTCAGACCATCCTTGCCACTGTCGTGCCTGGGAAAGAAGTTCACATAATTTCGTAATTAACACCATGTCTCAGGAACCGTGATGTCAGTTGTTATAAAGAATGAACGAACAACGTCTGGATCATTATTTCTTTTATTAATGATTACGGGTTTCGATCTGCCTCGCAAATCATCTTCAGATCTGAAGCCACAAAGGGTAATTTATTAGGAGCAGTAAAAATGACATCAAACAGTTTTATGTCTTTTTTATCGCCGCTGACAGATCACCCCGAGTGACGCCAGATGGAAAGGTGATCTGCGAGGCAGATCGAAATACTTAATCATTAATAAAAGAAATGGTGATGCAGACAGTATTTGTTCATTTATTATTCACAGAATTATTCCGTCAAAAATTTGTGTTTTTTTTTGTTGTACTTCTGCACTGGATAGTCCACGTGTTAATTTAGACAATCACTGCTTCCAAACACATTCCTTAAAGTCACGCAATCTGCCTCTCTTTCAGTTGTAATGTACTACCAGCAGGCCATCTAGCACAACGACTGTGCGTCGGGCAGCTTCTCATAAGCCACTCATTTCTGTGGTCAGTGCTAAGCGACGCTTGAGGTGATGCAAGGGGCGGTCCCACTGAACAGTGGATGACTGGAACAAGTGATATGGAGTTAAGAATCATGCTGTGCGTTGTGGCAATCCGACGGAAGGGTTTCGGTTTGACGAATGCCTGGAGAATAACACCTGTCATCATATGTAGCGCCTACAGTGAAGTGCGGAGGAGATGATGTTACGGTATGGGGGTGTTTTTCGTGGTTAGTCTGTGCTCGACTTATTGTGCTAAAAAAGCGCTAAATGCGGAAGGATATAACAAATTTTACAGCATTGTGTACCGCGTACAGTAAAGGAACTATTCTGAGGCGATGATTGTTCCAGCATGACAATGCACCTTGTTACAAAGCAGCATCAGTGAGGCAGTGGTTTGTGGACAGTGGCATTCCTGAAGTGGACTTTCCTGCCCAGAGTCCCGATCTGAACCCAATGGAAACCTTTTGTGGTGAGTTAGAACACCAGTCTCCAACAACACTACCCTCTCTGGTTTCGGATCTTGAGGAAGAATTAAGTGCCATTCCTCCACAGACATTCGAACGGTGAACACATCCCATTTAATGTCCAATAATAGATGTCGGGATGCTTTTGATCGGATTGTATACATCTCCTACAATGTCGAATTCGAATAGCCCATTGTGTCTCTCTTCGTTGGGACCTAGTCAGCTGCTGGGCCTGTGGTAACTGGCTCCACTTTCCTAGATAGTAATGTTCTCTCACGAAGTTTTTTTAAAATATATCCAATGGGAGAATTTTAATAATTTTTAATTATAATTCTGTAAGTATAATATAAAAGTCATGCAAGAACCCAAGCACTTTGCCCCGTGTCTCAGCTTACACTCAGGTTTTCAAAATTTGCTCTTGACTCAACATTTATTGGGTTTATAGAACTAAGTGTACAAAATTTCATAATTCTAGCTTTCATAACTTCTGAGAAAAGAGTACATGAACTTTAAAACATAATTTTCAGGAAATGCAATTTAAAGTTCAACCTAACGTTGTCACCCGTTGAGAAGGCTTGTACTTATGGTCCTCTTTCCCTTTAATGCTTCTCTTCTGGTTTCTTGTTTTCTGCCTTCTTTCCTTTATCAGGTTTTCAACTGACTTCAGCTACAGAGAGGCGCTGTAAGTCTATTTTTTTCTCAACATATCTTGAGTGAAAATTTCTTTCTTAAAGCCCATTCTATCTACATCTACATGGATACGCTGCAAATCACATTTAAATGCCTGGCAGAGGATTCATTGAACCACCTTCATTCGGCCTACGTTCCCATCATTAAATACAAGAACTGTATCATAAGTTGTAATTCTGACAACTGTAGGGGATGAAAACGTCGCAAAACAAGGAATACTTCTTCATCAACAAAACAGCTGGTTTAGTATTGTTTCTAAGATACGGAACAGAGTCACAGATGATCTATAAAACTAAAGAGTATATATCACAGCCTTATAGATGTATCCCGTGCACGTTCGCTTGAAAGTAATCCATGGAATCGTTGTTCACCGAGCTAGTATTGAAGTCTTGCTTCAAAAAGTGGGCGTGGCAGGAAGATCGTATCACACATGTAATTATTTTTGAGACATGTTAACAGAATCTTCCGCCGGTTCTTGGTAGAACAACATTATAATAAATGAAGAGAACCAGTTTGCTTTTGTTCTTCAATATTGTAGAACAAAAGCAAACTGGTGCTTCTCATTTATTATTTTCGGTTGCGATTTCATCATTGAAACTTTTGGAACTTATTGTACATGAGTTCTACTAATAAATAAAAAAATTGAAAATCGACACTTTCGGTCAATTTCATTAACGTTTCCCCTTAAAAGTTTTATAGTTATCAAGTCATCATTCTTTTTTAAGATAGATTACTGCTGTACGTTGAATGTATGCATATTTCGTTAGTACAGCAAAAGTACATCTTTTTATATTATTGATGCGAATATGGACGTAGGAATCACTCGAATAACAACCATAAAATCGGTCGGTAGAACTAACTCTTAACAGCCTATGACTCAATCACAATGGCGTTTGTCTCCCAGGTGTAACACGTTACTGTGTAACCATGGCAACTGGACGTCGCGTAGGGCTGCATACCATATAGTTTAAGAATCATATAGTTTAAGACGGTCCAAACACTTTTTAAACCTTGATATTTCACCACTTTTTCTGTCACCGAGCGCAGAAAGTTCTGTTTTCTGTCTTTGGACCTGCAGATGAAGTATAGACGAAGACACCTACAATGTAACACGGCCGTTTTCTTCATACTCTACTACAGTCGCTGTACCGTGTAAAACTGAATACACTCTCAGCAAGACATGACAGGTAAAATGTAAACTTACTGTTAAGATTCGGGAGGGACGTATGACACAATACACGGGTACATACGTATAAACAAATGTAACATTTACTGTTTGACACATTACTGAACCAAATGTTGCACGCGTTGTCATTATGTTATTGGATATAATCTGGAGTTTTCTTTTAATTTTTTTGTGAAATAATTTGATCAGGACGTCGGTGAATAATTTTAGAACACATACTATCACATGAGGAATATTTTCTCAAAAATTAGTATACTTATCACTCAGAAACTAGATAAACCAATTTATGTACCAGTTTTTTAATACCAGTCTTAGAATTTCCGCAACAATGTTTTAAATTTATATGTATGATTTATAGCAATTTTTATTTCACAAAAGCTTAAAAAAATTGACAGTAATGCACTCTGGAAAATTT
Organism: Schistocerca cancellata; assembly: GCF_023864275.1. Lineage (NCBI taxonomy): Eukaryota > Metazoa > Arthropoda > Insecta > Orthoptera > Acrididae > Schistocerca > Schistocerca cancellata. The sequence continues at coordinate 426,642,838 of NC_064631.1, forward strand.
TATACTTCAGAAAGTTGTATTATAGTATGTATAAAGTAGGTAACAATTTTCCTTTTTTCATCTGCAATGGTTCAGCAGAAAATCTTCCTCATATAATGAAAAATGAAAGTTTCGGGAAACGCAGAAAAATGATTTTATTAGGATTTATTCCAGAAACAAGTAACTTGGTCTTTTTGGTCTTTGTGTAGCTCTTTTATTCTAGTCTGATCCTTCTGGCGTGCCTTTTGGCAATATTTTCACTAACGTTTAAGAACTAGCAATACAAGCATCATCAATGTGCTTCAGAAGGTTTACTGTGTAGTACCTGCATCAAATCCTAGTCTCATAAGGGTCCTGATTCTTTCAGTGTTACCATCACTGAACACCAGACAAGCATCATATGACGAAATCTTAACAACAATAAATGAATGAAATGTTGTCTTAGGGCATCTGTTCTGAATGAGGTTCTTAAAACTTTTGCTCGCATTTTGTGTTCCACCATAAGTGCATTTCGTCAATGAATAGTAATTAATCGCAGCTTTCGATACTCTGCTGTCTTCCCTAATGGCAGGAAATGATAAAATATCGCAAACAAAGACAGAGTAGTGTAGAAAAAGGGGCGTGGCACAGTGCGATCGTTGAAACACGGTGACTTTTGCACCATTTGCAACATGAATTAAACTCTGGAAACTGAAGATAATATGCTACAGAACCAACTGGTGACAAAAAGTTTCGATATTTTTGATCAGTTTTGCATACATTCCTCCTTAAGATGAGTGCAAGCGAAGGGACTGTTTTGTGGGGCCGGCCGAAGTGGCCGTGCGGTTAAAGGCGCTGCAGTCTGGAACCGCAAGACCGCTACGGTCGCAGGTTCGAATCCTGCCTCGGGCGTGGATGTTTGTGATGTCCTTAGGTTAGTTAGGTTTAACTAGTTCTAAGTTCTAGGGGACTAATGACCTCAGCAGTTGAGTCCCATAGTGCTCAGAGCCATTTGACCCATTTGTTTTGTGGGAAATGGGAAAGGGTACCGAGCAAGTATTATGCAACGCTGTTCATACTGTACTAGGTATTTGAACTATTCTTTTCTGCAACTCATTAAGGGATATACAAGGAAGCGACAGATACGATATCGGGTACTCTATTTCGGAAATTTTCTGTAACCATTCACGTCCTCCAAGACTGCAAAATAACCCCGAAACCGCTACCACGGTAAGAAACAGTATAGCAATTTCTCGCGAACAAACTGTTAACTAAACAACTGAGTATTTAATGGAATTAGTGTGTTACCCCTTGCATGTGGCTGAGTGGAATGAGAGACAATCGTTTCAAGAGATATGAGCTGCCCAGCTTGATTTTATCAAATCCTTTTGCGATGCTTTGCTGCGTCTTCTGACCTCTTGGACAATTCGGCTGTTCTCTCGAAATTTACCCGTCAGGGGGTTCCTTATGAAGCGAGCAAGAGGCTATTTGGGCTGTTGCGCGTTGCCGTGGGGTTCTTTTCGAGATTAGTGCCGTGGGTTGTGTGTTGGCTCCCAGCGAGGATCCGCGAATGACGCGAACTGCGACGACTGGCACCGGGGCATTCGGCTGTGGTGCGTCTAACCTGGCCGTTACTTGCGTAGTAGCATGCTCTGGCTTGTCATTGCTAGGGGCAGGTGTGCCTCGGAGGTCCCTATTAGCGTCCAGGAGAGCCAATCAGGAGACTGTTTGTTATTTTGGAATTCTGTAGGGCGGACTCTTGTGGAGCCTGCAATGAATTGGTGACATTGTGGCAGACTATTGTGGGAGTCTTGTCAATTATTCTTACTCTGCTATCCTGTCGCCACCGTGTTAATACTACCTGATCTGCAGAACTAAGTTATGTGCCCCTCCAGAAAGGGGAGAGAATTTGTTATACTACTTATAGTGTTCCCGCGCCTTGATTACATCTGAAAGCCGAGTTATGTTCGTTCTTACGTCAACCTTTGAACAGTGCTGTGGCGTATGTGTATTTAATCTTTAAATTTTGAAGTGTTCATTAGTTGAAGCAATGTAATTATTGTTGCTCTTCTTAAAATCTATTCACTGCAGTGAACTTTGCACCTTTTAGAAGTTTTAGTGATTTATATGGCAGTTGCAATTTCATTCTTCTGGAATTGAATTACGTCAAAATTCGCGAAAGCTCAGCTAAGTTTTCTAACTCAGGCCTTAAATTGTTTAGTGTAACCGAAAGTTCTATGAAACGGTTGTCAGTCTTGAAACTTTCTGTTCCTGAGTTATAGTCAGTATGTGAAACTTTCAATTTGAGCATGACTGCATGTGCGTTGCTATCAAACTGTTAAGCTGTTATTCTTGTAGCATGGTATCATCAGAAACTACACTCCTGGAAATTGAAATAAGAACACCGTGAATTCATTGTCCCAGGAAGGGGAAACTTTATTGACACATTCCTGGGGTCAGATACATCACATGATCACACTGACAGAACCACAGGCACATAGACACAGGCAACAGAGCATGCACAATGTCGGCACTAGTACAGTGTATATCCACCTTTCGCAGCAATGCAGGCTGCTATTCTCCCATGGAGACGATCGTAGAGATGCTGGATGTAGTCCTGTGGAACGGCTTGCCATGCCATTTCCACCTGGCACCTCAGTTGGACCAGCGTTCGGGCTGGACGTGCAGACCGCGTGAGACGACGCTTCATCCAGTCCCAAACATGCTCAATGGGGGACAGATCCGGAGATCTTGCTGGCCAGGGTAGTTGACTTACACCTTCTAGAGCACGTTGGGTGGCACGGGATACATGCGGACGTGCATTGTCCTGTTGGAACAGCAAGTTCCCTTGCCGGTCTAGGAATGGTAGAACGATGGGTTCGATGACGGTTTGGATGTACCGTGCACTATTCAGTGTCCCCTCGACGATCACCAGTGGTGTACGGCCAGTGTAGGAGATCGCTCCCCACACCATGATGCCGGGTGTTGGCCCTGTGTGCCTCGGTCGTATGCAGTCCTGATTGTGGCGCTCACCTGCACGGCGCCAAACACGCATACGACCATCATTGGCACCAAGGCAGAAGCGACTCTCATCGCTGAAGACGACACGTCTCCATTCGTCCCTCCATTCACGCCTGCCGCGACACCACTGGAGGCGGGCTGCACGATGTTGGGGCGTGAGCGGGAGACGGCCTAACGGTGTGCGGGACCGTAGCCCAGCTTCATGGAGACGGTTGCGGATGGTCCTCGCCGATACCCCAGGAGCAACAGTGTCCCTAATTTGCTGGGAAGTGGCGGTGCGGTCCCCTACGGCACTGCGTAGGATCCTACGGTCTTGGCGTGCATCCGTGCGTCGCTGCGGTCCGGTCCCAGGTCGAGGGGCACGTGCACCTTCCGCCGACCACTGGCGACAACATCGATGTACTGTGGAGACCTCACGCCCCACGTGTTGAGCAATTCGGCGGTACGTCCACCCGGCCTCCCGCATGCCCACTATACGCCCTCGCTCAAAGTCCGTCAACTGCACATACGGTTCACGTCCACGCTGTCGCGGCATGCTACCAGTGTTAAAGACTGCGATGGAGCTCCGTATGCCACGGCAAACTGGCTGACACTGACGGCGGCGGTGCACAAATGCTGCGCAGCTAGCGCCATTCGACGGCCAACACCGCGGTTCCTGGTGTGTCCGCTGTGCCGTGCGTGTGATCATTGCTTGTACAGCCCTCTCGCAGTGTCCGGAGCAAGTATGGTGGGTCTGACACACCGATGTCAATGTGTTCTTTTTTCCATTTCCAGGAGTGTATTTTATGAGGTGAAGGTATGTGACGTTTAATTACGAAGGAAAACTAAGTTTTGAGTTTTAATATTAAAACCTAATCTTCGTGTAATAAATTATTTTTTGGCAGAATATATAAAATAATTTCGGTCCGCCACTTTCCCACTTCCTCCTCGCGTCTGTCACTACAATATATGTCCGAAATTTGAAATTAATAAAAAGTATACCTCAGATTTCAGCAGGAGGCAAGTGCCCCTTCTTCCCCTTTTGCGGACATCTATGGGGTCTGACAGCAATATGGTACGGATTCCATATCTGCAAAATGGGTGGGGATAGCAACTCACAATCTATTGTTAAGGCTGGTCATAGAAAAAGACTAATAAACATAGAAATGCTAGTAAAAATTGCGTGTATTCTTCACGACTTTCAGTGCGTGAGCTATGATGTGAGGAATGTATAGAATTCCGTGGAGCGTGGGAGACATCAGAAGAAGAGTTGTGCCAGTGTTTCGCTGCGCAGGGAGAGTTTACCTGTATAATGCGACGTGGTTTGATGCAGCAATAGTATCCACGCCGGCGTACTGGCCCGGCGTCGCAAGCGGAGGCTCAAATTCACGGAGATGGTCGTCTCATACGCCCCCTTTGTAACACTGTCCGCCTACAAGTGACCCCTTGCTCTACCACAAACACCGTTGGCTTTTCTTCAGGGGGCTGACTTCAGAGAATCTGACGCACTGCCCCCCCCCCCCCCCCCCCTCCGCCCCATTTCTTTCCACTCACTGGCCAGTTGCCAGTTGCCAGTTGCCATAGGCACGCTCCTCCTATACGAACGACAGAAGAATTTGTTTCTGCTAAGTTTCCTGGCACCGTCGATTTTGCACGAGCCCTGCGTCTGACGTTATCTCTACGAAATAGCAGTGCCTGTGTTGTTGACAAGTACGATCCGAAGCAGCAGGCACTGCAGTGACTACAGCCGTCAATAAATACAGGAAATGTATTCGCAATTGTGTATATGGACCACCATTGGCTGTTTATTGGAATGATGACAGTGAAAATTTGTGCCACACCGGGGTTCGAACTCGGATTTCCCGCTTTACGCGAGCAGTCGCTTTAAGCGCTACGGCTATTCGAGCACGAATCACAGACAGACCAAAACATGTCGTCGTCTTTGTGTCACTACCTGCGCTCGTACGTTATTTATATTCCCGTCGAGGAAGGACATCATTATTGAGAGTCGAAGGCCTGGCGTGAATGTTCAAAGGAATATTTCGTCATATTTCTTAATAACAACGGCACTTCTATTTCGTATTTACTTTCCAATATCAGGCCCTCGACTGACACTCCCACACTACCATCCCTTCTTCAGCTTCATGGTGTCGAATAAAAATATTCGTATCAACACACGCCTTTCCTTCCTAGAACAAGAATTCATTTCTGAGATACACGTACTCTATCAACAATAATCTATCTTACCGTTTCAGATAAAGGCTTCAACCTACACTTTTCTTGCAAAACTGCAATCCTACGGGGCTTCTTCAGTCTACTTCCTGTCTCTTGACCCTTCCGAATACTCATCCAACATCTTTTTTCATATAATTTCTTCTCCAGTCTCATCAGTATCGGAATCCCTTACTTAGAAAATGTTGTCAGGAGCCCACAGCACCATCATCCTCGCAGGATTCAACGGCACACACAACACTATTAAGCTTCAGATAATCTTTTTTTATTATTATCAAAGCAGTTTAAGTATTTTTGGAAATTTGTGGCAAGGACTATGGAACCAAACTGCTGAGGTCATCGGTCGCTAGGCTTACCCACTACTTAAACTAACTTACGCTAAGGACAACATACACACCCATGCCCGAGGGAGGACTCGAACCTCCGACGGGGGAAGCCGCAAGAACCGTGAAGAGACGCCTTCAGACCGCACGGCTACCCCGCGCAGCTTTAAAGATTTTTCATTGTTTTATTCAAAGGCTGAACCATTCCAATGTGAACGCTGTCATTCCTCCCCCTCCTCTTTGTTCTGGAGGAATGCGAATATCAGATAAACAAAAGCAACAAAAAAGTAAACATCTGTAAGTGTTGTATCCCATAGACCTCTGCTCTTTGCAGAGTACAACAAGTTTGTTACGCAGAGCGAGATGCATGGCTGTGGAACGCCCAAAGAAGTGCACGTAGCGGCTTACTTAGCCGATGCGCTGTTGCGTTGGGACTGGACAGGGAAAACAATGGACAAATTTCACTACCAGCATTTTACGAGAAAGGAATTATCTAAAATTGATGACCACCAAATTTTGCTCCCTTTTTCTTAGTTGCTTTTAGGATCTCTCCAAGGTGGCTCTTAGAATAAGGGCAAATGGTATGGTATTGTTGATGATAATCCGTCTGTCAGACGGGAATGCTAAGTTCTACAGACCCGTGGTGTTAGTCGAGAAGATCAAGCAATGCGACGGCACCATCGTTCAGCCTCAATCTTCTCTTTCGTTATCGCACCTCACACTCTATACGCATTTCTGACACTCACCTACAGTAAACAAGTACAAGACTTGATACGCAAATCGGCAAAATGGAGGCAAACAGGATGGCTTGCACTACGTCGTGAACCATGCGAATAACTAAAAAAATTAGGTATGGGTGTCTAAAACGACACGCAGGAGGTATAGTGAGCAAACACAACGAGTAAAATCCAGCAAAGACCACTGATGAAAATTTGTCAGCAATTAAAACAGAGTGGCCTGCCGCAAGGATGGCGGTTATCGCTAAACAACGAGTTTTTGGTTACACCGTTATTTTTTCATCTGTGGCTTAACCTGACTGTTAAAGCCCCACAAAACAACCGATTTCTGAAATAACCAATTTGCGGTTTTCTAAGCTAATATTTTAGGTAATGAATGTAGAACTGAATAAATGTCAAGAATCATTTCCGCTCTTGCATTGTACGTTTCAAGATGTTTAGAGTAAAAATGTGAAATAAAATGGGCAAATAAAAGAAAACTCAGTCCATCCACCGTTCGCTACTTTTCTCGTTAAGTAATGAGGGTTTGGCTACCACAAAAAATCAACAGTATTCTCCAATTTTGGGAACTCCGCACAAAAATCATGTTGTAATCGAGGATCTTACCGCTTTTGGTTATTACGAACAGTCAGTGCTAACTGACAATGAATAACTTTATATTTCATACTAAACTGTCCATTTACAAGAGCTGCATGTATCGAGTAATACTCAGGGCACGCCAGACGGCAACAAGTAGATTATTCTCTCACCAGTGCTGTACCGATTCTTGTGTGTTTGTTGCTCGTTTGTATCAGCTTCGTAAAAAAATAAGCCACTGACCCACTGACTACTTTCCCTTTTTCTGTAACAACATAATATTTCAAAGCAATGGAAATTCTAGTAATAAACATTACTCATTTTTAAAACAAGTTTCATTTAAAAACGAAAGATGACAAATCCATAAAACGTTTATTTTGCCCGGTTGTTAGCACAAAATAATAAAAAAATCTGTCATAATAGAGGTCATACAAATACCGAAAAATACCGTTTATTTAGAACTAATATATTAGTACCGATTTTCACCGGTCAGTTTCTCTCGTCCCTAGTCTGCCGGGAAACGCCCCTGGGCTCTTACCGGGACTTGGGAAAATTCTGTTTTCAAATCCCTTTCTACGACGTAGGTATGTCTCTCAGAGTTTCATTTCAGTTCGCATTGCACGACAGCGGGATAGATTCAACAACCTACAAGCTATGCCTAAGTCACTCTCTCTCTCTCCCTCTCTCTTATTATCTTTCCAAACATTTGTTAATTTTATGAACAGTTAAGGAATTTAGCTGTAGTAATGTTTTAAAATGTTATCCACATCATCTGAGAAAACACACACTCACTCACTCACTCACTCACTCATTCACTTTGTCATGGGTAGCAGCAGCGACGCGTCGTGGCAAGAACGCAATGAGGCCTTGGTAGGCCACTGGAAGGAGTTGGCACCACGCTTGCACACACACGTCAACTAATTCCCGTAAATGTCGGGGAGGAGGGCCACGAACTCTCACGCCATGTTCAATCACATCCCAGATGTGTTCGGTCGGGTTCAGATCTGGCGAGCCGGGGATCCAAAATATCAATTGGAACTCACCACTTTGTTCCTAGAACCATTCCATCGTACTCCTGATCTTGTGACATGGCGCATTGTCTTGTTGAAAAATGCAACTTTCGTTGGGAAACGTGGTGCGTCATGAAGGGGTGTAGCTGATCTGCAGCCAGTGTACGATACTCTTTGGTTACCATGGTGCGTGGCCTGAGATCCATTGCACCCATGAATGCCCACATAAATGTACCCAGAGCATAATGGAGTCGCCGCCAGTTTGTCTCCGTTTCGCCGTACGGGTGTTAAGTAACTGTTCTCTGAAAGATGACGGATCCGTGCATTCCCGTTGGCATGATGAAGAAGGTATTGTGATTCATCAAATCATGCCGATGGTCAAGTGCCCATTTCAGTCGTAGTTGCCGAAGTCGTGGTGTTAACGATGGCTCATGCATAAATCGTCGGCTGCGGAGGCGCGTCGTTAGGAGTATTCGGTGCATTGTGTGTTAAGACTCACTTGTACTCTGCCCAGCATTAAAATGTGGTCTTAGTTCCGCCACAGTTCGCCGACTGTCTAGTTCTACCAGTCTCCCCAGCCTACGACTTCCAATATCTGTAATGAGGTGGCCACCAAACCCCACGACGTCTAGGCGTAGTTTCACTCTGGCTTCGCCACGTGTTGAAGACACTCACCACGGTACTCCTCGAACACCGGACAAGTGGTGCAGTTCCCGAAACGCTTGTGTCTAGTCTTTGGGCCATCTCAGTCTGCCCTCACTCGAACTCAGATCCCACACACGCACACGGACAGCACGCTCACTGATACTACATTGACCGTGCATGTACGCTAGAGAGAGAGAGAGAGAGAGAGAGAGAGAGAGAGAGAGAGGAAGGTGGCGGGGGACGGGGGGGGGATGGGGGAAGGAGGGGGGGAGACTGTCCACCCTTCCTCAACCCGAGCGTGTGCTCCGTTTACACTGTTCATGTCCTTGACAGGATGTCAAGCCTCATCTGCCTACTTTCCTTTCTCCTTCTCTTCGAATTTTCGGATTTAATTGCAGTAGTGCAAATTTACAGATTGACGGTTAAGTCAATCATAAAAAGTTATACGTTGTGTTCGGAGAATCTGCTGTGAAATACGATCTAAATGAGTCTCTAAACCGCAAGGTACAAATGTAAATCCATACATATAGAAGTGTATGTATGTATGTGTGTTACAAATTTGCTCCGAAACCAGTGGATCCATTTCAACCATACTTGAAATACATACCACTTCCTACGTACAGGTGCTGTTGGACTTGGTAATGGTTGGATAACTGTTTCTGTTGTGAGGTTTATATCTGATTGCAGTGGCTGGCCTTGTAAGTTTCAACGAGAGACGTGATCTTTCACACTTCTGAATTTTCTAACAAGCACTCTGCCTAATCTACCTACCACTGATGCTCCACCGATGTTGTTTACTCGTAACAGAACGAGAGTTGGTCCAGCAGAGAAATTTTCTTTTTAGATGAAGAGACATGATACTACTGAGGAATTTAGAATAATTGGTGATGTAGCTGTGGATGTAAGAACCATCTACCTCCCAAAGGGTTGGAAGTAGGGAGTGGAGAAGAAGTGTAGCTCACGATGAGCAAATAACCATACTATATTCATCCAGTATTTGCGATTGAGAGTAATTAGAGACTTGCAACCATATTTACATATAATTTCAAACCTTAATGAGACTTTTACTCGCTGACACCGCATACAAAATGATGGAAGCAAAAATGTTTATCGCTAACTTTATTTTCGTTGATCACGCAGTAAAACTGTCGCGTCAGACATGACCTTATAATTTATTATTTCTTTACTACTATATTTATAACACATTTTGCAAACAATATTTACATATACCACTGGATGTACGTGCAGAAATACAGGGTGTTAAAGAAGTATCCAACATTCCAAGAGATGACTGTACGCATCAAAACAAGAAAAAAATTCAGATATCTATGGGTCCTACAAAGCATACGTTCTGACATACGACCACTTCTTCAGAGGAGGTGCTCAACATGATGTCCATTCATCTCAGTGCATACCTCTGCCCTTCAGGCACTCTTCGAAATCGCCGTGGTTAGTTCTGAATGTACTGAGATGCGAGGAACACACGATTGTGTAGTGTCTCTGTCTCTGCACATCATTTATTAGAGTGGCATTGACCGATTGCTTCATATGTACCCATAACCACAAGTCTAGTGGATTTCTGCCCAGGCAACGAGCAGGCCAAGATATTACACCTCCCTCACCAATCCATCAATTTTCAAATGTCCTCGTCAGGTGCTGACGAACCATGCAGAGAAAACGTGCTGGTGCACCATAATGCATGAACCACATCTATAGTCTGTCCTGACATGGTACATCTTTCAGCAAGATAGGCAATACGTTCTCCAGAAAGCAGTGATAACGAGCTCCAGTCAATCTCTGAGTTAGCAAATATGGTCCTAATAATCTATTGCCTACCCATACGTTGATTGAGAATCGATCCTGAACCACATGGGGATTTTCATCGGCCCATACATGGTGATTATGGAAATTTACAATGACATCTCGCATGAACACTGTATCATCAGTAAACAAAATCTTGGAGGCAAATTGTGAATCTGCACCACACTGCCGCATGAACCATTGGCAGAACTGCACTCTGGCAGGATGGCATTATGCCCTAAGAGCCTGGATGCGGAAAATATGGTACGGAAACAACAATTGATCATGAAGTATGGCTAAGACCAGAGGATGACTAACACCTTCATCTGGTGCTATTCGTCGCATACCGGTTCCAGGATTGTCATCCATTGCACCTAGAAGACGCTCCTCCTTTTCAGGCGTGCGATCCGAATGAGTCCTTCCACTGTGTCCTTTGTTGGGTGCTACAGAACCTGTTTCCCCGAGACGCTGGAACAATCGGCTGAACAGCCTAACAGATGGTACCCTTCACGCCGGAAATTGTTCAGTGTACAGGTTACGGGCTCTCAGATTAGCTCCACCTGCTAAACTATGGCAGTAAAACATGTCTGCAATTTCCATTGCTAGGTAGTCTCACAGTATCTACAAGAGAGAAAACATGTTGTACCACACTACAAACATCACAATAACATGTCCTTTACAAGTGACCTGTAAACAGACGAAACATCACGATACGCACCCTGAGTTAGGAGAACTGTACGCGAACCTAAACAGACGTAACAAGACTACAGTACACTCACACAACGTAAACGAAACAACTCTCTGCAGACCATTGAACCAACTAAGTTTACATCGATACTGCACAGCAGTATCCCAGCACAATGTTGACCCTGTTAAGCTCCGATACAACAACGGTGGTCATATCCGCAACCACAAGTTAGTGATGCATTCCCATCTCACAGTATATTATGCCAGGGGTTGTAATTAACGTTTCGGGTAATTGTCTGTACTAGGACTCGTAACACACTGCCATGGATGACATCACAAGAGCACCTCATTTAAACGCGTGTTAATGTCATATGTCAGAACGTGTGCTTTGTAGGAACCACGGTTATACGACATTTTTGTCTTGTTTTGAAGCATACAATCATCCCCGGAAATATTTGATAGTTTTTTTTTTTTACAACCTGTGTATCTTTATACAACATACCCTTTAGGAGATACGACGTAATGAACACTGAGGTGCATGAAAAGGAAACCGCAGGACGAAGTTCAGTAGATATGCAGATGAAATAAGTATACAAATATGTATGAAAGAAGTTAAATATGTGTGAAATATGCACTGAGATGACAAAAGTCAGCCCGCATCTCGTGGTCGTGCGGTAGCGTTCTCGCTTCCCACGCCCGGATACCCGGGTTCGATTCCCGGCGGGGTCAGGGATTTTCTCTGCCTCGTGATGGCTGGGTGTTGTGTGCTGTCCTTAGGTTAGTTAGGTTTAAGTAGTTCTAAGTTCTAGGGGACTGATGACCATAGATGTTAAGTCCCATAGTGCCCAGAGCCGTTTGAACCGTTTTTTTTTTTTTTTTTTTTTTTTTGACAAAAGTCATGGGATACCTCCTAATATCGGTTCGGACGTCCTTTTACCCGGTGTACTGCACAACTCGACTTGGCATGGAGTCAACAAGTCTTTGGTAGTCCCCTGCAGAAATGTTGCGCCCTGCTGCCTCTGTAGCCATCCATAATTCCGAAGGTGCTGCCCGTGTTCGATCATGTCTCATGAATGTTCGATAGGTGGCTCGATTTGTCCAAAATGTTCTCCAAAACGATCGCGAACAATTGTGACCACGTGACATGGCGCACTGTCGTCCATAACTGTCTGGTAACATGAAGTCCATGAAGGCTGCGTATGGTCTCCAAGTAGACGAACATAACCATTTCCAGTCAATGGCCGGTTCAGTTGGAGCAGAAGACCAAGTCCATCCAATGCAAACACAGCACACATCGTCATGGATCCACCACCAGCTTGCACAGTGCCTTGTTGACAGCTTGAGTTCATGGCTTCGTGGGGTCTGCACCACAGATGTTACCAACTGAAATCGCACCTCATCTGACCAGGCCTCTGTTTTCCAGTAGTTTAGCGTCCAATCGATATGGTCACGAGCCCAAGAGAGTCGCTGCAGACGGTGTTGTACTATTAGGAATGGCTCTCGCGTCGGTCGTCTGCTGCCACAGACCAGTAACGCCAAATTTTGACACACTGTCGCAACCGATACAATCGTCGTACGCTCCAAATTGATATCTGTGGTTATTTCAAGCAGTGTTGTTTGGCTGTTGGCACTGATAACTCAATGCAAACGGTACTGTGTTGTCCACGGTGAGGGGTACTGCCTGAAATCTGGTAGTCTCGGCACACTCTTGACACTGTGGATCGCCGGCCGGTGTGGCCGAGCGGTTCTAGGCGCTACAGTCTGGTGCCGCGCGACCGCTACGGTCGCAGGTTCGAATCCTGCCTCGGGCATGGATGTGTGTGATGTCCCTAGGTTAGTTAGATTTAAGTAGTTCTAAGTTCTAGGGGACTGATGCCTCAGCAGTTAAGTCCCATAGTGCTCAGAGCCATTTGAACCATTTGACACTGTGGATCCCGGAATATTGAATTGCCTAACGATTTCCGAAATGGAATGTCCCATGGGTCTAGCTACAACAACAAATTCTGCGTTCCGTCTGTTAATCCCTGTCGTGCTGCCATAATCACTTTCGGACACCTCTTCACACGAATCATCTAAGTACAAAATAGCTTTTATACCTAGTGTACGGGTTAATACCGCCATGTTGCTGTCTCATGACTTTTGTCACCTCGGTCTCTATGACATGTGCGTAAGAGGGCAAAGGCACGGGTGAAAAGCTTCTCCTAAACTCCTGCATCCATTTCAGCCAAAATTGGTACGCATATTACATACTATCTGGACAAAAATACTGTGGAGTATGATCCAGCAACATCCTGTTGCGATGGGGGTGATAACGTGGACAGAGGAAGGGGCATGAGGAATTGGACAGAAAGTGGAGGAGGAGGGGAAGATGAACAGACAGAGGGGAGGAGGAGGAGATAGAGGGGGAGGAGGAGAACAGAATGGGGGAAGGAGTAGATGCAGGAGGGAGTAGGAGAGGGCCTTAGAGGAGGGGAACAGGAAATGAACATAGGGGGCAAGGAGCAGATGGACAGAGAGAGGGGCGGGAGGAGATTGACAGAGTGGAGAGTGTAAGAGATGGATGGAGAGTGGAATGGGGAGGAGATGGAAATAGAGGGGACGGGTGGAAGAGATAGACAGAAAGGGGAAGGAGGAGGTGGACTAATAGAGGACTGGAACAAAAACACTACTCGCCAGTAAAATTGCTACACCAAGAAGAAAGGCACATGATAAACGGGTATTCATTGGACAAATGTATTATACTAGAACTGACATATGGTTACATTTTCACTCAATTTGGGTGCATAGATCCTGACAAATCAGTACCCAGAACAACCACCTCTGGCCGTAACAACGGCCTTGATACACCTGGGCATTGAGTCAAACAGAGCTAGCATGGCGTGTACAGGTACAGCTGCCCATGCAGCTTCAACACGATACCACAGTTCTTCAAGAATAGTTCAAATGGCTCAAATGGCTCTGAGCACTATGGGAGGTCATCAGTCCCCTAGAACTTAGAACTACTTAAACCTAACTAACCTAAGGACATCACACACATCCATGCCCGAGGCAGGATTCGAACCTGCGACCGTAGCGGTCGCGCGGTACCAGACTGAAGCGCCGAGAACCGCTCGGCCACAGCGGCCGGCTCCGCTATGCTGTCGCCACCGTGTTAATACTACCTGATCTGCAGAGCTAAGTTATGTGCCGGTGGTTTTTTTTTGTATCGAGTCCTCCAGAAAGAGGGGGGAATTTTTTGTGTAACTTGTAGTGTTCCCGCGCCTTGATTACATCTGAAAGCCGACATCAAGAGTACTGACTGGCGTAATGTGACGAGCCAGTTGCTTGGCCACCATTGACCAGAGGTTTTCCATTGGGGAGAGATCTGGAGAATGTGCTGGCCAGGGCAGCAGTCGAACATTTTCTGTGTCCAGAAAGGCCCGTACAGGACCTGCAACATGCGGTCGTGCATTATCCTGCTGAAATGTAGGGTTTCGCAGGGATCGAATGAAGGGTAGAGCCATGGGTCGTAACACATCTGAAATGTATCGTCCACTGTTCAAAGTGCCGTCAATGCGAACAAGAGGTGACCGAGACGTGTAACCAATGGCACACCATACCATCAAGCAGGGTGATACGCCAGTATGGCGATGACGAATACACGCTTCCAATGTGCGTTCACCGCGATGTCGTCAAACACGGATGCGACCATCATGATGCTGTAAACATAACCTGGATTCATCCGAAAAAATGACGTTTTGCCATTTATGCAACCAGGTTCGTCGTTGAGTACAGCATCGCAGGCGCTCCTGTCTGTGATGCAGTGTCAATGGTAACCGCAGCCGTGGTCTCCGAGCTGATAGTCCATGCTGCTGCAAACGTCGTCGAACTGTTCGTGCAGATGGTTGTTGTCTTGCAAACGTCCCCATCTGTTGACTCAGGGATCGAGACGTGGCTGCACGATCCGTTACAGCCATGCGGATAAGATGCCTGTCATCTCGACTGCTGGTGATACGAGGCCGTTGGGATCCAGCACGGCGTTCCGTATTACCCTGCTGAACCCACCGATTCCATATTCTGCTAGCAGCCATTGGATCTCGACCAACGCGATACGATAAACCGCAATCGCGATAGGCTACAATCGGACCTTTATCAAAGTCGGAAACGTGATGGTACGCATTTCTCCTCCTTACACGAGGCATCACAACAACGTTTCACCAGGCAACGCCGTCAACTGCTGTTTGTGTATGAGAGAAATCGGTTGGAAACTTTCCGCATGTCAGCACGTTGTAGGTGTCGCCACCGGCGCCAACCTTGTGTGAATGCTTTGAGAAGCTAATCATTTGCGTATCATATCGTCTTCTTCCTGTCGGGTGAATTTCGCGTCTGTAGCACGTCATCTGTGGTGTAGCAATTTTAATGGCCAGTGGTGTACATAACCAGGCAACGCTGGGTACTGAGCTTCTAACGAAATAAAACCGCCCTTCCATTTTATTTTCCACAGTGATTGTCCTGGAATGAGATCGAGAGTGCTTATAGAGCAGGGAAAAGAGGAGAACGGTACTGCAGGCTGAAGACCTGTGTCGGTCTGTGAGCCACCCGCAAGCAAAACTTCAGGTAAGATTCGTGTACTGCGTAGACTCCTGTATAGACTAGTTGCGGTATTCTAGCAACAGCGCTAATTTTACCCAAAGCAAATGGGCAGCTACATTTGGTTCATAAGATAGCAAACTTCAGTTCAAATGACGACTGAATAGAAAGTATTTAATCTGTAAAGGAAGAAATATCGCAAATATTTACGGCGCATTACAGGAAGCGATGTCTCTTACATGACTGAGGGTAAATTTATACAGCAGACACCTATGAACGATCGTAATTGCGTTAAACCAGACAAGAAGGCACTGGGTTTAGTGCAAGTGAATGAGGCCATTGAAGAGGAACGAAACTGGAAGAATTTTATGCATGGTGAGCATAATTCCACAACTACAGTTCTTGAGAATATACAACAAATAGATAAATAAGCACCTCAGCTCTGTCGCTATAGAATAGCGGGTTAGGTGGTTATTTGTGAGTTTATTTCATAAACGACAATTTACTCGCTGAATCTGATGTTGTGAATAAGTCTTAAATGCGGAATATATTAAATTTTAGATGATCATGAGCTACTGAGAATAGCAGCTGTCTGCCCTTAACTTACCGTGAAGTTCCTATCAGACATACAGAATGTTCCAGGAGGAATATTAAATATGAGGCAGCAGTAGAGAAACTAATTCACTTAAAATACTCCACACAAAATGTGTCCACATTTTATTGTAGACGAACATACAACTTTCAGAATGTAAACCATACAAATACAGAACAAATACAGACACAAAGCGATAAGCGAATGCAAATGACAAAACTGAAAGTTGATTTTCGTAACTTCATCCTCTGTCTTCAATGCACTTTCGAATTCTTGCAATACCGCGTGTAGCTCTTCTAAGTTCGTCTTGCTGTTCTTTTACGGGGGTCGCTTCATACGTAATCCGAAATGTCGGTTCGTTTCTTGGGTTTAATTTTTCTGTGTAGACTTCTCATTTCATACACCGCTACCGGCAAAAATCCAAAGGACTATTGTCTGGGGACTTTGGTGGCCAAGAAACGGGATCACTTCTACCGATCCATCTTCTGGGGAATGTCTGGTTTCCTGACTTTTAGTTGCACCGGCATACTGAAGTAACATACTCTTCCTTGTACCCTAGGAACGTCTTCCAAAAACGCTGGAAACTCGTTTTCAAGGAAGTATAGAAAACGGGGCGCTTTGAGACCATGCGGTAACACAAGAGGCTCAGTTAACTGACTGTGTATCTTTTCGCAACACACATTAACACAGAAGCATTCTTTAAAACGTGTTTTCACAAAGGCCAGTGAGTTTTTTGTTAGATCGCCGATGCGGCTTACAGGTGTTACTGATACCGTCACGAGTGAAAGTTTCTTTTGAGTAAACAGTATTAACACTACTACTCAGTGATTTGCAATTAGCCAAGGACGAAAATCCAATGGTCTACATTCCTGTCCACACTCTGTTCATTTGCACGTTCAGATCAAATGAGTGCTGCATACTGAATTGCATTTAGTAAGATTCTTCGAATGAAACCAGACTGGCATTTGCTTTATTCCTAGGTATTTACATTTCCAGTGATTTGTAGCCTATAATGTAATTGAATAATAGTGGACGTCTTCCCCAATTTATGCGCATTTTAAAGGTCAACTGCCAACAATGCCCTAACTGTCAATCTTCTGCAGATCTTCGTGTGTTTGGCTACAGACTCTTGGAGTGTCTGTAGACAACAGCACCGCTTACGAATTGCCTCGCGGAGCCTCCAACCTTATCCACTAGGTCATTAACATAAACTGTAAACAGAAGCGGCCCTATAACAGTCCCTTGCAGTACTCCCGAGATTATATTTACACTTGTCGATTGTGTTCCATTGAGACCGACGCGTTGATTTCTAGAAAGTGCTGTATCCAATCACAAATCTGCTCCGATACTCGGTAAGCTTGTATTTTGTTCACTAAAGGGAGGTAACGTTGTCGGAAAAATGTTGCAAAATTCAGGGTGAGTACACACACAGGCAGATAAACTGGAACATAAATAGAAGTATGTAAACGTAAACACCGCCACTCACAGATTAGGCCTTAGGCCTGTCCCGAACAGCCGACTGCTGCCTACAAGTCAGTATGAGGAGTGGTACATGATCGCGGTACATGTGATGAGTATGTCGCCAAATCCTCCAGCTCTTATTGCCAGTAGATGAATCCTGACAATGCCGCTGCTTCTTTATTACAGCAGCTCCTTATCTGGCCTCACCGGAGCTAAGAGAACCCCATAGCAAATCTTCCTACCTCGGAAAAAAATGTGAAGAGGTACTGGCATCGAATCCGGGTCCTTATGTACCGAAGGCAGCGACGCTAACCGTCTTTTTTTTTGTGGAACATGAGAGGGAGATATAAATTTTATTTCCTAATGAACAATACATCAGATCAGCACATAACATTAGAAAATACAAACGGGGAAAAACTGACACTTCTTTGTAAGCAGACGGATGGTAGCAATGATATGGAATATCAGTATGTGTAGGTCGCACTCCGCCTTTAGGCCACAAGTGGCCCATCGGGACCATCCGACAGCCATGTCATCCTCAGATGAGGATGCGGATAGGAGGGGCGTGTGGTCAGCACACCGCTCTCCTGGTCGTTATGATGGTTTTCTGTGACCGGAGCCGCTACTGTTCGGTCGAGTAGCTCCAGCTCCTCAATTGGCACCACGAGGCTGAGGGCACCCCGAAAAATGGCAGCAGCGCGTGGCGGCCTGGATGGTCACCCATCCAACTGCCGGCCACGCCCGACAGCGCTTAACTTCAGTGATCTCACGGGAACTGGTGTATCCACTGCGCCAAGGCCGTTGCTGCACAGTGAGTTTCGGGTTTCAGTGATCAGTGCGAGATTGTCAGCGAAATACAAAAACACTCCAGTGGGAGGCGCTGTGCGTCATGGAGAGTCACTCAAAAATGTCTAGAGCCTAGGCAATAGTTCAGTTATTTGCACAGTACAAATATAAATGTGATAAACGTGTGAAACAACTGGACACATCTACTTTAGACATTATCGGAGAGCACCTGCAGCACTCAGATGATTCATGGATTGGAAATTCGGCGTGTGGGCGGAATGATTAACAGCCGAGGAAGCCGTAAGTAATTCTATTCTTCGGTGTTGCCCTTTTCAAGTATGTTCCACATGGTTAATACAGTCTTGAGTTTCAGTTCTCCTCTTTCTGTTGCACAAGTTGTAAAAAGTATCACCCTCTTATTTGTACGCACTCACAGACCCACACAGAACATTTTACGTCCTCCAATAGGGATGCTAAGCCAAGATGCGCATCTCTCCATAGGACCATTTCATTGTCGATGGAAAAGCATAATCTCATCCATAATTTCTTTTTCTGGATCGTTTTGCATCATGTCTAATGTACTCGGACAGTCAGCTACCATCAGAAACACAAATTTGGACTGAACTGGGATCGGCCGTCGTCGCCATCGACAACACTGGTGGTTCTGCGCTCTACTATAGTGGTGTGCACGTAAGAAGGTGTGTGGTTGGGCGACGAGCATGGCAAGAGGCAGTGCACCAAGCGACGCTTCAGTCAATAATTTTATTCTGTCGATTCTAACTGAAGCGTGCGTGTAGAATATTCAGCATCGATTTTCCTGCTTGTTTAAAATATGGTGAAGGTATGCAGTTACTGTGGCGTTCATTATGGGTGGCATAAAACAAACACGACAATCAATACCTTAAGAAGCGACGATGGTTTTCTGAGCGCGTACGTTTTTCTCGGGAGAATAACAAGCAAAAACAGTGTCTCGTGTGGTGCTCACCCCAGCGTTGCCACTTACTAGGGGAGGCAGCGACTGTATAGTATAGCGTAGGACAAGGATAGAGAGCATATTGGCAACGTCGCAAAGTAAGCTCCCTACCTCTGATGCACACCATTACAGTGGTGCCACCTTCCCCGTATGCCAACTCTGGAGAGTTCTAAACACTAATAGGCATCGCATTTCCCTCCGCCAAGCCGCATATACGATACGCAGCTGCATCTAAGACATCGCCCTACCTTCTGCCGCCCACGCATCGACAAGGCGTCTTCATCGACGTGAACCGTACAGTATTCTGACAACACTTTTTTCTTTTCCTTATAAGAGGACATCCCGCCCCCTCCCTCCCCCCTATAGTTCTACAGCCAGTCGAAGAACAACATCAGTGCATTATAACAGAGTCATTCAATGTTACTTGTTTGTTAATATGTAATTTTTTATCTGTGATGTGCTCATTAAAGTAAACACACGATAGAGATGACGCTAATACTGTCTAATACTACCTCTAGAATTGAATATGACTTCAGCTCATTGAGGAGGAATACACAAGTTTCTTCAGACTTGAAACTTCCCGGCAGATTGAAACTGTCTGCCGTACCGAGACTCGATCTTGGGACCTTTGGCTTTCGCGGGCAAGTGCTTTACCGCCTGAGCAACCGAAGCAGGACCCAAAATCCATCTTCACAGCTTTACCTACGCCAGTACCTCATCTTCTACCTTTCAGACTTCACAGAACGTGTCTTACGACCTTGCAAGACTAGCACTTCTGGAAGAAAGGATGTTACGGAGACATGGCTTAGCCACAACCTGGGGGATGTTTCTTGAATGAAATTTTCAGTCTGCAGCGGAATGTGTGCTCATGTGAAACTTCCTGGCAGATTAAAAAACTGTGTGCCAAACCGAGACTCGAACTCGGGAAGTTTGCTTTTCGCAGGCAAGTGCTCTTCCGACAGAGCTATACAAGCCAGACTCATGACCCCTCCTCACAGCTTTACTTCCGCCAGTACCTCTTCTCCTACTATCCAAACTTCACAACAGCTCTCCCGCAGCCCCCAGGCTGTGGCTAGGCCATTTCTCCGCATATCCTTTCTTCCAGAAGTGCTAGTTCTGCATGGTCCGCTGGATAGCTTGTGTGACGTTTGGAAGGTAGGAGACGAGGTACTGGAGAAGTATAGCTGTGAGGAGGTATTGTAAGCTGTGCTTGCGTTGCTCAGACATTAGAGCACTTGCCCGCGAAAGGCAAAGGTCCCGAGTTCGAGTCTCGGTCCGACTCACAGTTTTAATCTGCCAGGAACTTTCATATCAGCGCACAGTCCGTTGAAGAGTGGATATTTCATTCTTAAGGTGTATCACATCCAACTGAAGTAACTCCCGAAAAATTATATCTCACACAGTTATCAAATTGCCATGACATTAATTGCTACGTTCCACATGGCAGTTCAAATTCTCCCAAGCATTTTTATGGGATTAAATCGGGTCATTTAGCTGACCAATGGAAGTGCAATAGGATATATTGAAAGAAGGAATGCATACAGCACACTCATTATGAAGGTGTCAATTGATCACCGAAATTGTTGAATTAAACATTAAGTTCATTTTTTTTAAATGCCAACATATTCACGAACCACTATTGGCCTACTATTTATTACGATTTCCACTGTTGTAATTTTGATCTTAGACAATTTTCAGGTGGTTAAAGTTGCTGAAAACACATCAGCTGTGAACACCAGAAAGGGATAAAGAGGATGTTGACAACTTCTGCGTTTTCAGTACTTTTAAACACTTGAATCTGATTTAAGATCGAAATCGCAATTACGAAAATTTTAAAAATCAGATCAGATTAAATAATTAAATAAATTAATACAGTCGATAGCGAATATGACATCATTCAAAAATTCTACGTGACTGTGATTCCGCAACAAATATAGCTGTCTATCCTGGCTGATGTTATTGGTAACCTGAACGATTAGGCCCATTCATGGAACGAAAAACACCCCCAAAATATCACAAAACCGCATTGCGGATTAAACGCCTGATTGAGCCGTTGGTGCACTCGTCTGGCTGCATCATTTGAAAACGAGGCAAATTCGTGACTCATTGGAGCACACTGCACGCGTACAGTCAGTTACTTCCCATCGGCTCCCCGGTGCGCGAGCATCCCAGAGCGTAAACACCTGGCATCTCATGATAGAAACACAAGTTCCACTTATCTTGCCCCCTAACTGTACACATTTACAAAATAAAATATTCGCAAACTGCCTCACTGTTGCTGCCGCTCCCCCTTGGAACAAGCTGCCTGCACTCTGTGCACAGTGAAATGCCCTGTTGCTTTTAAGCCCTTCCATATGT
Source organism: Schistocerca cancellata (assembly GCF_023864275.1). Classification (NCBI taxonomy): domain Eukaryota; kingdom Metazoa; phylum Arthropoda; class Insecta; order Orthoptera; family Acrididae; genus Schistocerca; species Schistocerca cancellata. The sequence continues at coordinate 426,664,545 of NC_064631.1, forward strand.
CACCCTCGTAACGTTATCCCTAAAAATTAACATGTTTGGTCAACTTTTAGATTGTCAAACAGTAAAGCCAACGCTTCTGTCTTTTCCCAGTTAGGCTTCTTTGTCTTTTAGTTTCCCTAGGAGTCATGCCACTTCCTTTTCAAAAATGGTTCAAATGGCTCTGAGCACTATGCGACTTAACTTCTAAGGTCATCAGTCGCCTAGAACTTAGAACTAATTAAACCTAACTAACCTAAGGACATCACACACATCCATGCCCGAGGCAGGATTCGAACCTGCGACCGTAGCGGTCACGCGGTTCCAGACTGAAGCGCCTTTAACCGCACGGCCACACCGGCCGGCACTTCCTTTTCACTTACGTTCATTAGCTTCCTAGGTGTACAACGATTTTCCGAAGTGCAAGGTTTGTGTCTTAAGTATACCTGGTTCTAGGTGTCTATAATCTATAATCGGAGTATGTATGGTGCTGACGAGTTTGTGTTGTTTGATGATGAAGGAGGGAAGAGGATAAAATCTGGTACCATCACTCAACTCCTCTTGAGCAGCACGGAAGGAACCGCCAGACAACGTCTCTAGACCAATGACGGGGCGCCATCAACAGTTTCACAGGCTCTCACGCCGTGAGACACTGCAGATAGGTTTGAAATTTAACCCGCTACACTGGCCCAAAGTCTGGTGTCGTCCTCTTGCCGGCTAAATATTAATGAGGATAATTTCTTCTACCACCCGATTCTAATCGGCTGCATACGAGTCGAAAGCTTCAAATAAGCATGTGTTAACCACGTACTGGCCTATAGAGGCGGCTGACGGAAGAGTCGTTCTGTATGAAATTAGAATTATATATTAATACCTTCAGCTGCTGACGGGCGTTGATACATATCAACGGGGATAGGTGAAAATATGTGCCCCGACCGGGACTCGAACTCGGGATCTCGTGCTTATATGGCAGACGCTCTGTCCATTTGAGCCACCGAGGGCACAGAGGTTTGTGCGACTGCAGGGACTATCTCGCGCACGCCTCCCGCGAGACCCACATTCTCACCTTATATGTCCACACACTACACACGAAGTGTCCCTACCCAACACACTCATTACTCGTGGAAAACATTCTTACCAAGTCCCTTAAGTCCCTTCGGACACGTCCGAACACGTCCGAAAGAACAGACACTATATCCATATGAGTATAGAGTCGTTCTGCGGCTCGCGTCCAGGTGCACGGGCGTGTTGAATATTGTGCAGTAGTCATTGGCAGCCACATCAAGGGGCGACTGAAAGACTACAAACGGTCAACTCACACAAATACCGAGGTGTAATGATTTGTAGGGATATGAAATGGAACGATCACAAAGGCTTAGTCACAGGTAAAGTAAGTGGCAGATTGCTGTTTATTGGTAAAGTACTAGGGAAAATCGATCTACAGAGGACATTGCTTGCAAATCACTAGGGCACACATCCTAGAACATTGCTCAAGTGTATGGGACCGAACCAAACAGATCTAACAGGGGATACTGAACGTATACAAAGAAGGGAAACACTATTGGTCTCAGGTTTTTTGACCAGAGGGAGAGCCTCACAGAGATACTGAAGACACTGAACTGGAAGACACCTGAAGATGGACGCTAACTATCCCGAGAAAGCCTACTTGCAAAGTTCCAAGAAGCGGCTTTAAATGATGAATCTAGATATGTACTACAACATCGTGTGTGAAAATGCAACAGGAATCTTGAGGACAAGATTAGATTAATTTCGACAAGCACAGAGGCATTTAAACAATAATTTCTCCCGCGCTTCGTATGTGAATGGAACGGGAAAAATCCTTAATATCTGGTACAATGGGAAGCACCTTCTGCCATGTACAGTTGTTTGCAGAATATGGATGTAGGTGTGGAGTAAGTTTCAAAGATGTGTCCTATCCAAATGGCCGAAACAGCAGCACAAAAATCCCCACATTCAGTGCGTTTTGACTCCGTAGTTTCTTGTCACTTCTACGAAAGAGTTAGATCAATTAATTTTTCTCAAACGTATTGCTATACTGGCCTAGAAAAATACCATGATTCAATTTTAGAACATTGTGACTGTTTTATTCTTCAGAATTTGTCATTCAAGCGATATTTGTATAACGCAAGCGGTTATGGTACTCGGAAGCAAACTACTTTTGTCTGAACCATTTTACACAACTGTTTTCTTTCATTCCATTTTATTTCGTGGCGTAAACTTAGGATATACTCACAAACACTCATTATAGCCATGTACCCGATAGTGATGCTTCTCTCACCGGAAAATAACTGCAGTAGTGCGGATCTGTCTCGAAAATTGAGCATTATGGGACAGATATTGACTTTCTTTTGTTATGTTTTCTGATTGGTTTGTTGTGGTCCTCCACGAGTTGACTTCCCCTCTTCATCTCAGGGTAACACTTCTACCTGATTTGTCTCGTATCTCCTAATCTCTGTCTTTCCTTTTCCCTTTTTATTCTGTGGCTTCCTCTAGTGCCAGCGACGTTATTCCCCGATGTCTTAACACGTGCCGTAATGTCCAGTCACTTCTTATTGCTAGTGTTTCTAAAAAATTTCTTTGGTCGTTTATCTGCAAAGAACATCCTCATCCCACCAGCGTAATTAATTTTCGGCATCGTTCTGAAACGTCACATCTCAAAGACATCTGTTCTTTTCTCTTTTGGTTTTCCTACATTATGCTTCACTTCCACGCAACGCTCTGCTGCACACGCACGACCTCAAAATTTTGTTTTTCAAAGTAAGGCGTACGACGCTCATTGAATTGTTTTTAGTGAGGATTTTTCTCTTTATCTGTGCTAATTTTCTTCACATATTCTCCTTATTTCCTCCATTATGCGTAATTTTGTTTCCAAGGAAGCAGAATTCGTGTAGTATGCGATCTCCAATTTCGATATTAAGTTAGTCACTAATCTCATTTATGTCACTTTTCAGTAGTTCGGTCTTTCTTTGGTTCGCTTGTAATCCATATTCTGTGGTCAGGGGTCTATTCATTCCATTCAACTGACTATGTAATATTTTCTAACTTTCATAGACGACGGCAATGTCATCAACAAATCTTAAGATTGAAATTCTTTAAAATTATATTTTACTCCTGTTTCTATTTCTTCGTCCCATTCTTGGTACAGATAGTGAACAGTAGAGGAAGAAGACTGTATTCCAGCCTTATGGCTATATTAATCTGTGCACTCTTCTCTTGGGCTTCCATTCTTATCTGATTATTGTACATATATACTTTTTTAGCCTTTATACTTCTGTGGATTTCAGATACCTTTATTCACTTTACACTGTCGAACCGTCTTTCTAGAACAACATATCCTAAGAAACTGACTTTATTACGAAAGGAGATTTTGGTTACACAGGTCAGTCAATACTTCCTTTTCTAGATTTTCCTAAACTATTTTTTTTGCATGATACAGTGCCGTAGAATGCTGTATGGTTTCCATACGACAGACTTGATGGAATTTCAACTATCTTCACTCTAAAAATTTTCAGTTCTGCAAGTACTGTACAAACATCCACTTTACTTGCCGTAATGTGTAGAGTGTGTACTTGTGTGAATTAGTGTGATAAGTTATTGTGCAGCATACTGTTGTGTTTTTGTTCTTGTGGATGTCTACGGTAACTGAATCGAAGGGACAGAGGGTAGCCCAATGCTGGAACATAGCCAACGGCTCTCGAATACCTCTGAACGGGCCGCAGAACTTAATGTCCCTATCCGACGGAAGGGGGCCCATCAACGTTGACACACGCCGCCATTCCACCGCACTAGCATGCTTTAACATCATTGGCGACGGGGGTGGAACTGTACCTAGACTGTTTCGAAAATACTACCGTGACAGTTAGTCATTCCGTGCTCACGCGGCTGTTACAGCCTCAGATGCGTTTCATGGCGATTCTCTTCCATCCAACTCCCTCTCTGATTCGCTGCCAAGTTGCGCTGGAGTTGTTATTTCCGTTCGTGACAGACTGTCACGCAGCTGAGTTGTTGTGAAACTGTAAGTATATGTATGTACCACCTCGTACAGTATGTGCTTGAAGTATCCTGAAAAAACAAATATCCAGTTCAGAAATGTGCTAAACAGTGATTACTAAGCAGTCCATAATATCTAGGTTCGGACGGAGATATCACTAGCGTGGACACTTGTGTGTTATGCTATAGAGAATCACGGAACAAGCTGCCTTGAATTAGTTAACGGACTAGATAGATTGAAGTATCGCATTGCTATTGCCAGCAACTACGTACCTAACCTGTCACATGGGCGGACACCGGAAAACGGCACTAGCGTCTCTGTTTGTAAGCCTTACGTAAATAAACGCGGGCTGTAAAGTGATGCCTCCGCATTTTTTATGTGAAAACTCTTCAAGCGTTTTTAACAAAGGCTTTGTAAACAAATCTTTTTGGACGAAACAAACGTTATTAACACTCCACAACTTTATTCTTCGTGTCTACATACACTCAGGCTCATAAATTAAGGACAATGCTGATACTTGGTGAAAGAACGCTCTGGTAGGCGGTTTGCGGGTTTAAATCACCTCGGGGTATGACCATGCGGTGCATTTGACCGGCAGTCGTCGCACGGTGGCACTGGCAGCAGTCCACATACGCAGACGTGTGTTGGTGCATGTCAGACTACGGTGCAGTGAGTAAGTGTGCAGACGTTTTCAGACGTGTTAATGGTGACTGTGTGTTGAAAATAGCTCAAAGAACACATATTGATGACGTTATGAGGGGTACAATACTAGGGCGACTGGAGGCTGGTCAAACACAGCAGGTCGTCGCACGGGCCCTCTGTGTGCCACAAAGTGTGATCTCACGATTATGGCAACGATTCTAGCAGACAGGAAACGTGTCCAGGCGCTACAGTACGGGACGTCCACAGTGTACAATACCACAAGGAGACCGATATCTCACCATCAGTGCCCGCAGACGGCCACGGAGTACTGCAGGTAGCCTTGCTCGGGACCTTACCACAGCCACTGGAACAGTTGTCTCCAGACACACAGTCTACAGACGACTGAACAGACATGGTTTATTCGCCTGGAGACCTGCAAGGTGCATTCCACTGACCCCTGGTCACAGGAGAGCCCGTAAAGCCTGGTGTCAAGAACACAGTACATGGTCATTGGAACAATGATCCCAGGTTACGTTCACGGACGAGTCTAGCTATAGTCTGAACAGTGATCCTCGCCGGATTTTCATCTGGCGTGAACCAGGAACCAGATACCAACCCCTTAATGTCCTTGAAAGGGACCTGTATGGAGCTCGTGGTTTGATGGTGTGGACTGGGATTATGATTGGTGCACGTACACCCCTGCATGTCTTTGACAGAGGAACTGTAGCAGGTCAGGTGTTCGGGACATCATTTTGCACCAGTATGTCCGCCTTTTCAGGGGTGCGGTGGGTCCCACCTTCCTCCTGATGGATGATAACCCACGGCCTCACCGAGCTGCCATCGTGGAGGAGTACCTTGAAACAGAAGATATCAGGCGAATGGAGTGGCCTTCCTGTTCTCCAGACCTAAACTCCATCGAGCACGTATGGGATGCTGTCGGTCGACGTATCGCTGCACGTCTTCAAACCCTTACGACACTTCAGGACCTCCGACAGGCACTGGTACAAGAATGGGAGGCTATACCCCAGCAGCTGCTCGACCACCTGATCCAGAGTATGCCAACCCGTTGTGCGGCCTGTGTACGTGTGCATGGTGATCATATCCCATATTGATGTCGGGATACATGCGCAGGAAACAGTGACGTTTTGTAACACATGCGTTTCGGGACGGTTTTCTCAACTTATCACCAATACCGTGGACTTATAGATCTGTGTCGTGTGTGTTCCCTATGTGCCTAAGCTATTATCGCCAGTTTTGTGTAGTGCCACATTATGTGGCACCACATTCTGCAATTATCCTTAATTTATGAACATGAGTGTAGTTGCAGGCCTCTGCTGCTAGATGCCCTCGAATTGTAGTGTGTAACATGTCAGAGAGTACCATAAGTGTGTAGCTGCGTCAGAAACAGCGTGCTGTAACCGAGTTTCGAACTCGAAGAGTTAGTCCACACATGGAGCAGCCTCTCCTTCAGCATGACAACGCCAATGCACACACGAGCGCTGCGACATCCGCAACGATCCGACGCCTTGGATTCACCGTCATAGAGCATCCTCCATACAGTCCCGACTTGATCCCATCCATTCATCTGTTCGCAAAACTTAAAAGAACACCTTCGAGGACTTAGCTTTGATAGTTATGAAGCTATTGAAGCAGATGTGAGGTCGTGGCTCCGTCAACAAAGTCAAGTAGTCTACAGTGACGGTATCAACAAACTGGTCTCTCGCTGGGAGAAATGTGTTCTTCGCCAGGATGTCTACGATGAGAAATGAATATGCAGAAATGAAGAATAAGGACATAGAATGCTAATAACGTTTGTTTTATTTGAAATGCGTTTTCACATATAAAAATCGGAGGCGTTACTTTTTAGTACTACCCGTAAATCGTAGAAACCGGCCTGTTGCGTCCAAGCGTAAAGAAAAGAGCAACAGACGTTCTCACGATAGAACAATGGCTGTCGCTTGAGAGCTTCCTACTCATGAAATGTAACGAGTCTTATATGAACACCGCGAATCATTGTGGATACGTGGACACGCTAGGACACTGGAGAGATGTTTGAATTTTAAAGCAGGATAGTGGTGTGAAGTAGGAACTTGCGAGACAAATTTTCGGTCATCATATAGTGTACTGTCACACAACCAGCTCGGCTATGGAAGTGTGAAGGAATTCTGCTACTTTGCAAGCAAAATAGCGCATCACGGACGAAGCAAGGAGGACATGAAAGACTAGGACAAGCAAAGATATAATCCTGACCAGTAGAAGTCTACTTGTAACAAACACCGGCCTTAATTTGAAACGAAAAACAAGCGAACACTGTCCGAATAAGCCTTGAAGGCCCAACGGTACCGACTGACCGCCATGTCATCCGCAGTCCTTAGACGTCACCGAATGCGGATACGGAGCGGCAAGTGGTCCACACGCCGCTGTCCCGGTAGTATTTAGTTTTCGTGACCGGTGCTGCTACTTCTCAATCAAGTAGCTCCTCAATTGGCCTCACAAGGGCTGAGTGCACCCCGCTTGCCAACAGCATTCGGTGAACGCTCTCGGTGATCTAACCAGGACCGACAACGCTTAACTTTGGTAATCTGGCGGGAACCGATGTTACCACTGCGGCAAAGCCGTTGCCGGTCTTAATTTGAGAAAGAAATGAATGAGGATGTACATTTGGAGCACAGCATTCTCTGATAGTGGATCGTGGACGAAGAAAATCGAAGTGCTTGAGATATGGTGCTATAGAAGGATGTCGAAAATCTGGCGGGCTGATAGGAAATGAAGAGGTTTTCTTTAGAATAGGCGAGGAGAGGAACATTTGGAAAACATTGTCGAGAAGAAGAGATAGGATGACGAGACTCATTTATTAAGACATCGAGGTATAATCTCCATTGGTCTTGAGGGTGTTGAAGAGGTTATAAACCATAATGAAAGACAGTGATTGTTATACATAAAAAAGAGTAAAAAACGGTGATGTGCGAGTGGCGTCTCGTTCTAGGTGAAAATTGAGGAAGCAGCGGTTTCGATCGATGCCTATCTTTGTAATGTCAGTTTAAATATTTACGAGAATATCTCGGCTCAAATACACTTGTCTGCATCTACATACATTCTCGGGAAGCCACCATACGGTGCATGGCGGAAGGTATATTGTACCACCAATAGACAGTCGCTTTCTTGTTTCATGCGCAAATGGAGCGAGGAAAAAACGACTGTCTATATTCCTTCGCACGAGTCCCAATTTATCTTATCTTGGCTTCGCGGTCGTTACGCGAAGTATACGTTGGCAGTAGAATCGTTGTACAGTTAGCTGAAAATCCCGGTTCTCTAAATTGTGAAATGAACTCATTTACATCGTAAAGAAAAAAAATATTAATTAATTAACTTGCTTGCTCTTTGACATTTGTCTTTGACAAAGATAAGACAGGTACTGCACTAGAAAGACTCTCTTTTGAATTTTTTTGCCTAGATGCATACATTATAAAATTTTTGCCTGTGCAGTACAAACAATCTGTGAAAAAATTTGACTGTAGATGAATTTGTTTCCTTCGTAGCTGCTGTAAGGGTTAGGTACAGGACGAGTTGGCGGTCGGAGGTTTCCGCTTCTCCGGTTCTCAGAGAATGCCAGGCAAGGCTAGAGAAAACTGCCACAACTCGTGATGAAGACTCCGTCTCTCTCTTGGCCACAAATGTACTCACAGTCGCCGTAAGATTTTCTGGAAAACACATTCAAAATGAGAAGGTTGAACAAATAGTCAGTGGCAATGTGGTATCTTCTGACTAACAAACTGGTCGCTTAGGGAACGTCTTGAACACACAAGCTGACGGCGAAATATTGCGCGTCGTTCGGACCGTGATAGTAGCAGATTCGTCCAGTATTGTTAATTCGCGAAGAACTCACTATGCACTGTGTTGCAAAACACACTAGTAGTTTTCATGAAGGTCCGGGGATCCAACATCGAATAAAAGTTGGTAAACGATATTTCCATTTTTCACAAATTAAATTTTTTATTCTTGATAATTGCGATTAAAAGTTGACCTCTGCACTTCATATTGCTTCTATATGCAAACTTATCTCCAACAAAAAAACGCAATGACTAATCGCCATTGCTTATTTCCAAAAATTAAAAGAAAACACAGATGTTCCTCTTTTTTTCAGCAAAGAGCGTTGTCGTCAGAGCAGAGAGCGTTGTCTTATCAAACTGCGGTAGCGCATCATCGCTGGTACGCGCAGCCGGAATATTACAATCATATTACATTACGTAGGAACATTACAATTGTCCCAATAGTGTTTCAGAAAACGAACATGTTCTTCCCTCCAGATATTTCCATTTGAGTTCTCGAAGCATATCCATAATACTCGCGGCAGCTCGGGTCTGAATCGCTACGATATTTTCGGTTAATATGCTTAGGTATTTAATCGTGACTGTGGCAAGCAGCACACCACTAATACTGTATTCGAACATTACGGGAATTTTTTTCCCAACGCGTCTGCATTAACATACGTTTTTTCTACTTTTAGAGCAAGCTGCCATTCATTACACCAAATACACTCCTGGAAATTGAAATAAGAACACCGTGAATTCATTGTCCCAGGAAGGGGAAACTTTATTGACACATTCCTGGGGTCAGATACATCACATGATCACACTGACAGAACCACAGGCACATAGACACAGGCAACAGAGCATGCACAATGTCGGCACTAGTACAGTGTATATCCACCTTTCGCAGCAATGCAGGCTGCTATTCTCCCATGGAGACGATCGTAGAGATGCTGGATGTAGTCCTGTGGAACGGCTTGCCATGCCATTTCCACCTGGCGCCTCAGTTGGACCAGCGTTCGTGCTGGACGTGCAGACCGCGTGAGACGACGCTTCATCCAGTCCCAAACATGCTCAATGGGGGACAGATCCGGAGATCTTGCTGGCCAGGGTAGTTGACTTACACCTTCTAGAGCACGTTGGGTGACACGGGATACATGCGGACGTGCATTGTCCTGTTGGAACAGCAAGTTCCCTTGCCGGTCTAGGAATGGTAGAACGATGGGTTCGATGACGGTTTGGATGTACCGTGCACTATTCAGTGTCCCCTCGACGATCACCAGTGGTGTACGGCCAGTGTAGGAGATCGCTCCCCACACCATGATGCCGGGTGTTGGCCCTGTGTGCCTCGGTCGTATGCAGTCCTGATTGTGGCGCTCACCTGCACGGCGCCAAACACGCATACGACCATCATTGGCACCAAGGCAGAAGCGACTCTCATCGCTGAAGACGACACGTCTCCATTCGTCCTTCCATTCACGCCTGTCGCGACACCACTGGAGGCGGGCTGCACGATGTTGGGGCGTGAGCGGAAGACGGCCTAACGGTGTGCGGGGCCGTAGCCCAGCTTCATGGAGACGGTTGCGAATGGTCCTCGCCGATACCCCAGGAGCAACAGTGTCCCTAATTTGCTGGGAAGTGGCGGTGCGGTCCCCTACGGCACTGCGTAGGATCCTACGGTCTTGGCGTGCATCCGTGCGTCGCTGCGGTCCGGTCCCAGGTCGAGGGGCACGTGCACCTTCCGCCGACCACTGGCGACAACATCGATGTACTGTGGAGACCTCACGCCCCACGTGTTGAGCAATTCGGCGGTACGTCCACCCGGCCTCCCGCATGCCCACTATACGCCCTCGCTCAAAGTCCGTCAACTGCACATACGGTTCACGTCCACGCTGTCGCGGCATGCTACCAGTGTTAAAGACTGCGATGGAGCTCCGTATGCCACGGCAAACTGGCTGACACTGACGGCGGCGGTGCACAAATGCTGCGCAGCTAGCGCCATTCGACGGCCAACACCGCGGTTCCTGGTGTGTCCGCTGTGCCGTGCGTGTGATCATTGCTTGTACAGCCCTCTCGCAGTGTCCGGAGCAAGTATGGTGGGTCTGACACACCGGTGTCAATGTGTTCTTTTTTCCATTTCCAGGAGTGTAGAAATTCTGTCTAAATTATCCTGTGTCTTCCTGCAATCACTCAACGACCACACTTTTCTGTACGCTGCAGCATAATCAGCAAACAGTCACGTATCCGAGAACCTATTCCGTATTCAGCCGTTAACAGTATGCAGTGCGGCACTGTGTCAAACACTTCCGGAAATCTGGAAATACCAAATCTGCTTGTTGCCCTTCATCCACGGTCCGCACGATATCGTGGGAAGAAAATGGAAGCTGATAATGTGAATCGAGTAAAATTTTGATAACATTAAAGCCGACGTCTTTCCGAAGAGCAAGTTACTGTTTACAAACACACACACACACACACAAACACACACACATACACACGTACAAACGCACAAACACACACACACATACACACACACACACACACACACACACACACACACACACACACACACACACACACTATCAGAAGAAACAGAACAACTACCTAATAATGAAAGCGTCAAGTTTTACACAGTGTGGTCAAAAACATTCTGAAAAGTGTATAAGTGCGTCGCAATGTAAACTGTGCTCAGAAAAAAAAAGTTAAGAGAAAAATTCGATATTTTGCTCCTTTTCCGAGTTAATTAACTTTGAAGTTAGCCAATCAGATCTCTGCGCGCGCATATTCAAGCGGCCAGCCACGGACGGTGTTGCCAAAAGCTTTCTTCGCTTGGTCTCCTAAAACAGAACAAGGGAGCGTTACAAAAATTAGATATGGGACAGTAGTAACGATTGAATCCGACTCAAAGGCTGAGCAGTCACTGCGCTATCATGTACGGTACGAGACCAGTTGACACTAACAGTACCTGGCAGACTGCTTGAATCTGCGCGTGCAGCGGCCTGGTTGGTTAACTTAATAGCAACGGCTATCGTGGCCGAGTTGATTCTTCATCTACATCCATGTGCATACTCAGAAAACCACTGTGATGTACATCGCAGAGGGTACTTGCCGTTGTACCCCGTATTAGAGCTTCTTTCCGTTCTATTTGCGTAAGAAGAGCTGGAAGAACAGCTGCTTAAATTTGTCCATGGTAATCACGAGGGCTACTTTTTTCAAGATCCGATCGATTGAGAAATTAAAAACCACACTGAAAATCCGATGAACGCCCGTCTATCGGGGGATGTCGCACTTTTCGGGTCCTGAGCGTACAGTGAGTACGCGGAGACGCCTGGAACAATAACGCATCCCACCAAGCGTGAAAGCTTGCTGAGGGCTATCGCCTGATTTCATACAGCCCACATAACGCAACTGTTATGCGTGTGGCCTCACACTTCAGGGGCAATGAAGACGCTTCTGCTGTGCGTTCGATGTGAAGTCCAGACTCGGCTTCCTCTGATTTTCACCTCTTCGCTCTCATGAACCGATGGCTGTGAGGATCTCATTTTGTCACAGACAACTACGTGCATACCAGTGTAGGGAATTGGAGGAATTCGCAGGCGGTTGCTTTCTATGACGAGGCTATTGGAAAGTTGGTACCAAGCTACGACAAATGTCAAAGTCGGAGTGGCGACTATGTCTAGAAGTATCTGGAATGTGTACCTAAATGTTGCAAACAAAACATTTTTGATTTTCACTGTAGTTTTCATTTCACGACCGATAGGACCTTAAGAAAATAAATAGCCCTCGTTGTGTAATCTTGCTTTCGCACTCACTACGGGAGCAATACGGAGGCCTAATACTTGTTCACAGGATGGTTTACGTAAATCTAAAAAGGTCTGACGGTTCAGGCATTTCATAACGTCCTTAGCGTTGTCCTATGATTCAAACAAATCTGCGATCATTCTTGTTCCTCTTCTCTGAATGCTCTCAGTATCCACCATTACTACTATTCGATATATGGATCCTACACACTTGAGTAATATTCTATGAATAGTCGAAAAAAATTTTGCAAGCAATTTACTTTGTAGACTGACTGCATTTTCCCAGAATGCTATGAACCGTAATCTGCTAACATCATTCCCCATGGCTGAGCTAGTGTGATCATATCTTCACAAACTGTGGCACCCAGGAATTTGTATAACCTGACTGATTACAATTGTCGTCGTAGAACACTGCTTTTTTGAGTTTTGTAAAGTTTATAATTTTACATTTCCAATTTGAAGCAAAATGTCAATCTTTGCACCACTATGGACTATTTTACATAGAGCAAAAACTTTTTTCATATTCAAAAAATTTGAAGTTCCTCTTACTATTGACACTGAAGAGACACTAACAGCCATGGTTCTATCATACTTTCCTGGGGCACACGTCGATTTGCCGATATGCTGCGTCCTCCCTATCAAGAAATCATCAACCCAGTTATTTGGATACCCCATTAGATGGTACTTTCGCTTACATGCGTTGATGTGGCATCGAGTCCAATGTAAGAAGTTCTGCGTCTATCTCACTGCTTGATCTACGGCTTTCAGTATGTCATTTGAATTGGGAGTGGTATGATCGACGTTTTTTGAATCCTTGCTTGTTAATATGTTGGATGCTACTGTGTTCGCGATACCTCGTTACGTTTCAGCTCAGAATATGTTCCAATGACGAAGATGGAAGTTGTGTCATACACATGTCGAGTTTTCAGCCGCATGAAATTACAAACCCTACGGCCGGCATATTCGTCCCGGGAGAGCAGCAACTGTATCGATATTTAAAACAGTTCTCATTTTTTCTTCAGTCTCAGTTGCACGCTTTGCGATATGACTTGTTTCGAACTCTTTGGATCATGTTCAGATCTATGTAATTGCGTCAGCAACACGTCGTGTTGTGTTAGTGCCTCACACAAGAGTCTGTCAACGACGTGAGGTTCTGACACAGACTCGACGGGTTGCTGACGCAACTACATAGAGCTGATGATGATCCAGAGAGATCTAAACGTGTCATGTATCAAGACACGTGTAACTGAAACTGAAGAAAAAATTAGAACTGTTTTAATTCACAAAGAGACGACAAAACAGTTATTACAATATTTCGAAGATTCTTCAGCTTGAGAGCACATTTCAAGTGTAGTTTTATAATAAGTAGTTTATGTTGAAATGTTCTTCAGCTTGAGATCACATTCCAAGTGTAATTTATAATAAGTAGTTTATGTTGAAATATACTATTCCAGAATTTTTAGAATGAAAGACACAGAAATCCACAAGCTGTTTAATGAACCAGATGCACGACATGTAGTTAAGAGCAGAAGAATAGAATGGCTGGGTTATGAACTGAGAAGAGAAGAAAGGATGGTGAAGGCAGTGCTAGAAGGGAAGCTACAAGGGTTTAGAGCCTTCGCAGACAAAACAGAGGAGGCTGTATGGAGTCAAGAGAGACTGGAGCCCTAGTAGAGCGTGACCAGCGGTAGAGACCGATGGAAGAGGCTAAAGACCGAGGGAGTGGACCGATTTCAGTTCATGTGGCCAACTTAGTAAGTGTAGGAGGTGGGCAATCACACACAGTACCACGCCTAAAATGGTATAGGAAACCTGTTGGTAATTAAAGCAACTGCCGCGCGGTATTAGCCAAGCGATCTCAGGTGCTACAGTCGTGGACTGTGCGGCTGGTCCCGGCGGAGGTTCGAGTCCTCCTTCGGGCATGGGAGTGTGTGTTTGTCCTTAGGATAATTTAGGTCAAGTAGTGTGTAAGCTTAGGGACTAATGACCGTAGCAGTTAAGTCTCATAAGATTTCACACACATTTGAACTTTTTTTTATTAAAGCAACCGCCAGTCGTCATGGGATGGAAACATGCAGGTCCTGTATGGCTTTCAGGGGAATCTTATACCATCCTGCCGGCATAACAGTGGGAAGTTGAAGTTACAATGATGAAGGTGGATAGATATCACGCAGCTTCTCTCCAAAGCAGACCACAAATGCTCAATAATATCGAGATCTGGTGACAGCAGTGGCCAGGACAGATGAGACACTTCATCCTCGTGTTCACAAAACCCGTTGTGGACGATGCCAACACCATGAACGGGGGCTCTGTCGTCCTGGAAGACAGCATCACCACTGGGGAACAAATATTGTGCTACGGGATGGACCTGAATCAACCAAAACGGTCACAAAATTCCTGGTGGTAATGCGACCTTGGAAATTAACCACGCGGCTCATGGAATACCACGATATGGCTGCCCAAATCTGCACCGTGCCTCCCCCCCTCCCTCCTAATTACCCCCCCCCCCCCTCACCATGTTTCACTCTTGCGACGTAAACTCGGCTAAAAACCTGAAACAATATGAAACAAGACCCATTCGATCAAATTACTTTCTTCCATTGTTCCACAGTCCAGGTTTTATAGCTTCGGCACAACGTTTTCCTGTTACAGGCATTTGCACCACTGATGACTGGTTTCGTGCTGTTTTGATGCTGGCAGTGTTCGCGTGTCCGACTTTCAGTTCTGCAGTAATTTTTGAAGCTGTCGTCCTCTTGCTGTTGTTGTTGTGGTCTTCAGTCCTGAGACTGATTTGATGCATCGCTCCATGCTACTCTATCCTGTGCAAGCTTCTTCATCTCCCAGTACGTACTGCAGCCTACACCCTTCTGAATCTGCTTAGTGTATTCATCTCTTGGTCTCCCTCTACGATTTTTTCCCTCCACGCTGCCCTCCAATACTAAATTGATGATCCCTTGATGCCTCAGAACATGTCCTACCAACCGATCCCTTCTTCTAGTCAAGTTGTGCCACAAACTCCTCTTCTCCCCAATTCTATTCAATACCTCCCATTAGTTATGTGATCTACCCATGTAATCTTCAGCATTCTTCTGTAGCACCATATTTCAAAAGCTTCTATTCTCTTCTTGTCCAAACTATTTATCGTCAATGTTTCACTTCCATACATGGCTACACTCCATACAAATACTTTCAGAAACGACTTCCTGACACTTAAATCTATACTCGATGTTAACAAATCCTTGCCATTGCCTGTCTACATTTTATATCCTCTCTACTTCGGCCATCATCAGTTATTTTGCTACCCAAATAGCAAAACTCCTTTACTACTTTAAATGTCTCATTTCCTAATCTAATTCCCTCAGCATCACCCGAATTAATTTAACTACATTCCATTATCCTCGTTTTGCTTTTGTTGATGTTCATCTTATATCCTCCTTTCAAGACACTATCCGTTCCAAGTCCTTTGCTGTCTCTGACAGAATTACAATGTCATCGGCCAACCTTAAGGTTTTCATTTCTTCTCCATAGATTTTAATACCTATTCTGAATTTTTCTTTTGTTTCCTTTACTGCTTGCTCAGTATACAGATTGAATAACATCGGGGAGAGGCCACACCCCTGACTCACTCCCTTCCCAACCACTGCTTCTCTTTCATGTCCCTTGACTCTTATAACTGCTATCTGGTTTCTGTACAAATTGTAAATAGCCTTTCGCTCCCTGTATTTTACCCCTGTCACCTTCAGAATTTGAAAGAGTGTCTTCCAGGCAACATTGTCAAAAGCTTTCTCTAACTCTACAGATGCTAGAAACGTAGGTTTGCCTTTTCTTAATCTAGCTTCTAAGATAAGCCGTAGGGTCAGTATTGCCTCACGTGTTTCAACATATCTATGTCGTCCTCTCATTTTTCGTCAAAGTTCTCTTCAGTTGCCGTCTGTCACGATCACTCAACACATACACCTTCGTCCACGATGGAACGTGGCAGATGATGTTTTCCCGCTTTCCCTTTACGTGGTACAAATCTTCGATATGGAGTCTCTTCGGCACTAAGCACTTCGGCTACCTTTCTTACGGAAGCACCAACAATATGACCACCAACAATTAGTCCACCTTCGAATTCGCTTAGCTCCGACATGATGCACTCACACCTACACAGAACACTTTTCTGACCACGACTGGCGCTTGCAACTTATTGAGGACATTGCACAGGGGGCGTTCGTAGTCAAATACAACATGCATCCTGCAGGCTTGCTAACATCTCTGTTTATGTTCGAGTACGCATCTCGTGCGGCGTTTTCATCATTTTGTCCGACTTCTGTAAGTGCACAAATTTGGGATCACTGACCACCAAAAAGTGAGTTGGAAACCGTTAAGACGCCACGCAGTAGCACTATGCGTGCTACAGGCCATAACACAAGTTTCAACAGATTGATATCTGGAACGTTCGAATTTGCATCAACACGGCTTCAGAAAGCATCACTCCTGCGAAACGCAACTCGCCCTTTTTTCACATGATATCTTGCGAACCATGGATGCCATATTCCTTGACTTCCGGAAAGCGTTTGACTCGGTGCCCCACTGCAGACTCCTAACTAAGGTACGGGCATATGGGATTGGTTCCCAAATATGTGAGTGGCTCGAAGACTTCTTAAGTAATAGAACCCAGCACGTTGTCCTCGATGGTGAGTGTTCATCGGAGGTGAGGGTATAGTCTGGAGTGCCCCAGGGAAGTGTGGTAGGTCCGCTGTTGTTTTCTATCTACATAAATGATCTTTTCGATAGGGTGGATAGCAATGTGCGGCTGTTTGCTGATGATGCTGTGATGTACGGGATTGTGTCGTCGTTGAGTCACTGAAGGAGGATACAAGATGACTTGGACAGGATTCGTGATTGGTGTAAAGAATGGCAGCTAACTCTAAATATGGATAAATGTAAATTAATGCAGATGAATAGGAAAAAGAATCCCGCAGTGTTTGAATACTCCAATAGTAGTGTAGCGCTTGACACAGTCACGTCGATTAAGTATTTGGGCGTAACATTGCAGAGCGATATGAAGTGGGACAAGCATGTAATGGCAGTTGTGGGGAAGGCGGATGGTTGTCTCCGGTTCATTGGTAGAATTTTGGGAAGATGTGGTTCATCTGTAAAGGAGACCGCTTATAAAACACTAATACGACCTATTCTTGAGTACTGCTCGAGCGTTTGGGATCACTATCAGGTCGGACTGAGGGAGGACATAGAAGCAATTCAGAGGCGGACTGTTAGAGTTGTTACTGGTAGGTTTGATCATCACGCGAGTGTTACGGAAATGCTCCAGGAACTCGGGTGGGAGTCTCTAGAGGAAAGGAGGCGTTCTTTTCGTGAATCGCTACTGAGGAAATTTAGAGAACCAGCATTTGAGGCTGACTGCAGTACATTTTTACTGCCGCCAACTTATATTTCGCGGAAAGACCACAAAGGTAAGATAAGAGAGATTAGGGCTCGTACAGAGGCATATAGGCAGTCATTTTTCCCTCGTTCTGTTTGGGAGTGGAACAGGGAGAGAAGATGCTAGTTGTGGTACGAGGTACCCTCCGCCACGCACCGTATGGTGGATTGCGGAGTATGTATATAGATGTAGATGCAGCGAAATAAAAAGATGAAATGCTAAGGTCATATAGACAACAGCTATGTTATGAAATAGATGCCGTAAGAAGGGTGTCTGACATTGTCAGAGATAACATCCTAGCATTCTTCTAATGTGGTTTTGGCAGAAAATGACAAAGGACGTTATAGACTGATGTATGAAGACTTAAATTCTTGCTTCTCTTTACCAACCATTACGTCACCTCGGAGCAGATTGTACACACCTGTAGAGTGTTAACTGACGGCATAGAAAGACGGATGCATGAAACCAAATTGTCTGGTGGAGTCAGTGCCACATAATAAATGTTGTATATTATTTGTCTGGATAACAGTAAGCGTAAATGTATGATAGCGAGTTCCTCTTAGTTCCTCACGAAAGCTCGATGGCGGCAATTACGAGTGTAAACAAAAGCTATCAGCGATAATGACACATTTGCCATCTCGATATTACTCACTTAACAGTTCCTGCGAGTTCAAACAGTCGTATTTACAAGCCGACGACGATAAATATCGTGGACAGATCTTTATTTGGCGCCGATTAGCCTTGCGGTCGCAAGACAGACGCTAGTCGTTGCGACGGCAGGATTAAAAGGCTCTTCGCGCGCTTTGTTTCCATGGTAACAGATTGCGCTCTAATGCTAAAGAACGCGAGGTATTTACGCGTCATATTTATTTCAGTACATATTTCCAAAACAGATAAAATGGCCTCATATTTCATCCAAGTTACTCGCTCTCCATGCAGCTAGCGACGAAGTACTGTACATTTTTCGTACTGACATTCAAATCAAAACACTTCATGAAACGGTGCGGTAACAGCTGTGAAATATGTGACGAAGCTGATAATAACATTAAAATTCGTAGTACGTTTTTGTCATTTAACTAAATTAAGACAGTCTAGTGCGCTGTCAAATGTAAACAACATAGCTGTCTGGCAATTACGAAATATTTAATATGACGTATTAAATTGCTCTTACAATGGTTGGCGACTAGCAACTATAGAATTATGTGAATTTCGGCACATCTGTCACTAAAAAATTAAAATGACACAGCAAAAAACTACATTATAACAACAAAACTTCATACTCGTGTGGACTGAGAGAGAACAGTGACAGACCGATTAATTTCGACAGTTCAGAGTTGGTGTTATAAATGAAAGAGGCAAGCAACTACAGATCGTAATGGCACAAATGACGGCGTTACTAACATACCTGACGAAAATGCTGCATCGCGACTTCAGTAGCCATGTGTTTCCCCGCTGCGGTGTCTGTGTATACCTCTCGCCTACACCAACCTCCGAAGAGAGTAGCCATGAAACACAAGTTCGCCAAGCGGTCGGTAGAGAGCAGCATCACTTTTGCGCGCCCATCGCGGTGTAGTTAATTCCTCGAGCGCTAGAAAGCAGCACTGCAGTTTTACCTCTCAACGATTTGTTTCCGTCAAGTGGGCGGCGATCGACGAATTGCCGAGAGCACAAAGAAACTGGGAACTATTTTGAACAACATGTGCCACTGTCTCCACGTGGCGGTTTCCGAATTTGAGGAACCGGTGGAAGAAAAGACATACGAAATAAAAAGAGTGCTGTGGATCCAGCTCACTTCACTCTGTTATCTGTTCGTATACAGTACTCTTCCTTACGCCTTAAGATTTGTGTGCAAGTTTTATAATAGTTTGTAGCCATATGCATACAGCTAATGTATTCCTGTACCATTTGTCTTACAACCATGGTGTTCATGAAATCTCTTTTGCGTTGAGGCACACACCGTAGTAAGTGTAAGAGCGTTCAAACGGGAAAGATACCGAATAAAGTGTTAAACGAACTTAATTGTCAGTTTCAACGAAGAAGCCCTTTCAAACCGACAGTGACAGATCTTTCATATGGGGTGTATTTTAGAGTAGAAGAGAATGTAACAACTCGGTAGGAAGCTTGTGCGTTAGTGCCAACAATCTAAGGACGCGATCAGCCAAATTTGAATCCCCAAAAGCAGTCACGCAGCTATACTCGAAGGAATTCGCAAGTAAAATCATTTTGACAACCATTTGCCGAAGAATGATGAGCTCGTGAAGAAAGTAACATGCATCTAGGTTAGTGTTTCATGAAGTGTTTTTGACACTCCCACAGTAAATATTCAAAATTGGCGAATAAGCATTTTCTAACTACGATTATGATAGGTCCATTTAGTTTTATACTTGTTAACAAATGGAATCTTTTTTTTCTGTATCTGGGTTCTAGGTAGGTGTAGTCACCAAATTTTGGGATGCTGGATTCTGGGGTGCAATCAGAATTTCTTTATTCACGTCACATCTCTGAGATTCAAAATACTGATAAAATCACTTCGATTTAATTTCGTATGTGATGAATATCAATGAAACCGAATTACGATCAGGAAACCCGAAAATTGTACGAAAAATTACATAAAAAATCATAACTGTCAGCACATTACACAGAAAGTCACTTGTATCACCGAAACAGTATTCATATTTAGAAACGTTAACGTGTTATGAAGTTAAATGTCAATTTATTTGGAGAAAAAGAATGAGGATGCTTTCCTTTTGCAAAAGTGCTCACCAGTCTCTCTAAACAAAAACCAAAAGTAAATCATCATTATAGAAGGCTTCTAGCGTCGTCCATAGTGATGTTCCATGTAAGTATTCACCATGTTAATCGCTAACGGTACCCAAGTTTTGAGGAAAAAAAAAAAAAAGAATTGTGAAAGTAAACAGTGTTATTTTCATGTCATTTTACACCCCATTTTTTGTGGTTGCCGAACATGTCAGTCACTACAGAAACATAATTTCTCTTATCTTCTGTTCTCCAAAAAGCCACGTACTGTGGCACTGAAAGAAGTCTAAGCATGCGTTAGTTTAGTAACAGAGATGCTTCAAACTGATGTCACTTGTTTTGAGAAAACTAATTACAATTGGTCGAAAACCTCACCCTATTAATCAAGAGCTTTTGCAAAAGTCTTCATCGGGTCTAGTTTAGTATGAAATGGAGGCAGTACGACTTCAGTTGGTAAAATAATGGTTTGCTCTTAACATTTCCCTTCCTACAGTATACATGGTTGTTCATAAGTACGTCTGCTTCAGCGGATGCCCGCGCGAAAAGCTCAAGACATACGGAAAACAGACACATGCCAGTGGATAGGGCATCTACTGGTGCTTAATATGTGCACCATTTGTGATACGGCAAACATCAATACCTGCGTGTAATTCACTGAAGTTGCTGAGACGAATTGCCGGGGAAGGCGTGACAGCAGCGCGCTTTGCACCTTGTTCATTGGGTTGCCTATCTGCAGGAAGCAACTAATTCGCTGCGCAATACAGAGCATATGATTTGTCTACGATGGTGTACTGAAAAGTAATGCCTCCGAATTTTTTATGTGAAGACTCTTAAACCTTTTTAAATAAAACAAAAGTTATTGGCATTCTACATACACTACTGGCCATTAAAATTGCTACACCACGAAGATGACGTGCCACAGACGCGAAATTTAACCGACAGGAAGAAGATGCTGTGATATGCAAATGATTAGCTTCCCAGAGCATTCACACAAGGTTGGCGCCGGTGGCGATACCTACAACGTGCTGACATGTGGAAAGTTTCCAACCGATTTCTCATACACAAACAATAGCTGATCCGCGTTGTCTAGTGAAACGTTGTTGTGATGCCTCTTGTAAGGAGGAGAAATGCGTACCATCACGTTTCCGGCTTTGATAAATGTCGGATTGTAGCCTATCGCAATTGCGGTTTATCGTATTGCGACATTGCTGCTCGCGTTGGTCGAGATCCAATGGCTGTTAGCAGAATATGGAATCGGTGGGCTCAGGAGAGTAATGCGGAACGCCGTGCTGGATCCCAACGGCCTCGTATCACTAGCAGTCGAGATG
The DNA here is from genome assembly GCF_023864275.1 of Schistocerca cancellata. Lineage (NCBI taxonomy): Eukaryota > Metazoa > Arthropoda > Insecta > Orthoptera > Acrididae > Schistocerca > Schistocerca cancellata. Next base: position 426,686,294 of record NC_064631.1, read on the forward strand.
ACAGGCATCTTATCCGCATGGCTTTAACGGATCGTGCAGCCACGTCTCGATCCCTGAGTCAACAGCTGGGGACGTTTGGAAGACAACAACCATCTGCACGAACAGTTCGACGACGTTTGCAGCAGCATGGACTGTCAGCTCGTAGACCATGGCTGCGGTTACCCTTGACGCTGCTTCACAGACAAGAGCACCTGCGATGATGTACTCAACGACGAACCTGGATGCACAAATGGCAAAACGTCATTTTTTCGGATGATTCCAGGTTCTGTTTACAGCATCATGATGGTCGCATCCGTGTTTGGCGACATCGCGGTGAACGCACATTGGAAGCGTGTATTCGTCGTCGGCATACTGGCGTATCACCCAGCGTAACGGTATGGGGTGCGATTGGTTACACGTCTCGGCCACATCTTGTTCGCATTGACGGCACTTTGAACAGTGGACGTTACATTTCAGATGTGTTACGGCCCGTGGCTCTACCCTTCATTCGATCTCTGCGAAACTCTACATTTGAGCAGGATAATGCACGACCGCATGTTGCAGGTCCTGTACGAGCCTTTCTGGATACAGAAAATGTTCGACTGCTGCCCAGATCTCTCACCAATTGAAAACGCCTAGTCAATGGTGACCGAGCAACTGGCTCGTCACAATACACCAGTCACTACTCTTGATGATCTGTGGTATCGTGTTGAAGCTGCATGGGCAGCTGTACCTGTACACGCCATCCAAGCTCTGTTTGACTCAATTTCCAGGCGTATCAAGGCCGTTATGACGACCAGAGGTGGTTGTTCGGGGTACTGATTTCTCAGGATCTATTCACCCAAATTGCGTGAAAATGTAGTCACATGTCAGTTCTAGTATAATATATTTGTCGAATGAATACTCGTTTATCATCTGCATTTCTTCTTGGTGTAGCAATTTCAATGGCCAGTAGTGTATTTATTCTTCATTTCTACATCTTTATTTATCAACATAGTCACCTTGGCAATGAACACATTTCTCCCAACGAGAGACCAATTTGTTGATACCGTCAATGTTGATTGTTTGATTTTTTGACAGAGCCAAAACATCACCTCCGCTTGTGCCGCTTCAAACCTATTAAACTGAAGTCCTCGAACGTGTTGTTTCAGTTTTGGTAACAGATGTAAACCTGATGCGCCCAAGTCGGTATTGTACAGAGGATGATCGATGACAGTGAATCCAAATTTCCAGATTGCTGCAGATATTGCAGCACATGTGTGTGGTCTAGCATTGTCATGCTGAAGGGGAGGGTGTCCATGTGTGGACAAACTCTTAGAATTCGTGCTTTGAGGTATCTGAGAGTCTCTCACTCACAGTAATAATAACACTGCACATCGCCTAGTGGCACGCTACAATCGGGAGCCCTCTAGCAACAAAGGGCTGCAAATATGTAGACACAAAGAATAAAGATCGGTATCGGTATCGAAATGAAAACCACAGTGAAAATAAAAAAATAAAAAACTGATTCGCAACAGTTAGCCACACCTTCTAGCTGGCTCTCTAAACAGTCGCAGCTCCGACTTGGACATTTGTCGTGGCCTTGTACGAGCTTTCCAGTATCCTCGTCACACAAAGCAGCCGCCTGTGCTTTCCGGCGATTCTCTACGCTGGTCTGCCTTTCGTTGTTTGCACCAAAATGATGTCTTCGTAGACAGCGGTTCATGTGAGCACAGATGAAGAGCGGAGGGAGCCAATTAAGGGTAGTATTGTGGGTGATTAATCACTTCCCATTGAAAACGCTGCAGGAGCGTCTTTATTGTCCCTGCAGAATGCGGCTGAAAAGTGTCTTGAAAAAAGAAATGCATGGCACTTATGTTATGTGGGCTGTATAGCTTCAGGCGAAATCTCTATCAGATCCACATACTTCGCGGGAAACACTGTTGTTTTAGGCATTTCTAATGATCACTTCGTTTTCATATAAAAATTGGGAGGCATTACTTTTCTGTACGCCCTCATACGTGTTCTGATATGCCTGCCCACTACTGCAACAACGTCACGGCACTTGTTACAAATCGAAATTTGGAGAAATGCCCTATTCAATTATGTGTGTCTGTTTTATGTACGTCTTTTAGTTTTCCCGCAGTCGTGTTCTGAAATACCAGAGGTATTTATTAATAACCCTGCACATTGGTTACCTAGGCCATTCCTTGACACTGTAGTAGTTTCTGATGTCATGGCTATCCCACAAACACCGAAAACAACTGTATTTTTTTATCCTAGCCTGTAATTGTAAAAGCATCCTATCTACTTTTAAATCACATCTGATTATGCGCCGATGATCTTTATATTTGGTGGCCTCCAGCAACATGATCATGTTTTTGAAATATGTTTCCTTTTTATCCACTGAATGATCTAAAGGTATTGATTGAAATTTCTTGGCATAATGCAGTAACATAGCTATTAAACTAGTTTAAACGAATCACTTATCAATCATCAACGTCACGGGTTATGCTCAGTACCCTAGTCTTGCCTCGAACCATTCACATAACGTGCAGACGCACAATGAAGAAGGTTACGCTGAACACTCAGTCTTGCCTTTAAACATGCAAGTACGTGCACATGCACATTGAATCTTTACTTTCAGAGTATGAAGACAAAGCATTATTTCTAATTCTGAACGTTGACATTCTTGTTCCTTGAGCTAAAAGATTCTGTTGCTGCGATCTAGAGTCCAGAATTTCAGTTTATTATTTAGGCTATTTCAAACCAAATCTCTTATAAGGGCATTCAAATGAAAATATATCAGAAGGGTAAGTCAGCTGTTTATTATTTCAACAGTAATCGCCGTAACTGTTAATACATTTATTCCATTGCGAAACAAGGCAGTCATTGCCTTCAAACAAGGATGTTTCCTGTTGCCTACTGTAATGTAATCAAGTCAATAACACAATGAGAAATGTACGATACCAGTGAGTATCGATATCTTCAGTTGCATTTAAATAACTTCGTATACACACATATTCATAAAAAATCAGTTGTCTCGTATTTAAATATTCATATTATACATATCTGAATTAATGTTGAAGCATTATATTTCAGTTTTTAAATTACTTTATTAGTTGTTTCGAAGATCTACCAGCGATTATTATCGACAAAGTTGTAAACTTTCAGTTTTTATGCTACACTCCTGGAAATTGAAATAAGAACACCGTGAATTCATTGTCCCAGGAAGGGGAAACTTTATTGACACATTCCTGGGGTCAGATACATCACATGATCACACTGACAGAACCACAGGCACATAGACACAGGCAACAGAGCATGCACAATGTCGGCACTAGTACAGTGTATATCCACCTTTCGCAGCAATGCAGGCTGCTATTCTCCCATGGAGACGATCGTAGAGATGCTGGATGTAGTCCTGTGGAACGGCTTGCCATGCCATTTCCACCTGGCGCCTCAGTTGGACCAGCGTTCGTGCTGGACGTGCAGACCGCGTGAGACGACGCTTCATCCAGTCCCAAACATGCTCAATGGGGGACAGATCCGGAGATCTTGCTGGCCAGGGTAGTTGACTTACACCTTCTAGAGCACGTTGGGTGGCACGGGATACATGCGGACGTGCATTGTCCTGTTGGAACAGCAGGTTCCCTTGCCGGTCTAGGAACGGTAGAACGATGGGTTCGATGACGGTTTGGATGTACCGTGCACTATTCAGTGTCCCCTCGACGATCACCAGTGGTGTACGGCCAGTGTAGGAGATCGCTCCCCACACCATGATGCCGGGTGTTGGCCCTGTGTGCCTCGGTCGTATGCAGTCCTGATTGTGGCGCTCACCTGCACGGCGCCAAACACGCATACGACCATCATTGGCACCAAGGCAGAAGCGACTCTCATCGCTGAAGACGACACGTCTCCATTCGTCCCTCCATTCACGCCTGTCGCGACACCACTGGAGGCGGGCTGCACGATGTTGGGGCGTGAGCGGAAGACGGCCTAACGGTGTGCGGGGCCGTAGCCCAGCTTCATGGAGACGGTTGCGAATGGTCCTCGCCGATACCCCAGGAGCAACAGTGTCCCTAATTTGCTGGGAAGTGGCGGTGCGGTCCCCTACGGCACTGCGTAGGATCCTACGGTCTTGGCGTGCATCCGTGCGTCGCTGCGGTCCGGTCCCAGGTCGACGGGCACGTGCACCTTCCGCCGACCACTGGCGACAACATCGATGTACTGTGGAGACCTCACGCCCCACGTGTTGCAATTCGGCGGTACGTCCACCCGGCCTCCCGCATGCCCACTATACGCCCTCGCTCAAAGTCCGTCAACTACACATACGGTTCACGTCCACGCTGTCGCGGCATGCTACCAGTGTTAAAGACTGCGATGGAGCTCCGTATGCCACGGCAAACTGGCTGACACTGACGGCGGAGGTGCACAAATGCTGTGAAGCTAGCGCCATTCGACGGCCAACACCGCGGTTCCTGGTGTGTCCGCTGTGCCGTGCGTGTGATCATTGCTTGTACAGCCCTCTCGCAGTGTCCGGAGCAAGTATGGTGGGTCTGACACACCGGTGTCAATGTGTTCTTTTTTCCATTTCCAGGAGTGTATATGTCTGTCGTGGTGGTAACGTTATGTGAAGTGGACAATCTCGGTAGAAGAGCTATTGTAAATGGAGATAATATGTTTTTGTAATACTACTGAAAACAGAAGTACTTTGTGTTAATATTTCAGTGTGAGTGAATATTAGCGACTATGGCCCATTTCGAAGGTTATAAACCTTATTTTTTTAATAATCATTGGTAGCCATCTGAATAGCACAATCATTTCATCAGTTAATTTTTCTCCGTATCAGAAATAAGAGCCGAGACGAGCTTCATATCCCACAGAAGACAACGAGGCCACTAACAAAATAGTAACGTAAGTAATATTTTATAGCTCTAAACGTAGATGAGGAATTCGGGCCAGGTTAATTAAAATAAAGGATCAGCGTCTGCTTCGAAGGCAATTCATTGAACATCAAGCATTGAAGACCCATTACATTACTGAAACATGATTATACGCAGGCAAGAACCTATTCATTCGAAGCAAATCGACGGACACGGTGGACCAACATGTTGCCAACGTTATTTCGACTGCGTTGCAAAAGTTTCATTGGGAACCATCCCCCATACTGTCCTGATCTCTCCCCATGTGATTTCCATATTTCTGGAGCCCAGAAAAGATAACATCCTTGGCCATCGATTTGTTTCGAACAGAGGGGTGCCCGCATGGGTACAATCACGCTGCCTTGGGCAACCGCGGAAATTTTTCCATGAAGGCATTTACTGTCTTGTCTCACAGTGGTATAAATTTGTCGATAGTTAAGACAATTAGTTTGGAAATAGTAAATCGTTTACTTATTTTTTTCCATCTGTCTCGTTTTCGTTTGAGTGCCTCTTACACTTTCGTCTGAGATATGAGGTGAGGTAACGTATCTTGCGATTTAAGGATATTCTTGTTCCCAGGTCTAGCATCTCGTTCACTTTCATTAGATATACCGTATGTATAGGCCAGATTTAATTTCCAAATCGGAGTGAGATATAGGCAATCCTTCACAATGAGGCGTAGGTTTACTTACTAAGGACACACCAGGGTCTGTAATACTACGTTTGGTTTTACCGTAATGGCTTGTTATACTTGTCGTGCAAAAATATGATTGTTTATGATCTCTTGGCTGTCTCTAAACCATTGGAACAGCAAACGGCGTGACAGCGATTTCCTCTCATCTATTATACAAGTTGGTTGTGCAGGTTACGCAAGCAATGTTCGGCGCGAACGTTTTATTCTGGTCGGCAAGAGAACAATCGAAGTTCAGTTTATGAGCTTTATTTACTTTCTCTCTGGTTTCCTTTGTTTTCTTGGAGTGAGCTTACCTCACACATAACAGACGTTATCGGGACTACTTGCACAGGCGCACGCCTTACTAGCAGTAAGAGTTTCACGGCCTTTAACAGTAATAATAATAAAATAAATAAATAAAAGTCGCTGCCTTGCGACTGACATGGCACCGCAAAGAGCATAACAAAAGTAAATTTAACACGTTAAGTGAAAACGATATGTCACAACGTAACTGTACTGCATAAAAAAGATGAAATCTTACTTCTGGTGGTGTAACAAAGGCATGTGGAAACGTATGGTTAACTGAAGGGGGAACAGCAGGGTTACGGTCGAAAAATCTCGAAATTTTTTATTACGGAATTCGAATGTATTTACATTGAAGAATCATTCCGCAAAATATTATGCTCGAACTCCAAAAAGTAACGACACTGTGAGCGTTTGAAGTCGAGCGCGCACGGCATGCCTCGGCGTCAGAGAACCGCTTCCGCACTCACGCTCCCGTCGTTTCGTCCGCGAGAAGTTTGGAGCTGATTCCAAAGGTTCAAATGTTTACCAATCTCTCGAGCACATAGTAGACTTTTACTTTTCACATTTGGAGATACGCTCCAAAAATAATATCCAGCGAAGCGAAATTGACACATTGCTTCAAATTTGTCTATTCAATGTAGACCATACTGCATTAATACACGTGGCAAATGCCCTTCAAATCAAACTCGGCGATGAAATGGGCCGAGTCTGTGAAGACAAAGGCCAACAGCGATGCGCGATGCGCTCAGCGACGAAAAGGGCTTTGAGGACCTAGATGGGGGCAGAAAGCGGTCATCCACTAGCCGGGCCGATACCTATTATGAACCAGGCATCGATGATATCCCGTAAGTTTCAAGCTTTGTCCATTTTTTATATGAAAAATGCTTGTCAACCTTTAAACGCATTTTTCTCAAAACCGTGTTTTTCGGCATGGATGTCGTCGCTCACGCTACAATTTTCATTAGATTTTAATAATTTTTGTCTCCCTTGATGTAATTGAATTCTCTTCAGTTTATCGCAGTCGATTTTTTTCGTGTTGATACACAGTATTTTTTCGGCCAAAAAGGAGGGGTCAAAATATGGCCATCTTTTTCAAATATCCATAATTTCACTTTTCTTTCCAAATCCCTACGCTGAACTAAAGTTACATCTGTAAGGACAAGAGTGGTATGTTAACTTCATATTTCAGGTAACCACGACCAGAGTTACAGCGACAACCGTCAATCTACCTCCTTTCAGAGCAGCGCCGCGCGGGGTAGCCGCGTGGTCTAGGTCGCCTTGTCGCGGTCCGTGCTGCTCCCCCCAACGGAGGTTCGAGTCCTCCCTTGGGCATGGGTGTGTGTGTTGTCCGTTTTAGCACTCCGTCTTCAGGCCTCGAGTGGCCTACCGGGACCAGCCGACCGCCGTGTCATCCTCAGTGGAGGATGCAGATAGGAGGGGCGTGGGGTCAGCACACCGCTCTCCCGGTCGTTATGATGTTATTCTTGACCGAAGCCGCTACTATTCGGTCGAGTAGCTCCTCAACTGGCATCACGAGGCTGAGTGCACCCCGTAAAATGGCAACAGCGCATGGCGGCGTGGATGGTCTCCCAGCCAAGTGCCGACCACGCCCGACAGCGCTTAACTTCGGTGATCTCACGGGAACCAGTGTATCCACTGCTGCAAGGCCGTTGCCGTGTGTTGTCCGTAGCGTAAGTTAGTTTAAGTTAAATTAAGTAGTATGTAGGCTTAGGGACCGATAACCTTAACCACAGAAGTTAAGTCCCATAGTGCTCAGAGCCATTTGAGCCGATAACCTTAGCAGTTTGGTCCTGTAAGACATAACAACAAATTTCCAAATTTTCAGAGCTGCCTCAGGAAAATCCCTATTACACAGTGAGATATTAATATTTTAGAATAAAGAAACATCAATAAGAACTGTAATTTATGCTTTATTCATTGTAGCAAACCCAATTTGTTCACTCCATTCCAGCATGGATAAAAAAAATTCCCGAATTCGAGTAATATTTTCGTCTGTCACCCTTTCGTTACCCCTTAAGACGTTTTGAAGTTGTTCCCTTACAATACAAATTTATATCACTTCTTTGAACATTCTGACAAATACAACTTACCTGCCATCTCGTAGTTTTTTTTTTTTAAACTGAAACTCTGTAAGACTAAAATAAAGAAGTAACTTGTTAGTGATAGTTTTTATACACTGTCTCACAAAAACAAGTGAAGTACCTAGAAGGGGATGAAGCAACCAAATAAAACTTCATGAGTTAAGAGGAAATGTGACATTATTCCAGTGATTGCAAAGTTGAGTCAACTTTAAAAAAGAACTTGTAACTATGCGCCCATTTACCAATAAGACGTTTCACCCCGTCTGTCCTGACTCGGTTGGGAGTGGTGTCAAAAGCCATTGTACCCTCTCCTGGTCCACAGCAGTTGTAACTGATACTTGATATCACGGGTATTGGCACTGGGACGGAGGTGACGTCCGATCTGTTTCCGCACATGTTGTATTGGAGACAGATCTGGGGATCTTGCTGGCCGCGGCAGTGTCTGGACATCACGCAGACATTTCATAGAGACAGGTGTCACGAGTGGACGGGCGTTATCCTATTGAAAAATGCCACAATGCCACATGAGAGATAACACAAAAAGAGGGGGGGGGGCTACGTTATTTCCGAAGAATACTATTGCGGAAATTTAGAGAACCAGCATTTGAAGCTGATTGCAGAACGATTCTACTGCCGCAAGCATACATTTCGCGTAAGGACCGCGGTGATAAGATACGAGAAATTAGGGCTGATGTGGCGAGTTTTTATGCTCTTTTTGGGGAGCATATTACAGAACAACGCCAATTAGATCTTTGGAAGGCAGAGACATGACAAAAAGCATGAGAAACATCCGAGAAGGGCCGTCGGGTTTTCTCCTTCTTCCCGAACATCCGAGAACGGTTGAGACTTAGACACGTTGACTCAAGTCGCTGTGCCGCGCCGACTGACCGCTCAGTTTGAGTCGCCATGTCACGGATTGCGCGATCCCTCACGCCGGAGGTTTGAGTACTCCCTCGGGCATGTATGTGTGTGTTGTTCTTAGCATAAGCTAGACCTCAGCAGTTTGGTCCCTTAGGAATTCACACACATTTTTGAACCACGGCACGGTCATATCACATCGGATGGGAAAAATTGGTTTTTAATTGTCCTGAGGCCAAAAATAGCATAAAAAGCGTCAATCAAAATCAAATTGGCTTATTTATTTCCGTGTGACTGGTGCAAAACAAGTTCAATATGCTGTACACCGTCTTCTGCAACAAGTTGAAATCGAGAAACAGCATGTTCCACAACTGATCGAAGTGTTTCCGTGGTCACATTCAGAATGCGTTGCGCAATGAGTGCCGTCAGTGCACCAAAGTTTGCAATCGGAACACTGAACACATCATCTTTCAGATAGCCCCACACGGGTTAAGCTCAGGTGACCGGTAGGCGAGGTTGTAGAGAAATGGGGGCTGATAATTCTAGCATTTCCGAAATGGTGCTTCAGCAGCTGCTTAACTGGATTTGAATTGTGCGGAGGTGCGCCATCTTGCATAAAAATGATCCCATCCACACATTCACGCCGCTAGAGAGCTGGAATGACGTGGTTGCGCATAAGGCACTCATAGCGCGTACCAGTGACGGCACAGGTAACAGGACCGGAAGCACGTGTCTCTTCGAAAAAATGTGGCCTTATGATAAATGATGCCGTATACCTGCACCACACAGAGACCTTTTCAGGATGAAGTGGTACTGGTTAATTTGCGTGTGGGTTTTCCGGTGCCCATACTCGACAATTCTGTTTGTTGACGTGTCCTGTCAGTTGGAAATGGGCTTCGTCTGTCCACAAAATCTTCCACGGCCAATCATTGTCCACTTCCATGCGGGCAAGAAATTCTAAATCAAAGGTCTCACTTGCTGGCAGGTCAACAGGAAGCAACTCGTGCACGTGGGTAATTTTGGAGGATAGCAAAGAAGTGTGGGTTCCTGTAGTCATGTCCTAGTTCATGAAACACGGGCAACGTATGAGTGGCCAAGTAAGTGGTCCCGACAGTCGGGATACCAGTTACTTTGGAATAAGGCTGGGCATCTCGGACATATTCTGAGTCGTGGTCACCTGTGTGCTCATACGGCAAAGACTACCAAATCCACCGGTTAGTCCCTCAACCGTTAGGGGTAAAACTCAATGGGACTCGGGGCAAGTAAGGCTATCAACCTGCTTCCCTAGTACTTTAAATATGATGCTGGCAACAATCAGAGCAAACTGCCTCGGACCTTTGGAGGTGATGGAGTCCCACCTCTAACTGACAAACCAGGGACTCCTAAGATACGACTCGGCAAACAAATGGTAATGAGATGGGGGCTACTGTGGGAAGAGGGTAGAGCTGGCAGAGGCTGCAAGTAAGATGGGGCTGGACGTTTTAGCTGTTAGTGACATTCGGGTAAGGGGTGAGAAAGAAGAGGAAGTGGGAAAATACAAGGTCTACCTGTCACGAGTCAAAGCAGGAATAGCACAATGGGCTGTAGGGCTTTACATCAGGAAAGAAATGGAACCCAGCGTAGTTGCAATAAGGTATGTAAACGAACGACTGTTGTGGATAGATTTGACAGTGTCTAGCAAGAAAATCAGGATTGTGTCAGTATATTCGCATTGTGAAGGGACAGATCAAGATAAGATGGATAGTTTTTATGAGGCACTCAGTGATGTAGTTGTTAGAGTAAAGGACAAGGACAGTGTTCTGCTCATGGGTGATTTTAACGCCAGGATTGGAAATCGAACAGAAGGGTATGAAAAGGTTATGGGTAAATTTGGAGAGGATATGGAGGCCAACAGGAACGGGAAACAACTCTTGGATTTCTGTGCCAGTATGGGCTTAGTAATCACAAACTCCTTTTTAAACATAAGAACATTCACCAGTATTCTTGGGAAGGCAGGGGAACCAGGATACAGCTTATAGTTTTTCTCTTTACTTATCGTTCTCAATCCCTGATATAGACCCTTTATGAATTTTTATTTAACATTTATTAAAAGCGTGGCTTCGGGGGACAAAGTTTTCTCGCTTGTGGTCGATTAAAAGGCTTGTTGGTACTTGGACGCTCCCGATCGACTTGTCATTGTTCTATCATAAACAACCTTTGCAGCCTCCAAATGACCTGCTGAGCACAGGCTAATTTGAGTAGTAGAAGCTAACTCTTCTGGCGTCAAAGTTTCACGAGCTGATTGGGTTCTTCTGCGTTTAGAACTCTTGCTCTATGACGCAAAGTCCCGAGGCGATGGCAGATCACAGTCAACCTGTTATTTGCCACTAACCGTAGGTGCCTGAAATGAAGCGGGTGCATTGAGGCATTCATTGTTTTGTTCCAAAAAGGGGCCCTCTGTCCCGTTAGCCTTTTGTCACCTTGTTCTCAGTTTACCAAACAACGAGGAGAGAGAGACTTTCATATCCTCCGCTGCCTGCAACTGCCGACCAATTTTCTCTGAAAGTTGTTACTTCAGGTAAGGGATTAATGGAGGTAGGCCATCACTCAACTGGGGTTTAACGATGTTGAATATTTCCTGCCAAGTGAATTTCACGTACTGTTCGTCCAAACCTGTGTGCAAAATATTACAGTAGCATTAGCAATAAATTAAATACAGGCAAATAGACAAATATCGTAAGCGAGTTGCACGGGAAACAGTTCTGAAGCCTGCTGCACCGCGCGCTACATCGACCGCGACGCGGCGCCGCGCCGTGTTGTGGTATGACATGTGGGACGACGGGCCAGAGGGAACATTCGTTATACAAGTGAATAGGCAGATATAGGCAGCTGATTCTTGTCAATTCCATCAGATAATTGATCAGTCTGTAGTCTGGAAGTTGTAATTCCGCGGTATATTGCGGTGTATGCTACTTTTGCTCCCGCTGAAAATGCAAGTTCGACAAATTATGGTCGTTTTGTACAAGCATCGAAAAAGATATAATATAAACAGGATAACCGTGTGATTTAGACTGCATTAGTGTTTGAATATGTTCTACATAACAGATCAGGAATTCCGGAAGGCTGTGAGGGACACACGTGTGTTCAGGGGATTCTTTGATGACACTGATCATTATTTAATCTGCAGCGAAATTGGTATTGTGAGGCCGGAAGTGCAGGAGGTCAGGTCCATATATAGGAGGATAAGAGTGGAGAAACTTCAGGATAAGGAAATCAGGCACAAGTACATAACAATGATTCTCAGAAAGGTAGCAGTTAGTTGAATGTAGTCAATTACAGTCATTGGAAAAGGAATGGACAAAGTACAGGGACACAGTACTAGAAGTGGCTAAAGAATGTCTTGGAACAGTAGTGTGTAAAGGTAGGATGAAGCAAACAGCTTGGTGGAATGACACAGTCAAGGCAGCCTGTGAAAGGAAAAAGAAGGCGTATCAAAAATGGCTACATACTAGAACTCAGGTAGACAGAGAAAGTTATGTCGAAGAAAGAAACAAAGCCAAACAGATAATTGCAGCATCCAAGAAGAAATCTTGGAAAGACTTTGGAAACAGGTTGGAGACTTTGGGTCAAGCTGCTGGAAAACCATTCTGTAGTGTAATTAGCAGTCTTCGAAAGGGAGGTAAGAAGGAAATGACAAGTATTTTGGACAGGTCAGGAAAACTGCTGGTGAATCCTGTGGATTCCTAGGGCAGATGGAGGGAATATTTTGAAGAGATGCTCAATTTAAAATACGATCAGTAATGTTTCAGATTTCGATGTACAATGGGATAGGAATAATGATGGAAATAGGATCATATTTGAGGAAGTGGTGAAAATGGTCAATAGATTGCAGTGCAATAAAGGAGCTGGGGTGGATGAAATTAAGTCGGAACTCATCAAATACAGTGGAATGTCAGGTCTTAAATGGCTACACAGGATAATTGATATGGCCTGGGAGTCGGGACAGGTTCCATCAGACTGGACAAAAGCAGTAATCACACCAATCTTTAAACATGGAAACAGAAAAGATTGTAACAACTACAGAGGTATCTCTTTAATCAGCGTTGTGGGTAAAGTCTTCTCAAGTATTGTTGAAAGGAAAGTGCGAGTATTAGTTGAGGACCAATTGGATGAAAATCAGTGTGGATTTAGATCTCTTAGAGGTTGTCAGGACCAGATCTTTAGCTTACGGCAAATAATGGAGAAGTGTTATGAGTGGAACAGGGAATTGTATCTATGCTTTATAGATCTAGAAAAGGCATATGACTGGGTTCCTATGAGGAAGTTATTGTCTGTTCTACGAGATTATGGAATAGGAGGCAAACTTTTAGAGTTGATGGTAAATTGAGTTCATGGTTCAGAGTAGTTTCAGGGGTAAGACAAGGCTGCAACCTGTCTCCACTGTTGTTCATATTATTTATGGATCATATATTGAAAACAATAGACTGGTTGGGTGAGATTTAGATGTGTGAACACAAAATAAGCAGTCTTGCATATGCGGATGACTTAGTTGTGATGGCAGATTCGATTGAAAGTTTGCAAAGTAATATTTCAGAGCTGGATCAGAAATGTAAGGACTATGGTATGAAGATTAGCATCTCCAAAACGAAAGTAATGTCAGTGGGAAAGAGATATAAACGGATTGAGTGCCAAATAGGAGGAACAAAGTTAGAACAGGTGGGCGGTTTCAAGTACTTAGGATGCATATTCTCACAGGATGGCAACATAGTGAAAGAATTAGAAGCGAGGTGTAGCAAAGCTAATGCAGTGAGTGCCCAGCTACAGCAAGAAGGAAGTCAGTACCAAGACTAAGTTATCTGTGCACTGTTCAATCTTTCGACCAACTTTGTTGTATGGGAGCGAAAGCTGGGTGGATTCAGGTTACCTTATCAATAAGGCTGAGGTTACGGATATGAAAGTAGCTAGGATGGTTGCAGGTACTAGTAGATGGGAACAATGGCAGGAGGGTGTCCACAATGAGGAAATCAAAGAAAAACTGGGAATGAACTCTATAGATGTAGCAGTCAGGGCGAACAGGCTTAGATGGTGGGGTCATGTTACACGCATGGGAGAAGCAAGGTTACCCAAGAGACTCATGAGTTCAGCAGTAGAGGGTAGGAGGAGTCGGGGCAGACCAAGGAGAAGGTACCAGGATTCAGTTAAGAATGATTTTGAAGTAATAGGCTTAACATCAGAAGAGGCACCAATTTTAGCACTGAATAGGGGATCATGGAGGAATTTTATAAGGGGGACTATGCTCCAGACTGAACGCTGAAAGGCATAATCAGTCTTAAATGATGATGATGATGAGCAAAGAACGATGTTTCGTAGGATTTTACGCACCGTGCTCACGGATATGTCCAATGTTCGGGCAATTCTCAGTTGCACTACACGTTTGCACACCACCACTTGTCTCCTCCTGCGCTGCTGTGGCCACTGCTTCCACTGACGTCAAATCAATTCATTTTCACCTTCTACCAGGTTGCACACCAAAAGAAACCATTTTTTCGAATTTCCGAATCATTTTCTCCAGACCCACAGCAGTCATCGGACCAGCGCGTTTTTTCAAACCCTTCAGTCACCGGAACTTCTGCAGAGCGACATGTGCACAGTCATCATTCTTGTAATATAGCTTTACAAGCAGAGCGCGATCCTGCAGTGATGGCGAACGTAGCAGATGCGAAAGGAGGAAAAGCTGTGTACCCGGCGTGTTTGCCGGCCGCTGTGGCTGAGCGGTTCTAGGCGCTTCAGTCCGGAACCGCGCTGCTGCTACGGTCGCAGGTTCGAATTCTGCCTCGGGCATGGACCTGTGTGATGCCCTTAGTTTAGTTAGCGTTAAGTAGTTCTAAGTCTAGGGGACTGATGACCTCGATGTTAAGTCCCATAGTGCTCAGAGCCATTTGAACCATTTGTGGTACAGAGTATCCTCCCACAAGAACGGTTCGGTGGCTTGCGGTGTATACTTATGCACATGTAGATGTAGATCTCAGTGACATACCGTTGTGCTGTCAAGCTTCTCTCAATCTGCACCATCCGTGACCTGAAGCTACACTCGAGAGCTCCCTAAACGATGGCGCCAGGATAACACTGCTGTGCCTCTCCGGAGCACTGGGTGAGTGGAACCTCTCCCCAGGTCTGCACCACACAGTGGGGCTGAGCCCCAAAAACGTGGCCGAAACTCCAAGGAGACGTTTAATTCAGACAAAACGCATCAGACGGGTTTTTTTGTGGTCGCTGATTACGAATTTGAAGTTAAAAATTGTCTAAACAAAATGGCGGATCCAATATAGCACGGAGACGCATGAAAACCCGTCATAATTTATTAATAATAGCGTATATAGAGGATTTGGAAATCAATAATTACAACAGTTAACACAGTGACAACTTGATGTGTTTATTAAACCAAAATAACAGAATATTCGTAGACAGTGTATTATAGAGTTAAACTTCTTCTCTATCACAAAAATTGTCATACATGTAGTGGAACAAACTTCAAAATCGATGATTAAGCACAACTAATAGACGTAATAGTATAATCAACCATAGAAGTAACAGTTATGATAATAATAATAAGAGAGCTATTGAAGACACTCGATCTTAACATTCAAAACTTAATCTGATTGATATTGAAGTTGTTGTTCTGCTGCATACAGAAATGTGTGGTAGGTTTCATACCTATTGATGCGAATCAGTATCTCTCTTGATGTCCTCGGAGTCAGAATCCACATCGGAATCTTCTATGGTCGTCCGTGGTGTGATTGGAATTGCAGGAGACAGTAACAGCTCTACTACCTCCTTCGCCAAACGTTTCATATGTTTTTGCGGCAGTTTTCTAATACTGGAAATATATGGATCGGAAGTTACCAGAACCCGTTTGGAAACATCTTTCAATGTTTTTACTCGTGAACACTTTCTGAAAAAGTCTTCGCTATATCTTTTAAAATCTTTGTTCCTCGCTTCTTGTGTTTCTTCGGATAATTGACCGATTGGTAGCAATGCGCGATATATTATTTATGGACTGTGAATCAATTCCTTGTACACTGTAGTAGACGTATATACCATGGACACAGCTCAAGGAATTTTCTCGCAGTTACCAGCGTATAATTATGGAACTTATCAATATTGATTTCATGTCCACTCGAAATAACTTACAAGACGACGTGAAACCGTTCTATCAAGTCTATGTTCAATGATGTTATGAGAGCAGATGTTTTCGAATTTTCAAAAAGCGTCGACCCGTTATTTCCATCTTAGGTATTTCCGTAGTGGGTTCAGACGATTGTCAATAAATCCAAATTTTGAGCTGAATCCCTTTTGAATAATCTTCTTGAGCTTCTCTACCATTTCTTTTTCTTCAGCACTGGGTGCTCGTCATTGTTTAATCTCAAGTTTGAATGCCAAATGCAGGCAGCATTCGAAAAACGTGATCCAAGCATGTAATGATGATAGTCCAAACCTCAGATTTTGTTCGTTGACTTCTTTTCGCAAAACATCATCGATGTTATTGAAATCTTTACTAGTATTTTCACATAAATCACATAGTTGCAAAGAGTTAGTGGATGCGATTGCGTTGCATTCTTTGCCATTGATCATTGTGACAACCATATTCTACGAAACCGTGATTTCTTTTCCATGCATTATATTTTCAAAGAAAACAAGTGACGTTATTTGATTTTCAGTGTATTGTACCTCACTGACCGTAGATTCTGTGCTTTTGTACAAAAATTGTAGTCTCAAAGGTCTACAAAATCGAGGAGTCGAAGGTCTAGGATTCTTCCAAATCACTGGCGTTGCCTCTGATTGTGGATATACAGAAATAAGTTGTAAGTGTACCACCGATGTGAAACATGCATTCACATCTGATACGCGCTCATCCTCAAATGTTTGTTTACATTAATTATGTCTAGAACTTACGTCACTATCCCATTTGCAAATGAACCGCGTGTTTCTAACATTCGCTTGATCCACACTACGAATGACATCCTCTTGGCATAATAGAAAACGGTTGGTTGTATGATCCAGCAATGATTGTAGCTGGACTTCAGCCATGTTTTCTGTGATACCAGTATAGGTGGATAGCAACGTTTTTTGCTCCCGACAGTTACTTGTAGGAAGGATATAGCTTATAGTTTTTCTCCTTACTTATCGTTCTCAATCCCTGATATGGACATTTATTAAAAGCGTGGCTTCGGGGGACAAAGTTTTCTCGCTTGTGGTCGATTAAAAGGCTTGTTGGTACTTGTATGCTCCCGATCGACTTGTCATTGTTCTATCATAAACAACCTTTGCAGCCTCCAAATGACCTGCTGAGCACAGGCTAATTTGAGTAGTAGAAGCTTACTCTTCTGGCGTCAAAGTTTCACGAGCTGACTGGGTTCTTCTGCGTTTAGAACTCTAGCTCAATGACGCAAAATCCCGAGGCGATGGCAGATCACAGTCAGCCTGATATTTGCCACTAACCGTAGGTGCCTGAAATGAAGCGGGTGCATTAAGGCATTTATTGTTTTGTTCCAAAAAGGGGCCCTCTGTCCCGTTAGCCTTTTGTCACCTTGTTCTCAGTTTACCAAACAACGAGGAGAGAGAGACTTTCATATCCTCCGCTGCCTGCAACTGCCGACCAATTTTCTCTGAAAGTTGTTACTTCAGGTAAGGGATTAATGGAGGTAGGCCATCACTCAACTGGGGTTTAACGATGTTGAATATTTCCTGCCAAGTGAATTTCACGTACTGTTCGTCCAAACCTGTGTGCAAAATATTACAGTAGCATTAGCAATAAATTAAATACAGGCAAATAGACAAATATCGTAAGCGAGTTGCACGGGAAACAGTTCTGAAGCCTGCTGCACCGCGCGCTACATCGACCGCGACGCGGTGCCGCGCCGTGTTGTGGTATGACATGTGGGACGACGGGCCAGAGGAAACATTCGTTATACAAGTGAATAGGCAGATGTAGGCAGCTGATTCTTGTCAATTCCATCAGATAATTAATCAGTCTGTAGTCTGGAAGTTGTAATTCCGCGGTATATTGCGGTGTATGCTACTTTTGCTCCCGCTGAAAATGCAAGTTCGACAAATTATGGTCGTTTTGTACAAGCATCGAAAAAGATATAATATAAACAGGATAACCGTGTGATTTAGACTGCATTAGTGTTTGAATATGTTCTACATAGGTGTAGCAATCGTTTCCATCTTGCAGAACTGAATTTCTTAGCTTCACTAAGTAAACATCCACTCACTAACGGAGCGTCGATTTTCCTAGCTGTCACAGCAACGCTTGTGCTCTCGACGAAAGTCGCCTTCGAACCGACGTAGTTCGACAGGTGTTGAAGGTAGGGACCCATCCTTTTGGGATGAGATGCATGAATCCTTCCCCTACCCAAACCCGGATTCGAAAAGTCATTTTTCGGGGTCATGGTCACGTTTTGGCGATTCGACCCCACTGTGTGCCAAAATCGTCGCGAGACGATGATCGTCCGTGGTTGTGAAGAACCGCGATTCATCGCTGAACGTAATACGATGCCATTCATCAGCTGACCATGGTTCCACCTCACGGCACCACTCCAAACTCAGCTGTTTGTGTTGTGGTGTTAACGGCAGCTTTCACATGACACAGTAATTCCGTAGTCCGGATGCTGCTAGTCTTCGAGCAATGCTACAGGATGAATGCACAGGTAGTCCGTTACTTCTGGCAGACGCAGATCTCAAGAACTTACGCAGTGTCGTTGCTAGGTGTTTTGCCGCACCAGGCGAGAACTGAAAAATGACGCCCCCTATTTTTTACTACCATCGGTCCCCCCGATACCCCCATCCCCTTCCACCACAACCAATATCCAACTGCACAACGATGCAAATCTCCTAGTGTGAGACCCAACTCGCTTTATTTGTTCATGAGACCCAGAAAATATTAGATACAGGCTCCCAGGTAGATGCTATTTTTCTTGACTTCCGGAAGGCGTTCGATACAGTTCCGCACTGTCGCCTGATAAACAAAGTAAGAGCCTACGGAATATCAGACCAGCTGTGTGGCTGGATTGAAGAGTTTTTAGCAAACAGAACACAGAATGTTGTTATCAACGGAGAGACGTCTACAGACATTAAAGTAACCTGTGGCGTGCCACAGGGGAGTGTTATGGGACCATTGCTTTTCACAATATATATAAATGACCTAGTAGATAGTGTCGGGAGTTCCATGCGGCTTTTCGCGGATGATGCTGTAGTATACAGAGAAGTTGCAGCATTAGAAAATTGTAGCGAAATGCAGGAAGATCTGCAGCGGATAGGCACTTGGTGCAGGGAGTGGCAACTGACCCTTAACATAGACAAATGTAATGTATTGCGAATACATAGAAAGAAGGATCCTTTATTGTATGATTATATGATAGCGGAACAAACACTGGTAGCAGTTACTTCTGTAAAATATCTGGGAGTATGCGTGCGGAACGATTTGAAGTGGAATGATCATATAAAATTAATTGTTGGTAAGGCGGGTACCACGTTGAGATTCATTGGGAGAGTCCTCAGAAAATGTTGTCAATCAACAAAGGAGGCGGCTTACAAAACACTCGTTCGACCTATACTTGAGTATTGCTCATCAGTGTGGGATCCGTACCAGATCGGGTTGACGGAGGAGATAGAGAAGATCCAAAAAAGAGTGGCGCGTTTCGTCACAGGGTTATTTGGTAATCGTGATAGCGTTACGGAGATGTTTAACAAACTCTAGTGGCAGACTCTGCAAGAGAGGCGCTCTGAATCGCGGTGTAGCTTGCTCGCCAGGTTTCGAGAGGGTGCGTTTCTGGATGAGGTATCGAATATATTGCTTCCCCCTACTTATACCTCCCGAGGATATCACGAATGTAAAATTAGAGAGATTAGAGCGCGCACAGAGGCTTTCAGACAGTCGTTATTCCCGCGAACCACACGCGACTGGAACAGGAAAGGGAGGTAATGACAGTGGCACGGAGTATAAATGTAGATGTAGATGTAGATGTATACTTTTAAACTAAGGTGACCAGACGTCCTCATTTTTGGGGGACCGTCCTCAATTCGACTGACGCGTGACAAGTGATCCGCAAAGACAAAAACAAAAAGAGGGGCACAGGGAGTTACGCATTCAAACCGCAACAAGCCAGAGCACGACCCCGCTCCAGCGCTCGATTTAGATGAATCAAAGCCACGCCCGTTTTCGTTTTGTGCTCAGTAGCAGCTACTTTAGTTTTGAAGTAGGAAGAGGCAATGTGCTTACTTTTGTCAGAGTAAGTAAAGACTTATTAAGCAACTGTTCCGTACGCTTTGGAAAACAGTTCGGTGTTTTTATTTTTCTCTTTTTCGTTTTTTCTCCTCATTTGCACAATTTTTCCCTGTTCGATTTTAAAGGAAAATTTTTCGCTCTTTGTCGCCCCTAAAATATTGCCGCTCTAGGCAGCCGTCTAGTCTAGCCCGATGATAGAAACAGCCCTGGGGTTACGATGTGTTTAGTGCACATTACAGGGACCCTTTATTTGATGATCATACGTGGCAGAGCGGAACTTTGACGACAAGCATATCGTGCTTCAAGTCCCTATGCAATCCAACATCGCACCACTGTGACATCCCAACGCAACGCAAGTTTGAATATTGCACGATTTAATCAGCTGGCGAAATGGAGACCCACAACGTGACACCTTTCAAACTCTGCCAGGTGCTGATAACGCGGTCTCATTCGAGTACGTAGCATCTCCGTGTCCTTGGTAGCAATCACTCAACATGTGACTCTGTTCATTCCACTTATACAGTACACCCTACCAGACCTGGTAACAACACTAAACACGGACAACACTAGTGCACTCTGACGGCCGTTCTGCCTGTTGCAGGGAACAACAACTCTAATCATTTATACCTGACGATGGTATGTATATGAACAAAGTTACAGTGACTACTGACCATGTATTGCGGGTGCTTCACGTTTTTACCAGACAGAGGACTTTTAATATATAAATAAACAAAATAACAAAATCAACAGAAAATAAAAACACATAATTTTAAATTTCGGAAAATCTCGATAGTTGGTCACTCAATGTCTATGGCAGTTTACCCTCAAACGTTCCTTCTTCCTAGACAAGAGGTTAGATTAATTCTTGATACATGAATACGAAAACTTAAAGTGTACATCCTGACTGAGGTAAAACAGGACGGAGTAGAGCTGTAAATAGAAACGTCGATTAAAGGCTGTATTATTTGACATCCAACACGTACACGAAGCAAGATTCACTATATTTAGAACCAGCAGTTGGCAGATTTGTGAGTATGTTCTGTTAAATTCCCAGTTGGGCGCAGATCACGAGGCGGATCCTTCCTTCACAAATTGTAGTCGTTGAAATTTATTCAAAAATTGTGAAATTTAACTCCAACAACCGTAACGGTCAAACACCTGTTATTTATTTAAAACCTTTAGTTTAATGGAAGTCGTTTAAAATACAGATCGCCGTTCTGTGAGGCAGAGAAGTCAGTCAGAACCAAACTGAGGGTGATTGTTAGAAAAGCCCATTAGCGTATTGTTAAGAGGGAAAAACGAAGGGTAGATTAGTGTTTAGCGTTCCGTCGACAACGAGGTCATTAGAGACGGAGCACAAGTTCGGATTAGGGTAGGAACGGGAAGGAAATCGGCCGTGGCCATGGCCTTTCAAAACAATCAGCCTGGTATTCACCTTGAGCGATTTGGGGAAATTTCCTAAATCTTTATGGCCGGATGGGAATTTGAACCGTCGTCATCCGAAATCCGAGTCCAGAGTCCTACCTTCTCACTCAGTATCTCAACAGGTTTCCCTGTTTGCACCTCACAAGCAAAGCACACAAGGAAAAAACATCCTTTAGATAAAGGTTGCGTGCATCATCATATTCACGGCGACTAAAGATATATCAGGAACGGGATGTCCAAACGATACTGGATAGTGTCAAGAAAACGGAGAACTACCGAGCGAGGTGGAGCAGTGGTTAGCACACTGGACTCGCATTCGGGAGGACGACGGTTCAATCCCGCGTCCGGCCATCCTGATTTAGGTTTTCCGTGATTTCCCTAAATCGCTCCAGGCAAATGCCGGGATGGTCCCTTTGAAAGGGCACGGCCGACTTCCTTCGTCGTCCTTCCCTAACCCGATGAGACCAATGACCTCGCTGTTTGGTCTCTTTCCCCAAACAACCCAACCCAAAACGGAGAACTAGTTTAAGCAAAGGCCCTTCGGTGTTAAGTTAACTTCGAGAGTAGTGAGTGTAGAGTAACTTCCTTTCAGGACTTAAAGAAATGCAGCCATAGGCGAGCGTATGGCGATTATTGCAAATACCTTTGCGAGAAGAGAAGAGTTTACTTTCTGCACCTGAATTAAGAAAGAATAAGGGAGTCGTTGGTTAAATTGACGTTTATTTAGACTTCTGCAGCGCTTGTGTGGTTCTAAGAGGGACGAAAATTATATTTTCGTTAGATTGCTAGTACAGTTACCTTTGATAATTTCTGGAATCCCGATTTAACTACACGGAATCCACACTAAGAGTAACGTCCTAAAGAAAAGCATATTACTGTTTCCAAAGTCCGTTCTCTCCTCGAATAGTCATTTTGCCCTTAGCACTTGTGGAACAGCTGAAGAGCTTCAGCCAAATTTCCATATTGTCTTAGGCGGTTTGAATGATCAGTCTTCTCAGCCATAAGTTATCCTCAACCAACTGAACTCACTAACGCTTTAATCACAGTGAGAAATTTCAGTCACGGGGTGAGAGATCAGATCGTTGATGTAGTTAATCCCACTGTAATTTATGAATTATCTCGATCTAATTCGCGAATGTGAGCTTTAGTACAGAAGATATTCCTGGATGAAACGTCACAATTTTTTGGGTATTGTCGACATTTTTTAATCGAAAACTGATATCATGAGCAATGGTTGTGTGAAAATATGCGATATTGTAGTTTATGATTATGTTTAACATCAATCGTTTCGATGGTACACAGGAATCATAGACTTTCAACGTAAATAGCGTACAATGAATTATTCACTGATGTGGCAAAAGTCGAGAGATATTTCCTAGTATCGTATCGGACCTCCTTTTTCCCGGCGTAGTGCAGCAGCTCGACGTGGCATGGACTCCAAAAGTCGTTGTAAGTTCCCTGCAGAAATACTGAACCATGCTGCCTGTATATCCGTTCATAATTGTGAAAGAGTTGCCGGTGTAGGATTTTGAGCACAAAATGACCTCTCCTTATGTTCCATACATTTTCGATGGAATTAGTGTCGGACGATCTTGATGGTGAAATCATTCGCTGGAATTGTCCAGAATGTTCTTCAAACCAGTTCCGAACATTTATGTCCCGATGATATGGTGCATTGTCATCCATAAAATTTCGATAGTTATTTGGAAACATGAAGTTCATTAATGACTGAAAATAGCCATTTCCAGTCAATGATGATTGATTTGGACCAGAGGATTCAGCCCATTCCATGTAAACACAGCCACCTTGTACAGTGACTTGTTGACAACTTGAGTCCATGGCTCGTGGGGTCTGCACCACACTCGAAGCCTACCATCAGAGCTTACCAACTGATATCTGGACTCATCTGGCCAGGTCACGGCCTTCCATTCACGTAGGGTCCAACCCATATAGTCTCGAGCCTAGGTAAGGCAGAGGCACTCGTGTCGATCGTCGGATACCATAGCCCGTTGACGCCAAATATCACCGCACTGTCCTAACGGATACAAACGTTGTACTTGCCACATTGTTTTCTGCGGTTATTTCATGCAGTGTTGCTTGTCTGTTAGCATAGACAATACTACGCAAACGTATTTGCCCCCGACTGTTAAGTGAAGGCCGTCGGCCACTGCGTTGTCCGCAGTGAGAGGTAGTGCCTGAAATTTGGTATTGTCCGCAGCTCTTGATACTGTGGGTCTCGGAATATTGAATTCCCTAACAATTTCCTAAATTAAATGCCCTATGCCGCTAGCTCCAACTAGCATTCCACGTTCAGAGTCTGCTAATTACCGTCGTGCGGCAATAATCACGTGGGAGAGCCTTTCACATGAAACATCTGAGTACAGATGACAGCTCCGCCAATGCACTGCCCTATGTACGTGATACTACCGCCATCTGTATGTGTGCATATCGCTAGCCTATGACTTCTGTTACCTCAGTATATTAGTCATCTTAAAAATGGCGTTAGATGTTATTATTCTTTATTAATCTTATTGTAATAGAAAATATATGTTTTCTAAATTAAATTCTTCCTACACGTTATCACCCTCCAAAAAACTTTTATGCAGTTGACATCACCTACACCAAATCTTCAGCCGGAGGTGTAAAATTAGCGTGTACATTTGTTTGAAGACGAAACTGTTGTTTCTGTACCGCTAAAGTGTCTATTTTTGATATACTCAGTGTGCTTAGGAGTAGTAGTAAATATTTTAAGAGGTGGTAGTATAAACTAACTCGAAATAAACATTCCATATGAAATGAGTTCAGTTTTTATTGGGTAACGAGATACAGGTGGTTACAGAGTCGGTTCCTCATTTCGCGCCGGCCAGAGTGTCCGAGCGGTTCTAGGCGCTACAGTTTGGAGCCGCGCGACCGCTACGGTCGCAGGTTCGAATCCTGCCTCGGGCATGGATGTGTGTGATGTCCTTAGGTTAGTTACGTTTAAGTAGTTCTAAGTTCTAGGGGACTGATGACCTCAGCAGTTAAGTCCCATAGTGCTCAGAGCCATTTTGCTGAGCTCATCGGTCCCTAAGCTTACACACTACTTAATCCAACTTAAACTTACAGTAGGGACGACACACACACCTATGCCCGAGAGAGCACTCGAACCTCCGACGGGGGCAGCCGCGCGGACCGGGACAGGACGCCCAATACCACGCGGCTACCCTGCGCAGCATTTCTTTAGTTTGCTGACGGTAGCACATTGTACTTGAGAGTTGATCGTTGTACCATGAAAGAGGACATGAAACAGAGTAACTCCTTCATAGAAGACGTCGCCGTGACGTTACCTGCTGGGAGCGCGGCTTTGAACTTTTTCTTCGGAGAAGAGATGATGTGGCACCACTCCATGGATTGCCGATTTGTTTCCGGTTCGCAATGATGAAGCCATATTTCATCGCCCGTGACGATGTTCGACAAAAATTTGTCATGATCAGTCTAGGAACGCACAAGCAGTTCCGCACAGACTGTCCTTAGTTGCTCTTCACGGTCTTCTGTTAGATGGCGTGGAACCCAGTGGACACACACCTTTGAGTATCCCAACATGCGGACGAGTGTGTCGGCTGTACCTACAGAGACGTCCAGTTGTGCAGCGAGGTGTCTGATTTTGATCTGTCAGTCACCTCGAATGAGAGTGTCCGCACGTTCCAACACTGCAGGATTCACAGCTGAGTGCGGCCGGCCGGCACTCGGGCGATCGGGCAGGTATGTGCGACCTCGCTGCGATGTTGACAGAGGCGTCGCCCACCGACTCACAGTTCTTTTGGTCACTGCCGGTCTCCGTAGACATCCTGCAAGCGCGTATGAATATCTACGACATAAATGAAGATAGTAACTGTTCTCGAAAGAAGAGATACCATGGATGACCGTGCACCTTCTCTAGAATAAATGCTAATTAATTGAAACCCTCAGCTGCCGACAGGTGTTGTTTATATACCTCGATGGGAACAGCTGATGGTTTCAGTTAATTATCATTTATTCTAGAGAAGCTGCACGGTCGTCAAAGGTATCTGGTCTTTCGAGAACAGTTACTATCTTCATATATATATGGCCACCCAGCCGTTGACCTTCCTCTGTGCGAATGCGCACAGGTTGCCCGAACTCTTACGGGAATCGTCACTTTTGTGCGCGAGCAATGAGTGGATGGGTAAATATCTATTAGGTATATTACGTATGTAGATTGTGGACAGTTGGGAATGTGGGTCTCACGGAAAGCGTGCAAGGGTTAAGTCCCTGTAGTCTCGCTATTTATCTGTGTCCTCGGTGGCTCAGATGGATAGAGTGTCTGCCATGTAAGCAGGAGGTCCCGGGTTCGAGTCCCGGCCGGGGCACACATTTTCAGCTGTCCCCATCGAGGTATATCAACAACACCTGTCGGCAGCTGAGGGTTTCAATTAATTATCAAAAAACACTGGTAGCAGTTACTTCTGTAAAATATCTGGGAGTATGCGTGCGGAACGATTTGAAGTGGAATGATCATATAAAATTAATTGTTGGTAAGGCGGGTACCAGGTTGAGATTCATTGGGAGAGTCCTTAGAAAATGTAGTCCATCAACAAAGGAGATGGCTTACAAAACACTCGTTCGACCTATACTTGAGTATTGCTCATCAGTGTGGGATCCGTACCAGATCGGGTTGACGGAGGAGATAGAGAAGATCCAAAGAAGAGCGGCGCGTTTCGTCACAGGGTTATTTGGTAACCGTGATAGCGTTACGGAGATGTTTAACAAACTCAAGTGGCAGACCCTGCAAGAGAGGCGCTCTGCATCGCGGTGTAGCTTGCTCGCCAGGTTTCGAGAGGGTGCGTTTCTTGATGAGGTATCGAATATATTGCTTCCCCCTACTTATACCTCCCGAGGAGATCACGAATGTAAAATTAGAGAGATTAGAGCGCGCACAGAGGCTTTCAGACAGTCGTTCTTCCCGCGAACCATACGCGACTGGAACAGGAAAGGGAGATAATGACAGTGGCACGTAAAGTGCCCTCCGCCACACACCGTTGGGTGGCTTGCGGAGTATAAATGTAGATGTAGATGTAGATGTAGATCTACGACGTCCTGGTTTTCCGCCAAGACAAATGCGATGACAGCTCTCTGCTTGGAACGCACCTGCTTTGCAGACGCCATTTTGAAGGCTACGTATAGCGCCACCACCTATCGACACTATAGGTGCTGAAGAGGGAAATTTCAAAATGTCCTACAACAAATTCTGCCTTTTTTTCAAATGAAATTGGCCGATAAAAATGTGTTGAATTACATATTGAACGCCCTGGTACGGAGAGTAACGAACGTCTTTGTAAGCTTGCACAAACAATCTAGGGAACAATCCGAATGGCAAAACTGAAACACAGGCAAGGTCAGTCACTCTGCTATCAATGGCATGGATCGAAGTGTTCAGAGAATAATGAGATCTGCGACGGGCCGCGGTATTTACGGACTCTGTGGCGTCAGTGTACAGGCCCATGTGACATGGCCGCGGCCGCGGCGGCAGCGTTGTCCATGGGGGCAAGAAGCAGCCGTGGTGTGAAGCCCGTGCACTTCTGACCCTTCTTCCATGTCGGTACACAGTATAAGTGGCGAAACCGAATCTCTGTCAGATACCAAAGATATGGTATTTTTGTAAGGGTTCTGTAATGAAAACGCTACTGCTGCTCCGCTGGCTTATAGAGAATACGATAGGCAATAACCTTATTGCGGAGCTCCAGGTTCGAAAGTGTTTACTCGTATTTTCAATAAATTGTATGAAACAGGTGTAGTGCCCAGCAGTAATTCTATCGCTTCTATCGCTTGCGCCTTTGTCCTGCATTTTGCGCGGGTAAATCTGATTTGGCATGTTAATGTGAAGGGGTGTCCGGATGCCCTTCCTGCCGCCATCCCGTACCCCCTGGGATGGAATCAGAATACCCCATCTGTCTGCGTCCAGTGTAAATCATGGAAAAGTACGGATGTGTTTCAAATGTCTGTGAGTAGTGTAACTGAGGCGGGACGTGGGAGACCAGCCCGGTATTCACCTAGAGGGATGTGGAAAACCGCCTGAAAACCACATCCAGGCTGGCCGGCACACCGGCCCTCGTCGTTAATCCGGCGGGCGGATTCGATCCGGGGCCGGCGCGCCTACCCGAGTCCAGGAAGCAGAGCATTAGCGCTCTCGGCTAACCTGGCGGGTAGTGTCCAGCAGTAATATTTCATATAAACATGCAAGCAGGCTGACTGTGGAAGAAGTAGATGACATTGTCCAGCTGATACAACGTAGTATAACAACAAGCAAATGTAGAATTTTCACGCGTATCGGTATTTCACGTCCAAGAATAAGACGGATATTACGATTGCAAGGCCCATATCCTACCAATTTACAGCAGGTTCAATATCTTAGAGAAGGATTTGAAGGTAGACGATTGGAGCTGGCTAATTGCAAATAGCCGAATAATGCCATTAACACCGTTTATTCACGAAGCCACTTTCTTCTATAACGGCGTCAGTAACACCCGTCACTTTCATCGGATGTCCGATGAAAACCCATAGATGATATATATATATATATATATCAGCTATGGGTTCGAATCCCTGCCTCGGTACAAATTTTCATTCTTCGCTTCAGACTGCATATATATATATATATATATATATATATATATATATATATATATATATATGCAGTCTGAAGCGAAGAATGAAAATTTGTACCGAGGCAGGGATTCGAACCCTGGTCTCCTACTCACTAGACAGATGCGCTAACCACTACGCCCCCCTGGCACAGTGGCTTTGCACAACTGCAGGGATACCCTAGCACACCTCCCTGGTATTCTCCCTAAACTCAAACAGCATTATAGAGGCTCTCCAACTGAATTGGATTAGCACCTAAGGATACGAGTAGAAACACCTATGCCTGAAATCCAAGTACCGGTAGATCCCTTGTCACTTTCGATACTATTCCAGTATAGCTGGAGAGTCTCTGTAATGCTGTCCGAGTTTAGAGGGAATATCAAGCGGGCTCAGGCATGAATGGGAATTTGGATGGAAGAGGGAGACATGCTGGAGTAGTCCACGCAGTTGTGCAAAGCTGAAGCGTCCCCTTAGAAAAATTATACGTGACTGTGCTTAAACTGACACAATATTTTTTAGCGCAACGCAATCTGACTTTCAATAATCCCTACAAAAGAATGGCCCTGACTAACAATAACCTATACCTTTCACAAATCACTTACCTCACAAAAATCTTCGTTACTCGAACTACTGCAATACTGCGAGCGTCACTACTGCCAGCTAAATAAAAGATTCAAACTACTGAAGGCACCCACTACTGATAGGCATAGTTAGCAAATGAAAGATTTTGATAGAGAACAAACAATGTATTTACCTTAATAGTGTTCAAAAGTCATATATATCAGTTCATGACATCCATTCTTACAAATGTACTGTTTCTCATGGACACACGTCCAGATCATCCGCTCTCAAAAATCCGCCATCTCACTTCCCCACATCCACCACTACTGGCGGATCACCTCCAACTGCGCAACGCTACGCGCTGTTAACAGCCAACAGCCCAACACTACAATAGCCAACAACAATGCAAACTAGCCACAGACTGCACACAGCACAGCCAGTAATTTTCGTACAGAGCGCTACGTGGCGTTACCAATAAGAAAACCTAAACAGCCTACTTACAAAGCCACTGTGCCAGAATGGTGCAGTGGTTATTAGATCTGCCTAGTGAGCAGGAGAGACAGGTTCGAATTCTGATCTTGGTACAAATTTTTATTCGTCGCTTCATTCTGCGTATATACATCACAGAGGTTTGAAAAGATCTCTCGAACCAAATAGTTTCATTTGATGAAAACGAGTATGCCTTTCTGGAGGCACATCGTCAAGAACTCTTTTTTGTACTGCACCGATTTACGGGGTCTCACAATCTAGACTTTCTTGAAAACGAGTTCCTTCGTTATTGGAGGAGGTTCCTTTGGTTACATGGATGAGTATGTTCTTCTAGCATAATCGGGGCCCTCCACATTCTAGTCGTCAGGTGACAAATCATTTTAACTTAGCCGGCCGCTGTGGCCGAGCGGTTATAGGCGCTTCAGTCCGGTACCGCGCTGCTGCTATGGTCGCAGGTTCGAATCCTGACTCGGACATGGATGTGTGTGATGTCCTTAGGTTAGTCAGGCTTAACTAGTTCTAAGTCTAGGGGACTGATGACCTCAGATGTTAAGTCCCATAGTGCTCAGAGCCATTTGATCTAAACTTAACATTCCATAGAAAGATGGATGACAGAAACATTTATTGGCCGTTAATGTCTCATGACCTTATTCATTTGCAACTTTTCCTGTGAGGATGGTTGCGAGGCGGAGTATACAAAGAAAAAACAAACACAAGACACCAAATGCTCGTTCCAATTATGAATAGCGCCGCTGTCATTAAGAATGCTGACATCAGAGGAGCTACTCGTGGTGTTGTCAAGCGAATTCGAATATGTGTGTGTGTGTGTGTGTGTGTGTGTGTGTGTGTGTGTGTAGCCTATGCGATATACAGGCATTGGGAAAAAAATATGGAAACAAACGTGTGAATTGTTTGTTTGAACATAAATGCTAATGGTAGCAAAGACTGCTTGTTGCGTTGTTGTATTTGACCACGAACGGCGTCTGTGCAGTGTCCTCAATACGTTGAATTTGTCAGTCGTGTCCAGAACAGTGTTCTGTGTTCTTATGGGTGCATTATGCCGGAGCTAAGATAAGTCGAACGTGGGCAAACTGTTGATGTTCGTATGGCGGTGCTTCCGTAACCAAGATATCCGAAGTGTTTGGTGTTTCAAGAGGCACCGTACGGAAGATTTATACCACATACACCGTAAGCGAAAAAACATAATCAGCTAAGTCACAACGTGGAGGAGAATGTGTATTGACTGATCGTGACTGACGGTCGATGAAGGGAATTCTGTCGAAAAATAAGAAGACGACAGCTGGAAAAATCGCTGCAGAACTGAATGTCGCCCTCGTGAACCCTCTCAGCACCAAATCAACGGCCGGCCGCTGTGGCCGACCGGTTCTAGGCGCTTTAGTCCGGAACCGCGCTGATGCTGCGGTCGCAGGTTCGAATCCTGCCTCGAGCATGGATGTGTGTGATGTCCTTAGGTTAGTTAGGTTTAAGTAGTTCTAGATCTAGGGAACTGATGACCTCAGTGCTTAGAGCCATCTGAACCATTTGAACCAAATCAACACGAAAGGAGCTCCACAAAACGATCTGGATTTTCAATATCACTCATCAATGATGCAAATGCCCGTAACAGGAGTACGTGGTGTCGAAACCACATAACCTGGACTGTGGGGCATTGGATGAATGTCATTTGGTTTGGTTGAATCTCGTTTTAAATTTTTTCAGCTCCTGGACGAGTTTCCGTCTCAAGAGTGAAACATGGCTCGGGTTAGGTAATGACGTGAGCTGACAGATCGTGGTATTGCAAGTGTGCAAGTGGTCTGTGGTTGCTCTGCAAGCTCGCATTACTGCCAAGGATTATGTGACCATTTTGGGTGATCACGTCGCACAGTACAGTGTTTGTTTCCCAGTGGTGATACCGTGTTTCAAGACGACAGGCCTCCTGGTCACATAACTCGCATCGTCCACGACTGGTTTTGTCAGCACCAGCATGAATTCTCCCATCAACTTTGGCCCACACAGTCACCAGATCTCAATGCTGTTCAAATGTGTGTGAAATCTTATGGGACTTAACTGCTAAGGTTATCAGTCGCTAAGCTTACACACTACTTAGCCTAAATTATCCTAAGGACAAACACACACATCCATGCCCGAGGGAGGACTCGAACCTCCGTCGGGACCAGCCGTCTCAATGCTATTGAACCTTGGTTTTCTATTTTGAAGAGAAGCGTGCGTGATCGCTATCCACCTCTATCATCGTTACCTCAGCTCGCCACTATTTTGCAGGAAGAATGGTATAAGATTCCCCAGAAAATCGCACAGGGCCTGTATTTATCCTCCGAGAGGGCCGGCCAGTGTGGCCGAGCGGTTCTAGGCGCTTCAGTCTGGAACCGCGCGACCGTTCCGGTCGCAGGTTCGAATCCTCCCTCGGTCATGGATGTGTGTGATGTCCTTAGGTTAGTTAGGTTTAAGTAGTTCTAGGGGACTGATGACCTCAGATGTTAAGTCCCATAGTGCTCAGAGCCATTTAAACTTCCGAGAGACAGGAAGCTGCTTCGAACGCCAACGATTTTCCTACAACTATTAAGCATTGTAATGTGTCGTGTTTTTGGCGTTTCATATTTTTGTCCACTCCCTGTATGTACAGTAATTCGTCTGTTTTAAATAGCACCATACATTTTTTATTCGGTAACCCTTTCTCTCTCTTTAAGACCTGTTCATAAAATTCGCAGTGTATCATTCACGTAAACATTATGTTATGGAGAACGTAACGCAAAACTGATTTCGCCTCTCCCGTACTATCACCCAGTGGAGTTATCTGGGGTAACATAACTCGCCTACTCGCTGGAGTTGACAGTAAGTAAATGGATACACAAGAAATTGCGCTCCAGTCCTTCAGTCAATTGTCTTTAGTTAAAGGTTTGTGTGAGTACAATGCACACACACAAGGAGCAGATATTAATGCTCTCATCGATGAACAACGTAAATTCGGGGTGAAAGTCGCATACACTGAAGCATCACAACAGGATTAGAAAACATCCGTTAGAATGATGGATCCTTGTTAGGATATCGCTCTCTGTAGAGTTCTTCTCACTGGGTTGCAACACGCCTATATTCAATCACAACAATAGATGAGTACTGATTATGCAGGTTTTAATCAAAGACAGCCTTCACTATACAGAACACATCGTTTCAAAGTACTGCAGTACTGTACTACATGTACCCACATTGAAATTAAGAAAACATTAATACGATTACTATTCTGCTAGCTCACATTCTTCATACGAATGACGTTTTTACCAACATCAGCTTATACAATTTTTACTGTTTCTGTACAAAAAGTTATTTGGAGCAGTCAAGATGATTGGGACACACTGTATAAGTGGGAAAACAACACAGAGAAAAATTTTGCGACGGTGCCGACCGGCAATGGGGAAATACGCGTCGAACAGTACGGTTGTTTCTCAGCTTTTTCTGCTTAAGGGACTTTAGTTAGGAAATGGGACCTAAAAGTAGTCAACGGATGTTGCTATTTGGGCAGCAAAATAACTGATAGTAGCAGGATATAGTAAAAAATTGTAATTAAATTATAAAAAAAGCAATAAAGAGATGTTATTTAATTATATACATGAGGGTGTACATCTATATTTAAATGTGTTGAATTGGAAGTTGTAATACCTGTGGATACAGTCCTACAATACCATAATTTAGTTCCCAATCGCAGAGTAACTAAACCGGCTTATTATAGAATATTTTCTCAAATCAGAACTGTTCTCTGTTCTTGTAAGTTTTGCTAATCAGTTATGACAGTACCTTGTATCTGTTATTTTGTCTAAGAGGCGATGACGTATGAATTGTTCGTAGGATCCTGTGTAGAAGTTCGGTCACCGTGCAGTTATATGGACTTCATTTCCTTGTTGCAGAATTCTTTTTCTTCAAGGCTCTTTTGGGACACAACTTCAAATAATTTCTGATGCGCATTTTCCTATTCTTTTATTCGATTATTATTTCACTTCATGGAAATACACACTCTTAACATTAACTTCATGACAGAACGCACAATTGCAGTTATACATAGTGCGAGGAGACATTGCCTCCCATCTCCATACACTCCGCTAGCTGACAACTCACGACTAACAGTCCGTGATGTCTGTCTGGGCTCAAACACCACAATAAGAAGAGCTCAGCTCAGAAATATGTCTATCTTATTCGAAGACTACTTGTAACTCGTTCTTAATCCGTGACAGCGCGATTTTTTCTGGCGTTCTCACGCTCAAGTTGAATAGATTTATATACTATTTCGGATTATTTAATCACATATCATTGAGAAAATAAAAGTAATTGACGAAAGAATTACGTAGATAATTTGTCTTTCAGGTCCAGATAATTATTTGTTGTCATTGCAACCTAAAGTCTCACCTCATGATAACGGCAGAAGAAGAAATAATTTAAAATGCAGACTTGGATTAAAAGATAAGCACTCCTGAAAAACATAAAATATAAAATTAAGTGTTAGGAAGTCTCTTTTGCAGGCATTAGCCTTAAGGGTAGCCTTGGACGGACGTGGTAGCCGACACACAGTTCAGACAAGAAGAAAACGAGAAGCTTTTGAAATGTGCTACTACAGAAGAGTGTTGAAAAATAGATTGGTAGATCGAATGAAGTAAGCGCGTATATCATGAATGAAAGGGGACCCCGAAGGACAGTTTCAGCTACCTAAAAGAAAAGTTTTTCCTAATTTGTAAGTGTATCTGTCAAGTGTAAGTGGCTGTAATTGGCGTGTGAATGGTTCAAATGGCTTTAAGCACTATGGGACTTAACATCTATGGTCATCAGTCCCCTAGAACTTAGAACTACGTAAACCTAACTAACCTAAGGACATCACACAACACCCAGTCATCACGAGGCAGAGAAAATCCCTGACCCCGCCGGGAATCGAACCCGGGAACCTGGGCGTGGGAAGCGAGAACGCTACCGTACGACCACGAGCTGCGGACGGCTGTAATTGGCGTGTATAGTCTAGAGTTATGTTCGTGTTGAAGGTGATAAGAGAAGAGAGAGGGTGAAACCTAATGCTGACACATACACTATGTGACCAAAGTATCCAGGCACCTCAGATAACACACGTTTTTCGTATTAGGTAAATTGTTCTGCCACCTACTACTAGGTACTCCATATCAGCGACCGCAGTAATCATTAAACATCGTGAGAGAGCAGAGTGGGCGCTCCGTGGACTTCGAACGTGGTCAGCTGATTGGGTGTCACTTATGCCACGTCTGTACGCGAGATTTCTACACGCCTAAGCATACCTAGGTCCACTGTTTCCGGTGTGATAGTGAAGTGGAAACGTGAAGGAACACGTACAGCACAAAAGCGTACAGGCCGACCTCGTCTGCTGACTGACAGAGACCGCCGACAGGTGAAGAGGGTCATAATGTGTAATAGGCAGACATCTATCCAGACCATCACACAGGAAATCCAGTATGCATCTGGATCCACTGCAAGTACTATGACAGTTAGGCGGGAGGTGAGAAAACTTATATCTCATGGTCGAGCGGCTGCTCATAAGCCACACATCACGCCGGTAAATGCCAAACGACGCCTCGCTTGGTGTAAGGAGCGTAAACATTGGACGATTGAACAGTGGAGAAACCTTGTGTGGAGTGACGAATCACGGTACACAATGTGGCGATCCGATGGCAGGGTGTGGGTACGGCGAATGCCCGGTGAACGTCATCTGCCACCATGTGTAGTGCCAACAGTAAAATTCGGTGGTGTTATGGTGTGGTGGTGTTCTTCATGGAGGGGACTTGCACCCCTTGTTGTTTTGCGTGGCACTATCACAGCACAGGTCTCCACTGATGTTTTGAGCACCTTCTTTCTTCCCACTGTTGAAGTGCAATTCGGGGATGGCGATTGCATCTTTCAACACGATCGAGCACCTGTTCACCATTACTGAGAATCCACAGTGCTTGCACGACAATAACAGCCCTGTAATGGACTGGCCTGCACAGAGTCCTGACCTGAATTCTATAGAATACTTCTGGGATGCTCTGGAACGCCGACTTCGTGTCAGGCTTCACCGACCGAGATCGACACCTCTCCTCAGTGCAGCAGTCCCTGAAGAATCGGCTGCCATTCTCCAAGAAACCTTCCAGCATCAGATTGAACGTATGCCTGCGAGAGTGAAAGTTGTCATCGAGGCTAAAGGTGGGCCAACACCATACTGAATTCCATCATTACCGATGAAGGGCGCCACGAACTTGTAAGTCATTCTCAGCCAGATGTCCGGATACTTTTGATAACATAGTGTAGTATACTCACCCGCAGCGACCAAGGGGGGCGCCGAGCTTAACGTACCCGTGGACGGACTGACCGCCACCTGCAGTGTCGCGTGCCGTCACTTCATAAAACAGTGCCTAGAGGCCTGGAGCAGAATCCAGATCATTCTCTGAACCATCCCTCCTGTCCTCTCAGCATTAAAAGCAAAGGGAAAATTGTCAAGGCACGGGGCATATGCGAGCGGTTCCCCAACCACGTACTGGTCGCGTCCGACGGAGTTTAAAATCGGTGATCTGGTGGGAACCGGTGTAGGCATCTCAGCACGGCCGTTAGCGATAGTTCGAATAACTTATGATGAGTTACAGAATACAGTTCGGGAAAAGTAAAATCTGTGACACAGCTTGACTGAAGAAGGGACCAGTTGACAGGGCACATTATGAGTCATCAAGGAATCATCAGTTTGGTAATAGAAGGGAGTGTGGAGGGATGAAGATTGTAGAGAAACAACGAGGCTTGAATACAGTAAGCAGATTCAAAAGGCTGTAGATTGCACTAGCTACGCAGAGAAGAAGAGGCTTGTAGAAGATTGGCTATTTTGGAGAGCTGCATCAGTCCAGAGTCCAGACTGAAGACCACAACAACAACATTAACGTAGAAAACTTTTACATCGCAAACTGAAACCTCTTTCAAATGAAGTAAAAATTTAATACCTCGCAACATATGTCATAAACTGAGTCTGTAATGTTTAACGTTCTAGTGCTCCATTCAGTCCTTTCATTTATTCCGATAGAACGTTGTCGTGTTTACCTTTGGTAGTTCAGCGTGGAAGGTATTTGTATTGAATTTTGCTTCAAAAATTGAATAAAATGCAGCACAGCATTAGAAATGTTGAGTGTGGCTTTTGGCGAATTTGCTGTAAGACAAGTGTAATTTACTAGTGGTACAAACGTTTCAAAGAAGGTCGAGAAGCCCCACTCAGTGATTTGGATTAGCAGGCACGCTGTCCACTACCTGTTCAGTGGCGGTGACAATCAGCCCTCGATTTCTGGCAATACCTTGACGACCGACATTGTGCAGTTGACAAGAACTCTACGTACAAATAATATATCTCGAACGCTCTCCAGCGTGCTTTCTGAAACCTCCCTCGTAGCTGGATCATCCATGCCAGAGCAGCTGCCATACGTTTCTTTCCTCCATTTTACAAATTAGATGCCATTAACGGCTATACACACACTTGCGGGAAGACGTGCATTGATGATCTTCTTATGGGTCGCCACCTCGCAGGGCAGTCTGTACGAGGACGTGCTGGTACGACGGAGAAGGATTAACAAGAACATAAAATAAAAACAAGAACTTTAAAGAAAATAAAATAAAAAGTGCTTTCTGCTATCCTCCTTTCCAGTTTGGTGGACATTGCTGGTATCTTTATTGACAGGGACGTAAAGAAAATGGTTCTGGAAAATCGCCTTATCACTGTCAGAGAGGTTGCTGATGGTTTCAGCATATCCTTTGGCTCATAACAAGCAATTTTTTCGGATGTTTTGAGCACGAAACGTGTAGCAGCTTAATATTGTCCCGAAATTGTTAAATTTCGATCAAAAACGGTGTCGCTTAGATATAGCTCAGGAACTGCTGAATGAAGTCGACTACGATCCAGATTTTCTAAAGAGGGTTATAACAGCTAATAAAACGTGCGTGTACGGGTTTGACGTCGAAATAAAGGGCCAATCGTCCTAGTGGAAACTGCCTCAGAAGCCAATACCGAAAAATTTTCGATAAGTTCGAGCACATGTGCAGGTTCTTCTCACTGATTTCTTCGATTACAATGGGATTGTGTATCGTGAGACCCTGTCTTAGGGTCGAACGGTTAATGTGAAATACTACCTGGAAGTGCATGAAGCATCCGAAGAAAACGACCAGAATTGTGGCAAAACAAATCGTGCAAAATTGCATCACTATAGTGCTGCAGGTCACCTCAATACTTGTTGATAATTTTTTGACAAAAAAAATCGTTATGTGGTCTGAGCCACTGTATTCGCTGGACTTGACTCTC
This sequence comes from Schistocerca cancellata, assembly GCF_023864275.1. Lineage (NCBI taxonomy): Eukaryota > Metazoa > Arthropoda > Insecta > Orthoptera > Acrididae > Schistocerca > Schistocerca cancellata. The sequence goes on from NC_064631.1 coordinate 426,723,825, forward strand.
TGCAACTTCTTTCGATTCCTTATGCTGAAGAGAACCATGAAAGTACATCGTTTTGCCACTATTGGTGAGATAAAAACAGAATCGCTGAAGAGTCAAAAGTTCTTCACCAATTGCTTTGAAATTCTGAAACAATTTTGCATTCAAATATTCGTGTGTTTTTATATACCCACTGGAAGAGATATGGTTTATACTGTAACTGTAGGGCGATTGAGCTTCCGAAAGGTTGCAATAGGATATGGGCGGGTTTTTATATACATACTGGAATGCCACGTACAGCAATAAATATACACGTAATAGTTATAGCGGAAACCTATATAGAAATGCAAATCTTCATTTGTTCAAAATCCTATATCTCAAAAAGTTTTTCGTCAGTTGCTTCGAAAATTTGACACAACGTTGCATTGGAATACGAACGTGTTTTATGTATCTATTTTTAATATATGTAATATATAAATGAATATGTAATATATAAAGGGGAAACGTTGTCACGAAAAATCTCAAAAACTGCTCGACTGATTTACTTCAGATTTTTACACATTAGTGCAATAAACGTTTGGAGACGTGTGCGTTGTTAGCAAACAGCACAGTATTAAACTAGTGTCCAAAATTAAAGCAACAAACTCCTATTTCTCCGTCTTGTGTCCAATTCACGACATAATAATACAAACTGTGACCCGTGTCCGTACGATCATGTTCTGCGCGGAAGGTGGCATTTCGGTCAACGGAAAACCACGCCAACTATGACTATTCAGCGGAGTATTGTTTGTCGGGTAGTCCCACATCCACATTTGCTGTGTACACATCACAGACAGCGGCACAGTGAAGACTCTTAGACTTTTTGCGGGGGAGGGCCGTAGGAAGAATGGGAGCTGTACTGTTGCAAACTCATGTGGCCCGATGGCTCAACGTGAATCGCTGTGTTATTTCTCGGATGAGGCGACGGTTTATACAGACTGAAACTGTATCACGGAAACCAGGGCTGTGCGAACACGTGTGACATCAGAAAGAGAGGACCGTTATTTGGCTGTAAGGGCACGACGATACGGCCTTAGTACTGCGCAGCAACTGGTATCTTTCCTCGCAGCTTCTACTGCATGTGTTGTATCGAGGGAAAAAGTGTACAGAAGGGTTCGACAGAGAGGCTTTTATTGTTGGAGACCTGCTGTATGTGGGCCTCTGACGCGTTTTCACAGAAGGGAACGTCTAGAGTGGAGTTGTCAACATACCACCTGCACAATCGAAGAGTGGGCCTATGTTCTTTTCACAGATGATTCCCAATTTGGCCTGTAGAGTTATTCTCGAGGGATTCGCATCTGAAGGGAATGTGTAACACGTTTTCGAGATCCGAACATTGTGGAAAGAGACCGATGTAGAGGAGGATCACTAATGGTTTGGGCAGGAATTATGTCGACTACTCGAACACCTCTTCAGGTAATTGTGCGGGTGAATCTGCTGTCAGAGATCGTGACGAGGTCTTGGGACCTCAGGTACGGTTATTGCGAGGTGCTGTGCGCCCAGGCTTCGTACTGATGGACGATAATGCTCGACCTCATAGAGAAGGAGTGACTGATGTTTTCTTGGAAACGGAAGATACTGCACGCGTGGCGTGGCCTGCTCGCTCTCTCGATTTGAATCCCATAGAGTGTGTCTGGAATGCACTAGGCAGACAGGTTACATCACGTCAACATCCACCAACCACTCTCCAAGGCTAGCGAACAGCTCCGCAGGAAGAAAGGCCTTACTGCCTCAACATGATACTGATGACGTTGTTCACGGCATGTTTCGTCGTTGTCAGGCTTGTATTACTGGCGGAAGAGGTCACTCCCCATAGTAAGCACATAAACCACTTGTCGCAATGTGTGCGCAAATCTGTGACGCTGGAAAAAACGAAGAACATTTTCGTCTAAAGTTATGCATGTTGCAGTTGATTACGTTCAGTATTCTTTACATTGTTTCTACTTTGTTATCATCTGTTTATATTGTTTTGTGGCAAAATAAATGCAACCTTATAAAATTTCCGTTTGTTGCTTTAATTTTGGACACTAGTGTATTTATGGCTTATCAGCTTATGATTAGAATACATTACTACAGACTCTGAATTTGCAACAACAATAAACAAGGCTCAAGGTCACAGAAAGGGAGTTAGAGGAGATGGACACAGCGGTGGAAACAAGTGGACATAGAAAGCAAAAACGAGGAGAGGATAGAGAGAGGAGGCAGGAGAAGATGGAGAGAGGGGATGAGAAGACGGTCATAGAAAGGGGGGAGGTTTTGATGAACAGAGAGTGGGGGAACGAGGAGAAGATGGACAAACAAAGAGGAGGAGGAGACGGAGAGAGACAGGAGGAAGTACGGGATTAGGACATACAGGGTGGTGCATGAAATGTGTTACCAGTTGTTTCTTTCACAATTTACGACGCACATTACATATACAGCTGGGATCTCTACAGTAGTACCAGCAGAGCTAGGAAAAACAAATGAGTTATGAAATGACGTGTAATTCACGATACTGCTGCTAGGAGACTATTAAGCAGCAATGGCTGACAATGGAAGGCTGACGACACAGCAACTTTTACATGAAACGAAAAGCCTTGTTGTGACTCAGAGGCGTTTTCGCCAGCAGTTTAACACACGATGGGTCCCTTGCAAGAAGATCATCCACAGGTTGTACGATAAATTTGTACAGGAAGGAACAGTATTGGAAGCGAAGCCACCTCGGCCTAAGCCTGTTTGTTCGCCGGAGAATATTGAAGTGGTACGAGCTGCTGTACAGGGAAGTCCCGGGAAATCGTGTAGAAAGGCAGCAGTGCAACTGGGAATATCCAGACGCTCCATTCAACGCATTCTTAAAAGTGACCTCCATATGTACCCATACAAGATGACCTGTGCACAGAAGCTCACTGAAGAACACAAGCAGCAGAGAGTACTGTTTGCTCAGTGGGCGGAGGATAGGGAAGAAACTCTCAACAACGTTTGGTTTTCAGACGAGGCGCATTTTCATTTAGACGGTGTGGTTAACAAACAAAATGTACGCTTTTGGGCCACTGAAAACCCACAAGTGCTTCATGAACGACAACATTATGCTTCGAGGATTACAGCGTGGGCAGCAATTTCCAGTCACGGACTTATTGGGCCCTTTTTCTGTGGACAGCGAGCGTTATTTGAGCATGCTTCGCAGTAGCTTCATTTCACAGCTTCTTGCTACTGCCTTGCCCTTCAACACGCAGTGGTTCATGCAAGATGGAGCAAGGCCACATACTGCCAACACTGTGTTGGAGTTTTTACACGAGCATTTCGACATGCGGATCATTTCACTCAGCTTTCCAGGTCGCTTCAATGACGGACAAAACTGCCTCCCCCTGCCCCCAATAGTTCAGACCTCAATCCATGTGACTTTTTTCTTTGGGGGTATCTAAAGGAAAAATTTTCCCGAAACGTCCACGTGATTTAATGGAGCTCAGAAGACTTATTCTTCAAGCTTGCAGTGAAATTACGGAAGACATGTGCCGTAGGGTAATCACTAACTTCAGTGTTCGTTTGAAGGAAGTTAGGAAACGGTGAACGTATTGAGCATGTGCTGATTTTGAACAAATCTCCATGGACGGCTCTTCATTGTAGTATATGTTCCTTTCAGATTGTATTGACAATAAAGTTTATATTCAAAAACAAAATGGTAACACATTTCGTGCGCCACCCTGTATATCCAATTACCATAGATATTAGAAACATGTGCTTTCTGGTTTCTTTCTTTTCCATTTAACTAGACTGAGCCATAGCAACGCATGGCCACGAGTGCCCGATAGATCCGACCCGAAATTCTAGATTCTAATGCTTTACTGTTCTTATCATTTTCGCATAATCTTTCATTGACTGTGTCAGTAGTCGTGTGTATCGCGATGTATTGTGTACTTGTAGATATCTGCATGTGCCACGAAAACATCGAACTGTATTGTCAACTATAATTTTAATCTGTATCTTTTGAAAATTTTTGGCAGTGTTACCTTCATACAAAAACAATCGCTTCCTAATTTTCTTGTGTATTTATGTGAAAAAATATATATTTTGAGAATTTCCGTAAGTTACGAGTGTTGTGTATGGCTTATTTCGAAGTAAATCGGTGTTTGTGATATACAGTTACTGTAAATAACTAACGTGTTATGTCGCAATAGCCTTTCTCTTATAATAGAAATGTATATTTTCCGCATTTTCCGCAAATTAACGCTGTTGTAGAATTTGTTGTAGAATTTGATAGTTATCATTACTTCAAAAACCTTTCAGAGAAATAGTAAATTTTATACTAAGTTTTTGTGTCGTTGATATAAATATCTCGATCCAGTTGTTAATCGATTCAATTCTTGAAGTTTACTGGTAGTAGTTGTAGCATTGCAGGCCTATCAATTAAAAGAGAATTAGCAAGCTTAGTTTAAAGCTATTTGTTTACAGATCTGTAAAATATTGCACCGGTCACACAGCCTCACAGTGTATGCTGTTCTCAGACACGGGATGAGTTAGTTGCTGTTCGTAAACAGCTGGAAATGGCGCTGACTGCTGTCGAGTGGTTGGAAGTTACTGCGAATTGGTATGTTTTCAACGTTCCTGAGAGTCGTGTAACAGAGTTAGCAAACGTACCTAAAGTACTGACATTTCCTATGGAATCTATCATCTCTACAAGAAGTATGAGAGTGGCATATCAGTGGCGGAATTAGTTGTCCTGTACAGGGGAGACAGGGATTAGGGAGAACTCATGGTGTTACATCCATCCCCTTAATCAACAATTCTGAGGTGTCTTCCGCTGATACAGAAACTGACCTAGTGAGACTAACTTCACCTGTTGGTCAATGTGCCGCGTCCCTTCTCAAGAGGCAGACGTAAAATTGTAGGCATCTATTAAGTGTTCCCAATTTAAATATGCGATAAATAACTGCACCACTTAGGGAAATGGCAGCATAGAATGGGAAATAACACCATTTGCACTGAGTTTGTATGCCTGGTTACCTCATTCAGCATGTTGAAGATGCTATACCGACAGCCACCGAGGGAATAGGATCCAACAAACTGCAGACTATGGCGGACATTGGGACAAAAGATGCCTCTCATCTGGGTTTGAAGGTCGAAAAGGGATATTTCCAGCGACTAGCAGAGAAGATAGAGAAGACCAACCTCGTTCACGAAGTTTTATCGGAGTTGATGTTGTTGTCAGAATTGATCGAGGGCTTCTAGTTCTGACGAAAAATTTGGAAATTTGTGGTGAGGACTTTGGGACCAAACTGTTGAGGTCATCGGTCCATAGGCTTACGCACTACTTAATCTACACTCCTGGAAATGGAAAAAAGAACACATTGACACCGGTGTGTCAGACCCACCATACTTGCTCCCGACACTGCGAGAGGGCTGTACAAGCAATGATCACACGCACGGCACAGCGGACACACCAGGAACCGCGGTGTTGGCCGTCGAATGGCGCTAGCTGCGCAGCGTTTGTGCACCGCCGCCGTCAGTGTCAGCCAGTTTGCCGTGGCATACGGAGCTCCATCGCAGTCTTTAACACTGGTAGCATGCCGCGACAGCGTGGACGTGAACCGTATGTGCAGCTGACGGCCTTTGAGCGAGGGCGTATAGTGGGCATGCGGGAGGCCGGGTGGACGTACCGCCGAATTGCTCAACACGTGGGGCGTGAGGTCTCCACAGTACATCGATGTTGTCGCCAGTGGTCGGCGGAAGGTGCACGTGCCCGTCGACCTGGGACCGGACCGCAGCGACGCACGGATGCACGCCAAGACCGTAGGATCCTACGCAGTGCCGTAGGGGACCGCACCGCCACTTCCCAGCAAATTAGGGACACTGTTGCTCCTGGGGTATCGGCGAGGACCATTCGCAACCGTCTCCATGAAGCTGGGCTACGGTCCCGCACACCGTTAGGCCGTCTTCCGCTCACGCCCCAACATCGTGCAGCCCGCCTCCAGTGGTGTCGCGACAGGCGTGAATGGAGGGACGAATGGAGACGTGTCGTCTTCAGCGATGAGAGTCGCTTCTGCCTTGGTGCCAATGATGGTCGTATGCGTGTTTGGCGCCGTGCAGGTGAGCGCCACAATCAGGACTGCATACGACCGAGGCACACAGGGCCAACACCCGGCACCATGGTGTGGGGAGCGATCTCCTACACTGGCCGTACACCAGTGGTGATCGTCGAGGGGACACTGAATAGTGCACGGTACATCCAAACCGTCATCGAACCCATCGTTCTACCATTCCTAGACCGGCAAGGGAACTTGCTGTTCCAACAGGACAGTGCACGTCCGCATGTATCCCGTGCCACCCAACGTGCTCTAGAAGGTGTAAGTCAACTACCCTGGCCAGCAAGGTCTCCGGATCTGTCCCCCATTGAGCATGTTTGGGACTGGATGAAGCGTCGTCTCACGCGGTCTGCTCGTCCAGCACGAACGCTGGTCCAACTGAGGCGCCAGGTGGAAATGGCATGGCAAGCCGTTCCACAGGACTACATCCAGCATCTCTACGATCGTCTCCATGGGAGAATAGCAGCCTGAATTGCTGCGAAAGGTGGATATACACTGTACTAGTGCCGACATTGTGCATGCTCTGTTGCCTGTGTCTATGTGCCTGTGGTTCTGTCAGTGTGATCATGTGATGTATCTGACCCCAGGAATGTGTCAATAAAGTTTCCCCTTCCTGGGACAATGAATTCACGGTGTTCTTATTTCAATTTCCAGGAGTGTAGCTTAAACTAACTTACGCTAAGGACAACACACACACCCATTCCGAGAGAAAACTCGAACCTCCGACGGGGGAAGCCGCGCGAACCGCGACAAGAAGTCTCAGACCGCACGGCTACCCCGCGCGGCTAGTTCTAACGAGTTTTTATGTTACCAGATGTGAAGATAGCTTATACTGGTTGAAACCGGTCATCACAAATAAATATACTGGCGGTACGAAGTCATGAGGTATTTCCTAATACCGTGTCGTCCTCCTTTCGCCCGGTGTAGTGGAGCAACGCGATATGGCATGGATGTAAGTCGTTGGTAGTCCTCTGCAGAAATATTGAGCATGCTGCCTCTACAGCTGTCCATAATTGCGAAAATGTTGCCGGTGCGGGAGGTTGTGCACGAGCTGACCTCTCGATTAACCGACAAATGTTCGATGGGATTCATGTAGGTCGATTCCGGGTGGCCAAACCAGTTGCTCGAATTGCGCAGAATGTTCTTCAAACCAATGCCTAACAATTGTGACTCGGTATCATGACAACGTTGTTGGGGAACATGAAGTCCATGAGTGGCTGCAAATGGTCTCCAAGTAGCCGAATATAACAATTTCCAGTCAATAATTGGTTCAGTTTGATCAGAGGAGCCAGTCCATTCCACGTTACCACGGCCACACGATTATAGAGCCACGACCAGCTTACATAGTGCCTTTTTGACAACTTGTGTCCATGCCTTCATGGGGTATGTGTCCCTTTCTAACCCTACCTTCGACTCTTAACAACTGAAATACGGACTCATTTGCCTAGACCACTGTTTTCCAGTCGTCTAGATTCCAACTGATGTGGTCACGAGCCCAGGAGAGGCGCTGCAGGCTTATCGTGGTGTTAGCAAAGATACTCGCGTCTGTCGTCTGCTGCCATAGCTCATTAACTCCAGTTTAGCCGCACTGTCCTAATAGATACGTTCGTCATACGTCCGACATTGATGTCTGCTGTTATTTCATGCAGTGTTACTTGTCTGTTGTTACAGACAACTCTACTCAAGCGCCGCTGCCCCCGGTCGTTACGTGGAGGCCGTTGGCTACTGCGCTATCGTTGGTGAGAGGCATTGCCTGCAATTTGTCATTTTCAGCACACGCTTGACACTGTGGACCACGGAATATTGAATTCTCTGAGATTTCCGAAATGGAATGTACCATGCTTCTAGCTCCAACTACCATTCCACATTTAAAGTCTGTTAATACCCGTCGTGCGACCATAATCATGTCAGAAAACCTTTTCAAATGAATCACTTGAATACAAAAGACAACTCCGCCAATGTTATTTCATACATTGTGTAGGTGATACTATCGCCATCTGTATACGTGAATATCGCTATCCCATCGCTTTTATCGCCTCAGTGTAGCGGTGTACTGTGATCTACATTGTGTTAATCAGAAAAAAATGTTCAAACTGTGTGTGAAATCTTATGGGACTTAACTGCTAAGGACATCAGTCCCTAAGCTTACACACTACTTACACTAAATTATCCTAAGGACAAACACACACACCCATACCCGAGGGAGGACTCCAACCTCCGCCGGGACCTGCCGCACAGTCCATCACTGAAGCGCCTAGACCGTGTTAATCAGACAAATTGAATAAAGAGCGAGTGTGGTGTCTCCTCGATAGCATAATTCCGTCTTTAGTAATAACATGTTTCTCATGTTTATTCACAATATCGCTGTGATATGATTGCACCAACGGTGCGCCTACCTGGCCTACCTGTATAGTACAAGCACTCGATCTGCGCCACTTCGGCCTCTATGTTAAAAGTACATTTTCTGTTTTGTTTGGAGCTTTCAGTGGTGTAAAAAGTGTACCAGGTCATTTTCTTAGTGTGTTGTATGAGAGCTAAACGAAGCTACAGCTCTTCTTTCATCCATTTTAATCACAGATTACCATGTTCCAGACACCTAGGATGCGACGCTGGAACAATATTATTTTGGTGGGTTAATTGGACCTTCCCCCCCCATGAACCATGGACCTTACCGTTGGTGGGGAGGCTTGCGTGCCTCAGCGATACACATAGCCGTACCGTAGGTACAACCACAACGGAGGGGTATCTGTTGAGAGGCCAGACAAACGTGTGGTTCCTGAAGAGGGGCAGCAGCCTTTTCAGTAGTTGCAAGGGCAACAGTCTGGATGATTGACTGATCTGGCCTTGTAACAATAACCAAAACGGCCTTGCTGTGCTGGTACTACGAACGGCTGAAAGCAAGGGGAAACTACGGCCGTAATTTTTCCCGAGGGCATGCAGCTTTACTGTATGATTAAATGATGATGGCGTCCTCTTGGGTAAAATATTCCGGAGGTAAAATAGTCCCCCATTCGGATCTCCGGGCGGGTACTACTCAAGAGATGTCGTTATCAGGAGAAAGAAAACCGGCGTTCTACGGATCGGAGCGTGGAATGTCAGATCCCTTAATCGGGCAGGTAGGTTAGAAAATTTAAAAAGGGAAATGGATAGGTTAAAGTTAGATATAGTGGGAATTAGTGAAGTTCGGTGGAAGGAGGAACAAGACTTCTGGTCAGGTGACTATAGGGTTATAAACACAAAGTCAAATAGGGGTAATGCAGGAATAGGTTTAATAATGAATAGGAAAATAGGAATGCGGGTAAGCTACTGCAAACAGCATAGTGAACGCATTATTGTGGCCAAGATAGATACGAAGCCCACACCTACTACAGTAGTACAAGTTTATATGCCAACTAGCTCTGCAGATGACGAAGAAATTGAAGAAATGTATGATGAAATAAAAGAAATTATTCAGATAGTGAAGGGAGACGAAAATTTAATAGTCATGGGTGACTGGAATTCGAGTGTAGGAAAAGGGAGAGAAGGAAACGTAGTAGGTGAATACGGATTGGGGCTAAGAAATGGAAGAGGAAGCCGCCTGATAGAATTTTGCACAGAGCACAACTTAATCATAGCTAACACTTGGTTTAAGAATCATGATAGAAGGTTGTATACATGGAAGAACCCTGGAGATACTAAAAGGTATCAGATAGATTATATAATGGTAAGACAGAGATTTAGGAACCAGGTTTTAAATTGTAAGACATTTCCAGGGGCAGATGTGGACTCTGACCACAATCTATTGGTTATGACCTGTAGATTAAAACTGAAGAAACTGCAAAAAGGTGGGAATTTAAGGAGATGGGACCTGGATAAACTGAAAGAATCAGAGGTTGTACAGAGTTTCAGGGAGAGCATAAGGGAACAATTGAAAGGAATGAGGGAAAGAAATACAGTAGAAGAAGAATGGGTAGCTCTGAGGGATGAAGTAGTGAAGGCAGCAGAGGATCAAGTAGGTAAAAAGAAGAGGGTTAGTAGAAATCCTTGGGTAACAGAAGAAATATTGAATTTAATTGATGAAAGGAGAAAATATAAAAATGCAGTAAATGAAGCAGGCAAAAAGGAATACAAACGTCTCAAAAATGAGATCGACAGGAAGTGCAAAAGGGCTAAGCAGGGATGGCTAGAGGACAAATGTAAGGATGTAGAGGCTTATCTCATTAGGGGTAAGATAGATACTGCCTACACGAAAATTAAAGAGACCTTTGGAGATAAGAGAACCACATGTATGAACATCAAGAGCTCAGATGGAAACCCAGTTCTAAGCAAAGAAGGGAAAGCAGAAAGGTGGACGGAGTATATAGAGGGTTTATACAAGGGCGATGCACTTGAGGACAATATTATGGAAATGGAAGAGGATGTAGATGAAGATGAAATGGGAGATACGATACTGCGTGAAGAGTTTGACAGAGCACTGAAAGACCTGAGTCGAAACAAGGCCCCCGGAGTAGACAACATTCCATTGGAACTACTGACGGCGTTGGGAGAGCCAGTCCTGACAAAACTCTACCATCTGGTGAGCAAGATGTATGAAACAGGCGAAATACCCTCAGACTTCAAGAAGATTATAATAATTCCAATCCCAAAGAAAGCAGGTGTTGACAGATGTGAAAATTACCGAACGATCAGTTTAATAAGCCACAGCTGCAAAGTACTAACACGAATTCTTTACAGACGAATGGAAAAACTAGTAGAAGCCGACCTCGGGGACGATCAGTTTGGATTCCGTAGAAATACTGGAACACGTGAGGCAATACTGACCTTACGACTTATCTTAGAAGAAAGATTAAGGAAAGGCAAACCTACGTTTCTAGCATTTGTAGACTTAGGGAAAGCTTTTGACAATGTTGACTGGAATACTCTCTTTCAAATTCTAAAGGTGGCAGGGGTAAAATACAGGGAGCGAAAGGCTATTTACAACTTGTACAGAAACCAGATGGCAGTTATAAGAGTTGAGGGACATGAAAGGGACGCAGTGGTTGGGAAGGGAGTAAGACAGGGTTGTAGCCTCTCCCCGATGTTATTCAATCTGTATATTGAGCAAGCAGTAAAGGAAACAAAAGAAAAATTTGGAGTAGGTATTAAAATCCACGGAGAAGAAGTAAAAACTTTGAGGTTCGCCGATGACATTGTAATTCTGTCAGAGACAGCAAAGGACTTGGAAGAGCAGTTGAACGGAATGGATGGTGTCTTGAAGGGAGGATATAAGATGAACATCAACAAAAGCAAAACGAGGATAATGGAATGTAGTCGAATTAAGTCGGGTGATGTTGAGGGTATTAGATTAGAAAATGAGACACTTAAAGTAGTAAAGGAGTTTTGCTATTTGGGGAGCAAAATAAGTGATGATGGACGAAGTAGAGAGGATATAAAATGTAGACTGGCAATGGCAAGGAAAGCGTTTCTGAAGAAGAGAAATTTGTTAACATCGAGTATAGATTTAAGTGTCAGGAAGTTATTTCTGAAAGTATTTGTATGGACTGTAGCCATGTATGGAAGTGAAACATGGACGGTAAATAGTTTGGACAAGAAGAGAATAGAAGCTTTTGAAATGTGGTGCTACAGAAGAATGCTGAAGATTAGATGGGTAGATCACATAACTAATGAGGAAGTATTGAATAGGATTGGGGAGAAGAGAAGTTTGTGGCACAACTTGACCAGGAGAAGGGATCGGAATTTAGTATTGGAGGGCAGCGTGGAGGGTAAAAATCGTAGGGGGAGACCAAGAGATGAATACACTAAGCAGATTCAGAAGGATGTAGGTTGCAGTAGGTACTGGGAGATGAAGAAGCTTGCACAGGATAGAGTAGCATGGAGAGCTGCATCAAACCAGTCTCAGGACTGAAGACCACAACAACAACAACAATTGGACCTTCCGCGCATTTCTGTTAAATCTAAAAATAAGGTTAGAGAACTTGTTGAGTACAGTGCTGACTAAAACTCAGTTGTACCAACATGCTGTAGAAGACTCCATAAGTAAGGAATGCCAGCTATGGGATACGTCCATCGGTTGTTCAGCACGTTGTGCGAGAAACTTCAAAAACCCAGAAAATTAAAGTCTAATGTTCATGTTGATGATGAGCTCAATGGAGACAAAAGTACAATTTCGAACTGTACGAGGACACTGACGTTATCCATTTCAAAGAAATCATTCTGACATGCGCTTCAAGCGATCAGAAGAAACGTAAACCTAAATGATTGAACAGAGATTTAAGCCCATCTCTTCTCTAATGTGAGCCCAGTGCTCCACGCCAAGCCCTACATCGTTCCCCATGTGTTATGTTTGTAGGTCTCTTGCTGGGTGCCAAAACGTTATGTCTCTCAGACAAGTACAGAGTGTTCAAATTAATACTGGAGGTAGAGATCATCAAAACAAAAATATATGTCGATAAGGAACACATAATTTCTGAAGTCAGCTTTTAATGCTGGGGAATATTTTGTTAATGCTGCTGACTGGCAATGTGTGGGGATGGTTCGCTGTGACATCTGCTTGGAAACCACCGACCTATTCGCAAGCATCACCGCCTTGTGTCAACAACGGTGACTTCCTTATCCACACCCTAATTGACTCGCAATCATTACCGCCTTCTGAACAACAACTGTGAAGATGTAACGGTCTACGTATGCTGAAATGGCTGACATGCATTTGATATACTGGTCTGTGGACGGAAATGGGTGAGCTGCAGTGAGAGAGTATCGACAGGGCTTTCCCAATCGACACGTTCCCCGACACCAAACATTCGGACATCTCCATCTCCTGCTGCGTGAAACAGACACTTTCCGTGCACGTATGCATCGTACAGGTCGGAATAGAACACTGCGGACTCCCAAAATGGAAGACGAGAATCTGTGAATTGTTGAAGACACTCCATCTACAAGTACACGACGTATTGCACACATCCTTGGCAGCAGACCTAGCTTGTGGAATGTGTTACAAGACTAGCAACTTCATCCTTTCCTTTTTTTGTGCGTATCAGCCCTAGCAGATGAAGACTTCCCCAACGCTTACAGTTCGCACAATGGATTTAACAACAGATTGCCCTGCATTCATTAAATCCGGTCGAAGTCCTGTACACGGATGAGACTTAAGGCTGCTTCAGTATCCACAGCAGCCGGCCTGCGTGGCCGTGCGGTTCTGGGCGCTTCAGTCTGGAACCGCGTGACCGCTACGGTCGCAGGTTCGAATCCTCCCTCGGTCATGGATGTGTGTATTGTCCTTAGGTTAGTTAGGTTTAATTAGTTCTAAGTTCTAGGCGACTGATGACCTCAGAAGTTAAGTCGCATAGTGCTCAGAGCCATTTGAACTTTGAATGCCCGGTAAAGCTTGTGGTAACAGACTGACCTGTAGCGTAGCCTAATGTTTACGTTCGTGCCACATTTAATTGGGCGATTTCAGCCGAACGGCAGTTGTACCGAACTCGTTTTAGTTGTTCGTGAACATGTTATTTCACCAGCACGTGTGGCCATCTGGTGGCGTTATGGCACTGCATACCGGTGCCTAAGTTACAATGCCTGCCGTCCTACATTTCTCATAGCAGTGACTGGCCGACAGCCTAAACCTCTCATGGTCAGACATTCAGGCGACCTGATAGAATTACGCCTTCAATAAAGGCGAGTGTAGGTGCAGTGCCTGTTTGGGAGGTCAATTTTTGAATCTCTGTGCGCGGTCGAAATCAGCATCGGTTACGTTTTCCTAGATAACATTTATGTGCTCCAAAATAAGGCGCAGGAACGTCTTATACATAACAACTCCAAGTCCTGTGGGAGTATCCACTTTGGTCTAACATCGCTTAATACTGTCGCAGCCGTCCCGTTGCTTTTCCAGTTGTTAAAAGACGATTTTCCAAAACTGCTCTGTAGCCCCATTAACATACCATTATTCAAATGAGGATGCCCAATCCATTTAAATTATTAACACTGTAAGAAAGTGTGCACACAATTAAATCTGACATGAATGGTTGCAAATCTAAGTATTTCTCTTTCCTTCAAATCATCATGGTGAATGGTCCTTGTAGTGCTTTTCTGCAGCTTGGGACGGATAGCCGGCTGTGAGAACGCACAAGAGCTTACACTGTGTCGGAATAATACCCAGGTAATATTGTGTGAGGCTTATTCCAGACAGCGGATACTACTTTATGCACAGGTGGCCAAATTATATCCTAAAAGCGCCTGAAGCTTCGAATATTGGTTGACAGTTAATATTAGAGAACACCAATACTGGATAAACTAAATCAGGATACAAAGCCTAAGACTTGCACACGTGTATGAGGATAATTATGTGTGCCATGCTCCTAAAGTCGGCATTACCCTCTTCCAGCACAAGATGAAATTTTATTTCTTTGTAACACGTACAAGCAACCGTGCACGAGACCGTATCTGAACTGCTTCTATACGTAATTGGCACCAGATATCGTTAAGCAGTTGCAAATACGTTGTTGGACTTATAAATAACTGGTAATAACAATCAGCACAGTTTGAAGCGTTACGTTTTAGTAAGTAATAAGTATATTTGTTAGTAAGAGACTGGACGATATATCTGCTACGTATTAGTTAACAGCGTCGCCTTTTGGCTGATTACATTGCGGACCAATTTGTTAAACAATCTCTGTTTAGACGATTTTCAGCTGTTTTAGGGCTAAAAATGCAAGTTGTTTGCTTCTATCACGTTAAATTTTTTCTATACACAGTATGTGAATGACATCTCTCTCCGCGGGATCGATAGCTGAGCACAGCAAACATTATTGCGCTTCTATTGGCTGACATAATTCCTCTCCAACCGGCGAGAGGAGGGCTAAATGACACCGTAGCAGACCTGCAAATGGTTCAAGTTGTCTAGACTAGTTCATTTATACTTGAGATATTGTACTGACACGTTTTTTTTTCACTCTGATATAGGGAAGCGCTTTCCGACTTGGAAACTGAGTTCTTGTTTGCATACAAATTTATGTGTTTTGTTTATATCTATATATGAACTGAAACATGTCCTTACGTCTGCCTCTGACAGTTGAGCTGAAACTGCTTAAACAGCAGCGATTCATTTTATTATATATGTGGTAGTTTTGCCATTTCCAATCAAAGGACAAACATTGGTACATTTGTCCAAGCAGGCCTGTTTTTCATACCGTAAAGTAAAAAGAGGTAAATCATGGATCTCACACAAAGTGTGGAAGCAGTTGTTGAGAGTTTATTGATATGAACAAAGAGATCAAGTGACAAACGTCCGTTTGGTATACTTATGACTTGGCTGGAGCCCAAAGAGTACTAAGTGATTATTAATATATAGTAAAAACGTCAAGGTACAACCAGAAAAACAAATGAACAATTGTATAATACAGTATCCTAGTTTACCATCAGCATACGCCCAGTGTGCCTCATTCAGCTGAAATCTCAGTGCTGGTTTTCAAGTTTTTAGAAATTTGTGGTAAGTTCCTATGGGACCAAACTGCTGAGACCATCAGTCCCTAGGCTTACACACTACTTAATCTAACTTAAAGTAACTTACGCTAAGAACAACACACACCCATGCCCGAGGGAGGCCTCGAACCCCCGACAGGGGGAGCCGCGCAAACCGTGGCAAGGCGCCTCGGACCTAGCCGCCACCCCACGTGGCAGTTTTGAAGTAATTACCCTCTTTGGAAGTACAAGAGCATGGTGGAGGTCACACGATCAGAGTGAGACCTAAGATGAAGATTTTGCTGCTGAAGATGATTCTGTTCGTAAGGAATTTAAACAACACGAGTTGAATGATTTGCACGAGATTTACGTCTGTTTAAAAACAGTACAGAACTGTTAGCATCAAGACTGAGCGAGAAAAACTAGTTTGAAAGAGGAGCTAAGCTGTACCAGTTTTAATCAAGAGAAACTTCGTTTTAGCAAAACTTTCGGAATGTTTAACATATAACGTAACCGATTGGCTATTGTTAATCGAAAGCTCAAAACGGAGCTCGAAGTCTCTCTTCCTGCACAATAGAAAATTATTTGTTGGTGTCCCAATCGGCTATTTAGATTGTTTGCGAGAACTTTATGAAGACACAAAGAGAGTCAGTGATTTGTCGAAACAAATTTCCAACGTTTGCTGCAGTGGAGCACTGAGATAACTCAATGACGACGGAGTGTGCAATGAGGTTTGAGTGGGATAGAGGATATGCTCGGATAGCCGAAGCGATTACGGGAACCGCTCGCTTAAATCACGAAATCCGACTTCGAATCCCGGTCCAGCACTAATTTTCATCTGTTTAAAATGGCTCTAAGCACTATGGGACTTAACATCTGTGGTCATCAGTCCCCTAGAACTTAGTACTACTTAAACCTAACTAACCTAAGGACATCACACACATTCATGCCCGAGGCAGGATTCGAACCTGCGACCGTAGCAGTCGTGCGGCTCCGGACTGAGCGCCGAGAACCACTAGACCACCGCGAATTTTCATCTGTCACCACTGAGTTATCTCAATGTCACAATGCAGCAAAAGTTGGAAGTTTCTCTCGTCAAGTGTATACACTTATCAGCCGGAACATTACGACCACCTAGCTAATTGCCGGTATTTCCACCTTTGGCACAGGTAACAGCGACGACGCGTCATGGTGTGGAAGCTACGAGATCTTGGTAGGTCGCCTGAGGGAGCTGGAACCACATCAGCACACACAGCTCACCAACTCCCTTAAATGCCGAGGAGAGGGTCGATGTGCTCTGATACCACGTTCAGTCACATTCCAGATGTGTACGATCGGGTTCAGATGTGGCGAGCGGGGGAGGGAAGGCGGAGGGAGGGGGGGGGGGCGCACATCAATTAGAACTCGCCACCGTGTTCCTCGAACCACTTCATCACACTCCTGGACCTGTGACATTGTGCATCTTGTTAAAAATGCCATTGCTGTCGGCTAACATGATCGTCATGACGGGATGTACGTGGTCTGCAACCAGTGTACGACACTCCTCGGCTGTCATGGTGCCTTGCGCAAGCTGCACTAGACCCATGGATGTCCATGCGTATGTTCCCCAAAGCATAATCGAATCGCGACCACCTTGTCTCCGTCCCGCAGTACAAGTGTCGACGGATTCGCACCCTCCCGTTGGGGTGGTGAAAAAGGTATCGGGATTTAACATTTTTAAATGTTCGGATAATAAGTTGCCGTCTCTTTATCTAAGAATAGATGATGAATGCAGCTAGCCGCTATCTCTGTGTAATCTCTTGTCTGTATAGACGTGTATCTGTTGCCTTTAAGATACCTTCACCTTCACACATAAATCTATACAGTAAAGTTAGGCCCTCCCAGTTCTTAGCTGATCCGGGATAAGACAGACGAAAAATTAGACTAATGGAGGATTATTAGTATTATCCCTATTTTCATTCGCTCTCTCTCTTTCTCTCCTTTATCTATGTACAGTTTTTAATATAATATTTCATTACGTGAAATCAACCAAATAGGATCTTTGGTGGAGTCCTTCGTCTTGGTAATCAGCGGCTGGCTTGCTGTAAGAGATCTTTACATTTATTATTACTGTTAAACACTGCAGTCAGTCGGGAGAATCAATCGTTTGGACAATTTGTTCCTTTTACGAAATATTGCGAATTCCAGATGTGTACGAAGCCTTTTTGGACGATTTAAACACAGACTCAGTGATTGCAGGCTCTCTTCGACACAGCTGAAACTTCCCCACTAATTACAGGGCAAATGTGATCATCAAATGATTCAGAAAAAACTCATTCGTTCATTCACTCCAGAACAAAAAAGTCACAAACCTTATTTATGGAGGAAATTGTGTATTAAATCCATCTCCATTACATATCCAGATCTCCGGTGATTCCACGCCTTAATTATTTCCCTTTTACAGTCTCTTTCTCTTCAAACAAACCGCTAGCGGCACAAATGTTAATTGGCTCGCTTTAGCGAGAAGAAAAGCAGAATATGTATCTCTCAGAAACACGTCAATCCCTCAACAGATACTCCAGAAGCTGTCAAGTTACCACTCTTAACAACCATGGAGAATGCATATATGCATCTCTGTTATTTCAAAGAATAAACGCACTAGAAAATACTTTGGCGTCGTCGAGCTGTCGCCGCATATATTACGAGAAAATCAGATCAGATAACTTTTCCAAAGTGAATGAATGTGGATGGTTTGATTGAAAATGATTAATTGGTGCGTGGTAGAGGGTATTTTCTGTGGGGACATAACAGGGATTCATCAGACCGTGCAACGCTCTGCCACTGTGCCAAAGTC
The DNA here is from genome assembly GCF_023864275.1 of Schistocerca cancellata. NCBI lineage: Eukaryota > Metazoa > Arthropoda > Insecta > Orthoptera > Acrididae > Schistocerca > Schistocerca cancellata. The sequence goes on from NC_064631.1 coordinate 426,742,164, forward strand.
CAGTCCTGACGGTCAGGTGCCCATTTCAGTCGTAGTTGCCGATGTTGCGGTGTTAACATTGGCACATGCATCGGTCGTCGGCCGCGGAGGCCCATCGTTAGGGGTTCCCGGTGCACTGTGTGTTCAGACACGTCTGTACTCTGTCCAGCATCAAAGACCGATTATAGTTCCGCAAAAGTTCGCCACTTGTTCTGTTTTACCAGTCTACCCAGACCATGACGTACGACATCTGTAGTGAGAACCAACCACAAGACGTCTGGACGTGGTTTCACCTTGGTTTCGCCACGTGTTGAGGACACTCACCACAGCACTCCCCGGACACCCGACAAGTCGTGCAGTTTCCGAAATGCTCGTGCCAAGTCTCCAGGCCATCGCAATCTGCATCGCCCAAACTCAGATAGATCGCGGACCTTCCCCATTCTATACGCGGACAGCAAGCTCACTTATACTACATGCACCGTTCGTGTGTCTGACTAGCAGTCATTCCTCGACAGTGACGCTGTCATCACCTGGACAGGTTTATGTCGATAGTAAGTAGGTGGTCATAATGTTCTGTCTGATCAGTTTAGATAAGGTTGTGGATCAACAGAGTCTGACAGAGACCATACCTATATAAGTCAGTGATTTGTTGCAATATTATATGCGCCACTAGATCATCCGTGTTGACGTGAAAATCGTCTGCTTCCTCAACGCCTAGCAACAAGTACGTACCAAGCATCACTGGTATTTGTGTTTGGGAGACAGTCGAGCTCGTGATAAACATTGAGTGCAGCGGCACTGGCTGCCGAGAGCTGTCCTGAGACCTCGTTGCCAAAAATTCTACAGCAGTTGTTTGTTGGCAGAAAGAACGTTGTATTTCCACCTGTGCACATAAAACTGGGTTTCATAAAGGAATCTGTTAGCCAATTGAAGGAGATTGTTCCAAGTAGCTCTCTTCGGTACTTTCTTGCTTGTCGTATGAAAAGATGAAGACTTGGGTGTTCGAAAATCCACAGATTTGGCAGCTCGTTATAGATGAACATTTTATCACAACAATGATAGTTCTTGAAAACAATGCTTGGTTGGGATTCAAAAATAATGTGAAATTCTTTCTTTGAAATACACGAGCACAGAATTATATCGAAATTGTCCAGCAACTCTTGGAGAACTGCAAAATGTTGGGTGGCAAATTGAGCATCAAACTGCTTTATTTCCATATTTTTAACTTCCTGGGAAAACTTGTAGCAGTCAGTGACGAGAAGGGTGAGCGATTCCACGAAGATTTGAAGGTCACGGAAGTACAGTATCAAGGTAGATGGGATGTACATATGATAGCTATCTATTGTTGGAGCATTATGTGACAAAGTCCACAGATTAAGCACTCCAAAAGGAGGTATAATCGAAAATTTCACGTTAATATTTATGTTTGCTGTTTGTAAAAGAAGCTTTACTATTTGCATGACCACAATTTAACTTAGATAAATCTGTATAACCTTTGCATGAGTAGAATCTGGTTAATCTTGGACAGTATATTGGTACGTTTTCCCTCTATTTTCCTTTATATCCGTATTTTGCATGACTTGCGAGACAAGGAGCGGATATCCTGTAGCTGAAAAAATTGACGTGACGAACAAAAAGAGCGCTTCTTTCTAAATTCAGAGACCAAACATTAGTCGAAAACAAGACACAGATCTAAGACAACCACATTTCCTTTCCACAATTTTCCTTATGTGTAAATTTATCTTTTACGTTTTCGTAAGCGTAGATAAAATTCATTAATGTGTATTAAAAGCCAATTTAAAATTTTTCATATAATTTTTAGTACCAGTTAGTAAGGATACAGCACGTCATATTGCACAGTTCGACCACGATTATATCGCTGACTATTGCGGACGATCAAGCCACGTAATGATTAATCTCGCTCTATGGTTTTCAGTTACCGTCTTTATTCAGACAAGGTTAATTAATTCAGGAGCAGACCTACAGCTTAAGAAATTTATTTACTCACAGTATTCTGTAGTTAGTATTTACTGCAGCATTGCTGTAATTTATGAATTTATGTTGTTCACTAAAACAAGAGCTAATTCACTACCAAGTCAGCGACGTAATATCAGTAGCCTCCATGTTATGTCTGTTTTCTTTCAATAAACAAAATATATGTCTTTCTTTCTTTTTCGTTTCCGAAATAATTGTTACTAAATATTTTTGTGGACTCAAGAACCAATAACGATACTATTTCGCCTGTTTTATTCATTAAAATTCTACCCAAATAATATTTTCAGGCCAGGCTTATTTCTAATAAATTGAATTTCTGAGCTTAGTTCCTTTCATTCAAGTAACTAACAGCAAACTACGATTTAGGAACTCTTTTTTTCTTTTAATATAGTGAAACTTTGTTGGCTTTCTTCGATTACATTACAAATCGGTGGTAGCAGACGAGAGCCAGTAGTTCTATGTGCCCAAGTACAGCGATTTGGAATAAAAAAATGCAAACAAAAATCTGAGTGCCTCCATCACTTTGGGCCCTGAAGTAATGCAACCCAATCAAAATCAACTCTCGTAAGGTGTTGTCAGATCGCGTCCCACTATCGTTACCTAATTTAATGGTCACTCGCCACTTCAAAGCAGAAAGTAATGACAGTTCTGTGGCTTGCTTGCATAAATGGTTCCAACAGGTTACTACATGCCGTTGCGGAAAATATCTTCACAGTTTACGAGAAATCTATATTGTACAGCGAAAGTATAGTTACTTTCTGAAATTCGCTAGTGCCGTCCAAGCAAAGATGTTGCAAATTGAGTCAGTACCGCTCAGTGCAAACCACTAATCAATCCTCTACACAAAAAAACGCACCACACTGTTCTCTTAGTTTTTGCAGATCTTCCGAATAAATTCAGCAAACACTTTATTCTTTCAGAGTTTGCTAATCAAATATAAAACACACAATAACTTTATCTTGGAACTCTTCCATTTGGTACGTGTTTGCATAGAAAAACAATATCAGAAATTGAGTCTGCCTTGATGCAAAACACCTTGTTGTTTGTTTACTTTTTATTTTCCCAAACTAGTTTCGGCGACAAATATTACGATCATCAGTGTTTTTTTAATCTAAAACATGCAGAAAATAGCTTAGTTATACAAACACAGTGACACATTATTACATTTTTGCTATACTTTTTTGAAATATAGTTTTCTATGGATACTTTAATACTACCTTATTTATTGTAAGTTAATATGTTTCTGAGACTTATCGTCGCTATTTGCGACATATTTTCTGTGTATTTTTTTCTGTTGCTATTTTTTTCTCAGCGAAAATCAAGTCATCTGCGACTGTGTGAGCGGCTGTTAAAAAACAAAATAGTAGAGGGTGAACTTCGTATGTCAGCTGTATACCCTTGGGATTGCTGTAGTGTTGTGGAATCCATTTATTTGGTGTGTACTGGGCTGTTGCTTAGTTATTACTGTACTCACTTTCGTTGGATGGTATGTACAGGGTGTTTCAAAAATGACCGGTATATTTGAAACGGCAATAAAAACTAAACGAGCAGCGATAGAAATACACCGTTTGTTGCAATATGCTTGGGACAACAGTAAATTTTCAGGCAGACAAACTTTCGAAATTACAGTAGTTACAATTTTCAACAACAGATGGCGCTGCGGTCTGGGAAACTCTATAGTAGATATTTTCCACATATCCACCATGTGTAGCAATAATATGGCGTAGTCTCTGAATGAAATTACCCGAAACCTTTGACAACGTGTCTGGCGGAATGGCTTCACATGCAGAGAGATGTACTGCTTCAGCTGTTCAATTGTTTCTGGATTCTGGCGGTACACCTGGTCTTTCAAGTGTCCCCACAGAAAGAAGTCACAGGGGTTCATGTCTGGCGAATAGGGAGGCCAATCCACGCCGCCTCCTGTATGTTTCGGATAGCCCAAAGCAATCACACGATCATCGAAATATTCATTCAGGAAATTAAAGACGTCGGCCGTGCGATGTGGCCGGGCACCATCTTGCATAAACCACGAGGTGTTCGCAGTGTCGTCTAAGGCAGTTTGTACCGCCACAAATTCACGAAGAATGTCCAGATAGCGTGATGCAGTAATCGTTTCGGATCTGAAAAATGGGCCAATGATTCCTTTGGAAGAAATGGCGGCCCTGACCAGTACTTTTTGAGGATGCAGGGACGATGGGACTGCAACATGGGGCTTTTCGGTTCCCCATATGCGCCAGTTCTGTTTATTGACGAAGCCGTCCAGGTAAAAATAAGCTTCGTCAGTAAACCAAATGCTGCCCACATGCATATCGCCGTCATCAATCCTGTGCACTATATCGTTAGCGAATGTCTCACGTGCAGCAATGGTAGAGGCGCTGAGGGGTTGCCGCGTTTGAATTTTGTATAGATAGAGGTGTAAACTCTGGCGCATGAGACGATACGTGGACGTTGGCGTCATTTGGACCGCAGCTGCAACACGGCGAACGGAAACCCGAGGCCGCTGTTGGATCACCTGCTGCACTAGCTGTGCGTTGCCCTCTGTGGTTGCTGTACGCGGTCGCCCTACCTTTCCAGCACATTCATCCGTCATGTTCCCAGTCTGTTGAAATTTTTCAAACAGATCCTTTATTGTATCGCTTTTCGGTCCTTTGGTTACATTAAACCTCCGTTGAAACCTTCGTCTTGTTGCAACAACACTGTGTTCTAGGCGGTGGAATTCCATCACCAGAAAAATCCTCTGTTCTAAGGAATAAACCATGTTGTCTACAGCACACTTGCACGTTGTGAACAGCACACGCTTACAGCAGAAAGACGACGTACAGAATGGCGCACCCACAGACTGCGTTGTCTTCTATATCTTTCACATCACTTGCAGCGCCATCTGTTGTTGAAAATTGTAACTACTGTAATTTCGAAAGTTTGTCCGCCTGAAAATGTACTGTTGTCCCAAGCATATTGCAACAAATGGTGTATTTCTATCGCTGCTCGTTTAGTTTTTATTGCCGTTTCAAATATACCGGTCATTTTTGAAGCACCCTGTAGCTGATTCTATACATAGAAAAACAAAACTTTCGCGCTTCGTTTATGATCAAGAATATTACGCTATCCTGAGGTACGAGTGTGTCGCGAGAGATGTATCGCTTGTTGCGTGAAGGCTATGAAAACTGTAGCGCGAATTACGACGACTACTGTTCCTTATTTATGTCTCTGTGTGTGATGGAGAAGTGGTTCTTTTTTGTGTGTGCTTTCTGTTCTGTGTACTTGGTCAGTTCTCTCAGAGTGGTAAAGAGTGTGTTGTTGCAAACTGTTGTGTTTTCGTTTATTACATTTTTCCCTTCGACTATAGCCTTTTGTGTGTAGTAATTTTCTTCTGTTGTTAGTTGTCGGTATAGAGTGTTGCTGTTTTGTTCGTTAGATGTTCTGCAAATGTTGAATGTGTGTTGGCACTCTTTAGAGCTCTCATGTGCTCTGTGTACCTTATTCGGAAGTTTCTGCTTGTTTGTCCTATATGTTGGGCCTGACAGGAGTTGCAAGTGTGTTGATATATTCCAGCGTTGCTGACTCTGTCTAGGGTTTTTTGACTGGTGTTAGTCTTTTCTGAACTCTATTGTTTGTTGTGAATGTTATTGGGATCCCTTGCTTTTCCAAGATGTTTACAACTCTATGTGATACTTTGTTATTGTATGTTAGTGTGTACCATCTGTCTCTTTTTCCTGGAGTGATGTGGCCTGCTGTGTTGTCTGTGTGCACTGCATGTTTCAGTTTTACCTTGTTCTTGAGTTTGTTTATGATGTCTGTTTTGCAGTCGTTTTCACAGCAATTTGTTTGGTTATATTTAGTTTCTGTGTGTAGTTTTCTGGTTTAAGAAGTGTTCTGTTTATCCTGTGGAGCATGTCTGTGAAACTGGCATATTTATGTACTGTCAGGTGGTTGGATGAGCTGTGGATAACAGTGCTTGTTGATGTGGGTTTTCTGTGGCTGTAGAATTCATGTTGGTGGTTTTTTCTTGTGACTGTAAGATCCAAGAAATTTAGTTTCTTTTTTTTCTATTTCTATTGTGAAGTGGATTTGTAGGTATACTGTGTTGATGTTACTGTGTAGTTTTCCTATCCTGTTATGTGTTTCATCTACAAGACAGATTATGTCCTCCACATATCGACACCAGCAGATTATATTGTACCCTCCTTATTTTACAATGTTATTGAATATTGTGTTCTCTATATGGTCCAAGAAAATGTTGGCTAAGGTTGTACTGATGAGGGACCCCATGGGCAGCCCCTATTGTTGCAAATAGAAGTTGTTGTTGAAAGTGAAGTAGTTTTGTTCTGTGATTAGCCTAAGACTGGATGAGATTTCATTTGTTTGTGTGTCAGGGAATTTCTAGCATTTTAGCTGTTGTTCTATAATGTTTATAGTTTCTGCTGTGTGTATGTTTGTGTACATGTATGTAATGTCAAAAGATTCCAATTTTGCTGTTGGGGGGATGTTGACATTCTTAATTTTCTCTATTATGTTCCCTGTGTTTTTGAAGTTTCTGTTGTTTGTGTATTGTGTATGTTTTCTGTAGGGATATGTGCATGTGTCTCCCTAGTAAGTAGGATGGGTCTTTTTCGAAGTCCACCAGTGGCCTGACTGGGATGAGAGGTTTGTGGAGTGATAAAATGCCAGTGGTTATAGGGTTCAGAAAAGACCCTTTTTTAGGGTTGGGAGGACAGAAAAAATCCAAATTTTAAGAGAGGTTAGGACTGAGACAAACCTTCAGTTTGAGAAAGAAACCAAAAAACATAATTCTAGCTTATTAAATCAGCATAAACAGCTATTGGTTAAGAAATTTCAACAATCAGATGATATTTCAACTCTACCCAATTTTAACTCAGTCAATGTGAAATGTCAGCTATCTTTATTGCATCAAAATATTCGAGTACTGAGAAACAAAATTAATGAATTAATTATCTGCATAGATGGATTAGAGTCCTCAAACCCAGCTGATATAGTCTGCCTCTCTGAACATCATATGACCACTGGTATAGAACTTTTAAGTGTTACAGGGTTTAGGTTAGCATCTCACTTTTGTAGAGCAGAAATGGAGAAAGGAGGAGTTGCCACATTCATCAAGAACTGTCATAAATATAAGAACATAGACATTCACAAATTTTGCTTAGAACAGCATATGGAAGCATGTGCAACACAAGTAGAATTTCACAATAAATCCTTCATAATATTAAGAGTATATTGATCACCTTCAGGTAACTTTAATCTATTCATAAACCACCTTGAAGCTGTACTGCCCGATTTAACAACCAAAAACGAAGAAATAGTGGTTGCTGGTGATTTCAATGTAGATTTCCTTAAAGACTCTCCCAATAAGAACTTATTTGAGTTAGTAACACTATCATTCAACTTAATTCCCACTGTGAAGTTCCCCATTAGGGTAACCAATTGCTCACAAACAGCCATTGTTAATATCTTTATAGAAAAGTTCAATGAACAAAATTATATTACAAAACCTATTGTCAATGGCCTCTCAGACCATGGCATACAGTTCCTTCTGTTAAATGTTAATACTGAACAAGATATAAAATCTGTTACATCTGACCTCAAGACGGTAATCAATAAGCCAAAAATGGGTTACTTTAGGACACTCCTCAGAGACATTCACTGGACGAATTTGACCCTCAGTACACCAGCAAAAATAATGTCCATCATAAAATCTTTAAAATCAAAAACATCTAGTGGGTATGATGAAATATCAACAACGTTAATTAAAGAATGTGATTCTAAGTAACATATTAAGATACCTGTGTAACCAGTCGTTTATCAGTGGAATATTTCCTGAATGGTTGAAATATGCTGAAGCTAAGCCACTGTTTAAGAAGGGAGATAAAGAAATAGCATCAAATTTCCAAACAATTTCAATTTTGCCAGCATTCTCAAAAATTTTAGAAAAAGTAATGTACAATCGGCTTTATAACCACCTTTTCTCAAATAACATACCTTCAAAGTCGCAGTTCGGATTTATAACGGGTTCTGATATTGAGAAGGCTATCTGCACTTGCAGTGAAAATGTGCT